>NC_053394.1:180248066-180880867 GCF_905171765.1 Bufo bufo
TTCCTGCCGTTTAATCTCCCACGTCTGTCGGACGTATTCTTCCCCGAGACCCATGGCAACAGTCAGTCTCGTAGCAGGAAAAACTTTTAGCAGCCAGTCCCCTTTTTCTGGGCTACTGGCCCTTTAATTCACTGCACAGTAACTCCTTTGCAACCCAGCAAAAAGTGTCCAGAACAGCATGAGCAGCACCTGCTCCTTTCAGTGAGGTCGTTCTCCCTAGCAACCACGTTGTTTTTTTTTCTTTTCAGCACGGACATGTGCCCGCATCCGACACCAATTGTGAGGGATCGCCTTTTATTCGGGGGTCATTCTCACAATGATCTTCATAACCACTGGGTTTTATGTCCAAACAGTGCAATTTATTTTACACTCTTCATACACAACATGGCATAAAACAAAAGCCTGCCCATCTGGGCTCTACCTAAACATAATAAACATCGTATCCCTAACTCAGCTATACGATAACGTTCCCACATGGAACCAGATGCGGCTTACCCCAGACATACAGTCCACCAGCCCTCAGGCTGTAACAAATGCAGTACCTTTGGAGGGGTTTGTGGTCTCCTGACTCTGACCTTTCAATGCTTGTTCCAGGGTGTCGCTGAGTCCCTCAAAGTCCAGGCTATTGCATAGCCTCGTGGCCCCTCAGCCTTGCCCAGCTGAGACCACACTGACAGAGCCTCACCAGGCCTCTGTCTGCACACTCTCCAGAGTGAGACACACCCAGGATCCAGTAGCAGGATTAAATAGGATCCCTGGACATGAGCATGTCTCAAGTCCCGGACTGGAACCTGGGGAAACAACACCTCAATGTTCACATTGCCACAATATATATATATATATATATATATATATATATATATACATACATATACACAGTCTTGGCCAAAAGTTTTGAGAATGACACAAATATTAGTTTTCACAATGTTTGCTGCTAAACTGCTTTTAGATCGTTGTTTCTGTGATGTAGTGAAATATAATTACACGCACTTCATACGTTTAAAAGGCTTTTATCGACAATTACATGACATTTATGCAAAGAGTCAGTATTTGCAGTGTTGGCCCTTCTTTTTCAGGACCTCTGCAATTCGACTGGGCATGCTCTCAATCAACTTCTGGGCCAATTCCTGACTGATAGCAACCCATTCTTTCATAATCACTTCTTGGAGTTTGTCAGAATTAGTGGGTTTTTGTTTGTCCACGCGCCTCTTGAGGATTGACCACAAGTTCTCAATGGGATTAAGATCTGGGGAGTTTTCAGGCCATGGACCCAAAATGTCAACGTTTTTGTCCCGAGCCACTTAGTTATCACTTTTGCCTTATGGCACGGTGCTCCATCGTGCTGGAAAATGCATTGTTCTTCACCAAACTGTTGTTGGATTGTTGGAAGAAGTTGCTGTTGGAGGGTGTTTTGGTACCATTCTTTATTCATGGCTGTGTTTTTGGGCAAAATTGTGAGTGAGCCCACTCCCTTGGATGAGAAGCAACCCCACACATGAATGGTTTCAGGATGCTTTACTGTTTGCATGACACAGGACTGATGGTAGCGCCTACCTTTTCTTCTCCGGACAAGCCTTTTTCCAGATGCGCCAAACAATCGGAAAGAGGCTTCATCGGAGAATATGACTTTTACCCCAGTCCTCAGCAGTCCATTCACCAAACTTTCTGCGGAAGATCAATCTGTCCCTGATGTTTTTTTTGGAGAGGAGTGGCTTCTTTTCTGCCTTTCTTGACACCAGGCCATCTTCCAAAAGTCTTCGCCTCACTGTGCGTGCAGATGCGCTCACACCTGCCTGCTGCCATTCCTGAGCAAGCTCTGCATGGTGGCACTCCGATCCCTCAGCTGAATCCTCTTTAGGAGACTATCCTGGCGCTTGCTGGACTTTCTTGGACGCCCTGAAGCCTTCTTAACAAGAATTTAACCTCTTTCCTTGAAGTTCTTGATGATCCTATAAATTGTTGATTGAGGTGCAATCTTAGTAGCCACAATATCCTTGCCTGTGAAGCCATTTTTATGCAACGCAATGATGGCTGCACGCGTTTCTTTGCAGGTCACCATGGTTAACAAATGAAAGAACAATGATTTCAAGCATCGCCCTCCTTTTAACATGTCAAGTCTGCCATTTTAACCCAATCAGCCTGACATAATGATCTCCAGCCTTGTGCTCGTCAACATTCTCACCTGAGTTAACAAGACGATTACTGAAATGATCTCAGCAGGTCCTTTAATGACAGCAATGAAATGCAGTGGAAAGTTTTTTTTGGGATTAAGTTAATTTTCATGGCAAAGAAGAACTATGCAATTCATCTGATCACTCTTCATAACATTCTGGAGTATATGCAAATTGCTATTATAAAAACTTAAGCAGCAACTTTTCCAATTTCCAATATTTATATAATTCTCAAAACTTTTGGCCACGACTCTACAGTTCCAAATGTGATTTCATTTCAAATAAGAACTTACGGCCTCAAATCCTTCACTGGCCTAAGGAAATGCAACTGCTGCGTGTAGATGTACGGGCGTTTGCGGGGAGCGCCATCACCACTGCTCCCCATCTCTGTTATTTCAGGACGGAACTGGTCCCTGCAACTGTTCCATCTTGTCTTAGTCTTCTTCACTGTGAAAACATTACATAAAATATATAATTTCCATCACCAACAATAATACAGTGCAAGTAACATCAAAAGATGCCAATAACAAAATAGCATTTAAAGCAGGCTAAAAAGGGAGAATGCACAGCACATGGTACAGTAGGGCATGGCTCAATAACAGCCCACAGCCTACAGATCAGTCACACAGGTCCATGGGCCGGCCACAATAAGTAAACGGCAGAGGCATGGCCCAGTGTGAGTTAGCTCTGTATATACAGCTAATGCGTTTATACATCATCTAGGAGGGATTACTCTGCTCTTCACTTACACTGTCACCTCACCAGGCCAAACTCCACACCAGCAGCATATAAGCAGCGTTTTAAAACTGACATGATCAGCAAACGCTACACAAAATACACACCAGGGCAATGTCGGACAGTACATCGTGGTACTGATGTGGACGACTGGATACTAATGTTAGAGAATTGCATGAAGTAAAAAAAGATTTGGGGTAGCCCTTTTAACAATAATATTTTATGGGAAGGGGACAGATGTCGCCAGATCAATTAGAACAGGGCGACATGTGTCCCAAACTGTAAAGGGCGCAGGCTGTGTAGACATTACTACTGTGTGCTGGAGCAAAGGTCGTGACATGCATTAAAACATGGTGGTGATGACGAAATTGGAACACAAAATCTATGACAACACATGCACAGGCCACACCAGAATTAAGCCTGTCCACAAAAGGGATAAAAATATGACCTCATGAAACTAGTAGCAAAATCATTAGGGACAACACAGGGCCAGGATACAAAACGACATCGCTTGCACTAACCTAAATCCGCACGACCTCTGCTGTTTGCTCGGTCCCATTCAGAAGGCCTTATGTGTCTTGCCACTTCTTCCCAGGAACCATATTTTATGATCCTGTCATGGTACAGATTGGTCCTGGTGTCCCACAGCTCTGGGTGTTCCTGGACCAGGCTTATCAGTTTTTCCACATCCCAACTGGGCATGATTTGGCAAGTGGTTGAAAAATGTCTCCTCTACACTCCAAACTGTCTGCAATTGCGGACAAGATTAGGCATTTTCTATTAAGTGCCGGCGATGTGTGCGGAACGCACATCGCCGATGTCCGTGTTTTGCGGATCCGCAAAACACACACGGACGTGTGAATGGATCCTAACCCTGTAATAGCAGCTGTATTCTGTTCTAGCTGGGCTGCATAATGTATATGATTGGTAATGTAACAGTACTTATGAAATAAATTTCAAGTTGTTGGCTGGAGGTGAAGTAATTCAGCAGGTTTGTGATTGTCTAGGTGAATCAGTTCTCCTATTGCAGTCAGTGGACCAGCAACGCAAGAAAATGAATATGTTCACACTCAATTCTAGATAGATTTGAAAAGAAGGCTCCACTTTTCCATTCAGTTGCTGTAGCAGCTCCTCCTCAGATTTGGCAGTTCCCAAAGAATAAGGAAAATCTCACGGTGCAACCAAAGTCTCATGAGATCTGGACTAGGCATCATAGCTAGTGGGTATCTGCTATTTCAAACTAATACACGAACAAAGGATAAACTGAGACTAGACGGGTATAGTAGCAAAATATACATATACTTTATTAGACAATACATAAGAAGTTCATTTATATGTGATGTATCACATCAGATAAAAAGGTGGACTACACCTGAGGGGACATAACATAGTTACATACAATTAGAAAAAGAGGGCAGTGAGGCTAACAATCAGCTAAGATTCACAAATGTCCAGAAAAAGTGCAAATGCATATCTCCAAACTTTTACAAATATATACACGCAAATAGGACCTATTTC
Organism: Bufo bufo; assembly: GCF_905171765.1. Classification (NCBI taxonomy): domain Eukaryota; kingdom Metazoa; phylum Chordata; class Amphibia; order Anura; family Bufonidae; genus Bufo; species Bufo bufo. The sequence goes on from NC_053394.1 coordinate 180,252,491, forward strand.
ACATGTGAAAAATTGTCACAAGTATCCACAATTTTACTGGTATACATGTATGTATCTCCGGAAAAAAGGCTGCCAGTGCATCAAAGCCCCAGATTTTAGACATACACGTGTATAGCAACTGGACAATCACAAATTCCCATCCACTTGTAAAAAAGGACTAATGCCTCAATCTCAGCAAAAAAGTGTGTATGTGCATATTATCATCCATTATAAAAATAGAGATACAAAACCAAGTCCCATAGACATGCATGAACATATATGTATATATCACCTTAAGGTCAAGTAGGATTACTGCCAGTGCCCTAAGAATAGAGCCATGTATGGATGCATATGCATATACAGATACATACACACACACACAGGAATCGATCACCTAAATAGCTGTGTATAAACAGATCCCTGCAACAAACACAAGAATAACTAAGTTATATCACAAAGACATTGGTTTACAGAGCAAAGAGTAGCCTCACACTATGAAATTACATACCCATAAAATGAAAAACTGTCCAAACTCAGGAGAGCCACGTACCCCGACGCGTATTTCGGCTGGAATGCCTTCTTCTTGGGGATGTGGCTCAACCTGCAATGTGTCTATATTTAAAGCACCTAGCTCACCTGTGTATAATTTAGATTAAATTCGCAGACTGCTACGTCTGCCAATGATGACATCACTGGAGGAGAAAAGGTGGGGCGTGCCGGGCCGCTCGATGGCCAGTCAGGCGGCAGTGCACGCAATTCCACCTCATGACCGGTCGTCACGTGATGGCCAGTCACGTCACCGGCAGCGTCATGCACCAGGAAGGTCCTCAAACCATAGAGCAAGGAAATTCACCCACATCACGAAGGTCCTTGAACCGTAAAATAGCAATAATATAGTAGAATAGTCTCTCCCACCGTTGAAAATGTAAAGAGAGGAAAAAGGTAGAAAATATGATAAAGAATAAAGTAGAAAAAAGCCAGTCAGGGGAATTAAAGTACCATGATGTAACAAATTTAAGGGTATAGACCATGTACCGCTGCACACATATGTAGATATCAAACATATATCGAAAGATCCACACGATAAATAAATAAGTATCTAACCAATTAATATGTGGATACAAATAAGTGCTAAAAAAAGGGATACAATTCATTATGCTATTGAATACATTCAGTGAATGATAAGAATTTTTTTCATTGCTTTTTAACTCCCGTACACATCTAACAGTGTTTACATGTTATCCCAAAAAACTATGCATTAAATCATGATTACATGTACAATCATTTCTAATAAGTGAAAAAGATATAATACATAATATATGAGTGAACGTGCAAAAAAGTATACATAGAAATAGAAATATTCGTGATGACCGCGTCATGAGGTGGAATTGCGCGCACTGCCGCCTGACTGGCCATCGAGTGGCCTGGCACGCCCCACCTTTTCTCCTCCAGTGATGTCATCATTGGCAGACGTAGCAGTCTGCGAATTTAATCAAAATTATACACAGGTGAGCTAGGTGCTTTAAATATAGACACATTGCAGGTTGAGCCACAGCCCCCAGAAGAAGGCATTCCAGCTGAAACGTGCGTCGGGGTACGTGGCTCTCCTGAGTTTGGACAGTTTTTCATTTTATGGGTATGTAATTTCATAGTGTGAGGCTACTCTTTGCTCTGTAAACCAATGTCTTTGTGATATAACTTAGTTATTCTTGTGTTTGTTGCAGGGATTGACCTCTGTGATACATATATATATATATATTTTTTTTTATTATATCTGTTTATACACAGCTATTTAGGTGATCGATTCCTGTGTGTGTGTATGTATCTGTATATGCATATGCATCCATACATGGCTCTATTCTTAGGGCACTGGCAGTAATCCTACTTGCCCTTAAGGTGATATGTACATATATGTTCACGCATGTCTATGGGACTTGGTTTTGTATCTCTATTTTTATAATGAATGATAATATGCACATGCGCACTTTTTTGCTGAGATTGAGGCATTAGTCCTTTTTTACAAGTGGATAGGAATTTGTGATTGTCCAGTTGCTATACACGTGTATGTCTCAAATCGGGGTCTTTGATGCACTGGCAGCCTTTTTTCCGGAGATACATACAAGTATACGAGTAAAATTGTGGATACGTGTGACAATTTTTCACATGTGAAATAGGTCCTATGTGCGTGTATATATGTGTACAAGTTTGGAGATATGCATTTGCACTTTTTCCGGACATTTGTGAATCTTAGCTGATTGTTAGCCTCACTGCCCTCTTTTTCTAATTGTATGTAACTATGTTATGTCCCCTCAGGTGTAGTCCACCTTTTTATCTGATGTGATACATCACATATAATTTAACTTTTTATGTATTGTCTAATAAAGTATATGTATATTTTGCTACTATACCCATGTAGTCTCAGTTTACCCTTTGTTTGTGTATGCTTATGTACACTGAGTGGGTACGTTACTATAGGGTATTTTCCATCACATAGGATCACTAAATGTGAATGCAAATCTGTGTGCATTCTGTGACTGTTGTATTCTAATTATTCTGGTCGCTGTGGTTTTTCACAGATTTTTTGGTCGCGGACCCTATGGATTTAAATGCAAGAGAGCGTAACTGGCAAACTCGTCTTGCTCAAGTATTCAGTGATGTTAATTCATCAGATGGTGGTGGCACTCGGAGAAATGTGAGCGAGCTTCAGGGCACATTGAAAACACAACTCCACCGGAGAACAAAAATCTGGTGGAATAAGGCTTTCTTAGAGAACTATGTACAGCGGAAGCTTGTCCCCACAGGGTTACGCATTCAGGTGTTCCCCTCCTTTCCCATTTTGGATGAAGAATTTACAGATAAATGGGAGGAGATCTGTACTAAGAGCTCCTTTCAATTTATGGGGCTTTTGATAGATCTTGATTCGAAAAGATTATGTCAAATTGATCAGGCTATTGTATCGACGCAAGGCCAATTGAAGGGAATTCTTACGGATGAGGAGTGGAATTCTTTTCATCGTCAGTTAGAGCTACAATTAGATATATGGGAAAAAGAAATTCAAGATATGAAGACAAAGAAATTTGAGAGAGATTCAATTGACGTACAATCCAATAAGGTATACCGATGGAGACGCACACAACAAACACATATTTTGGCTCGCACGTCTTCGATATCCTCAGTATCAACAATCAGTGATATGGAAAATCATGCCGTAGGAGGCGTGACTACACGATAGAGAGGGAAGAACAAAAGAAAATGGGATAACAGAGGACAGCCTAATAAAAGAAGACAAGATGATCGAACTGGAGGAATACGAAATGTTGACAATTTGAAGGTAATTATCCTATCCAACCATTGTTTGTCTGATACAGATATTTCAGTATTACAGAAGGGTTTAACATTTTCGCCCTGTGCATCTCTTGATGTGTTCACAGCGGTGAAAGATCTTCACCTCTTTGGACGCCTGTTGATATTCAAAAAGTGGTTTTATAGACCTGAGGAGGATAAAGTTTTTAATACATCGGCAGAAATGGAAGCCATGGAAATTCTGGAGAGCCTTCTGCAGGAACAATCAGTTGAGTCATCAGGTGAGATCCCTATGTGTTTAAGGAAACGGTCCGAAAGGTTCGAAAGTCTCTAACTATGTGCCCGGCTGTTGATCTCTTTGTGAGGTCGGTGGCCAATGAACTCCATAGATTACCTCGCAACAATTATTGCGATAACTTAACACAAGATCAACGCTTATCCCTAAAAAAACTACAGTCTTTTAAAGATGTTGTTTTTAAACCGGCTGACAAAGGCGGAAATGTAGTTGTTTGGCCCTGCAAAATGTATGAAGTGGAAGCTTATCGCCAATTGAGAAACTCAGCTTGTTACAAGAAACTTACTTTTAATCCCCTATTATCCTACAGTACACATCTACGAGACCTTCTAGACAAATCGGTCGAAGAAGGCATCATCTCAAAACAACTAAACGAGGCACTTACTGTGGATAATCCGGTAATACCGACTTTATATCTTCTACCCAAAGTCCAAAAAAACACCAGGTAGGCCGATAATATCGGGATGTGGGGGGCCTTTTGAAAATGTATGCAAGTTTCTGGATCACAAATTAAAGCCACTGGTTGAATGCTTACCGTCATATACTCGGGACACAGCAGACTTACTTCAAAAAATAGATGGGATTCACATAGACTCTGGCATGCTCTTAGTGACGTGCGATGTGGAGTCTTGATACACTAGCATCAAACACGAGGACGGGATAAAAGCTGCATCGTATTTTCTATCCATAAGTGATAACGATGGAGCTATGGTTAAATATCTTACAGAGCTCCTATATTTTGTGTTGACGCACAACTTTTTCACGTTTAATGGCTCCTTCTACCTGCAGCTCCAGGGAACGGCTATGGGGGCGGCCTTTGCGCCTTCGTATGCCAATCTCTTCCTGGGGCTGTGGAGAGGGAGCTATTCATGTCAGATCACGGTACGTCGATGGACCGGGTCATTTTCTGGGCCCGGTACATCGACGATATCTTCTTGATCTGGCATGGTTCCGCTGCTGAATTACAGGGGTTCATGGATAGTTTGAATATTAATAATTATAATATTCATTTAACCTATAATTTCAATCCCAAAACGGTGGATTTTCTGGATGTTAAGATCAAGACCGATGACATGGGCTACCTACAGACAGATGTGTATAGAAAGGAGACATCTGCTAATACTTTATTGCATGCGTCCTCATCACATCCAATCCAAACTATCAGAGGAAATCCAACTGGTCAATTTATTAGGATTAGGAGGATATGTTCTAGTAATGATGACTTTGAGAAACAGGCAGATATCCCGAAAAATCATTTCCTCGACCGGGGATATAGTAAAAGATCTATCAAAAAAGCTTATAATAGAGCAAGAAATACATCACGAGAGAGTTTGGTGAACCCTAAGGTGAGGCATCAATCTGTTGAAACAGTGAGGTACATTACCAACTATCATTCCCAGTGGGAAGATATGTACCAGTTATTAAAAAGGTTCTGGCCAATCTTGAGGACTGATTCGGTCCTAGCACAATATTTGCCCCCTCATCCATCATTAGTAGCCAGGCGCTCGAGAAACCTGCGTGACCATCTAGTCAAATCCTATTATACACCTGCAGATAGTGGAGGAATTTTTGGTTCCAGGGGACCGAAATGGGGCTGTTCCCCATGTGACAGATGCGTAGCGTGTCCAAATATAGAGAAGGCCACGGACTTTAGTAACTCAACTCAGACTAAAATGTATCAAATTAGACACAGCATTACCTGCACTACTAAAGCAGTAGTGTATTATGCAACTTGCCCATGTCAAAAAATTTATGTTGGCCTCACCACTAGTGAACTAAAAATCAGAGTGAGGGAACATATTCGAGACATAGTGAAAGCCAAAGATGTTGTCGAGCTAGTCAATTTGAAACCCATTCCCAAGCACTTTAAGAAATTCCATCAGGGAAATCCGTCCCTCTTGAAAATACGTGGTATTGACCACGTGAATGTGGGAATGAGAGGTGGAAATGTCAAGAAGATGCTTGCTCAGCATGAGACAAGGTGGATTTGGACCTTGGATACGATACGATGTATGTGGTTTCGCTCCTTTTCTCTGAGTGCCACGCCACTTTTTAACTAAAATTATTTTTATGTTCTTATGTCATCATTACCTTATTTAATATATTTGTTTCTTATTTTTATCTATTGTGCTCATCTTTGTTTATGTGTTTTTAGTTAATAATTTCTTTTTTATTCTTTATATACCTAGCTCACTCTTTTCCATCACATATATGTGTTGCTATTTCCATCTCTGATGACCCCTGGTGAAACTCAGGAAAAAATATATACTGAATGCCCTCCGTTCTGATTAATCTGAATTGCTGCTATCAACGTGTGGACATGTGTGCCAATGAGTATGGCTACCCAGGTGTCTATATATGAGATACATTTTGCAGTATTTTCTGTATTATCAATCATACTACACGTATACATATGTTGATCCACATTTGTGTGTATATATATATATATATATATATATATATATAATTTTTTTTTCTATTTATTATTAGGCTTATATTTATAATCATATTTATATTTCTTTTCAATTTCATTGTTTTCACTATTTCTATGTATATAAATAGTCTATATGTGGCGCACAGGATCCCACACTAACCAAACAGAGGTGCACTCAGTAAAGTGGACTCACCCTGTCCACTCAAGGTAAACAGAGTATAAAAATGGATAAACTGGGCACTCTCAAGGTATTGGAACCATACAGAAATTTATTCACTTTTAAAACAGTAATAAAACAGTAATAAAACCGTAGACAGAGGTGACGTCCCACGATCTGGGATAGCCTAAACACTAATACCCATGTCACTAACATACTTGCTAATACTAAACTAAAATAACATGCACATCGAATTAAAATACAGTGGTAATTGCTAGGATCGATGAATAATTCACATAAATATTTGCATAAAAAGTTGATATAAATATTCGATATAAATATTCACATAAAAAATCGAAACTGAATATTCGTGGGAATTAAATAGCTCTGGTTTTTCATATATAGCACTGTCTCTGCTTACTCCCAAAGTAGGATAATGCCGACAACGTTCATAGTGTCTTACAACTCCAAAGTAATAAAAGGCACCATTGGTTAGTGATCCCACTTCGACAAGAAGTAGCGGCGTTCCGCTTTATATTCAAACCAGTGGCGTCCCACTGGGCAAATGGCACTACAGTTTTACTGGATATCCTGTCGGTAAATATTCGACAATAATTTGTAGATAGTCTTACCGTATAACTTCCCTCACCACATCTCTGCACCGAGTCGCTCAGCTGTTTCTTTCTTTATATGTTACAGCCGGATATATTCGAGCGATCAAAGTGTTCACTTCCCACATTGGCAAATGTTTGACACGTGCAGTCCGGTCTTGGTAGTAGACTGTCAAGGTTTCTTTTCATTTACCCTTTTCGTGGTGTTAAGCAGATTGATGCGAGGTTTCGGCACTATCTTTTAGTCTCCAATCTTTAGAGGTTCGGGGTCCTGTAGGCTAGACGCGTTTCGGAGCATTAAGATTCCCACGAATATTCAGTATAGATTTTTTATGTGAATATTTATATTGAATATTTATATCGCCTTTTTATGCGAATATTTATGTAAATTATTCATCGATCCTAGCAATTACCACTGTATTTTAATTCGATGTGCATGTTATTTTAGTTTAGTATTAGCAAGTATATTAGTGACATGGGTATTAGTGTTTAGGCTATCCCAGATCATGGGACGTCACCTCTGTCTACGGTTTTATTACTGTTTTATTACTGTTTTAAAAGGTAATAAATTTCTGTATGGTTCCAATACCTTTAGAGTGCCCAGTTTATCCATTTTTATTTCTATGTATATGTATACTTTTTTGCACGTTCACTCATATATTATGTATTATATCTTTTTCACTTATTAGAAATGATTGTACATGTAATCATGATTTATGCATCGTTTTTTGGGATAACATGCACAACCCTGTTGTATGTGTATGGGAGTTATTAATTTTTTTCATTGCTTTTTATCATTCACTAGCATAATGAATTGTATCCCTTTTTTAGCACTTATTTGTATCCACATATTAATTGGTTAGATATTTATTTATTTATCGTGTGGATCTTTCGATATATGTTTGATATCTACATATGTGTGCAGCGGTACATGGTCTATACCCTTAAATTTGTTACATCATGGTACTTTAATTCCCCTGATTGGCTTTTTTCTACTTTATTCTTTATCATATTTTCTACCTTTTTCTTCCTTTCTCCTCTCTTTACATTTTCAATGGCGGGAGAGACTATTCTACTATATTATTGCTATTTTACGGTTCAAGGACCTTTGTGATGCGGGTGAATTTCCTTGCTCTATGTTTTGAGGACCTTCCTGGTGCATGACGCGGCCGGTCACGTGACTAGCCCATCACGTGATGACCGCGTCATGAGGTGGAATTGCGTGCACTGCCGCCTGACTGGCCATCGAGCGGCCTGGCACGCCCCACCTTTTCTCCTCCAGTGATGTCATCATTGGCAGACGTATCTAACCAATTAATATGTGGATACAAATAAGTGCTAAAAAAGGGATACAATTCATTATGCTATTGAATACATTCAGTGAATGATAAAAGCAATGAAAAAAATTCTTAACTCCCGTACACATATAACAGGGTTGTGCATGTTATCCCAAAAAACTATGCATTAAATCATGATTACATGTACAATCATTTCTAATAAGTGAAAAAGATATAATACATAATATATGAGTGAACGTGCAAAAAAGTATACATATACATAGAAATATAAATATTCGTGATGACCGCGCCATGAGGTGGAATTGCGCGCACTGCCGCCTGACTGGCCATCGAGTGGCCTGGCACGCCCCACCTTTTCTCCTCCAGTGATGTCATCATTGGCAGACGTAGCAGTCTGCGAATTTAATCAAAATTATACACAGGTGAGCTAGGTGCTTTAAATATAGACACATTGCAGGTTGAGCCACAGCCCCCAGAAGAAGGCATTCCAGCTGAAACGTGCGTCGGGGTACGTGGCTCTCCTGAGTTTGGACAGTTTTTCATTTTATGGGTATGTCATTTCATAGTGTGAGGCTACTCTTTGCTCTGTAAACCAATGTCTTTGTGATATAACTTAGTTATTCTTGTGTTTGTTGCAGGGATTGACCTCTGTGATATATATATATATATATATATTATTATTATTTTTTATTCTATCTGTTTATACACAGCTATTTAGGTGATCGATTCCTGTGTGTATGTATCTGTATATGCATATGCATCCATACATGGCTCTATTCTTAGGGCACTGGCAGTAATTCTACTTGCCCTTAAGGTGATATGTACATATATGTTCACGCATGTCTATGGGACTTGGTTTTGTATCTCTATTTTTATAATGGATGATAATATGCACATACGCACTTTTTTGCTGAGATTGAGGCATTAGTCCTTTTTTACAAGTGGATCGGAATTTGTGATTGTCCAGTTGCTATACACGTGTATGTCTCAAATCGGGGTCTTTGATGCACTGGCATCCTTTTTTCCGGAGATACATACGTGTATACCAGTAAAATTGTGGATACTTGTAACAATTTTTCACATGTGAAATAGGTCCTATGTGCGTGTATGTATGTGTACAAGTTTGGAGATATGCATTTGCACTTTTTCTGGACATTTGTGAATCTTAGCTGATTGTTAGCCTCACTGCCCTCTTTTTCTAATTGTATGTAACTATGTTATGTTATGTCCCCTCAGGTGTAGTCCACCTTTTTATCTGATGTGATACATCACATATAAATTAACTTTTTATGTATTGTCTAATAAAGTATATGTATATTTTTCTACTATACCCGTCTAGTCTCAGTTTATCCTTTGTTCGTGTATGCTTATGTACACTGAGTGGGTACGTTACTATAGGGTATTTTCCATCACAGAGGATCACTAAATGAGAACGCAAATCTGTGTGCATTCTGTGACTGTTGTATTCTAATTATTTCAAAATAATGTCTGCGACTGGCAATAATGCTGGTCATAGGCATAACCCTTTAGATGACGTGGTCAAGCATGACCAGGGCATCTAAATGGCAAAAAAACACGTGCGGCGATCGGGGAAGCTGTTCCATCTTTCTAATGAGCTGTGTCTCTCTGAGTCTCCATAGAAAAACCGCAAATTGAGCTTAGACTGTAGTTATAATGTAGTAATATTGCATATTGCAGCCTCCTAGAGGGGCTAAACAGAAGTAAAAAAAATGTAAAAAAAAAATATAAACATTTAAATCACCCCTCTTTCCCTAGAACAAAAAAATTTATATTATGGGCATTGCCACATCTGAAAATATAAAAAATATTTATCCCATATGGCGAATGGCGATTCACCATTTTTTTTCATTGTTTCACTTTCCCAAAATAATTTTATAAAATTGGTCCACGATCCGGCCGTTCCGCAAAATGATAGGACATGTTCTATCTTTTTCCGGAACGGTAGTATGGGACGAAACCCTGCGGAAGTACTCAGTAGTGCTTCCGTAGGGTTCCGTTCCGCACCATTCCGCATCTCCGGATTTGCGGACCCATTGAAGTGAATGGGTCCACATCCGTGATGCGGAATGCACATGGAACGGTGCCCGTGTATTGCGGATCCACAAATGCGGTCCGCAATATGGCCACGGAGCGCACACGTTTGTGTGCAGGAGGCCTAAGTCTGAAAAATCCGGGCAGGCAACAACGCAAGTGTGAAAGTACCCTTACCGGGTCCAGTAGAATCTGGCTACTGTATAAAATGAATACACCAGTGGGATAAGCAGAGGAACACCTGGTTTCCCCTAGTAATCCCTAAATGCCCTACATCTGATCTGGTTGCCCATGTGGGAGTGATCCCCCTGGAGTTTCCCTACTGGGACATAGCATATGCACTCCTGGTTTAGGACATTTTGGACATTTCAATTATAGGGCTGTATCCCGCAAAAAAATAAAACATGTGTTTTACAGACAAGGATAGGACTGTTCAATAGATGGTAAGATATTCCGTTCCACAAAATGCGTAACACACCCAGCAGGTATCCGTGTTTTGCGGATCTGTAAATTGCTGACTGCAAAAACAGCTGCGGCTCTGTGCATGAGCCCTAAAAGAGATTCTATTAGGGTGAATAAGATTTTGACACTTTCCCTGCTGAGCTGTCAACATATAACAAAACATAAAAATTAACAAATCTGACAATACAGACAAGAAAACATGAAGTGCCCATAGGAAATGTTTATGTTTACCCGGGAGGACTTGTATTTTTCATTGGTATCATTTTGGCGTAAATGGCGCTTTTTGTATGCTTGTTATTACGTTTTTTTGGTGGAAACTAAGAATAAATTAGCAATTCTGTGGGGGTTTTTTTTTGTGCGTTCACCGCAGGGGATGATTTACATGATATTTATGTAGTCCAAGTCGTTACTTTAGGACGCGGCAATACCAAACATATGAGGGTGATTTTTTTTTCCCCTGAAAAGCGTATTTTTCATGGAAAAAAATGCGCTTTTTTAAATGGGATTTTTTTTATTGAATAAATGTTTTGTATTTACTTTTTTTTTTGCCACTTACCACAACTATAATAGACAGCTTTTTGATTGATTTTAAAATGCAATGCAGTATCCCTATAGTGCATTGCATTTTAGGCCCCTTTCACACGAGCGAGTTTTCCGCAGGGGTGCAATGCGTGACGTGAACGCATAGCACCGGCACTGAATCCTGACCCATTCATTTCAATGGGTCTGTGTACTTGAGCGTTTTTTTCACGCATTAGTTCTGCTTTGAGTGAAAAACGCAGCATGTTCTATATTCTGCATTTTTCATGCATCACTGACCCCATAGAAGTGAATGGGGCTTCAGTGAAAAACACATTGCATCCGGAAGCAGTTGCGGATGCAATGCGTTTTTCAGTGATGGTTGCTAAGGGATGTTGTTTGTAAACCTTCAGTTTTTTTATCACACGCGTGAAAAACACATCAAAACGCATTGCACCCTCGCGGAAAAAACTGAACAACTGAATGCAATCGCAGACAAAACGGACTGAACTTGCTTGCAAAATGGTGCGAGTTTCACTGAACGCACCCTGAACGCATCCTGAACGCATCCGGATCCAATCCGTCACGCTCGTGTGAAAGAGGCCTTAATGTCAGTGCTATTCTGACATTGACCAGCAGGCTGTGCCAGAGAGGTGCAGCCTGCTGGAAATTACTCAAGGCTGGTCTGGGCCTCATGTCAGACCCCTCGCAGCCTTCATACACATCATCACCCCGCAATCACATTTGTGGGGTGCCGATGGGAGACAGAGGGAGTCTGCTCCCTCTGTCAGCACTTTACATACGGCGGGCACCATTGCCCACGGCATGTAAAGTGTTAAACAGCCCGATTCGGCACTTCTGCCGATCCGGGCTGTTAGAGCAGGGCCACGCCATAAAAAAGCGGTGGCCCAGCCTAAGTGACCGCCATAAAAAGGCGTATCGGTGGTCACTAAGGGGTTAAACAAAGAACAGTCCACACAAATCTGTCCATTCTTCAAGGAAACCATATGTACAGTTGTGGCCAAAAGTTTTGAGAATTACATAAATATTGGAAATTGGAAAGGTGGCTGCCTAAGTTTTTATAATAGCAATTTGCATATACTCCAGAATGTTATGAAGAGTGATCAGATGAATTGCATAGTCCTTATTTGCCATTAAAATTAACTTAATCCCAAAAAAAACTTTCCACTGCATTTCATTGCTGTCATTAAAGGACCTGCTGAGATCATTTCAGTAATAGAAACATAGAAACATAGAATGTGTCGGCAGATAAGAACCATTTGGCCCATCTAGTCTGCCCAATATACTAAATACTATGGATAGCCCCTGGCCCTATCTTATATGAAGGATGGCCTTATGCCTATCCCATGCATGCTTAAACTCCTCCACTGTATTTGCAGCTGCCACTTCTGCAGGAAGGCTGTTCCATGCATCCACTACTCTCTCAGTAAAGTAATACTTCCTGATATTACTTTTAAACCTTTGCCCCTCTAATTTAAAACTATGTCCTCTTGTAGCAGTTTTTCTTCTTTTAAATATTCTTTCCTCTTTTACCTTGTTGATTCCCTTTATGTATTTAAAAGTTTCTATCATATCCCCTCTGTCTCGTCTTTCTTCCAAGCTATACATGTTAAGGTCCTTTAATCTTTCCTGGTAAGTTTTATCCTGCAATCCATGTACCAGTTTAGTAGCTCTTCTCTGAACTCTCTCCAAAGTATCAATATCCTTCTGGAGATATGGTCTCCAGTACTGAGCACAATACTCCAAATGAGGTCTCACTAGTGCTCTGTAGAGCGGCATGAGCACCTCCCTCTTTCTACTGGTAATTCCTCTTGCTATACACCCAAGCATTCTGCTAGCATTTCCTGCTGCTCTGTGACATTGTCTGCCTACCTTTAAGTCTTCTGAAATAATAATCCCTAAATCCCTTTCCTCAGATACTGAGGTTAGGACTGTATCACTGATTTTATATTCTGCTCTTGGGTTTTTACGTCCCAGGTGCATTAAATTTTAGTTGCCAGATTTTTGACCATTCCTCTAGTTTTCCTAAGTCCTTTTCCATTTGGTGTATTCCTCCAGGAACATCAACCCTGTTACAAATCTTTGTGTCCTCAGCAAAAAGACACACCTTACCATTGAGGCCTTCTGCAATTTCGCTGACAAAGATATTAAACAATATGGGTCCCAGAACAGATCCCTGAGGTACCCCACTGGTAACAAGACCTTGGTCTGAATATACTCCATTGACTACAACCCTCTGTTGCCTGTCCCTCAGCCACTGCCTAATCACATTCAACAATATGGGAGTCCAAGCCCAATGACTGCACTTTATTGATAAGCCTTCTATGTGGGACAGTATCAAAAGCCTTACTAAATTCTAGATAAGCGATGTCTACTGCACCTCCTCCATCTATTATTTTAGTCACCCAATCAAAAAAATCAATAAGATTAGTTTGACATGATCTCCCTGAAGTAAACCCATGCTGTTTTTCATCTTTCAATCCATGGGATTTTAGATGTTCCACAATCCTCTCCTTAAGTATGGTTTCCATTAATTTCCCCACTATTGATGTCAGGCTTACTGGCCTATAGTTGCCCGATTCCTCCCTACTACCTTTCTTGTGAATGGGCACAACATTTGCTAATTTCCAATCTTCTGGGACGACTCCTGTTGCCAGTGATTGGTTAAATAAATCTGGTAATGGTTTTGCTAGTTCACCGCTGAGCTCTTTTAATAGCTTTGGGTGTATCCCATCAGGCCCCTGTGACTTATTTGTATTAATTTTAGACAGTTGACTTAGAACCTCTTCCTCTGTAAAGACACATGCATCAAAAGATTCATTAGTCTTCTTTCCCAACTGAGGTCCTTCTCCTTCATTTTCCTTTGTAAAAACTGAACAGAAGTATTCATTGAGGCAGTCAGCTAGTTCTTTATCTTCTTCCATATACCTTCCTTCTTTAGTTTTTAATTTGGTAATTCCTTGTTTTAGTTTCCTTTTTTCATTTATGTATCTGAAGAATGCCTTATCGCCTTTTTTCACTGACTGAGCTAATTTCTCTTCTGCCTGTGCTTTAGAAGCTCTTATAACTTGTTTGGCCTCTCTCTGCCTAATCTTATAAATTTGTCTGTCATCCTCGTTTTGTTTTATAATTCCTAAATGCTATCTTTTTGTTTTTTATGATTTTGGCCACTTCTGCTGAGTACCACAGTGGTCTCTTCCTTTTTTTGCTTTTACTGACAAGTCTAATGCAATCTTCTGTTGCCTTCAATAGTGCCACTTTTAAGTAGTCCCATTTCTCCTGGACTCCAATGAAACTGTTCCAGTCTGATAGGGACTCGTATACCACTAATCTAATTTTAGAAAAGTCAGTTTTTCTAAAATCTAAAACTTTTGTTTTTGTGTGGTGTGACTCAGTCACTGTACTTATAGTAAACCACACTGACTGGTGATCACTAGATCCCAAGCTTTCCCCTACAGTAATATCAGATACCAAATTCCCATTTGTGAATACTAAATCTAAAATGGCCTCCTTCCGGGTTGGCTCCTCCACTACTTGCTGTAGAGATAATCCCAGTAGGGAATTTAGAATATCTGTACTCTTGGCAGAACTAGCTATTTTGGTTTTCCAGTTTACATCTGGAAGATTGAAGTCTCCCATAATGATAACTTCCCCCTTCAATGTCATTTTAGCTATTTCCTCAACTAGTAGATCATCTAATTCTTTGACTTGGGTAGGTGGTCTATATATAACACCTACACAAGTTACCTTATGATTATCAAGCTGCAAGGTAACCCAATCAAGGTAATCGTCTTGTTAACTCAGGTGAGAATGTTGACGAGCACAAGGCTGGAGATTATTATGTCAGGCTGATTGGGTTAAAATGGCAGACTTGACATGTTAAAAGGAGGGTGATGCTTGAAATCATTGTTGTTCCATTGTTAACCATGGTGACCTGCAAAGAAACGCGTGCAGCCTTCATTGCGTTGCATAAAAATGGCTTCACAGGCAAGGATATTGTGGCTACTAAGATTGCACCTCAATCAACAATTTATAGGATCATCAAGAACTTCAAGGAAAAAGGTTCAATTCTTGTTAAGAAGGCTTCAGGGCGTCCAAGAAAATCCAGCAAGCGCCAGGATCGTCTCCTAAAGAGGATTCAGCTGCAGGATCGGAGTGCCACCAGTGCAGAGCTTGCTCAGGAATGGCAGCAGGCAGGTGTGAGCGCATCTGCACGCACAGTGAGGCGAAGACTTTTGGAAGATGGCCTGGTGTCAAGAAGGGCAGCAAAGAAGCCACTTCTCTCCAAAAAAAACATCAGGGACAGATTGATCTTCTGCAGAAAGTATGGTGAATGGACTGCTGAGGACTGGGGCAAAGTCATATTCTCCGATGAAGCCTCTTTCCGATTGTTTGGGGCATCTGGAAAAAGGCTTGTCCGGAGAAGAAAAGGTGAGCGCTACAATCAGTCCTGTGTCATGCCAGCAGTAAATTATCCTGAGACCATTCATGTCACGTATGAAGTGCGTGTCACGTATAAAGTGCGTGTAATTATATTTTACTACATCACAGAAACAACTGAAACAAAGATCTAAAAGCAGTTTAGCAGCAAACTTTGTGAAAACTAATATTTGTGTAATTCTCAAAACTTTTGGCCACGACTGTACACATTTCTTCTTTAACCTTATTACTTAATATATTTACTCTAAACTGTCTGACAAAAATATGTTCTCACAGACTCCTGCAACAGTTTCTAGAAACCAGAACAGAGATAGATATTAATAACACCTTCATA
Source organism: Bufo bufo (assembly GCF_905171765.1). Taxonomy (NCBI): domain Eukaryota; kingdom Metazoa; phylum Chordata; class Amphibia; order Anura; family Bufonidae; genus Bufo; species Bufo bufo. Next base: position 180,268,396 of record NC_053394.1, read on the forward strand.
TTCTTAGTGCAAGCCACAGATCTGTTGGCACACACTAGGTATAATAATTATTCATTAATAACTGACAAATAGTCCCAAACTTACCGTATCTAATCTCTAATGCTATGGCCATAGGTCTTTCCTATTTGGACACACATAGCGTTAGGGTACCAAAGGCTTAAAAAGTTGCTGTTCTGACCAATAAAGACAATTGGGTGCTTTTCTCTTGTCATAAATTACCATCTTGACACTGCATGTTGCAAACTCTTCAGAACCTCCCTCAAAATCACAGGAGCTCTGATGTCCACAATCTGCAAGGTCTCTCTACACAAAGTCTAACAGATTTTCACTAGAATCTGCTCAGTTCTACAACTTCCAAAATAACATTGCTAGATTCTACCACGCATACTACAGCCCCACTCACAGCTCGTGGCAGATTTGCACAAGACATACAACGACTAATAATCCGTCCTCAGATTATTAGATTCCCCTGAATTCCCAAATTCCCCTTCGGAGTGGCGGCACCAAACTACCCTCTCTATGTAACAACCTAGCAACGATAAACATATCCATTTGCTCAAATCACACTCTTCTGACATGAAGTGTTTCAAAATGTGAATTCAAAAGATTTTAGAATGAATAAGTTTACACAGGCGAAATGACTAAATATATTTACTAAGTATGATTAAATATAAGATAACATACAAATCACATCCAAAATAATAAAATTTAAATTACCACACCTGGCCGACATCCCAGGATATACAAGATGTAGGGCAAAAAATACTTACATCCTAACTAGTTTATACTTTTTAGCCCCTCTTGCAGTGTGCAGCACACATGTCTTTGAGAGAACCACTTATCACGAATGTGCCCTCAGTACAATGCGGGATGGGTATGATCTAACTATCCCTAACCCACTACATTACAAGAAAGACTTTATTACACAGAATATTAAACATAATATAAAAAAGACAATTAACCATCTCCCGTCACACTAACGCCGATCAGCGTGAGTGTGGCGGCTCCCTCAGGTCACACTAACGCCGATCGGCGTCATCTCGTGAGACCCGAGATTTGCTGTGAACGCGCGCGCTGTTCGGAAGTTATACTACAGCCTGCCAGCGATGATCATTCGCTGGCAGGCTGTAGATGTTAAAATAATCGCATCAGAAAGGTATATTGATGTTTTTTGTTTTTTTTTTTCTTACAAATTCTCATATTCCACTAACTTGTGACAAAAAATAAAATCTCACATGAACTCACCATATCCCTCACGGAATCCAAATGCGTAAAAAATTTTAGACATTTATATTCCAGACTTCTTCTCACGCTTTAGGGCCCCTAAAATGCCAGGGCAGTATAAATACCCCACATGTGACCCCATTTTGGAAAGAAGACACCCCAAGGTATTTCGTGAGGGGCATGGCGAGTTCATGTAAAGTTTTATTTTTTTGTCACAAGTTAGTGGAATATGAGACTTTGTAAGAAAATAAATAAATAAATCATTTTCCGCTAACTTGTGCCAAAAAAAAAATATTCTAGGAACTCGCCATGCCCCTCACAGAATACCTTGGGGTGTCTTCTTTCCAAAATGGGGTCACTTGTGGGGTATTAATACTGCCCTGGCATTTTAGGGGACCTAAAGCGTGAGAAGTAATATGGAATCCAAATGTGTAAAAAATGCCCTGTGAAAACCTAAAGGTGCTCTTTAGAATTTGGGCCCCTTTGCGCACCTAGGCTGCAAAAAAGTGTCACACATGTGGTATCGCCGTACTCAGGAGAAGTTGGGCAATGTGTTTTGGGGTGTCTTTTTACATATACCCATGCTAGGTGAGAGAAATATCTCTGTAAAATGACAACTTTGTATAAAAAAAATGGGAAAAGTTGACTTTTACAGAGATATTTATCTCACCCAGCATGGGTATATGTAAAAATACACCCCAAAACACATTGCCCTACTTCTTCTGAGTACGGTGATACCACATGTGTGACACTTTTTTGCAGCCTAGGTGCGTAAAGGGGCCGAAAGTCTAACGAGTACCTTTAGGCTTTACAGGGTTGCTCATAATTTAGCCCCGTCCAAAATGCCAGAACAGTAAACACACCCCACAAATGACCCCATTTCGGAAAGTAGACACCCCAGGGTATTCACTGAGGGGCATAGTGAGTCCGTGGGAGATTTTTTTTTTTTTGCCAGAAGTTAGCAGAAATGGAAACTTTATTTTTATTTATTTTTCCTCAGAAAGTGTCATTTTCCGCTAACTTGTGAAAAAAAATTAAATCATACATGAACTCACCATGCCCCTCCGTGAATACTTTGGGATGTCTTCTTTCTAAAATGGGGTCATTTGGGGGGTATTTATACTATCCTGGCATTCTAGCATCGCGGTCTTCCGCGGTCTTTCCCGGCTTGTGCTAGATGGTCCCGGCCAATTCTTCTAGCTCCGTTCCAAGTGATCACTTGGAACGGAGCTAGAAGAATTGGCCGGGACCATCTAGCACAAGCCGGGAAAGACCGCGATCACGTGACTGCACACGTCACCTTACAGACGCGCGAACCACGCCTCCCGGCGTCCTTGGCAACGAGAGACACCGCCGACTCCTGGATTCAAGACAGCCGCCTAGGGAGAAGTGAGCAACGCCAGAGGACCAAAGACAGCAGCGCCGGGTGAAGGGTAAGTGATCTCTGTAGCCAGAGACAGTGCGGGACGCCGCGCTCAGGCACAGAGCGCCCCTTCCTCCCACAGCATCCGCATATGAGCAGAATATTCACGGACCACTGCATTCCATTTGTGTACATTCCATTTGTGTATATGCCTGCGGTTTACTGACCAATATATATGCCTGCTGTTCTTTGACCAATTACTCACTTATATATACCAGAAAAGCAACTCACGCACTCTCCATCTAAATAGCGGGAACCACATAAGGAGTCAAAAGGCGCAGTATCCATCTATTTACCATATATCTCTCACCCAGAGGACATTACCATAATAGCAATCTATTATCCTACATAAGGAATACAAACGCATCAATCTCGGAACTATTCTCTTATAGAAGGACATCCTTTTTTTAGCGCATTATCCAGCGCATTTTTTTTATATTTGTTCCATTTTTTATATATTTGTTTTACTTTTTCATTTTTTCACATTTTATCGTTCCTATATGTCATTTCTTCAATACTCTCAATACCAGCTGGTCACCATTGAATGACATCCAATATCCTCTACCAACTCAAAAGGACATTTAGCTGAAATTTACCTACTCCACATTTGCCTATTTTTAACCTTTTTTATACACCCTGCATCGACTATATTTTAATATACTCCACATCGACCATATATATATAAATAAATTAACATATTGACCCAAATTAGAGTGTGCCTGCTTATTCATTTTTCTACTAGTAAAAATCTATGCCATCTAATGTATCCATTTACCTACAAGAAAGGATGCTACCATTTACTCCTGATGAGAGAAACTATCTGAAATATATCCTGTATCTTAGCATTCAGCTATTAATGTATTAGAAAAGCTTCCAAGTGGACAGATTTCCATAATCCAAAACAACAATAGGGTAGGACTGGACAACTTTTTCAAATGATGGACATCACCTTCTACTGCAGTAAAGCCAATAAAAGGCAAGGGGAGTCATGTGATGTATGGTAAATTCTTAAAACGTAACTCCACTTAATACTAAATATATGCAGATGGAAGCCATTAAAGGGGTTATCTCAAGTTAAACTCTGTCATAAATGTACATCATAGAGTAAGAGCCCCAATTTGTAGCCCACTCTGTCAGCCAGAAAAGAAAGCCAATTTGAATAGTCATCTACATGGCCTACAATACCAAACTCAAAGGAGTTATGTCAGTCAGGGATATTGACAGTTGTTTGTGAGGTCCTCAAACCTTTTCCTGGGACTTCCGGTTCCGGCGCCGCCATGTGAGGGAGTCGAGCGCGTGAGCTCCGCAGTACCTGAGACAAAAACTTTCATATTGCCGGTTTGAAGTTGGAGACGGAACTCGAAAATCCAACCAAGCAATACATTAAACGTATGGATCGTTTCCTAACTAGCATGGGCAAGAAAACCAGAGGCAGACCAAATTCTCCCATGAGGCCGGAGATTCCAACCCCCCCAGTAATGGCGCCTAACTTGCCTGAAACTGAGGTGACCACAAAATAGCCGAGTATAAACGATGATGGCGCAGGGGCAAAAGAATTTGAGACGCAGTCCCACCGGATCGACTACAAAGAATTGGCGCTTGAGGTGGCAGCGCAGTTGGCCCCGGATCTGAAAGAAACGCTGGCAGCGTCAGTGACCAATGTGATGCGCCAGCTACAAGAGGCAATCCAGCAGCATGAGGGCAGGTTAGACGAGGCGGAGGGGCGCATACAAGTCATAGAGGACACCACAGAATCGATCTTGCAAAAGCTGCAGATAGCTTTAGCTGATAATAAGCGTCTGTGGGATAGAATGGAGGACCTTGAGAATAGGTCCAGACGCAACAACCTGCGACTTGTGGGCCTCCTGGAAAACGTACCGCCTGGAGACCTGGTTAATGTCACTACCAGAGCTTTGAGACGTTCTCACAGCTCTGTTTCTCCACCCCTGTGATGATGTCACTACTAGAGCTTGGAGGAGTTCTCTCTGCTCTGTTTCTCCGCCCCTGTGATGAGGTCTTTACTTTCTGTTTCCTTCCTCCCAGCTGTTCCTCCTGTGTTTGATTTCTCTGCCTGTAAATCACCCCTCCTCCTTTTGTAGGGTGCGGATTATATTTCTCATTTGAGTTGTATCTCTTGCTTGAGTATCTTCACTTGTGTGCTATCATTTCACTGGACCTGTGTTCTGCTGCAGCAAGTACTCCGGATATTGCCAGCTGTCTTTGGATCTGTCTTCACTGCTCCTGCAGCTCCTTCAGTTAAGTGTGCAGACATTGTAGTGTTTCTGTTTGTTTTCTGACTGGATCCGAGGCGACCCCTGTTCCGTCCATATACTGAGCAGGGCACCGCTGGCCGTGCCCCTTCCACTATTGTAGGGGTTACAGTGGTCATCAGTCTTAGGTACGCGGGCATGCCTCGTTCCACCATTTGGATCCGGGCATGTGCTTAGCAGCATAGGGAGAGCTTTGAGGGTCTGACAGGGGTCACCCTTTATCCTCCCTAGTTTGGGTCCGGTCAGTTGCTCTATTTACTGTGTATGCTCTTGTTGCTCACATACAGCCGTGACATTATAATCCGCCAAAACCGTCCTTTTTGACATGGATCCGCTTTCTGGCCTGGTTGACCGCATGCAGGGTCTTTCTTTGGAGGTAGCGGATCTCCGTCAATCTATGACTCAGCTTCATGCATTGGGCTATGCTCCGGCCCATGAAGTCTGTTGCGAGCCAAAGGTCTCACTTCCGGAAACGTTCTCCGGGGGCAGTGAGAATTTTGTTCGCTTCAGAGAGGCATGCAAACTCCATTTTTGCTTGTGTCCCCATTCCTCTGGTAATGAGGAGCAGAGGTGAGGATTGTCATCTCCCTGCTCAGGGTTAATGCTCAGACTTAGGCTTTTTCGCTGCCATCAGGGGATCCCTCCCTTCGATCCGTGGAAAGATTTTTTTTGGCCCTGGGGCAGATATATGATGACCCGGATCGTGTTGCTCTGGCCGAATGTAACTTACGTTTTTTATGCCAGAACAAACTGTCTGCGGAGCTTTATTGTTCTGAATTTCGGAGATGGGCAGCTGATTCAGGTTGGAATGATGCTGCACTCCGGAGTCAGTTCTGTCATGGTCTCTCAGAGAGATTGAAAGATGCGTTTGCTTTCCATGAGAGACCAACGTCCTTAGAATCTGCCATGTCATTGTCGGTACGCCTTGACAGGCGTCTAAGAGAAAGAAACGAGACCTCTCTGTCCAGCCATTGTCAGTCTAGGGGCAGTGGTGTGGACTCATTCAGTGTGCAGGGGCCTCATCCTGTCTCGGTCCCCTCTGAGGAGGAGCCCATGCAGCTAGGTCGACTTGCCCCTGATAAAAGAGGATTTAGTCCTCAGAGTATGGTGTGTTTTTGTTGTGGGGGCATAGGTCATTTGTCAAATGTTTGTCCATCTAGGTAGGAGATTCTTGAACTGTACTAAGAGCGATAATAAGAGAAAAACCTCAAAAGGTAAATCATCAAACTCTGCTTCATCTGCTACTGTGGGCAAAGTTGATGTAGGAATTGATGCTTTTCCTCTGACCTGCAGTTCCCGTTTTCTCCTGTCTGCCAGGGTGGCGCTAGAGAGCAAAGTCATTTCTTGTGAGATTTTTGTCGATAGTGGAGCGGCCGTCAATCTTATTGACACTCAATTTGTAGCCATGCATGGTTTTCAGGTTTGCACATTAGAAAAGGATATACCTGTTTTTGCTATTGACTCTGCTCCACTCTCACAGAGATCTCTTAAGGGCATTGTTCACAATATCCGGTTAGCTGTAGGTGACACTCATGTGGAGGATATATCTTGTTTTGTCCTTAACGGATTGCCTTCTCCTCTAGTTTTGGGGTTACCCTGGCTCACTAGACATAACCCCACGATTGATTGGCAAGGAAGGCAAATGAGTGGAGTGACTTTTGTAGAGAGAATTGTCTCACAGCGACTTTTGCAGAGGTGTCTACTAAAACTGTGCCATCATTTCTCTCTGATTTCTCGGACGTGTTTTCCGAGAGCTGTGTTCAGGAGCTACCTCCTCACCGGGAGTTTGACTGTCCCATTAACCTCATTCCCGGCGCCAAGCTGCCAAAAGCACGCCTCTACAATCTCTCACAACCGGAAAGAATCGCAATGCGAACCTATATCTCCGAGAGTCTCGATAAGGGGCATATTCGTCCCTCAAAATCACCTGTTGCCGCTGTTTTTTTTTTTGTTAAAAAAAAAGATGGCTCTCTGAGACCTTGCCTAGATTTTAGGGAGTTGAACCGTATCACGATTCGCGATCCCTATCCCCTTCCTCTGATCCCGGACCTCTTCAACCAAATTGTTGGGGCCAAGGTTTTTTTCCAAATTGGATTTGAGAGGCGCGTACAACCTGGTCAGGGTCAGAGAGGGGGGTGAATGGAAAACGGCCTTTAATACCCCTAACGGGCATTTCGAGAATCTCGTTATGCCTTTCGGCCTGATGAATGCTCCGGCCGTCTTTCAGCATTTTGTTAACAGTATTTTCTACCATTTAATGGGGAAATTTGTATTGGTGTATCTTGATGATATTTTGATTTTTTCCCCTGATGTTCAGACCCATCAGGATCATCTTTTTCAGGTTCTGCGGATTCTGCGGGAAAATAAATTGTACGCCAAGCTGGAGAAATGTCTTTTTATGGTATCGGAGATTCAATTTCTGGGTTTTCTCCTCTCTGCTTCTGGTTTTCGCATGGATCCGGAGAAGGTCCGTGCTGTACTTGAGTGGGAGCTTCCTGAGAATCAGAAGGCATTGATGCGCTTTCTGGGTTTTGCGAACTATTACAGAAAGTTCATTTTGAATTATTCCTCTGTTGTCAAACCCCTCACGGACATGACAAAAAAGGGGGCGGATTTTTCCTCTTGGTCGGAGGAGGCGCTTGCAGCTTTTTCTAAGATTAAAGAGAGTTTTGCGTCTGCTCCCGTCTTGGTGCATCCCGATGTTTCCTTACCTTTTATTGTTGAGGTGGATGCTTCCGAGGTGGGTGTGGGTGCGGTTTTGTCCCAGGGCCCTTCTCCTGCCAAATGGCGACCCTGTGCCTTTTTCTCTAAAAAACTCTCCCCTGCAGAGAAAAACTATGATGTGGGAAATAGGGAGTTGTTGGCCATCAAGTTGGCTTTCGAGGAATGGCGCCATTGGTTGGAGGGGGCCAGGCACCCTATCACCGTTTTTACCGACCATAAGAATCTGGCATACTTGGAGTCGGCCAGGCATATGAATCCGAGACAGGCCAGATGGTCTCTGTTCTTCTCCAGATTCAATTTTGTCGTTACATTCCGCCCTGGGATCAAAAATGTGAAGGCTGATGCTCTCTCTCGCTGTTTTCCGGGAGGAGGAAACTCCGAGGACCCGGGTCCCATTTTGGCGGAGGGGGGTAGTTGTTTCTGCTCTATATTCTGATTTGGAGGCCGAGGTCCAGGCTGCCCAGACTGAGGCACCTGCCCGTTGTCCTTCTGGGAAGTTGTTTGTGCCTCCTGAGCTACGTCACAAACTCTTCAAGGAGCATCATGATACTGTTCTTGCTGGTCACCCCGGGAGTAAAGCCACGGTAGATCTCATTGCTCGGAGATTTTGGTGGCCGGCTCTTCGTAAGTCGGTGGAGGGTTTTGTGGCTGCTTGTGAGACGTGCGCTCGCGCTAAGGTCCCTCGTTCACGGCCTTCAGGTTCCCTTCTCCCGTTACCCATACCTTCCCGTCCTTGGACACACCTGTCCATGGACTTTATCACGGATCTTCCTCGTTCCTCAGGGAAGTCGGTGATCCTGGTGGTGGTGGACCGTTTTAGCAAGATGGCTCATTTCGTACCTTTCCCTGGTTTACCCAATGCTAAAACGTTGGCGCAAGCTTTTGTCGACCATATTGTTAAATTGCATGGCATTCCCTCTGATATTGTTTCCGATAGAGGCACGCAGTTTGTGTCCAGATTCTGGAAGGCTTTCTGTTCTCGCCTGGGGGTTTGGCTGTCCTTCTCTTCTGCTTTTCACCCGCAGTCGAATGGTCAGACTGAGCGCCTCAATCAGAATCTGGAGACATATTTGCGCTGTTTTGTGGCAGAGAACCAGGAGGATTGGTGTTCATTTCTCCCTCTTGCTGAGTTTGCTCTGAACAACCGTCGTCAGGAATCTTCTGATAAGTCACCATTCTTTGGTGCATATGGGTTCCATCCGCAGTTTGGGACATTCTCGGGAGGGGCTCCTTCTGGTTTACCTGAGGAGGAGAGATTTTCCTCGTCTTTGTCTACCATTTGGCAAAAGATTCAGAGTAATCTTAGAAAGATGAGTGAGAAGTATAAGCGTGTGGCTGATAAGAGACGTGTGCCTGGTTTGGACCTGAATGTGGGTGATCTGGTGTGGTTGTCTACAAGAAATATTAAACTGAAGGTTCCCTCCTGGAAATTGGGTCCCAAGTTTATTGGGCCTTATAAAATCTTGTCAGTCATCAATCCTGTTGCCTTCCGTCTTGATCTTCCACGTGTTTGGAAGATACATAATGTATTTCACAGATCTCTCTTAAAACCATATGTCCAGCCCACGGTACCCTCCTCTTTGCCTCCTCCTCCGATTTTGGTTGATGGCAATCTGGAGTTTGAGGTTTCCAGAATTGTGGACTCTCGCATTGTCCGCGGTTCTCTTCAGTACCTCGTTCATTGGAAGGGTTATGGTCCTGAGGAGAGGATGTGGGTTCCGGTGTCGGAAATTAAAGCCACTCGCCTCATCAGGGCATTTCATAGGGCTCATCCTGAGAAGGTGGGTCCTGGGTGTCCGGAGTCCACCCGTAGAGGGGGGGGGTACTGTCACTACCAGAGCTTTGAGATGTTCTCACAGCTCTGTTTCTCCACCCCTGTGATGATGTCACTACTAGAGCTTGGAGGAGTTCTCTCTGCTCTGTTTCTCCGCCCCTGTGATGAGGTCTTTACTTTCTGTTTCCTTCCTCCCAGATGTTCCTCCTGTGTTTGATTTCTCTGCCTTTAAATCACCCCTCCTCCTTTTGTAGGGTGCGGATTATATTTCTTATTTGAGTTGTATCTCTTGCTTGAGTATCTTCACTTGTGTGATATCATTTCACTGGACCTGTGTTCTGCTGCAGCAAGTACTTCGGATATTGCCAGCTGTCTTTGGATCTGTCTTCACTGCTCCTGCAGCTCCTTCAGTTAAGTGTGCAGACATTGTAGTGTTTCTGTTTGTTTTCTGACTGGATCCGAGGCGACCCCGGTTCCGTCCATATACTGAGCAGGGCACCGCTGGCCGTGCCCCTTCCACTATTGTAGGGGTTACAGTGGTCATCAGTCTTAGGTACGCGGGCATGCCTCGTTCCACCATTTGGATCCGGGCATGTGCTTAGCAGCATAGGGAGAGCTTTGAGGGTCTGACAGGGGTCACCCTTTATCCTCCCTAGTTTGGGTCCGGTCAGTTGCTCTATTTACTGTGTATGCTCTTGTTGCTCACATACAGCCGTGACAGTTAAACTATGTGAAATTGAAGTGCCTCAGGCCTTGGGCATAACGCGGCTGTGCAAGGTGGAACATGCGCATCGAGTGGGACCATCTCAATCTCACTCTGACAAAGATCACAGAAATAATCGTCCGATGCAAGTAGTTATGAGATATCTGGACTACACTGATAAAGACGCAATACTCAAGGCGTTTAAAGCCCGCAAGGAACCAGTTTTGGTACGGGGATCGAAAATCCTTTTATTCGGGGACTACTCCGTGGAGGTCACAAAAAAGCGCAAAGTCTTCTCCCCCCTATGTACCCAACTACATCGAGGAGGGGTAAAATTCGCCCTGCTGTTTCCAGCTACCTTGAAAGTTTTTCGACTTGATGGTTCCAGTTCAACATTCTTCACGCCGGAAGAGGCGGAAATGGCCATGGATGGAAAGCTGGACCCAGCCACGCGAGGACAGCGGCCCGCACCTGGGAAGGCGCCAGACGGTCCCTCTTCAGATCCAGGTCAAGAGAGGAAGCACGATAGAAACCGCTGAGGACATACCTAAATAATTTGGCGGACTATTTAGGAAGATCCGACTGATACCGGTATAAGACTTTGGGGGTGAATGTTTGAGAATTATCTCTCATTTATTATTTTCATTCATGCTTTATATGTTTTACTCGGGTTTCAATGTCTCTACTGCTAGGTAGCCTAGCGGGGGTACTACATAGCTGTTAGTGTGTGGTAAGAGAGCTTTTAGCGCCTGACGTCACAGGGGGAAAAAGTGAAGTCCACAGGGGCTGAGAAGGGAGCGGTATTTAGATTCTGAGTCTTCCTTTGCTCCATAAATGTTCATGGTTACTACTGTTTATAATAGTTTTGAGGGGGGGTTGGGGAAGGGGGGGAATGTGCAGAAATGTTCAGCTATATGTTGATAATCGCCATGAGAAGCTATAACGTCTTTTTTATACATTATGAAGATAGTGTCATGGAACGTTAAAGGGTTGCGTTCACCCCAAAAACGCAATATGGTTCTACGGCGGCTAAAGCATCTAGGAGCCAACATTGCAATGTTGCAAGAAACCCACTTGTCGGAGAGTGATTTTTTTAGAATGAAGAAACAATGGGTGGGGACTGTGGTGGGTTCCCCTGCAGTGAACCACAAGGCTGGAGTATTGTTTCTCCTTCACAGGAATCTAGCTTGTGGTTTACTGGGGACGGAATCTGATCATCAGGGCCGCTGCTGTGTCCTACACATCAAAATTGGGTCGGAAGAAGTCAAGATATATAACATTTATGGCCCTAATGGTGATAACAAACAATTCTTTGCTGATTTGGCCATTAAGATAAATAGAGACCCTGTCCCGAAACAAATTATTGGTGGAGACCTTAACACTGTAGTCAATGCTGTAGAGGATAGGAAGAGGTCGATTACCCGCTCTGAGGTGACGCATATACATGATAAGGTGTTAGAGCCCTTTTTGCGAGACACCGCCTTATTTGACATCTGGAGATATGCGAATCCAGACGGCAGAGATTTTACTTTCTACTCCCCCCCCCCCCCCCCCCCCCGCATGAATCGTGGTCCAGGATTGACTATTTTCTAGTGTCGGAAGCTCTGAGGCTTAGGATAGTGGAACCAAAAATTCATGACCCCCCGGTCTCTATAGTTTTGTTAGAACAACAGCCTAAAGTACAGGACATTCTTTGGAGGTTCCCTTCTTATCTGTATGCCGATGACAATTTTAGAGATATCGTCCGGGGTTGGTATCTAGAATATAAAGAGGATAATATCTCCAGCCTATCTAATCCTTATTTGTTTTGGGACACTGCCAAGGCTGTACTTAGAGGGAGGATATTGGCTTATGTAAGGGGTCTTAAAAAGAAGATCACACAACAGATACATGATCTCAGCTTCTCCTTGCGAACCGCTTATACCACTTACCAGACCTCCCCTGCTCAGCATACCAAGAAGGCCTGGCAACTGGCTAAGAAAAACTATTAGCTGTGGTACGAGAGGAAGATGAGATGTGACCTGTCTGGATGGGATAATAAGTTCTTTAGAGGAGGCAACAAATCGGGTAGGTTGCTAGCCAACCTTGTTAAAAACTCCAGGCGACAATCTCACATTTTGAAATTGGCAGATACTAGAGGGGTAATACATGACAATCCTGACAAAATAGCCTCTATCCTGGGGGATTATTATAGAGACCTATATAAAGACCCAGGAACCAAAACCACCTTATCACCCTTTCTATCCAAATGTGTGACATTACCAGCCCTTTCTGACAGCCAACTCGATGTTGTAAATTCCCCAATATCTGAGGATTAAAGGATTACACCTTCATAAAGCCCCTGGTCCAGACGGATACACAGGTGAATTCTTTAAAATGTTAGGTGAAGACCTTAAAGGCCCCCTGACGGCGGTGTTTAATGGTATATTGGCGGGTAACCCGTTATCTGCATCAGATAACTTAGCATACATTAAATTGATTCCTAAACCGGGGAAAGATAGCCTTCATCCAGCCTCGTATCGCCCAATATCGCTGATCAACGTAGACCTTAAATTGGGAGCAAAAATTATAGCTGACAGACTCTCACATGTTATGCCAGATCTGGTTTCACGGCCTCTGTCAGGGTTCATCAAAGGCAGGTCAGCAGTCTCTAACATTAGAAAAGTCCTGACAGTCTTGGATGCGGTACAGGGAAATCTCAGCTCTTCTCCGTGGCCGTCCCTGATGGCAATTGACGCGGAGAAGGCGTTTGACAATGTTCGGTGGGACTGGCTAGATGAAGTGTTGTGTAGAATGCACTTTAGTGGCCCAATCAGAACTTTTATTTCAGCTTTATACATGGCCCCCATTGCCCGCATAGCCATTCCAGGTTTTTTTGTCAGCCCCTTTTCCACTTTGTAGGGGGACGCGCCAGGGGTGTCCACTCTCCCCATTACTGTTCAATTTGACACTTGAACCATTGGCCCGCATGCTTAAGGGGGGGGATGTCTTTAGGGGAATAAAAGTGGGCCAAAAAGAAGTTTTCACATCCCTTTTTGCGGATGACATATTGTTATTCATGGCAGACCCTGTTGAAGACCTTGAGAAAGCCTTACAGCTTCTGGATTCTTTTAGTCCAGTCTCAGGTTTTAAAATAAACTTAGATAACTCAGTGATACTGCCGTTAACATCCCCGAAATTGAAAGAATTACTTCCGGGATCGTGCAGTAACATTGTGGTGAGTAATTCTCACATTACTTACCTGGGAATAAAAATTGGAAAATCCCCATCATCCCTCTATAGCCTAAATTATCCGCCCCTATTTAAAGCTGTTGCAGATGACCTTACAATATGGCGGAGTCTCCCACTGTCTTTAACGGGTAGAAGTCATATCCTGAAAATGGTGTGTTTCCCCAAATTGCTGTATCCCCTACAGACGATCCCAATACTCCTTAGGCATGCGGATGTCCGGGACCTCCCCTCAGTTTTTAACAGATTTTTGTGGTCAGGGAAGAAGCCCCGTATTGCATTGACAAAACTGATGCTACCAAAAGATAAAGGTGGTCTAAATATACCGAATATTAGAATGTATAACCTAGCGTGTCTCTTCAGACATTGTCTGGATTGGATACATGGGACCAGCCACTTCTCCAATTTCAATCTGGAGACCCACTTGTCCCATCCATGGCCACTGGTTAACTTGCTTCACACGAGGAGGCAGTTCCTGGAACCAAGTTTAAAGCACTCTGTTATCATCCGTGACACCGTTGTGGCATGGAAGGAAACACGCAAGCTAGCAAAGAAACCATTCCTAACGTCTAGGGTCATGGGTCTGTGGAAGCACCCAGAGTTCCCACAGGGGGACACAAATAAGATGTTCATAACCTGGAAGGCAAAAAATATCATGACTCTGTTTGATCTCCTCCATATCCCTGACAAGAGGTATTTAACTTTCACAGAGTTTTGTCAGAAATATGGTCTGGAGGGTTCTCATTTTCTCCCCTTCCAACAAGTATACCTGTTTTGTAGGAAGAGATTGTGTGATGTTGCGGGGGAGTGTATGGGCAATTCACTGGTCTTCTCGCTAGGGGGTGGAACCTCCAGACTTTCCATCTCACACATCTATCAAGGGTTGCGCGACTCAAGTAATAAAACCTCAGCGCAGGCTCTTTTTAAGAGGTGGGAGAGGAAGCTTCATGTCACTATGGATGCTGAACAGATACTGCAGGGATGGGTCAGGGTTTGTAAGGCAGTGCCATGTGAGATATGGAGGGAAACACATCTAAGGTTAATACACTCGGCCATCTATGCATTTAATTTTCCCAGAAAAGTTAATAACGCAGCCTTCCTTACTGCCTGTCCGAAATGCGGCTTAGATAAAGCAGACCTAGTACATTGTGTTTGGGTATGCCCGCAGGTTCAACGATTCTGGGAACATGTTAGATGCTGGATTAAGGATACATTGAGATGCACCTTGAGCTTAGACCCGGAAGTTTGTTTCTTTCATGTCTATGGAGACATCAACCCTCCACCCCAGGCGGTAGTAGATACGGCATTGTTGGTATCATTGCGTTGTTTAATGCAAAGTTGGTTAAAAACAGAGGTACCTCAAATACAGGAGGTTAAGACGCAGATGATACGTTTTATGTACCTGGATAAAACAGAAGCAGAGTTAAAGGGTTTCTGTCACCCCACAAAACTCATTTTTTTTTTTTTGGATAGTTAGATTCCTTATAGGGCGATATAGGAGAATATAATAGTCTTACTTACTTTCATGCGGCCGATTCTTTATGAAACGAAGTTTTATAATATGTAAATGAGGGCTCTACCAGCAAGTAGGGCGTCTACTTGCTGGTAGCTGCTGCAGCAATCCGCCCCCTCGCCGTGTTGATTGACAGGGCCAGCCGTGATCTCCTCCTCCGGCCGGCCCTGTCAGTAATTCAAAAATCGCGCGCCTCTGGTCATTCGGCGCAGGCGCTCTGAGATGAGGAGGCTCATCTCCTCAGCACTCCCTCAGTGCGCCTGCGCCGATGACATCACCGAAAGAGAAGACGTCATCGGCGCAGGCGCACTGAGGGAGTGAGCCTCCTCATCTCAGAGCGCCTGCGCCGAATGACCAGAGGCGCGCGATTTTTGAATTACTGACAGGGCCGGCCGGAGGAGGAGATCACGGCTGGCCCTGTCAATCAACACGGCGAGGGGGCGGATTTCTGCAGCAGCTACCAGCAAGTAGACGCCCTACTTGCTGGTAGAGCCCTCATTTACATATTATAAAACTTCGTTTTATAAAGAATCGGCCGCATGAAAGTAAGTAAGACTATTATATTCTCCTATATCGCCCTATAAGGAATCTAACTATCCAAAAAAAAAAAAATGAGTTTTGTGGGGTGACAGAAACCCTTTAAACAAAGACAAAAAGACCAAATGGTTTTTCAAGAGGTGGAGGATCTTTATTGTAAACAGCTTTACTCAGGGTGAAATTAAAAACATAATGCAAACGTTTAAATTTACAGAATGGTATAGTTTGGAGGTGCTCAAGGGCACGCTAGGAGTGCTGTCTCTGGAAGACTTAGTCGCATAGGATGAAAGGCACATGACATAAAATGAAGTGACAGCTAACCAGATGTGCAAATCCGACTATAGAAATGGCAATTATTAGATTATTAAACTATCAAACTGGTGATTCTGCAGGGGGGGGGGAGGCGGGAGGGGATTTTGGGGGGATGTTTTAATGTTTTGTAAAATGAAAATGATGTACCACCGATTGTATTTGATCTGTACCCAAAAGTCTGTACTTTTCTTTCTTATTGGTGATACTAATAAAGCAATATTTAAAAAAATATATAAAAACCTTTTCCTGTCCTTCGTGCTGCCTGTGACATGAGGAAAACATGAAGGTCACTGAGGACCCTCTCTTGATCCTGCAAAGTTGCAGTTTCGTGAAGACAATCTGTAGAATCAGTGACCTTAGGCTACTTTCACACTTGCGGCAGGACGGATCCGACAGGCTGTTCACCCTGTCGGATCCGTCCTTCCGCTATTTCGCCGTGCCGCCGGACCGCCGCTCCGTCCCCATTGACTATAATGGGGACGGGGGCGGAGCCCCGGCACAGCACGGCGGTGCATAGCGAAAGGCCGCCGGACTAGAAGTCCTGCATGTCCGACTTTTTAGTCCGGCGGCTTTCGCCGTGCTGCGCCGGAGCTCCGCCCCCGTCCCCATTATAGTCAATGGGGACGGAGCGGCGGCACGGCGAAATAGCAGAAGGACGGATCCAACATGGTGAACAGCCTGTCGGATCCGTCCTGCCGCAAGTGTGAAAGTACCCTTACCAAACATCTCAGCTTCTTGGACTCTGTGAGTGGGACATGAATAGAGATGGATAAATATAGATTTTAGCTATCATATTTAAAAAAATAATTTTTTTTCAGTATGTAATATTTAAAAAGGATTATGTGACATTGGCGAGATGCAGGAATCATTATCAATGATTTTAAAAATCTATGAGGAATTGGGAGTGACACATAAGATAGTTTATTGTGTTATCTAGTAGTCAAGACATTATTGTACTGTGAAAGCAGTGGTGTAAGCCGATCTGCTTTGGGTGTGGGACTGTTAGAAGATCGAGTTCAGGCCTGATGAGTTGTTGGGGAAGGGGTTTACTCGGGGAACAGTCATTTTAGGAAGCTTGATAAACCTGCCTAAAAAGATGTTGTTCAATTTCTTTTATTCGAAAGAGCCAAGAAGTGAACAATACATCAAGAGACGTAAACAGCTCGTTAACAAGTCGTAGCAGTGTACAAGTAAATGCATACAATCAGATGGTCATAGATACGAAGAGTAATAAGATGCACAGGAGGGCGTATCCAGTAATCATTCCTTACAGATAAGTGGCACAACATAGTCTGAATTAGTCAGATGCCTAGGAGTGAGCGCTCTGATGTATACATACAAAAGAAACAGATGACATAGAGGAGGACATAAACAGAGAAACAGATGAGGGGGGAAGGGGAAGAGGACTCCTGACCACAAACATAGAGAAACAAAAAAAAAAAAAAGAAAAATACATTACAACTGAAGTGAGCCAGTCTAAGAATAAAATAAAAATATACCCAGTTCAGATGGGATTAACTTCTAGATATAGGATATTGGATATCTAGGGAAGGGGCCGATATCTCCTTAGGGACTGGCACCGTCTCTGTTCAGCCAGTTGATAAATTCGCTAGAACCCTTAAACATAATCCAGGGAGTCCAGATTTTCAAGAATTTGGTGGAATTACCCAAGTCCTCCACCCAGAGTTCCTCCATTCTATAGATTTTCTCAAAGGTTATTAGCCAGTCCCTAAGGAGAGGGGCAGATGTGGATTTCCAGAATCTAGGTATGACCAGGCGAGCGGCTTGGACAAAGAATCTCAATAGGCCTTTTCTCAGGGTGGGAACAGAGCTAGGGAACATGGAAAGTAAAGCGCCCTCTGGCGTCCACCTAGTAGAACTTCCACAAACCAAATCATAGAGGTCGTTGATAGCTTCCCAGAACGGTGTAATTCTGTTACAAAACCACCAAATATGGGACATATTGCCCTCCTCACTACCACATCTCCAACAAGTGCTGGGGCATGTGGGAAGGAAGGAATGCAACAAGGCCGGGGTCCTGTACCACCTAGCTAACACTTTAAAATTATTTTCCTGGAGTCCGCAGCTAATAGAAGACTTATAAGATAGCTCAAATGCCTTCTCCCACTGGTCAGCAGGAAATGTCTCCCCCAGTTCTCTCTCCCATACCTTTACATAGGGTAAAGTGGAGATGGTGTCGTCTTTCCCCTGGAGTAGCCCGTAAGTCAGAGACACTAAATGTGTAGGAGGGGACGTTTGAGAGCACAATGATTCAAAAGAGGTAAGATCTCTAGCTAGAGCTGTTTTGGGGCCTAAAGAGGATATGTAATTTTTAAGACTATTGTACCGAAACCACGCCCCTTGCGACGAACCCTCCGCAAAGAAGGATAGCGGCCGTAAAGTTCCCTTCTCCATAACTGAGGATAAAGTAGGATTACCTGCCAATTCCAAACCCAGAAACGACTTACTCTTCATGCCCAGAGGGAAATCAGGGTTATTAAAGAGAGGGGTTAGGCGGCTAGGGAGTTGGGTAAGGCCAAGTGGTATTGCAATTTTATCCCAAATCTTCAGAACACCCGAGGTCAAGAGGGGGAGACGCGGGGGTCTTTTAGACCGAGAGATCCATAGCAGGTTATGGGCTGGGAACCCAACCTCGTGTTTCTCAAACTGGATCCACCTCTTAGATTGACCGTTATGAAACCAATCCAGTATGTATGAGAGGATGGACGCTTTATGGTAATTTGGCAGGTCTGGGACCCCCGCGCCTCCCCTAGATCTGCATCTCACCAAAAATCTCATCCCTATACTAGGAGAAGAGCCTGCCCAGATAAATTTAAGGAACATAGATCTAAGGGTTCTGAAGAAGGTGCCCGGAAGAGGTATGGGGATAGTGCGGAAGAGGTACAAGATGCGAGGGAGAATATTCATTTTGAGAGTGTGAATCCTACCAAGCCAGGATAATGGAAGCCCCTTCCAGCCCCTTAAGTCCTTTTTGATGTCCTCTATAAGGGGGGTAAAGTTCAGGAGAAATAAATCTGCCGGGTCAGAAGGAATAGCCGTGCCCAGGTAAGATATATGGTCACGCGCCCACCGGAAAGGAAAAGAGGTTTGTAAGTTGTTGACCAGATCTTGGGGTAAGGTGATATTAAGGACCTCCGACTTATGGAGATTAACTTTAAAATTGCTGAGGTCTCCGAAGGTCGAGAACTCCCTCAATATATTTGGGAAGCCAATTAACGGGTCTGTGCAGTAGATAAGGAGGTCATCTGCGTATATGGCTATTTTCGACTCCAGGTCTCCCATCTTAAGGCCTTTGATAGACTCATTAGCCCTGAGAGCTCTAGCTAAAAATTCCATGACCATAATGTACAACAGAGGGGAAAGAGGGCACCCTTGTCTGGTGCCATTATGGATACGGAAAGGAGTCGATAGAGATCCATTAACTCGGACCTGGGCGCTAGGGTCACGGTAAAGTGCTAAAATTCTATCTATCATACCGGGGCCAAACCCAAACGCCTTCAGGGACTCATGTAGAAAGGACCAGTCCACGCGATCGAACGCTTTCTCTGCGTCGATCGATAAGAGACACAAAGGGGACCCCAATCTGTTAGCTCTGTTAATGATGGCCATAGATCGAATGGTGTTATCGCGTGTTTCCCTCCCAGGGACAAAGCCCGCCTGATCCACGTGAATCAATGATGATATAAACGGTTTCATTCTGTCTGCAAGAATTTTTGCGTATATCTTCACATCTACGTTGATCAGGAATATAGGGCGATAATTGCTACATGCTAACGGGTCTTTCCCCGGTTTGAGTATAACACATATGTGGGCCATTAGTGCCTGGGGAGGGAAAGACGAGCCATCTGCTAGGGAGTAACACATTCTGGTAAAAGGAGGGGCTATCTCTTCCAGAAAATGTTTGTAAAAATGAGGGGTAAAGCCGTCTGGGCCTGGACTTTTACCAACTATTAATCCTCTGATCGTTTTGTGAACCTCCAATTCCGTTATCTCTCCCTCTAATTCCTCTCTATGATCAGAGGACAATTTAGGGCCAAGTAATCCAGCCATATAGTCCCTAATCTTCTTGATTTTGGAATCATTGGATAAATCTGCAAACTTCCCTCTCAGGTTATACAACTCCTCGTAGTAAGAGCGGAATTCTTGGAGTATGTCCCCAGTTGTGTGAATACGTCCCCCCGATCTACGATTTAGGGCAGGAATAAATGAAGTGTTCGTTTTGGGCCGCAGCATTCTAGCTAGCAATCTACCGCTTTTATCCCAGTGGCCGTAGAAAAGTTTCTGCAGCTTATCCCTAGCGCCCAGGTATTTTAGATCAATTATCTTCCGGAGAGCTGTACGGGTCTCACAGAGCTCCTGGAAATCCTCACTAGACATTGACCTCTTATGTTTCTGTTCCAGATCCGCCAATTTCAGCAGTAATGCTTTGATCTCCCCAGCTCTGATTTTCTTAAGTCTAGAAGCGTGTAGAATAAGTCTACCTCTAATCACACATTTTAGGGCCTCCCATTGAATGGTCGGGCTAGAGGGGTCAGATTCATGGTTCAGGGCAAAGTCAGAGAGGGCGGATCTAATGTCAGCTGCACAGACAGGATCCCTAGATATATTATCATTAAGTTTCCTGGAACCAAATGATCTGGAGGAGTCACCAATGTCTAGGGCTACCCAAGTCAGGGAGTGATCCGAAAATAAGGCAGGTTCAATGCCCGCAGCCGGGTGTGAATCAAGCAAAGAGTGAGAAATGAAAATATAGTGTAAGCGGTGGTACGTGTTATGGGAGGCGGAGAAGAATGTGTAATCCTTCGTGGTGGGAAAAAGTATGCGCCAAACATCTATTAGTCTGAGGGATCGGAGATGTCTCTTAAAACCACGGGCCACCCCAGGGGAAACAGAGGACCTACCGGAGGAGGCATCCAAGGATACATCCAAGGGGAAGTTAATATCCCCACCTAGGACGATCGGCAAGCCATCAGCGAAGTCGGTCAGTGCAGAGAACATCTTGAAGGCAAAGCGGGAGTGCCCTGTATTGGGAAAGTAGACATTAGCAATTATTAGGAGTTTAGAAGCTAGAGAGACCTTAATGAAAAGAAAACGACCAGAGCTATCAGAAACCGTGTCCAATATTTCACAGGGTACTGATTTGTGTATGGCAATGGACACACCCCGGGATTTAGACTCTGAGTGTGTGCAGTGCGACCAGGTCGTGTAATACCTATTTTTGCAGGAAGGCACATGTCCAGTTTTGAAATGGGTTTCCTGCAAGAGAGCTATCAAGATCTTTTGTTTATGCATGCTATAAAGAACTTGGTTACGCTTGGCTGGCTCATTGAGACCGTTCACATTGTAAGACCTGATTCTAATAGACGCCATATAGAATAGCACATATTAAGAATCTATATGTAAGTTTGTCAGGAATGAACAGGGGGAGGGAAAAACAAAAGGGGAGACTAGACATGACACAGTAGACAGAGCAAAGGCACACATTAAACATATAAAACAGTAACCAGTGGCGTTCAGCCTGAGGTATTAACATCTCAGGGATATCTTCAGCCACACTTAGGAGATAGAAGCGATGAAAGCCCGAGGTGAGCAAGCATCCTCCTACCACTAAATACTAAGGTATAACTGATATAGAGCTATTTGGTAAACGCGGTCCTGCCCCTATACTAGCTCAACCAGTGGAACTAAGGACAAGGGCAGAGCCATAAAGAACTAGAAACTGCACATAACACCCGCAGGGGTAAAAAGGCTAGTGGCTTCTAGTTATGTACTAGAGGTAGGAACCGAATACATGAACCACAATTAATGCAAAACGGTTGCAAGAGACCCACTTAGAAAGTAGGCACAATAAAGTCCAGCACAGACTAAATATACAGAGCTTCACACGGCGTCTTCCTCGCTTTCGACGAACGTGGTGAGACTTGCGTCCACTGCGCTCTATCTGGCAGCTGTGCAGGGGATGGCATCGCCGGCCAGTCTGGGAGGGAGACCTTGGGTAGCGAGAAAGTCTCCAAGAATTTAGGAAGGTCTTCAATATCACGGAACGTCGCCATCTTGCCGTCCTTCTTGGCGTGTAGTTGAAATGGGAAGCCCCAGCGGTATATTATGTCCTTCTCTTTTAGCAGGGCAAGAATAGGGCGTACCGCTCTGCGTAGCTGGAGTGTCCTTCTCGACAGGTCAGGGAGAATCTGGATTTGAGCCCCCTGGTAGGATAAATCCTCAGATTGCCGTGCAGCCCTCATAATGTCCTCCTTAATTTTGAAGAAGTGCACGCGGCAAACTATGTCGCGCGGTCTGTTGGGGTCGGCAGATTTGGGCCCTAGAGCCCTGTGCACTCGATCAAGCTCAATGGGGGTATCTTCTGACCTTTGTAGCAGAGCCCTGAATAGCGCCTGGACAGTGGCTTCCAAGTCAGACGGCGCGACGGACTCCGCAAGCCCCCTTATCCGGAGGTTATTCCTCCGGTGGCGATTATCGATATCATCGATATGAGATAATATTTGGGAGATCTGCGTGGAGTGCGCAGAGATCACTTGCTGGTGGTCTGCAAGGTGTTCGAATACTGCCTCCTGCGTTTTCTCAGAGGCCTCCACCCGGTGATCCAAATGAATAATTTCCCCCTTTAGTACCTTCATCTCCGATTTATAGGTCTGTTCAAGCCGGGAGACCGAGTGAGCTAAGTCCTCTTTTGTAGGCAGCGCACGCAGCTGCGCTTGTAGGTCCCAGCCGATATCGGAGGCACTTGAGGAGGGGCTCCTGGAGTCGGTGTCCGAGGGAGCCGAGCGGGAGCCGCGGTCTGGAAGTGGCGTGGAGGAGCCGGCGGCCATCTTGGGAGCTCCTTGCTGTTCCACTGTGTTCTGCTGGGAGCCGAAAAATCTCTGGATTCCGGCACCGTCACCTTGCTGGTCGGTCTCAGCAGTGCTCTTTGCAGTTTTCCTGCCCATTTTAATCGGGTTATGGCAGCTTTAGTAGCCGGGAAATAGCTGTGTAAGTTCGAGTGGCGGGAGAGCTGCAGCGACACACGTCCTACTCAGCCATGAGCAAGCCACGCCCCCCTGCCTGAAAAGATGTGTTTTTAAGGCACATTTGAAGGTAGGGAAGTTGGGAATTGATCTGATATTCCAGTGCAGAACACTTCCAGAGAGTAGGTGCAGCTCGAGAAAAGTCTTGGAGACAGGAGTGAGAGGTACGAATTATGGTGGATTTTAATCTTCACTACCAGAACGGAGAGCATGAGTAGGGTGGTAGATAGAAATGAGGGAGGAGATATATAAAGGTGCAGCACTGTGGAGAGCTTTGTGGGTGAGGGTGAGAAGTTTGAACTGTATTCTGTGGTGGATAGGCAACCAGTAAAGTGACTGAAACTGGCTAGTAGTATCAGTATAGTGGGTGGAAAGATAGATGAGCCTGGCTGCAGCATTTAGGACAGACTGAAGGGTGAAAAGTTTAGTGAGAGGGAGATCGATTAGTAATGAGTTGCAGTAGTCAAGACGAGAATGAATCAAAGCAACGAGAAGAGTTTTTGCCTTTTCCACTGTAAGAAAAGGGCAGATTCTGGAGCTATTCTTGAGGTGCAGATTGCAAGAGCGAGCAAGTGATTGGATATGGGGAACAAAGGAAAGATCCGATTCAAACGTGGCCCCAAGACAGCGGGCATGTTGTACAGGAGTTATAATAGTGCCGCAGACCAAAATTGAAATATCAAGTTTAGGTGGGTTATTAGGGGAAAGACAAGAAGTTTAGTTTTAGAAACAGTGAGGACATAATGTTAGAGACAGCTGCCAGACAATTACTGGTGTTTTGGAGTAAATCAGGGGTGATGTCAGGGGATGAAGTGTAAAGTTGGGCGTCGTCAACATAGAGATGTTACCGAAAGCCAAATATACTGATAGTTTGATGAGGGCTGTGTAGCGGAAGAAGAGTAGAGTACCTAGTACTGAACCCTGAGGAATGCCAACATCAAGAGGAAGAGGAGAAGAAGTAGAACCAGCGAATTATACACTAAAGGAGCGGCCAGAGATAGGAAGAGAACCAGGAGAGAACAGTGTCCTTAAGGCCAATTGAGTGGTGTATGGTGAGGAGGAGTTTGTGGTCTACAGTATCAAAGGCTACAGAGAGATCCAGAAGAATCAGTAGAGAATAATCACCATTTCCACAGCATCCCCCTTCATGACGGCACCAAAATGGAGGTTTCTTCCCTTGTCGCTCTAGGGACAGAAAACAGAGAGGGTTAAAAGGGCCCCTCCCCTTACACACCCCAGTGTTTTTCCTGTCCCTACAGGACGAGAGGATGCACGGATGAAGGGGGTCGGTCGATCGGGACCTCCTGTGGTCTTCCTTTCTCCTGGCGTTAACCCCCCCAGGCCAGTATTCTCACCGTTGGGAGTCCCCTGTCCTGGGTCTGACATCCCCGAATCAGTTCGGCTGCTCGGGGGGCTCTGAGCAGGCTGCGGGCTCTTTGCTTATGCAGCCATGTCCCGCGCTGTTTTCAGGCGTTGTTTGCGGCTTGCTGCAGCAGCTGGCCTGAATGAAGCTAATTGCCAGGCAGGTGGGTGAAATTACAGCGGAGGGCGGTGCTGTGATAGAGGGATCCCTTTCCACACGTGGAACGCCTCTGCAGTCTGTGTTTGCTCCACGCTCGCTCAGACTACAGGCACCATGGAAGTGGATCGTGCCGACCCTGCAGAAGCCCGGAAGACGTCTGTAACAGTCAATAAGGTGGTATATCCACCCATTCCCCTTCCCATCACTGTTTTCTAAATAAGGTTCTCTCTGTCCCTTCTTTTTTTCAGGGGGTCAAGGAGCCTTCAGGGGGGGAGGAAGAAGATAGGAGGCAGCCCTGGTTTTGTTCTACAGTCAGGTCCATAAATATTGGGACATTGACACAATTCTAACATTTTTGGCTCTATACACCACCACAATGGATTTGAAATAAAACGAACAAGATGTGCTTTAACTGCAGACTGTCAGCTTTAATTTGAGGGTATTTACATCCAGTTTGCATATGTGCCTCCCACTTGTTAAGGGATCAAAAGTAATGGGACAACTGGCTTCTCAGCTGTTCCATGGCCAGGTGTGTGTTATTCCCTTATTATCCCAATTACAATGAGCAGATAAAAGGTCCAGAGTTCATTTCAAGTGTGCTATTTGCATTTGTAATCTGTTTCTGTCAACTCTCAAGATGAGATCCAAAGAGCTGTCACTATCAGTGAAGCAAGCTATCATTGGGCTGAAAAAACTAAACAAACTCATCAGAGAGATAGCAAAAACATAAGGCGTGGCCAAAACAACTGTTTGGAACATTCTTAAAAAGAAGGAACGCACCGGTGAGCTCAGCAACACCAAAAGACCCGGAAGACCATTGAAAACAACTGTGGTGGATGACTGAAGAATTCTTTCCCTGGTAAAGAAAACACCCTTCACAACAGTTGGCCAGATCAAGAACACTCTCTAGGAGGTAGGTGTATGTGTGTCAAAGTCAACAATCAAGAGAAGACTTCACCAGAGTGAATACAGTGGGTTCACCACAAGATGTAAACCATTGGTGAGTCTCAAAAACAGGAAGGTCAGATTAGAGGTTGACAAACGACATCTAAAAAAACCTTCACTGTTCTGGAACAACATCCTATGGACAGATGAGACCAAGATCAACTTGTACCAAAATGATGGGAAGAGAAGAGTATGGAGAAGGAAAGGAACTGCTCATGATCCTAAGCATACCACCTCATCAGTGAAGCATGGGGGTGGTAGTGTCATGGCGTCGGCATGTATGGCTGCTAATGGAACTGGTTCTCTTGTATTTATTGATGATGTGACTGCTGACAAAAGCAGCAGGATGAATTCTGAAGGGTTTCGGGCAATATTATCTGCTCATATTCAGCCAAATGCTTCAGAACTCATTGGACTGCATTCACAGTGCAGATGGACAATGACCCAAAGCATACTGCAAAAGCAACCAAAGAGTTTTTTAAGGGAAAGAAGTGGAATGTTATGCAACGGCCAAGTCAATCACCTGACCTGAATCCGATTGAGCATGCATTTCACTTGCTGAAGACAAAACTGAAGGGAAAAAGCCCCAAGAACAAGCAGGAACTGAAGACAGTTGCAGTAGAGGCCTGGCAGAGCATCACCAGGGATGAAACCCAGCGCCTGGTGATGTCTATGCGTTCCAGACTTCAGGCTGTAATTGACTGCAAAGGATTTACATCCAAGTATTAAAAAGGGAAAGTTTGATTTATGATTATTATTCTGTCCCATTACTTTTAGTCCCTGAACAAGTGGGAGGCACATATGCAAACCTGATTTGGATGTAAATACCCTCAAATTAACGCTGACAGTCTGCAGTTAAAGCACATCTTGTTCATTTCATTTCAAATCCATTGTGGTGGTGTATAGAGCCAAAAATTGTAGAATTGTGTCGATGTCCCAATATTTATGGACCTGACTGTATGTGCTGTATTCCCTTACCTAACTCATATATGCGCCCTATCTGCAACACCTGTATAGGGACTGTAGTTAGGGAGGAACGGTCAGCTATGATGCAGGACATTAGGTCCATGATTAGGGAAGAGATTTGCTCTTCTACGGCCAAAAAACATTCACTTGGTGAACCGCGCCCTAGCGCTGCTCCCGCTAAGCGCCCTAGAACCTCAGCTGAATCCTCCTCCGATACTGATGACACCCCTATGGCTGTCAGTGGTTCCTCAGACATAGTATGTGAGGAAGGGGAAAGGGAGGACTCTGACTCAGAATCAGTAGTGAAATACTATTTTAATTCTGTTAATATAAACTACGGTACCTTTTGTCCGCTGTCCATATTACCATGGACATTGAAGAGCAGGTACAACCTCACTCAATTCAGGACCAAATGGTTGGTTGTTTGAGAGCCAGGAAGCATAAAGTTTTTCCTGTAAAACCAAATCTGAAGGAACTCATCATGGATGAGTGGGCGGACGTTAATAGAGTTCTTGGTCCCTAGAGAATTCAGGAAGAGATTTCCATTCAGTCCTGAAGATGCAAAAATCTGGGATGAAATCCCTAAAATAGATGTACAGGTCGCTAAAGTAGGCAAACATACATCCATTACCTTTGAGGATGCCTCCCAACTTAAGGACCCCATGGACCGTTACTTAAACTATGGGAGACCGTTACATTAAAACTAATGTGGCAGCCACTTCTGTTGCAAGGTCAATGTTTGTTTGGCTTAACAGAGTTGAGGACCATCTTAGGAAGTGTACTTTTAGGGATAAGATCTTAGAGTCCTTTCCCCTCGTTAAAATGGCCACAGGTTTTCTGGCTGATGCCTCCGCAGAATCTGTGAGGTTTGCCGCCAGATCCTTATCCTTGTCTAACTAAAAAATAGACTTTGCTCAATTCCCTTTAAGGGGTCCCTGGTGTTCGGGCCAGAGTTGGACAAGATTTTGGAAGATGCCGCAGATAAAAAGAAAGGGTATCCAGTTGAGAGAGCTGCTAGGAAAACCCAGTCCTTTCGCGGCAACAAACGTCCTTCCAGAAATTCTGCTGAAAAAGGAGTCATCTGGGAGCCATCATCCCGGTACCCTTAGACCAGCAGGATCGGGGGCATTTCTCCAGACTTTTTCTTGTGAAAAAGCCAATGGGTCATAGCGGACTATCATAAATCTAAAACACCTTAATCGGTGGCTAGGCTACAGACACTTCAAGATGGAGTCACTGAGCACCATAGTGCCTCTGATTCATCAAAATGCCTTGATGTGTTCGGTGGATTTAAAGGACGCGTATTACCATGTCCCTATCCACCCCTGGTACCAGCAGTTCCTTCTGTTTGCTGTGTCCCTGAGGGGGAAAATTTGTCCGTTCCAGTTTCAGTGTCTACCGTTCAGAATCTCCTCTGCTCCCTGAGTTTTTACCAAACTTGTGGTGGAGATGGTGGCCCACCTGAGACAACAGGGCGTCCAGATATTTCCTTATCTGGACGATTTTTTTATTGAAGCAAAATCTAGAGAGGAAATCCAGTCACACCTATCTAAATCTCTGGATCTTTTTCACTTCCTGGGGTGGAATGTAAATTGGGAGAAATCCAGCCTAGATCCCTCCACTCGCAAGATTTTCCTGGGGACATTGTTAGATTCAGAAGCCCAGATGTCCTTTCTTCCAGACACCAAAAAAAAATATCTTGTCCTCAAGGCGTCATCCCTACAGAGGAAGTCTCGGGCTTCTATTCTGGATTTCATGAGGGTTCTGGGCCTCATGACCTCCTACATACAAGCAATAGCTTGGAATCAGACCCCTCCAATCTTCTCTCCCACTGGGACCGAAGTCAATCGTCCCTAGACATAAAGATTCTAATTTCCTCAGTCACCAAAAGATCCCTGAATTGGTGGCAGGACAAGCGGAATCTCTCTGTAGGAATCTTCTGGTCCTATTCTCCTGTAGTCACAGTAACTACAGATGCAAGCGGGACAGGTTGGGAAGCAGTATCCCAATAGGGCTCAGTTCAGGGCGTCTGGACATCAGAGATAGGTCGGAGGTCCTCTAATTACAGGGAACTCAGGGCTGTTTGGGAAGCACTAAGGTCCCTTCAGGGTCAGCTAATCGGGAAACATCTCAGGATTTACTCCGACAATACAACAGCAGTCTCATTTATAAGGCATCAGGGTGGGACGTGTCACCCTCATCTTCAGAATCTCTCCAAGGAGATATTTTCCGGGGGAAGAAAAGACAGTCCTTTCCATCACAGCTGTACACCTGAGAGGAGTGGACAATCTCTAGGCAGATTTCTTGAGCAGAAGGAGAGTAGACCCAGGGGAGTGGGAGCTCCACAAGGCTGCGTTCGAGATGATAGTCCAGAACTGGGCTCATCCTCAGGTGGACCTGTTTGCTACCAGGGGAAACAGAAAGGTCCCGTTGTTCTTTTCCCTGAACAGGGGAGATTTCCCCACAAGTCTGGATGCCCTAGGGCAGGACTGGCATTGGGACCTGGCTTATGCCTTTCCCCTATTTCCCCTTATCCCAGCAGTTCTCAAAAAGATAAGGGAAAGGGAAAGTGATTCTGGTAGCTCCAGTTTGGTCCAAGAGGAACTGGTACCCTCTGCTAGAGTCCCTTGTGATAGCTCCCCCTCTTCCTCTTCCGTCCAGACCAGATCTGCTCCAGCAGGGTCCCCTTTGGTTTCCCGAGGTAGGGAGACTCCATCTCACAGCATGGATCCTGAGTGGTGGATCCTAAAGCAGAGGGGTCTGTCAGACCCAGTCATCTCGACTATCCAGTCAGGGAGAAGACCTTCTACAGTTTCCAGTCTATTCTAGGACCTGGCATAGGTTTAATTCCTGACTACTAGATAGACCCTTTGACAAAGACAACCCTAGTATCCCCCTAATCTTGGACTTCTTTCAGAAAGGTCTGCAGAAGAGCCTTAGTTATAACACCATCAAGGTACAGGTGTCGGCTCTGTCAAGCTTCCTTGGGGTGTCTCTAGATGAGGATAAGCTAGTGAAGAGGTTCGTGTCAGTGTTATTAAACCTAGGTCTAGTCCCTCTGTGCCCAGTTGGGATTTCAACTTAGTGCTGTCAGGACTAACAAGAGGTCCCTTTGAGCCTTTTTCGGTGGCATAAATTAAATTTCTTTCATGGAAAGCGGCTTTTTTAGTTGCAGTTTCTACAGCCCGAAGAATAGGGGAAATCCAAGCCCTTTCTATTAGAGAACCTTTTTTTAGGGTCCCAGATGAGAATATTATTCTCAGACACCGTCCAAATTTTCTCCCTAAGGTGTCTTTTTATTTTCATAAAAGCCAAGATATTATTTTACCTTCTTTTTCTCAGAACCCCAAAAATAAGAGAGAACAGTTGTTTCACACTCTCGATGTTAGGAGAACAGTTCTCAGGTACCTAGAAGCTACGGCTGAGTGGAGGTTAGATGAGAACCTTTTTGTTCAGTATGGGGGTAAGAATAGAGGCAAGAAGGCCTCAAAGGACACGGTGGTAAGTGTATCAAGTCAGCCATCATACAGGCTTACAAAGCAGAAGGGAAGGATTGTCCTCTTGCAATAAAATCACACTCCACAAGAGCAGTCTCTTCTTCCTGGGCCGAGAGAGCAGACGCATTTTAAGATCGAATCTGCAGGGTGGCTACATTGTCAAGCCTTCACACATTGTCGGTGGGTAATAATCCAATTAAGAATTATTAATTATGGTCATAAAAATAATTAACCATAAAAAAATTAAATTTATAAAAATTTGTCATAAATTCTTAAATTAATGACCTGGTGAATTGTAGACAATCTAATTGATACAATTCACATCTGAGTCCGACTATTTCCTCAGATAAATAAGTTCTTTTTGACGTGAGATGACGTTAATGATAAAATGTAGTTTTGCATTATACAATAATACACAGGTATTATAAAAATATGCAGATTTATTGGTTACAAGATTATAAACATATATAAGTAAATAAACACAATGATACATGCAAATAAATATATATAGCGTTAATATAAAGCATTACAAGCTTAACAATACATGTGAGTGGAAATAACTTGTCACATTATAACCAAGCTATTATTAGGTTAGGATATCAAAATATGAACATAAGTTATATACATTACTTCTGTTCAGAGAAAACCTCATGATATCAGGATGGGCATGTCTAATCCTAGACATCAATATAGAATGCTAAATACATTCTGCCCCCCTAACCAACTACACATCACATGACTTCAAGATGGGCAAATCCATCCAAGGATATAACTTTGGTAAGACTATTAAGACAAATAACAGGGATCTAGGATCTTAAATGGGAAGGACTTGACGTCTTTCCGGTGGGAATCCATCACTTAGCTTGGCGAAGAATGTTCTATCAATATCAATATATATATAAGCAATTATTTAATGCTTTGCTAGATTATGAGTCTAGATTCTTCTGCAGGTAGAATGAAGCCTCACAATATCCTAAGACTACATCTCAATATGGAGATGATCAATTTATTTAATCATTTATTTATTCGCCAATCTAGATGGTATAATTTCACCCACACTATCAAATTAGTCTTAATAAAAAGAAATATCATTTTCTGTGTCTCTTACCAAGTCCTAGCAGGAATCTCACTTCTGCTCCTAGGAAAGCTGGGTGGTCCATCATATCGCATCTCATTATGGCTTCCATCTCGATAGACCTCAACTTCTCCTCTACTAGCTAGCTTTCTTTTCTCTTGCACCCCTTCCGCTACTCCGCACACGAGTAATTATTCCCCCCCTTATCTAAGAATTATCCCCTTTAGATTATGGATTCCCAATCAGGTAGGGTGGGTGTATTTGCATGCTAATAACATCATGACGTGATCTCAACTCCTAAAATGGTATAGAGCAAATAATGAAATAATATAATGTTGCCCATCTGCCTCCAGATGGCACTGCGGTACTGTAGGTGAACATCCTAACTTTTAAGCATTAAAATTAAATATCTAATAATATGTTTTCAGGACCTCTTTGACCTTTCTACCATAAATCACTGAGGAAGGTCTTTTCCTTACACTTTTAATCACCTACATCCTGGACTTGTTGGAGTTGACTGTCTTCTCCTATCTTTTTGAAATATGGGTTGACTTGATGAAAATTTTATGTAGCGGCTTTGATGCTTGGCATCGGAACTTGTACATTTAATTTATGTACTCCCATGAATAACTATTGTTTTGAAATCCAATTAACTTAAACTTACTGAGTTGTTTCTGTACCTCCTAAATGGTAAATACATAGTATGACATATATATAAATCGATACATTGTTACACATAGATTATATGAATTATTGATTAACATATGTTGTAAACTAAATATACCATGCAGAGATATATATATATAATTATGAATATATAAATTGAAGCTCATACAGCAGGTGTGCTCCAAGGACAAGAGTCCTTATCAAGTAACCATGTTCCCTCTAGACAGACATGTCTTAGGGAGTTGACTTACTCCTTAACAGATGGTCTCATATCTTCAGCACTAACTTTTAATACAATGTCCATCTATGTTCATAATTATTATTTTCTTATATAGACTGAACTTGCCATGAACTCATCTTGGCTTTTTCAGCCATGTAACAAAACTTTGGCCCAGGCTGATTTTATTCTTAAAGGCAATGAGATGAGCATTCATTTTGATTATAATGTCATTAGATAATATTGTATACGTATGAAAATGCCCAACAAATCCCCCCTTTTCAGCATATTCAATTTAGTTATAAGAAGGTTGAATAGGCTGAAATGCAATAAAGGGCTAAATGTTCCAAATCATTATGGATTGGGGAATGCGAGTTTTACCTTGGAATAAATTTATCACAACTTTGTGTGTACTTTTACGACACAAATCTAACGCACAAACTTTATGATTAGTTTAACTACAAGTATGTTACGTTCCTTGTATTAGTGATAAACGCGTTGGTTCATAGAACGCAAATTATACAATTTTTTCGTTCTTTTCTTTTATGACCACTCTAGAGAGAAAGACGTTTCGGTCATTTTCTGGACTCTCTGGAAATGTGTCTCTAGTTAAGATCTTTCTTTGGTCCTCGAAGTAATAGCTTCCTGGCTTGTCAGCAACTTGGCAACTCGATTTAGCGAGCGGTGCTTGGCATCATATCTTCATATCTGCGATCTCTAATACTTTGTCATGTTGCACTGGTGTGATGTACTTTTGCAGCGGCTGTCGAATCTCCTGGGGCTCTGCCCACTTGTCCCTCCTGGATACATCTTGGATACATCTGGGTTGGCTCCGACTGGACGTCTCTTGCGTCACGGATAGCCTTGACCTCAGGTTCTCTGGGTTCCGGATATAAAGACTTTTAGGATTCCGCCATCTGTCCTTCCATCTACAAGTGATCCCATCTTGGGCCATCATCTAAACTTAAGAAAACAACAGACAGTATGAGCAACAACGCAGCATAAACTTTATCAAACATATACCTGCCTATTTTAGGCCTTTGACTTATGCCATACTTTAGCCAGCAGCAAGTTGAGGACTTTTATGTTTTTCCTTTTCAAAGAAAACAAACTACAGGGTACCATGAATAGATATAACTATTCTTCCTCTTCTAGGCTAATACAGCCTTAGGTGTTATGCCTATTTAGGATAATAACCCAATCAATACTTTGAGACTATCTCAAAACAGAGTAATATATGTGCGTCCATATATCTGCATGGAATACAGTGACGACAAGTTAGTCACAATTGATAGACAAACAATATGGTTAGTATAACTGTTCAGTCTCTTTTCAGTCATACAATACCACCACCAATCATATGAAATTTATGATGTGTCTCCATCTTCAAATTTTTGATTTTTCAATCTCAGTTCAGCTCTTGGCGTTTTTAGCACTGAAATAAAACTCTACACAAACATTATGTTAATGATCCTGTGGAAAAAATTTGATTAGTAATCAATATCATTAATAATTTATTGACTTGCTATAATTATTAATTTAATGAAGCAGTTTGTTTTGTTTACTGGACATTTCTATCTCAGCAAAGTATTAAATAACTTTTCTTTTTACTCTTTATTCACTTCATGAGATAAAGAATTTACATTCAATGAAGTTGGGAGAATCTTACTCTTCCTTTCCATTAGGCTGACTTAAGAAATCAGTTCGCAGCGCAGCTCTGCGACCTCTGACCTTTTCACTGACATCTATCTAAACTTAGGAATGTGCTCATTCCCCCCTCCCATCTTTAAGATGGT
This sequence comes from Bufo bufo, assembly GCF_905171765.1. Lineage (NCBI taxonomy): Eukaryota > Metazoa > Chordata > Amphibia > Anura > Bufonidae > Bufo > Bufo bufo. The sequence goes on from NC_053394.1 coordinate 180,301,831, forward strand.
GGGCAAAATGTTGGGACATACAGCATCTGCAGGAAAACTGATTGTATACATGACACAGCTCTGTGACCCCTGGGCTGGGAGTATACTGCAAACTACTCCTCACCCCTCCCTTAGGAGACTTTTTAAGGCAATTAGGGTTAGTTAACAGAGCTATTTAAATACAGTTTTGCGCTTTTCACTACTAAAACAAATTAGCAGGTTCTAGGTACTCTGCTTAAAAAATAATAATTCACAAACAAATAAAACTAAAAAATCTGAAAAGATTAATCAGAGATATATAAAAACAATTCCCCCTTAGGGGATTATCATATCTGCAACAATTTCAGATTGTACATTAGGATCCTATAAGAAAGCATGGTACATTAGCATACATAGCAATTAACCTGCTTAAACTTTTCTCTTATAGATTCTATTTATCAATAACATTGGGTCAGACTTTATGTATAAAGTTCCTCTATTATCCTGTAACGCCCTGAGCTACTACACTCAACCTCCCTGTATATGGGGCTAAATCTCCAACTATGGGAGTTAACTGGCCAGGAATTAATAGGAAGGTTCCTGAGTCAAACAAAGGACTAGAACCGGACCCTGTACCGCCTAGGCCAGTGGTCGGCAAGCCGCGGCTCGCGAGCCACATGCGGCTCTTTACACACTTTAATGCGGCTCTTCTGCAGGGCTCCAGATGCCATTAGCGACTAGACCCGCCGCCGCAGCTCTGCTCAATACAGCGGCGGGCACAGGAGATGATCGTTCTCAGCAGCGCAGGAGGAGTCTCTCCCTCCCCCCTGTGCTGCTGCTGTCCCCGCCGCTGCCAATAAGAAGAGGCAGGAGGAGGAGGGGAGGGGCTGTGGCCACTGCGCCACCAATGAAGAAAACTGACCTGTTAATACAAATACAGGAGGCGGGTGCCGGAATCAAATAGCCGGCACCCGACCTCTGTGACAGGGAGCTGCGATCCGCTGCAGTTGAGTTAACCCTTCAGGTGCGGTACCTGAGGGGTTAACTGCCGCTGATCGCAGCTCCCTGTCACAAAGGTCGGGTGCCGGCTATTTGATTCCGGCACCCGCCTCCTGTATTTGTATAAGAAACGTTGGTGGCACAGTGCCCCCCCCCCCCCAGTATAATAAACGTTGGTGGCACAGTGCCCCCCCCCCCAGTATAATAAACGTTGGTGGCACAGTGCGCCACCCCCCCCCCCCAGTATAATAAACGTTGGTGGCACAGTGCGCCCCCCCCCCCCCCAGTATAATAAACGTTGGTGGCACAGTGCGCCCCCCCTCCCCCAGTATAATAAACGTTGGTGGCACAGTGGGAAGTGCCAATGAGGGTTAAAAATAATAAAAGAAAATTAACTCACCTCCTCCAGTTGATCAGGTAGCTGCCGGTCTCCTGTTCTTACTTCTTTCTAGTTTCTTCAGGACCTGTGGTGACGTCACTGAGCTCATCACATGGCCCATTACCATGGTGATGGATCATGTGATGAGCACAGTGATGTCACCACAGGTCCTGCGTCCTGAAGAAACTAGAAAGAAGTAAGAACAGGAGACGATCAATTGGAGGAGGTGAGTTAATTATTTTTTTATTTTTTAACCCTCATTGGCACTGCCCACTGCGCCACCAATGTTTATTATATTGAGGGGGGGCGCACTGCGCCACCAATGTTTATTATATTGGGGTGATGGGGGGGGCGCACTGCGCCACCAATGTTTATTATACTGGGGTGTTGGGGGGGCGCACTGCGCCACCAATGTTTATTATATTGGGGTGATGGGGGGGGCGCACTGCGCCACCAATGTTTATTATACTGGGGTGATGGGGGGGGCGCACTGCGCCACCAATGTTTATTATATTGAGGGGGGGCGCACTGCGCCACCAATGTTTATTATATTGGGGTGATGGGGGGGCGCACTGCGCCACCAATGTTTATTATATTGAGGGGGGGCGCACTGCGCCACCAATGTTTATTATATTGGGGTGATGGGGGGGGGCGCACTGCGCCACCAATGTTTATTATATTGAGGGGGGCGCACTGCACCACCAATGTTTATTATATTGGGGTGATGGGGGGGCGCACTGCGCCACCAATGTTTATTATATTGACCTTGTACTAAGCATTCTGTATTCAGAATGCTATTATTTTCCCTTATAACCATGTTATAAGGAAAATAATACAGTGAATAGACTTTCATCCTAGGAACCATGCGTGAAAATCGCACTTGCTTGCGATTTTCACACAGCCCCATTAACTTCTATGGGGCCTGCGTTGCGCGAAAAACGCACAACAGAGCATGCTGCGATTTTCACGCAACGCACAAGTGATGTGTGAAAATCACCGCTCATGTGCACAGCCCCATAGAAGTGAATGGGTCCGGATTTAGTGCGGGTGCATTCCGGTATTTTGAATGCCGGATCCAGCACTAATACATTCCTATGGGGAAAAATGCCGGAGCCGGCATTCAGGCAAATCTTCATTTTTTTTCGCCGGAGATAAAACCGTAGCATGCTACGGTTTTATCTTTTGCCTGATCAGTCAAAATGACTGAACTGAAGACATCCTGATGCATCCTGAACGGATTACTCTCCATTCAGAATGCATGGGGATAAAACTGATCAGTTATTTTCCGGTATAGAGCCCCTGTGACGGAACTCAGTGCCGGAAATGAAAAACGCTAATGTGAAAGTACTTTAAAATATTAAGTTTAAATCCCCCCTTTCCCAATTTTACATATAAAATATATAAACAATAAATAAATAAACATATTACATAGCCTTTTTAGTCACCTTGTCACCCCAAAAAATAGCATAGGACTGTTCTATTATGGGCCGAATGTTTCATAAAATGCGAAATGCACACAGCTTTTTTAGGTGTTTTTTTTTTTTTGCACGGTATTGAGTATCACAATACTTTTTTATGGTGACGAAAGCGAATCAAAATTTTGGTTTCAAAACAACCCTACGCCGATCTGATCGGCGTAGCGTTGTCACGATACCAAAATTTTGATTCAGTTTCGATTTGGCAACTAAAAATTTGATTTGGCTCCTAAATTTTTCAGTTCAGGAGCCAATGGCTACTTGGAATTTTTTTTTAGTCTGGAGCACTGTTCTGTGTGCCCGGCGCCCGCTCCCCTCCCTCCTCTCGGGGGCGGCAGTCCTGCCTACATGTGTGCCGTGCGGCGCTCAGGCCAAAGGAGGCGTCACTGACTGTCAGTGGGGCCGCGGCGGAGGGAGGCGAGGAGGCGGAGCTGCTCTGTCTGCTATGACCTGTAAAAGCTGCCCCTCCAGGCTGGCAGCAGAAGAACACAGTCACAGAGTAACACTGAGGCACGACTTGTTGGAACTTGGCCGACCCTGCTGGACTCTAGTCTGGACTCTGGAGAAGACACCTTAAGGCAGAGCCAGCTGAGATTGGAGCCAGGACCAGACCGACCCCACTCCAGCCAGACCCCAGTGATATATCAGGTACCGACTTCAACATTGTCCCTCATCATGTCACCCCCCCGATGGTGCAGACTCCAACATTGTCCCCCATTAGGGAGCATAATGGATGGGGGCTGACGGCTGTCATGGGGGGCATGATGGCTGACATGGGAGTAATGATGGATGGGTGCTGACGGCTGACATGGGCATGATGGATGGGGTGCTGACGGCTGACATGGGCATGATGGATGGGGTGCTGACATGGGGGGCTGACGGCTGACATAAGGTCATGATGGCTGACATGGGGGGCATGATGGATGGGGGCTGACGGCTGACATGGACATGATGGATGGAGTGCTGACATGGGGGGCTGATGGCTGACGGCTGACATGGGGTGCTGACGGCTGACATAGGGGCATGACGGCTGACATGGGGGGCATGATGGATGGGGGCTGACAGCTGACATGGGCATGATGGATGGGGTGCTGACGGCTGACATGGGGGGCATGATGGCTGACATGGGGGGCTGATGGCTGACATGGGGGGTAATGATGGATGGGGGCTGACATGGGCATGATGGGGTGCTGATGGCTGACATGGGCATGATAGATGGGGTGCTGACAGCTGACATGGGCATGATGGATGGGGTGCTGACATTGGGTGCTGACGGCTGACATAAGGTCATGATGGCTGACATGGGGGGCATGATGGATGGGGGCTGACGGCTGACATGGACATGATGGATGGAGTGCTGACATGGGGGGCTGTTGGCTGACGGCTGACATGGGGTGCTGACGGCTGACATAGGGGCATGACGGCTGACATGGGGGGCATGATGGATGGGGGCTGACAGCTGACATGGGCATGATGGATGGGGTGCTGACGGCTGACATGGGGGGCATGATGGCTGACATGGGGGGCTGATGGCTGACATGGGGGGTAATGATGGATGGGGGCTGACATGGGCATGATGGGGTGCTGACGGCTGACATGGGCATGATGGATGGGGTGCTGACGGCTGACATGGGCATGATGGATGGGGTGCTGACGGCTGACATGGGCATGATGGATGGGGTGCTGACGGCTGACATGGGCATGATAGATGGGGTGCTGACATGGGGGGCTGACGGCTGACATAGGGGCATGACGGCTGACATGGGGGCATGATGGATGGGGGCTGACATGGGCATGATGGATGGGGTGCTGACTGCTGATATAGGGGGCTGATCTGAGGTATGATTAACATTGGGGGTCTGATTGGTGGTCTGACCTGAGGTATAATGGAAAATATTGTTTCTGATTATACTCCTCTAAAACCTATGTGCATCTTATAGGGCGAAAAGTACAGTCCTCAAACCAGATCGAAGATATCAGGACCACACAGAGGAGAAGCCAGCTGCTGCAGACAGAACCAGGACCAGGTGAGCTGCGGGCGGGGCGGTGGGAGAAGGGGGTCACCGAGATGTAGCTTCGCTTGTGTTGCCAAAAAATCCTTGCACAGGCTCTGGTCACGTCCACGTGACAGGGCCGGTGCAAAGAGTCCCACAGTACCCGACCTATGTGGATACTTGCATGCACAATATTCTCAATAAAAACTTATTGAAACTAAAAACAGTGTACCATCCTATGTATTTTCGGTTTTAAAAATGTGGCTCTCAAAATAAATTTCAATCGTGGTTTTGGCGAGATTTGGCTCAGTTGAAAAAAAAGGTTGCCCACCACTGGCCTAGGCTAATGAGACCTACATCTGTTCCCTATCTTGGGACAATTTACTATTAATTTCTGGCGATACAAAAACATCAATTGTGTTTAGCATAGACAAACAACTCCTGAGTTGATTTACATGTCATGCACTGGTTGCATTCGTGTAATAACACTTTACTGCAACAACTCATCTGCGGTTCTGGTATGGGCTTAACCCCTTCAGTACCAGGACATTAATTTTGACTATGTATATACCACGCCCTTCTAAGGGTTGTAAACGTGATCTGGCTGTAGCATTCTAATGCCAGCAACAATATACATGACAATTTATCATTAACATGTCATCTCATCAATCACATCTCGGTGGGAACCTCCATTTTATGTCGGTGGGTAATAATCCAATTAAGAATTATTAATTATGGTCATAAAAATAATTAACCATAAAAAAATAAAATTTATAAAAATTTGTCATAAATTCTTAAAATCATGACCTGGTGAATTGTAGACAACCTAATTGATACAATTCACATCTGAGTCCGACTATTTCCTCAGATAAATAAGTTCTTTTTGACGTGAGATGACGTTAATGATAAAATGTAGTTTTGCATTATACAATAATACACAGGTATTATAAAAATATGCAGATTTATTGGTTACAAGATTATAAACATATATAAGTAAATAAACACAATGATACATGCAAATGAATATATATAGCGTTAATATAAAGCATTACAAGCTTAACAATACATGTGAGTGGAAATAACTTGTCACATTATAACCAAGCTATTATTAAGTTAGGATATCAAAATATGAACATAAGTTATATACATTACTTCTGTTCAGAGAAAACCTCATGATATCAGGATGGGCATGTCTAATCCTAGACATCAATATAGAATGCTAAATACATTCTGCCCCCCTAACCAACTACACATCACATGACTTCAAGATGGGCAAATCCATCCAAGGATATGACTTTGGTAAGACTATTAAGACAAATAACAGGGATCTAGGATCTTAAATGGGAAGGACTTGACGTCTTTCCGGTGGGAATCCATCACTTAGCTTGGCGAAGAATGTTCTATCAATATCAATATATATATAAGCAATTATTTAATGCTTTGCTAGATTATGAGTCTAGATTCTTCTGCAGGTAGAATGAAGCCTCACAATATCCTAAGACTACATCTCAATATGGAGATGATCAATTTATTTAATCATTTATTTATTTGCCAATCTAGATGGTATAATTTCACCCACACTATCAAATTAGTCTTAATAAAATGAAATATCATTTTCTGTGTCTCTTACCAAGTCCTAGCAGGAATCTCACTTCTGCTCCTAGGAAAGCTGGGTGGTCCATCATAGCGCATCTCATTATGGCTTCCATCTTGATAGACCTCAACTTCTCCTCTACTAGCTAGCTTTCTTTTCTCTTGCACCCCTTCCGCTACTCCGCACACGAGTAATTATTCCCCCCCTTATCTAAGAATCATCCCCTTTAGATTATGGATTCCCAATCAGGTAGGGTGGGTGTATTTGCATGCTAATAACATCATTGTGATCTCAACTCCTAAAATGGTATAGAGCAAATAATGAAATAATATAATGTTGCCCATCTGCCTCCAGATGGCACTGCGGTACTGTAGGTGAACATCCCAACTTTTAAGCATTAAAATTAAATATCTAATAATATGTTTTCAGGACCTCTTTGACCTTTCTACCATAAATCACTGAGGAAGGTCTTTTCCTTACACTTTTAATTACCTACATCCTGGACTTGTTGGAGTTGACTGTCTTCTCCTATCTTTTTGAAATATGGGTTGACTTGATGAAAATTTTATGTAGCGGCTTTGATGCTTGGCATCGGAACTTGTACATTTCATTTATGTACTCCCATGAATAACTATTGTTTTGAAATCCAATTAACTTAAACTTACTGAGTTGTTTCTGTACCTTCTAAATGGTAAATACATAGTATGACATATATATAAATCGATACATTGTTACACATAGATAACACATTATATGAATTATTGATTAACATATGTTGTAAACTAAATATACCATGCAGATATATATATATATATATATATATATATATATAATTATGAATATATAAATTGAAGCTCATACAGCAGGTGTGCTCCAAGGACATGAGTCCTTATCAAGTAACCATGTTCCCTCTAGACAGACATGTCTTAGGGAGTTGACTTACTCCTTAACAGATGGTCTCATATCTTCAGCACTAACTTTTAATACAATGTCCATCTATGTTCACAATTATTATTTTCTTATATAGACTGAACTTGCCATGAACTCATCTTGGCTTTTTCAGCCATGTAACAAAACTTTGGCCCAGGCTGATTTTATTCTTAAAGGCAATGAGATGAGCATTCATTTTGATTATAATGTCATTAGATAATATTGTATACGTATGAAAATGCCCAACAACATTCACCCGTCATTACAGACTGGACGTGTTGGCCAACAAGGACTGTTCCTTTGGACGCAAGGTCCTTCAGGCTGTGGTCCCTCCCTAGAGCTACTTATCTGGTATGGCTCCATTTTGGTGCCGTCATGAAGGGGGATGCCGTGGAAAAAGGAATTATTCCTACCGTTAATTCAGTTTCCACTAATCCTTCATGACGGCACCACCGTAACTCCCACCCTATAATTTTTGTGTTGTTTGTTATCTCACACCCTGGTAGTAATTTGAAAAAGCACTCGGGTGTGTTAGGGGAGGGGCCCTTTTAACCATCTCTGTTTCGTGTCCCTAGAGCGACAAGGAGAGCAACCTCAATTTTGGTCATGAAGGATTAGTGGAAACCGAATTAACGGTAGGAATAATTCCTTTTTCTTTTTGCTTTCAGGAGATCATTAGACACTTTAGTAAGGGCAGTTTCTGTACAGTGGAGAGGGCGAAAGGCAGATTGTAAGGGGGCAAGAAGAAAATTTACAGAGAGATCACAACCAGACAGCTGAGAAGCTCTGACAGGAGCCGTCCAGATCCTCCTCCTTGAGTTTCTTTGTTTTGGTTTCTGTTCCTCACCTCGTTAGTCTATCTCAGCTGTCATGCAGTCGGACTGATTACTTCCCTTTAAATTCCTACCCATAAGGCAGTAGTGTGCGGCTGATACAACTTCCTGGAGTGTGTGTGCATGCTGTTCCAGTTCCCAGCTCCCAGCTCCCAGTTCCCTGTCCACAGTCGTCTGCAAGATAAGTTCTGTTTATGTATTTATGATTTTCTGTTTTCTGGATCCAGGTGACCCTGACTCCCTCCGTGTCTGTGTAGGGAGCCGGTGGTCGTGTCCCCTCACTATTGTAGGGCCTTCAGGTCTAAGATAGCCGAGGTACGTGGATATGCGCCCATCCACCTTTGGGGTGGTCGCATAGGCTGAGCAATAAGGGAGAGCGGCAGGTCGATTGCAGGGGTCTCCCTTTTGTTCCTTAGTTGTGGGTCCAGTGAGTCATTGTTTGTATTGTATTATCTTGTTTCCTGTACACCATCCGTGACATTATCAGCCGCCAAAACCGTCTCAAGCATGGATCCGGTTACACTTTTGGCTGAACGCTTTCAGGGTCTTGCTTTGGAGGTAGCTGATCTCCGTAAGACTTTTTCTCAGTTTCAAGTGACCGGTTCAGCTTGCGTTCATGGAGTTTGTGCTGAGCCTAAGATTTCGCTCCCGGATACGTTTTCCGGGGGTAGTGAGAATTTTGTACGTTTTAGAGAGGCTTGCAAACTCCATTTTCGCCTTCTTCCCCATTCTTCTGGTGATGAAGAACGAAGAGTGGGTATCATTATATCGCTGCTCAGGGGTAACGCTCAGTCCTGGGCCTTTTCGCTGCCGGAGGGGGCACGGCCCCTCCGTTCAGTGGATGAATTCTTTTTAGGCCTGGGTCAGATATATGATGATCCGGATCGTATTGCTCTGGCTGAGTCTAAACTACGTCTGTTATGCCAGGGTAAACAATCCGCAGAGATTTACTGCTCAGAATTTCGGAGATGGGCAGCAGATACGGGTTGGAATGATGCTGCACTCCGAAGTCAATTTTGCTATGGTCTTTCAGAGGGATTGAGAGATGCATTTGCCTTTCATGAAAGACCTACCTCCTTGAATTCTGCTATGTCTCAGGCTGTTCGTATTGACAGGCGTCTTAGAGAGAGAGGAGAGATCTCTCCTTCCTGTCATACTCAGTCCCGGGACAGTGCAGCGGTCTCATTCTGTGCACAGGGGTCTCAGTCGCTGTCAGCCCCTTCTGAGCAGGAGCCCATGCAGCTGGGGTTGATTGCCTCTGACAATAGAAGATTCAGCCCGCAGGGGAGGGTTTGCTTTTGTTGTGGAGGTATAAATCATCTGGCAAATGTTTGTCCCTCTAGGAGATTCAGGCAGTTTTCTGGGAGTAATAAAGAGACAAAAAGGAAGAAATCTTTTAAGAATGTTCCGTCTGTTACTATTGGCAGGGTTGAGGCGGAAATTGAAGGTTTTCCTTTTGCTTGTAGTTCCCGTTTTGTCCTGCCTGCTAGGGTGGCGCTAGAGAGCAAGAGCATTTTTTGTGAGATTTTTGTGGATAGTGGAGCAGCTGTCAACCTCATTGATAATCAATTTGCAATAACTCATGGTTTCCAGGTATGCACTTTGGGAAGAGATATTCCTGTTTTTGCTATTGATTCAGCTCCACTTTCTCAGAAATCATTAAAGGGCATAGTTCACAATATCCGTTTAATTGTGAATGATGCTCATGTTGAGGATGTGTCATGTTTCGTCCTTAGCGGTTTGCCTACTCCTCTAGTGTTGGGGCTACCCTGGCTCACTAAACATAACCCCACCATTGATTGGCAAGCGAGGCAAATAAATGGTTGGAGTAACTTTTGCAGAGAGTATTGCCTCATAACATCTATTTCTGAGGTTTCTACTAAAACTGTACCACCTTTCCTCTCTGAATTTTTGGATGTCTTCTCTGAGAGTGGAGTTCAGGGTTTACCTCCGCACAGGGAGTATGATTGCCCTATTGATCTCATCCCAGGCGCCAAGCTGCCTAAATCTCGTTTATACAATCTTTCCCAACCTGAGAGGGTCGCTATGCGTGCTTATATCTCTGAGAGTCTGAGAAAAGGACACATACGACCCTCGAAGTCACCTGTTGCCGCTGGTTTTTTCTTTGTTAAGAAAAAAGATGGTTCTTTAAGACCTTGTCTGGATTTCAGGGAGCTGAACAGTATCACTATTCGTGATCCTTATCCGCTTCCTCTGATCCCGGACTTGTTTAACCAGGTTGTTGGGGCGAAAGTCTTTTCCAAATTAGACCTAAGAGGGGCATACAACCTGGTTAGGGTCAGAGAAGGAGACGAATGGAAGACGGCTTTCAATACCCCTGAGGGCCATTTTGAGAATTTGGTTATGCCTTTTGGTTTGATGAATGCCCCAGCCGTTTTTCAGCATTTCGTCAACAGCATTTTTTATCATTTAACCTCTTAAGGACACATGACGTACCGGTACGTCATGATGTCCTGGTACTTAAGGACACATGACGTACCGGTACGTCATGTGTTGTTCCGATCACTGCCGCCCGGCCGGCAGTGATCGGAACCCGGTGCCTGCTCAAATCATCGAGCAGGCACCTAGGCTAAATGCGCGGGGGGGTCCCGTGACCCCCCCATGTCGGCGATCGCGGCAAAACGCAGGTCAATTCAGACCTGCGGTTTGCTGCGATTTCTGCAGTTTCTGATCCCTGCGGTCCCTGACCGCGGGGATCAGAAACTTTAGTATTCCTAAAATAGATCTGTATCCCTCCCCCTGCACCCCCCGAGTGATTTTAGCCCGGTGGGAGGTGCAGGGGGAGGGTTGCGGGCAGTGCGGGCGGTGCGGGAGGCGGGCGGTGCGGCAGGCGGGATCGCGATCCCCCGCCCGCCTCCCCTTGTATAATCGTTGGTTTCTAGTGGGTATACCAGGGTGCCAGCACATTGCTGGCACCCTGGTATAAACGGCTGACATCTGCGATGCGATGTCAGCCGTTAACCCTTTCCATACAGCGGTCCGTACGGACCGCTGTATGGAAAAGGTTAACAGCGCAGGGAGCTCCCTCCCTCTCCCATCGGGGGGCTGCTGTGCCTTTGCAGCCCCCCGATGGGAGAGGGAGAGAGCCCCCAGAGAGCCCCCCTCAGCCCTGTGCTTACCCTTCCCCGTCTGCGCAGTTCTGAGCAGACGGGGAAGGTTCCCATGGCAACAGGACGCCTCTCAGGCGTCCTGCTGTCCATGGTGCTGAACAGATCTGTGCTGAAAGGCATAGATCTGTTCAGTGTAAGTAAAATACAGTACAGAACAATATATATTGTACTGTACTGTATTATTCAGACATCAGACCCACTGGATCTTCAAGAACCAAGTGGGTCTGGGTCAAAAAAAAAGTGAAAAAAAGTGAAAAAAAAGTAAAAATCAAAAAACACATTTATCACTGATTAAAAATGAAAAAAAATAAAATTCCCTACACATGTTTGGTATCGCCGCGTCCGTAACGACCTTATCTATAAAATGGTTATGTTACTTTACCCGAACGGTGAACGCCATAAAAATAAAAAATAAAAAACTATGATGAAATTTAAATTTTGCCCACCTTACTTCCCAAAATAGGTAATAAAAGTGATCAAAAAAGTGGCATGTACGCCAAAATAGTACTAATCAAACCGTCATCTCATCCCGCAAAAATCATACCCTACCCAAGATAATCGCCCAAAAACTGAAAAAACTATGGCTCTTAGACTATGGAAACACTAAAACATGATTTTTTTTGTTTCAAAAATGAAATCATTGTGTAAAACTTACATAAATAAAAAAAAAAGTATACATATTAGGTATCGCCGCGTCCGTATCGACCGGCTCTATAAAAATATCACATGATCTAACCCCTCAGATGACCACCGTAAAAAAATTAAAATAAAAACGGTGTAAAAAAAGCCATTTTTTGTCATCTTACGTCACAAAAAGTGTAATAGCAAGCAATCAAAAAGTCATATGCACCCCAAAATAGATGCCAATCAAACCATCATTTCATCCCGCAAAAAATGAGACCCTACTTAAGATAATCGCCCAAAAACTGAAAAAACTATGGCTCTTAGACTATGGAGACACTAAAACATTTTTTTTGTTTTAAAAATGAAATCATTGTGTAAAACTTACATAAATAAAAAAAAATTGTATACATATTAGGTATCGCCGCGTCCGTGACAACCTGCTCTATAAAATTACCACATGATCTAACCTATCAGATGAATGTTGTCAATAACAAAAAATAAAAACGTTCCAAAAAATCTATTTCTTGTTACCTTGCCGCACAAAAAGTGTAATATAGAGCAACCAAAAATCATATGTACCCTAAACTAGTACCAACAAAACTGCCACCCTATCCCGTAGTTTCTAAAATGGGGTAAATTTTTTGGAGTTTCTACTCTAGGGGTGCATCAGGGGGGCTTCAAATGGGACATGGTGTAAAAAAAAACTGTCCAGCAAAATCTGCCTTCCAAAAACCGTATGGCGTTCCTTTCCTTCTGCGCCCTGCCGTGTGCCCGTACAGCAGTTTACGACCACATATGGGGTGTTTCTGTAAACTACAGAATCAGGGCCATAAATAATGAGTTTTGTTTGGCTGTTAACCCTTGCTTTGTAACTGGAAAAAAAATATTAAAATGGAAAATCTGCCAAAAAAGTGAAATTTTGAAATTGTATCTCTATTTTCCATTAAATCTTGTGCAACACCTAAAGGGTTAACAAAGTTTGTAAAATCAGTTTTGAATACCTTGAGGGGTGTAGTTTCTTAGATGGGGTCACTTTTATGGAGTTTCTACTCCAGGGGTGCATCAGGGGGGCTTCAAATGGGACATGGTGCCAAAAAAACAGTCCAGCAAAATCAGCCCTCCAAAAACCAAACGGCGCACCTTTCACTCTACGCCCCGCTGTGTGCCCGTACAGGAGTTTACGGCCACATATGGGGTGTTTCTGTAAACAGCAGAGTCAGGGCAATAAAGATACAGTCTTGTTTGGCTGTTAACCCTTGCTTTGTTAGTGGAAAAAATGGGTTAAAATGGAAAATTAGGCAAAAAAATGAAATTCTCAAATTTCATCGCCATTTGCCAATAACTCCTGTGCAACACCTAAAGGGTTAACGATGTATGTAAAATCAGTTTTAAATAGCTTGAGGGGTGTAGTTTCTTAGATGGGGTCACTTTTAGGGAGTTTCTCCTCTAGGGGTGCATCAGGGGGCTTCAAATGGGACATGGTGTAAATAAACCAGTCCATAAAAATCAGCCCTCCAAAAACCATACGGCGCACCTTTCACTCTACGCCCCGCTGTGTGGCCGTACAGTAGTTTACGGCCACATATTGGGTGTTTCTGTAAACGGCAGAGTCAGGGCAATAAAGATACAGTCTTGTTTGGCTGTTAACCCTTGATTTGTTAGTGGAAAAAATGGGTTAAAATGAAAAATTTGACAAAAAAATGAAATTCTCAAATTTCCTCCCCATTTGCCAATAACTCTTGTGCAACACCTAAAGGGTTAACAACGTATGCAAAATCAGTTTTGAATACCTTGAGGGGTGTAGTTTCTTAGATGGGGTCATTTTTGGGTGGTTTCTATAATGTAAGCCTCGCAAAATGACTTGAGACCTGAACTGGTCCCTAAAAATTGAGTTTTTGTAAATTTCTGAAAAATTTCAAGATTTGCTTCTAAACTTTTAAGCCTTATAACATCCCCAAAAAATAAAATATCATTCCCAAATCAATTCTAACATGAAGTAGACATATGGGGAATGTAAAGTCATCACAATTTTTGGGGGTATTACTATGTATTACAGAAGTAGAGAAACTGAAACTTTGAAATTTGCAAATTTTTCCAAATTTTTTGTTAAATTAGGTATTTTTTGGTGCAAAAAAAATAATTTTTTTGACTTCATTTTACCAGTGTCATGAAGTACAATATGTGACGAAAAAACAATCTCAGAACGGCCTGGATAAGTCAAAGCGTTTTAAAGTTATCAGCACTTAAAGGGACTCTGGTCAGATTTTCAAAAAATGGCCTGGTCCTAAGGTGTAAAAAGGCTGTGTCCTTAAGGGGTTAATGTGAAAATTTGTATTAGTGTATTTGGATGACATTTTGATTTTTTCTCCTGATTTCAAGACTCATAAGGAACACTTATGTCAGGTCTTACTCATCCTGCGGGAGAATAAATTATACGCGAAACTGGAAAAATGTGTGTTTGCGGTTCCAGAGATCCAATTTCTGGGGTTTCTTGTCTCCGCTTCTGGTTTTCGCATGGACCCCGAGAAGGTTCGCGCTGTGCTTGAGTGGGAGCTTCCTGAGAATCAGAAGGCGCTGATGCGTTTTTTGGGCTTTGCTAATTATTACACGAAATTTATTTTGAATTATTCCTCTGTTGTTAAACCACTCACTGATATGACCAGAAAGGGGGTAGATTTTTCTTCCTGGTCGGTAGAGGCGCGTAAGGCCTTTTCTAATATCAAGGAGAGTTTTGCTTCCGCCCCCATCCTAGTACAACCTGATGTTTCGTTACCCTTCATAGTTGAGGTTGATGCTTCTGAGGTAGGGGTGAGTGCGGTCTTGTCTCAGGGTTCCTCTCCTGCCAAATGGCAACCGTGTGCCTTTTTCTCAAAGAAGCTCTCCTCCGCAGAGAGAAATTATGATGTGGGAGATAGGGAATTGTTGGCCATCAAGTTGGCTTTTGAGGAATGGCGCCATTGGCTAGAGGGAGCCAGACACCCTATTACCGTGTTTACTGACCATAAAAATCTGGCCTACTTGGAGTCAGCCAAGCGTCTGAACCCGAGACAGGCCAGATGGTCTTTGTTCTTTTCAAGGTTTAATTTTGTTGTTACGTTCCGCCCTGGGGTTAAGAATGTGAAGGCAGATGCCCTATCACGTTGTTTCCCGGGAGGTGGGAATTTTGAAGACCCGGGTCCCATTTTGGCTGAAGGTGTGGTGGTCTCTGCTCTTTTTCCTGAATTGGAGGCAGAGGTGCAGGCAGCTCAGTCAGAGGCTCCTGGTCTTTGTCCTCCTGGGAGGTTGTTTGTGCCTCTCGCTTTGAGACACAAGATTTTTAAAGAACACCACGATACGGTCCTTGCTGGGCACCCGGGGACAAGAGCCACACTAGATCTCATTGCCCGGAGATTCTGGTGGCCTGCGCTTCGTAAGTCGGTTGAGGGTTTTGTGGCAGCTTGCGAGACTTGCGCTCGTGCCAAAGTCCCTCATTCACGGCCATCAGGTCCTCTCCTTCCTTTGCCCATTCCTTCCCGTCCTTGGACACATCTGTCCATGGACTTCATAACGGACTTGCCTCGTTCCTCGGGGAAGTCTGTGATTCTGGTGGTGGTGGACCGTTTTAGCAAAATGGTGCATTTTATCCCTTTTCCTGGTTTGCCCAATGCTAAGACGCTGGCGCAGGCATTTGTTGACCACATTGTCAAATTGCATGGGATTCCTTCAGACATAGTCTCTGATAGGGGCACGCAGTTTGTTTCCAGATTCTGGAAGGCCTTCTGTTCTCGCTTGGGGGTTCGCTTGTCATTCTCTTCTGCTTTCCATCCGCAGTCGAATGGCCAGACAGAGCGTGTCAATCAGAATCTGGAGACATATCTGCGCTGTTTTGTGGCGGAGAATCAGGAGGATTGGTGTTCTTTTTTGTCCCTTGCTGAGTTTGCTTTAAATAACCGTCGTCAGGAGTCCTCTGATAAGTCACCATTTTTTGGTGCATATGGGTTTCATCCGCAGTTTGGGACTTTCTCTGGAGAGGGCTCTTCTGGTTTGCCTGATGAGGACAGATTCTCCTCGTCTTTGTCATCTATTTGGCAAAAGATTCAGGATAATCTAAAGAACATGAGTGAGAGATATAAGCGTGTGGCGGATAGGAGACGTGTGCCTGGTCCGGACCTGAATGTTGGTGATTTGGTGTGGCTGTCTACCAAGAATATCAAATTGAAGGTTCCCTCCTGGAAGTTGGGTCCTAGGTTTATTGGGCCTTACAAGATCCTGTCTGTCATCAATCCTGTTGCCTACCGTCTTGATCTTCCTCAGACTTGGAAGATCCATAATGTTTTCCATAAGTCCTTATTGAAATCTTATGTTCAACCTATTGTACCCTCGCCTTTGCCTCCTCCTCCGATTATTGTTGATGGAAATCTTGAATTTCAGGTCTCTAGGATTGTGGATTCTCGTCTTGTCCGCGGTTCCCTCCAGTACCTCGTTCATTGGGAGGGTTATGGTCCTGAGGAGAGGATGTGGGTCCCAGTGACGGACATTAAGGCCTCTCGTCTCATCAGGGCTTTCCATAGGTCCCATCCTGAGAAGGTGGGCCCTGAGTGTCCGGAGTCCACTCCTAGAGGGAGGGGTACTGTCACAACCAGACAGCTGAGAAGCTCTGACAGGAGCCGTCCAGATCCTCCTCCTTGAGTTTCTTTGTTTTGGTTTCTGTTCCTCACCTCGTTAGTCTATCTCAGCTGTCATGCAGTCGGACTGATTACTTCCCTTTAAATTCCTACCCATAAGGCAGTAGTGTGCGGCTGATACAACTTCCTGGAGTGTGTGTGCATGCTGTTCCAGTTCCCAGCTCCCAGTTCCCTGTCCACAGTCGTCTGCAAGATAAGTTCTGTTTATGTATTTATGATTTTCTGTTTTCTGGATCCAGGTGACCCTGACTCCCTCCGTGTCTGTGTAGGGAGCCGGTGGTCGTGTCCCCTCACTATTGTAGGGCCTTCAGGTCTAAGATAGCCGAGGTACGTGGATATGCGCCCATCCACCTTTGGGGTGGTCGCATAGGCTGAGCAATAAGGGAGAGCGGCAGGTCGATTGCAGGGGTCTCCCTTTTGTTCCTTAGTTGTGGGTCCAGTGAGTCATTGTTTGTATTGTATTATCTTGTTTCCTGTACACCATCCGTGACATTTATTAAGCGAGAGTAGACAAGTCTCTCAAGGAGTTGAGAGATAAAGGGGAGGTTATAAAACAGGTCAGTAATTAGCAGCACAGGTGGGGTCAAAAGATTTTTTTTTTAGTAGTGGGGTTATAATAGAATGTTTGAAAGAGGGCAGAAAAATACCAGAGGAAAGAAAGAGGTTAAAAATTGTAGTTAGGTGAGTAATGACAGCCGGGGGAGAGGGACTAGAGGAGGTGTGAGGGAATAGGATCACTGCAGCAGGTCATGGGTCGAGAAGAAAAGAGAAGCCTGGAGACTTCTTCATCTGTTATAGGGTCAAAAGAGGAGAGAGAGCATGTGGAAGTGTGGGAGGGAGAAGGATTAAAATTGGTTGGGGACTGGGAGATTATTTCCTGCTGGATATTGCCAATCTTGTCTCTGAAGTAAGTGGCCATATCATCAGCGCAGAGGTTAGTGACGGGTTCTGGAACTTTAGGGCTTAATAAATATAGGTTACACAATTCAACAAGAATTATTAGGCCATAAAAAATATTGGGCGACATTTGAAAAACCCCTCCAATAAAGCCAACTCAACATAACATAAATATACCTACACGAAAAAAAGCTGAGTCTAGAATAGACTCAGATGAAGGTGTTGCCGAAACACACGTCGGGGTGTGCAGTTATCCTGAGGTGATTTCCCTATTCATAGGTATGTAACTAGACTGGTGTTACATTGTGTGTGGGGGCCCAGTATATTTGTATCTAGGATACTTTTTCTGTGTTAATCTTATGTATGAGATTTTCCCATTGACCATTTACCTTGTGGACAAGGGATTTATAACTTTGGTATTCCCCTCTATAACAGACACTTTTATTATGTTTCTCCTCAGGTGTATACCGCACTTTTTCTTCTGATATATTTTGTCTCTATTTTTATTATATTTTATATATATATTTAATAAAGATCTGTTACTTCTAGCTATTCTACACTCAGCTTTTTTTGTGTAGGTAACTTTAGGTATTAGAAGGGAATGAAAAGTGTCAAAGAGCCATTTTGGGTTATTTGAGAATAAGGAGATGAGAGAGGTGAAGTATTTTTGTTGGCAATGTTGAGGGCATAATTGTAGGTTTTAAGCATAAATTTATAATGGAGGAAGTCTGCTGATATCCGTGATTTTCTCCATAAGCATTTGCACATCTGGAGCACCGCTAGAGAAAACGTGTTTCGGTGTGTGCCAGGGTTGCCATGTTCTGTTTCGGGAAGGTCAGATTGATATTGGAGCTGCTTCATTTAGGGTGGTTTTGAGGATATGGTTGTAATGATTAGCAGCCCGATCTGGACAGGAGAGGGAAATGGGTAAGAACTAACTGTAGGGTGTCAATAAGTTGCTGGCAGTTAATGGTGTGTAGGTTTCTAAAAAGTAGGATTGTCATGAGAAGAGTGAGAGGTCTTAATAGTAAATGAAAGAAGATTGTTGTCAGAAAGTGGGAAGGATGAGTTAGTAAGGTTTGAGACTGAGCAGTGATGGAAAAAGACTAGATCAACTAGAGGAAGTAAGTTGTGATAGGCCAAGAGAGGAAAAAAAAGAAAGTGAGAGGCTGATGGGGAGATAGGATCATCAATGGGGATATTAAAATCACCCATAATAAGAGTTGGTGATTCAAAAGATAATATGTGAGGAAGCCAAGCGGCATAGTGATCCAGGAATTGATGAGGGGAGTCAGGGGGATGATAAATAACTGCAACTCGTAGGGGGGATGGGCGGAAGAGTCTGATAGTATGGATTTCAAAAGATTGGAATGTGAGAGAGGGTACAGGGGGAATGACCTGAAATGTGCACTGTGGAGAAAGTCGCATGCCTACCATCAGGTCTGGGGGTATGGGAGAAATGAAGTCCATCATAGGATAAGGTGGCAGGGGAAGAAGTGTCAGAGGGTTGAAGTCAGGTTTCTGTAAGGGCCAGCAAGTTCAGAGAGTGTGAGAGGAAAAAGTCATGGATTGTGGGGAGTTTGTTATGAACCGACCGTGCGTTCCAGAGCACGCAGTTAAAAGAGAACGGAGAAGATGTGCATTGAACATTAATACGATTTTCGGGCTTTCTGTGTGTGGCAGATGAGAAGCTGAAGTTAGCAATAAAGGGCGGTCCGGGGATTGGTAAAATATCCCCTGCAGCGAGTAGCAGGAGAACAGAAAGAGACAGCAAGTGGTTGAATGATTTGTATGGGTGTTTTTTATGCTGCACCATGGAGAAAGATGAGTCAGGGTGATGTATGAGGGTATAAAGTGTATGTGAACTGAACATGAGGGAGGGAAGAGGAAGGGACTGATGTGGAGATAAGGGGCAGAGGGTGAAAGTTGTGGTTGATTTTGAAAGTAGACAGCTATAACAATGAGAACCATAGCAATAACCTGGGTGAAACAATATTGTAACATACCTGTGCTGTGTTTGAGTAGCTCACATAGCATCTCCGTCTCCTACCCTGTCTAACTGCCATGATTAACTGCCAAGTGCTTAGGCAATATGGCGCTTTGGCAGAGATGGTGCTTTTGGCCCCAGCGAGTGCTTCCCCTTAGGGCGCATTCACACGACTGCAGTGTTTTTTGGATCCGCAAAACATGGATACTGGCCTGTGTGCGTTCCGCAATTTGCAGACCACACATGGCCACTATCATCTGTTATATCTCTAGATGCCAGATACTCTCTTGTAGAACATGATAGTTTCTCATCGGCTGCATAGCATTACTTACCTTGAATTTATATGGATAATTATTAGTTTGTCATTATACAATCAGGTCCATAAATATTGGAACATCAACACAATTCTAACATTTTTGGCTCTATACACCACCACAATGGATTTGAAATGAAACGAGCAAGATGTGCTTTAACTGCAGACTGTCAGCTTTAATTTGAGGGTATTTACATCCAAATCAGGTAAACGGTATAGGAATTACAACAGTTTGCATATGTGCCTCCCACTTGTTAAGGTACCAAAAGTAATGGGACAGAATAATAATCTTAAATAAAACTTTCACTTTTTAATACTTGGTTGCAAATCCTTTTCAGTCAATTACAGCCTAAAGTCTGGACCGCATAGACATCACCAGACGCTGGGTTTCATCCCTGGTGATGCTCTGCCAGGCCTCTACTGCAACTGTCTTCAATTCCTGCTTGTTCTTGGGGCATTTTCCCTTCAGTTTTGTCTTCAGCAAGTGAAATGCATGCTCAATCGGATTCAGGTTAGGTGATTGACTTGCCCATTGCATAACATTCCACTTCTTTCCCTTAAAAAACTCTTTGGTTGCTTTTGCAGTATGCTTTGGGTCATTGTCTATCTGCACTGTGAAGCGTCATGCAATGAGTTCTGAAGCATTTGGCTGAATATGAGCAGATAATATTGCCCGAAATACTTCAGAATACATCCTGCTGCTTTTGTCAGCAGTCACATCATCAGTAAATACAAGAGAACCAGTTCCATTGGCAGCCATACATGCCGACGCCATGACACTACCACCCCCATGCTTCACTGATGAGGTGGTATGCTGAGGATCATGAGCAGTTCCTTTCCTTCTCCATATTCTTCTCTTCCTATCACTCTGATACAAGTTGATCTTGGTCTCATCTGTCCATAGGATGTTGTTCCAGAACTGTGAAGGCTTTTTTAGATGTCATTTGGCAAACTCTAATCTGACCTTCCTGTTTTTGAGGCTCACCAATGGTTTACATCTTGTGGTGAACCCTCTGTATTCACTCTGGTGAAGTCTTCTCTTGATTTGACTTTGACACACATACACCTACCTCCTGGAGAGTGTTCTTGATCTGCCCAACTGTTGTGAAGGGTGTTCTTCACCAGGGAAAGAATTCTTCGGTCATCCACCACAGTTGTTTTCCGTGGTCTTCCGGGTCTTTTGGTGTTGCTGAGCTCACCGGTGCGTTCCTTCTTTTTAAGAATGTTCCAAACAGTTGTTTTGGCCACACCTAATGTTTTTGCTATCTCTCTGATGGGTTTGTTTTGTTTTTTCAGCCTAATGATGGCTTGCTTCACTGATAGTGACAGCTCTTTGGATCTCATCTTGAGAGTTGACAGCAACAGATTCCAAATGCAAATAGCACACTTGAAATTAACTCTGGGCCTTTTATCTGCTCATTGTAATTGGGATAATGAGGGAATAACACACACTTGGCCATGGAACAGCTGAGATGCCAATTGTCCCATTACTTTTTGTCCCTTAACAAGTGGGATGCACATATGCAAACTGTTATAATTCCTACACCGTTCACCTGATTTGGATATAAATACCCTCAAATTAAAGCTGACAGTCTGCAGTTAAAGCACATATTGTTTGTTTCATTTCAAATCCATTTTGATGGTGTATAGAGCCAAAAATGTTAGAATTGTGTTGATGTTCCAATATTTATGGACCTGACTGTATACAGGAATTCACTATTAGAGAAGACATCTAGTAAGTGAGCGTGTCAGGAGGATGGAACAAGACCCAGAAATGCAGAGCTTTTAGTCATATCTCGGTATTTCACCACAATTAGAGAGGTTGTAGCAGCAGCCCAATGTTACAATCAAATATCAGACTCCAAGCATTATGGTGTCTGGGAGCTATTGGAACAGTATTCAAAAGTCTAGGGTAAGGGTTTATACAGCTTTTAAAGAGGACCTTTACTGCAGATTACTGCTAGCAATTTATTCATAACTTCTAGTAGAAATAATAAAGGAATGGTACAACACAAAGTCATAAGAATAGATGCTCCAGAATTGTTATTACTTTACAATGTTAGGCTACTTTCACACTTGCGGCAGGACGGATCCGACAGGCTGTTCACCATGTCGGATCCGTCCTGCGGCTATTTCGCCGTGCCACCGGACCGGCGCTCCGTCCCCATTGACTATAATGGGGACGGTGGCGGAGCTCCGGCGCAGCACGGCGGTGCACGGCGAAAGCCGCCGGACTAAAAAGCCTGACATGCAGTAATTTTAGTCCGGTGGCCTTTCGCCGTGCACCGCCGCGCTGCGCCGGAGCTCCGCCCCCTTCCCCATTTTAGTCAATGGGGACGGAGCGGCGGTCCCGCGGCACGGCAAAATAGCCGCAGGACGGATCCGACATGGTGAACAGCCTGTCGGATCCGTCCTGCCGCAAGTGTGAAAGTAGCCTTACTACATTACAATGCATGAAGCTATTAACACAGACATGTCAGGAGTGGTGACTGTAAAGTTTGGGTTTGTACCGAGCTTTAGGGTTTTTGGTACCCAGACCCGAACCCGAACATTTCCGTAAAAGTTCGGTGTTCGGCGATTTAATGGCGCTTGTTGAAAGGCTGCAGGGCAGCCAATCAACAAGCGTTTAACTTGTGTGCCCTTAGAAGCCATCACAGCCATGCCTACTAATGGCATGGCTGTGATTGGCCAGTGCAGCATGTGACCCAGCCTCTATATAAGCTGGAGTCACGTAGCGCCGCACGTCACTCTGCTCTTACTAGTGTAGGGATAGGATGCTGCTGCTGTGAGGGAGAGATTAGGAAACAATTCTGGTGTTCTTGGTGTTAAATCTGCAAACTACAGCAATTATTTTTGTGGGTGCTATGCTAAATTTTTGTACCCATGAGCCCAGTGCCACAGAGAAATAAGCTTTAATCAGTCTGTTTGTTAGGTGGTCATCGGCGACCATTTTTGCAAGTGCAGTGCACTTGCAACTGCATGTGTGCCAGGGACATTACTTTAATCCTGTTCTGGTAGCTCAGTGGGCGACATCTAGCCATTTTTTAAGGACACCTGCACTGTGTAGTGTCCCACTAGGTAAATGTGGGCACTACACAAGGGTCAATTGGGCCACATTGTTCTCCACCTCCTGTGGAACAGTGGCATTGTATTTTACATTACATTTTAATGTGTATTGCTATGTTTTTATGTGGATTTTTCCTGTTATCTGTGCATCAGGCCTGTTAGGGTGTATTCCTTCTCCTAGGCTGTAGAGGGAGCTAGGGATCCCCTAATATATATAGTCAGGTCCTGGAAAGGGGGAGTGTGTGTAGAGTCAGGAGCAAGAAGACACCTTAGCCAGAGAGGAACTGAGGTGCAGGCCCTGACATGCAGCTAGACAGCCCTGGTTTTTAGTTGCCCCACCAGGAGAAGGGCTTGCCTCCTGAGAGAAACCAAGTTCCCATAACAGAGCAGAGCAGAGCCAGTATTCCAGCCAGACAAGAGAGCTGAAGGGCAGAAGGATATATTTGAAAGCAAGAAGACATATACCTGAGGAAGTTTCCCCTAACCAAGGATAAAGCCAGCAATAGGGTATACGGGCCTTGGGATAAAGACAGACAGGATTTCTGAGGAAAAGTGCAGCCTGATCTGTAAGTGTTTTAACCCTCTGAGTATCTTGCAAGAACATTGTGCCTGCCATTTATATAAGCCTGCTTGTGACTGCTGCTGATATATGGAACTTTAACAAAAGACTGTAAATAGTTGATGGTTTCCAGTAAAAGGAAGTTTTGGTTCACCACAACATCGTGTTCCTCCATTATTACTATCATAAATTGGTGTGCCACCATTACCGACACTGGCGTCACAAACTCTAAAGGGATCTTGCCACCGGCACCTTAAACCTGCAACACCCAGGGCACCTCACCTACCACCGGCCTGGTCCCTATACACAGAGAGTGCCTCAGAGGATTCATGTGCCAGCCTCTCCATCACTGCTGTACGCCTGCCCAGGGTCTTTCATAAACCTTGAGTAACCAAGAGCAACCCTTGTTTGCTTATTAACCGTGACCTCACCATCGCAATACCCTGCACGGCTGCGTACTGCAACTGCATATGTGCAAGGGGAAGGGAAAATAATATAGGTAATCCGTCTGTGACTTCAGGGCCCCAGTGGTTGGTCATATTCACATTTTTTCTGTGAAGTTCCCCTGTGCTGAATATCTGACAGGGAAAATCTTTTCATTAAATCCATCTGTTAGATTCTAGGGGGAAAAATTCCCTTTTATTGGCCGTCAAGTACCCTTGCAGCCTGCAGTGCATACCTGGCAGTGAAAATAATTCAATTACATTAGTCTGTCACATATTTGTGTGACCTAAAGCAATTTTTTCTCTTTCTGACACCGACACTGCATATCTGATATAAAACCGTTAAATACTGCTGTTATATTGTCGGTTGAAAAATTCCCATTTTTTGTGCTAGAAAGTACAGTCCAATAAAACCGTTAAATACTGCATTTACATTTTTGGTTTAAAAAAGCACACTTTTTGTGCTAAATAGTAAATTTTCAGCCTGCTCTGCATTTTTGACAGTCCAATAAAACTGGGCCTGCTGTGTAACCTACACTCCCTGAAGTGTATGGTAGCCGTCATGGCACCTAACAGGTAGAATTTAGCGTAGGAACCCGTCTAATAGAGATTGCCTTGACGTTCGGCAGACGGGCTCAGATTATTTTGTACAAAACGATTTGCCAAATATCACTTATAGTGTAGCACTTGTAATTTTTATGCAATTTTGTACTTGTCGCATTGCATGTTTTCGTCTTTTCATGTTGTTCCTTGCCTTAACAATGTGCTCCTGCGGTTTGGTGTCCTGACTGACCCCCTTTTTTGGTTTTTCTTTGCAGTCTGTACTGGAGGTGTGGCTGCCTCCCCAGTCATGCACTCCTGACCACCCTGTCTGCCTTACAGGCCGATTTTAATTAGTGTCAGTACATAGTCAGGCCTGCTCCACTTCACTCACTGAAGCCATTGCACCAGGAGTGAGATAGTTTGTGGACTCTCACTGCAACCCTTGGTATCCATTGGTGGCGGTGATGCTGTGGAGTGGGCCTGCTGTGTAACCTACACTCCCTGAAGTGTATGGTAGCCGTCATGGCGCCTAACAGGTAGAATTTAGCGTAGGAACCCGTCTAATAGAGATTGCCTTGACGTTCGGCAGATGGGCTCAGATTATTTTGTACAAAACGATTTGCCAAGTATCTCTCACTTATAGTGTAGCACTTGTAATTTTTATGCATTTTTGTACTTTATATTGCAGTGAATTGTCGCATTGCATGTTTTCGTCTTTTCATGTTGTTCCTTGCCTTAGCAATGTGCTCCTGCGGTTTGGTGTGCTGACTGACCCCCTTTTTTGGTTTTTCTTTGCAGTCTGTACTGGAGGTGTGGCTGCCTCCCCAGTCATGCACTCCTGACCACCCTGTCTGCCTTACAGGCCGATTTTAATTAGTGTCAGTACATAGTCAGGCCTGCTCCACTTCACTCACTGAAGCCATTGCACCAGGAGTGAGATAGTTTGTGGACTCTCACTGCAACCCTTGGTATCCATTGGCGGCGGTGATGCCGTGGAGT
The DNA here is from genome assembly GCF_905171765.1 of Bufo bufo. Taxonomy (NCBI): domain Eukaryota; kingdom Metazoa; phylum Chordata; class Amphibia; order Anura; family Bufonidae; genus Bufo; species Bufo bufo. The sequence goes on from NC_053394.1 coordinate 180,327,219, forward strand.
GGGCCTGCTGTGTAACCTACACTCCTGAAGTGTATGGTAGCCGTCATGGCGCCTAACAGGTAGAATTTAGCGTAGGAACCAGTCTAATAGAGATTGCCTTGACGTTCAGCAGACAGGCTCAGATTATTTTGTACAAAACGATTTGCCAAGTATCTCTCACTTGTAATTTTTATGCAATTTTGTACTTTATATTGCAGTGAATTGTCGCATTGCATGTTTTCGTCTTTTCATGTTGTTCCTTGCCTTAGCAATGTGCTCCTGCGGTTTGGTGTGCTGACTGACCCCTTTTTTTGGTTTTTCTTTGCAGTCCAATAAAACTGTTAAATACTGCATTTACATTTTTGGTTTAACTCCTTAACCCCGTAAGGACTCAGCCCTATTTCACCTTAAGGACTTGGCCATTTTTTGCAAATCTGACCAGTGTCACTTTAAGTGCTGATAACTTTAAAACGCTTTGACTTACTCAGGCCGTTCTGAGATTGTTTTTTCATCACATATTGTACTTCATGACACTGCTAAAATTGGGTCAAAAAACTAAATTTTTTTGCATGAAAAAATACCATATTTACCCAAAATTTGGAAAAATTGGCAAATTTCAAAGTTTCAGTTTCTCTACTTCTGTAATACATAGTAATACCCCCAAAAATTGTGATGACTTTACATTACCCATATGTCTACTTCATGTTTGTAGCATTTTGGGAATGTCTGCTCCATTAAAGTTAGTATGGGCCATAATCCTGAGGCTAGAGGCTGATAAACAGGCCTCTCCAAAACCCAGTGGCGAGGTTGGTTTCGCCACACATCTTCCCCTCCCAGGGAAGACTAACCAGATACCTGACCTCACGGTCAGTACCTGAGTTAGTCTGGCAGTCCAACCACAACCCAATACTGGACCTGTTGAATTTTGGGGCCTGGCTCTGTTTTGTATGTCCCCAGCTGTTGAGTGGGCATCTGCGACTCCTTGCTTCCTTGTGGTTCTCTAGCTTGGAGCTGTAGGTACTTGGTGGGCAGAGGCCGACTGCGCTCTGCCCAGATGCCAGCTCTTCCGCTGGGGTAGCCTGTGGGAAGTCCGGCTCTGGAGAAGAGGATAGGGGAGGGCAGAGGCCGACTGCTCTCTGCCCAGATGCCAGCTCTTCCGCTGGGGTAGGGTCAGGGAATCCTACCCCTAGGACCTTGTCGCTGATCAGCTGTGGAGAGGAGGGATCGCTTACCTCCTCCTCCTGGCATTCCTGCGGGGTTGGTGGGGACTCTGTACCGGCCGGCCAGCATCCTGGTAGGTCTGGTGCAGAGACTGCGGTCCCATCTGCACCATTGGAGTTAGGGGTGCTGTCCCCCTGTGGTTGGGGAGAGAGACCGGTTGTCTCCTCTCCCTGCAAGGTGCACTGCCGCTGGGGAATGGAGACGATGCTCTCCTCTCCCTGCAAAACATACTGCCACTGGGGAGCAGGACCAACTGTCCCTACTCCCTGAAACTCCGACTGCCGTTGGGGATCTGGGCCGACTGCCCCGCATCCCTGTAGAGCCGGTGGAGAGATCTCGGTCCCATCTCCACCTGCCATATGGGTTTCCCCCCAGGACCAGTCTATGAGGTCCCCTACCTCTGTAGCTGGTATTGAAGCAGGGGATACTTCAGTCGGGTCTTCCCAGCTGTAGGGTTGTAGGTCTGGGACTGCCACCCAGCTCTCTGGCAGTGTATATTGGGGCCGAATTGAGCTGAAGAGGTATTGGTAATCCTGCTCCAGCTCCCACTCCTTTGACACTAGAGATGCCAGGTCTTGTATCACCTCTCTCGCTGTAGCCCAATCATGCATAGCCTCCCTGTGGTCAAAGATATGCCAGAACCGGGATTCTCCAGCATCTCCAAACTCCGGTTCTGCGAAGGCCTCAAGCAACAGGCCAGGGCCATCATAATCCCCACCCTCGGGTCTGTCGTGCTCAGCCATCCAGGGGGAATGCCGAATCACCTCCCACCAGAGTGCCTGGTAGGCGTTGTCTAGCCAACGCTCCTTCCATACCAGGCTCTCCAGTTCTGTCACCCACTCATCCAGGGGCTTCTCTCCCAGAAGGGGCATTCGCAGGGCCACTCGCATCCGCAACTGCTGCTCCCCACTGGGGAGACTCTCATCTCGCCGCCGCTGGGCATTTTCCAGGGCATCATACCAGACTTCCTTTCTGTCTGCATCCCTGTAGTCCGCGGCTGCCTCCTCCTCCTCGTCATAGAACGCTGTCCGAAGACTAGCCGATTCCATCCTGCTGTAGCCAGGGGCGCTGTACGGATACTAGCGTTGCCCTCAATTTAGTAAATCCACGAACGGTGTCTCCGAGCTGCTTCTCCTCACACTAGGACGCCATCCCACTGCTGCCACCAATGTAACAGAACGCCTAGCACCCCGACCGGGTACCTCCGTCGATAGATGCTCCTAGTGCTTCCAGAGGACTCCAAGCACTCCACTTGACACCGTCAGCACTGCAGACCCCACGAACCGCCGAAGCTTGGTCGAGGTCTCGCCGTCTCCTACCCATCCTGGACCTACGACAAGGCTCCAGGCTCCAGTGGGTGAACCTCTCCTAAATCCAGAGACAGGAACCAGGAACAAGCTCTTACAAGAGCTTATACTCAGAGGAGTATTGTGATATAGCAATCCCCAAGAGTGTAATTATTCCATCCCCCAAACATGAGCCAAGACTTCATGAAGGTATAAAACAGGAACTACTTTATTGAGGGCTACCCGCCCGTATTTATGCAGGTCCCCATCTGGTGGACACGCCCCTAGTGGACCAGAAGGAAGACTGCGACACAGGACAGATATGCAGCAACTCAGGATACACAGACACAACACATCCCCACAATGCATCATGATTTCCTCCTCTCTGCCCTGGAGACACCCGAGGAGTAATCCAATTATCTCTCAAGACAAAGGGAAATCGCCAATACACATGTGGGGACATCCGGACAGAAATCACCACCCAAACACACAATGTCACACCCCCACAGCAAACACAGACATTTAACATATTCCCAGATAGCTCAAGTCTGAGTGCATATCATTAGGTGAATGGCACTCAGAATACACAAATACAATACAATTAGCTATCATAACAAAATACAATTGCAAAGACAGATTTAAGCTGTGCGGCCGGTCTGTCTGCTCCTTTAAAGTTAGTATGGGCCATAATCCTGAGGCAAGAGGTTGGTTTCGCCACACCCTGATTCTGTAGTTTGCAGAAACACCCCATATGTGGTCGTAAACTACAACTGTTTGGCCAAACGGGAGGACATAGAAGGAGGGGAACACCATATGGGTTTTGCAAGGCAGATTTTGCAGGACTGGTTTTGTTTATACCATGTCCCATTTGAAGCCCCCTGTTGCACCCCTAGAATAGAAATTTTAAAAAAGTGACTCCATCTAAGAAAGTACACCCCTCAAGGTATTCAAAACTGGGTTTACAAACTTTGTTAACCCTTTAGGTGTTCCACAATAGTTAATGGCAGATGGAGAAACAATTTAGAAATTTCTATTTTTTGGAAAATTTTCCATTTTAACCCATTTTTCACAGCAATAAAGTAAGGGTTAACAGCCAAACAAAACTCAATATGGGTTGCCCTGATTCTGTAGTTTTCAAAAACACCCCATATGTGGTCGTAAACTACTGTTTGGCCAAACGGGAGCATGTAGAAAGAGGGGAACGCCATATGGGTTTTGGAAGGCAGATTTTGCTGGACTGGTTTTGTTTATACCATGTCCCATTTGAAGCCCCCCGTTGCACCCCTAGAATAGAAATTTCAAAAAAGTGACTCCATCTAAGAAAGTACACCCCTCAAGGTATTCAAAACTGGGTTTACAAACTTTGTTAACCCTTTAGGTGTTCCACAAGAGTTAATGGCAGATGGAGAAACAATTTCGAAATTTCTATTTTTTGGAAAATTTTCCATTTTAACCCTTACTTTATTACTGAAAAAAATGGGTTAACAGCCAAACAAAACTCAAAATAGGTTGCCCTGATTCTGTAGTTTGCAGAAACACCCCATATGTGGTCGTAAACTACTATTTGGCTAAATGGCAGGACATAGAAGAAGGGGAACGCCATATGGTTTTTGGAAGGCAGATTTTGCTGGACTGGTTTATTTACACCATGTACCCTTTGAAGCCCCCTGATGCACCCCTAGAGTAGAAACTCCATAAAAGTGACCCCATCTAGGAAACTACAGGATAAGGTGGTTGTTGTTTTGGGACTATTTTAGGGGTAAATATGATTTTTGGTTGCTCTATATTACACTTTTTTGAGCCAAGGTAACAAAAAATTGAAATTCTAAAATTGTTTCTACATTCGCTATTTAGTTTTGTGGAACACCTAAAAGGTTCACAAAGTTTGCAAAGCAACTTTTGAATACCTTGAGGGGTGTAGTTTCTTAGATGGGGTCATTTTTTGGAGTTTCTAGTCTAGGCTACATCAGGGGGGCTTCTAATGGGACATGGTGTCAAAAAAAAACTGTCCATCAAAATCTGCCTTCCAGAAACCATATGGAGTTCCCTTCGTTCTATGCCCTGCCGTGTGGCTATATAGCGATTTACGACCACATATGGGGTGTTTCTGCAAACTACAGAATCAGGGCCATAAATATTGAGTTTTGTTTGGCTGTTAACCCTTGCTTTATTACCAGAAAAAAAGGATTCAAATGGAAATTTTGCCCAAAAATTGGTGTTTTGGCACCGTTTTTACTTCATATTTTTAACGCTGTTCATCCGAGGGGTTTGGTCAAATGTTATTTTTATAGGGCAGATTCTTACAAACGCGGCAATACCTAATATGTCTACATTTTAGAATTTATTTAGATTTTACATTATCATTTTTGGAACCCAAAAAAAATATTTTAGTATCTCCATAGCCTGGGAGCTAAATTATTTTTTTTTTAGTTGGGCGACTATCTCATTTTTTGCAGGTGACCAAAAAATTGCTTTTTTTACTTTTTTTTTTTTTTTTTAACGCTGTTCATCCGGGGGGGTTGGGTTAAATGTTATTTTTATAGAAAAGATTTTTACGGACGCGACGATGCCCAATATGTATGGCTCTCAGACTTTGGAGACACTAAGCAGGCATCCTAAAACTGCGGCCCTCCAGATGTTGTAAAACTACAATTCCCACCATGCCCTGCTGATGGCTGTAGGTTGTCTGGGCATGCTGGGAGTTATAGTTTTACAACATCTGGAGGGCCGCAGTTTGAGGATGTCTGCACTAAAACTAATATTTTTTTGGGGAAAAAAAATTGTTTCCGTGTCTCCAAAGTCTGAGAGCCATAGTTTTTTATGTTCTCTAGGGCAGCGGTCCCCAACCGCCGGGCCGCGGCCCAGGACCGGGCCGTGGAGGATTGTTAGCCGGGCCGCGGCGATCAGGGCAGTCTTTAACTCTGTACTAATGAAGCGCTTCCGTTATGGAAGCGCTTCATTAGTACAGAAGGACCAGGGAGCGGTGAAGGATCTGTACTCACCGCTTCCTGGTCCACGGCTCGGCTATCGGCTGTGCAGGGCTGCGCACAGCGTGAGGTCTCTCTGTGACCTCACGCTGTGCGCCGCTATACACAGCCAGCCGACAGCAGAATGAAGAGGATCGCGATGATGACCAGGAGCAGGAGAGGTAAGTGGTTTTTTTTATTTTATTTTATTTGCACTGGGGGCTGATGGCTGACCTGGGGGACATGGGGCTGACATGAGGGACATGGGGCTGACATAAAATGAGGGGCTAACGGCTGACATGAGGGGCTAATCATGGCTGACATGAGGGGCTAATGGGGGGCTTATGGCTGACATGAGGGGCTAATGGCTGATATGAGGGGCTAATGGGGGGCTTATGGCTGACATGAGGGCTAATGGGGGGCTTATGGCTGACATGAAGGGCTAATGGGGGGCTTATGGCTGACATGAGTGGCTAATGGGGGGCTTATGGCTGACATGGGGGGCTAATGGGGGGCTTATGGCTGACATGGGGGGCTAATGGGGGCTTATGGCTGACATGGGGGGCTTATGGCTGACATGAGGGGCTAATAGGGGCTTATGGCTGACATGAGGGGCTAATGGGGGGCTTATGGCTGACATGAAGGGCTAATGGGGGGCTTATGGCTGATATGAGGGGCTAATGGGGGGCTTATGGCTGATATGAGGGGCTAATGGGGGCTTATGGCTGACATGGGGGGCTTATGGCTGATATGAGGGGCTAATGGGGGGCTTATGGCTGACATGAGGGGCTAATGGGGCTTATGGCTGACATGAGGGGCTAATGGGGGGCTTATGGCTGACATGAGGGCTAATGGGGGGCTTATGGCTGACATGAGGGGCTAATGGGGGCTTATGGCTGACATGAGGGGCTAATGGGGGGCTTATGGCTGACATGAGGGGCTAATGGGGGGCTTATGGCTGACATAAAGGGCTAATGGGGGGCTTATGGCTGATATGAGGGGATAATGGGGGGCTTATGGCTGATATGAGGGGCTAATGGGGGCTTATGGCTGACATGAGGGGCTAATGGGGGCTTATGGCTGACATGAGGGGCTAATGGGGGCTTATGGCTGACATGAGGGGCTAATGGGGGCTTATGGCTGACATGGGGGGCTAATGGGGGCTTATGGCTGACATGGGTGGCTTATGGCTGACATGAGGGGCTAATGGGGGCTTATGACTGACATGAGTGGCTAATGGGGGGCTTATGGCTGACATGAGGGGCTAATGGGGGCTTATGGCTGACATGAGGGGCTAATGGGGGCTTATGGCTGACATGAGGGGCTAATGGGGGCTTATGGCTGACATGAGGGGCTAATGGGGGCTTATGGCTGACATGAGGGGCTAATGGGGGGCTTATGGCTGACATGAGGGGCTAATGGGGGCTTATGGCTGACATGAGGGGCTAATGGGGGCTTATGGCTGACATGAGGGGCTAATGGGGGCTTATGGCTGACATGAGGGGCTAATAGGGGGCTTATGGCTGACATGAGGGGCTAATAGGGGGCTTATGGCTGACATGAGGGGCTAATGGGGGGCTTATGGCTGACATTGGGGGGCTTATGGCTGACCTTGGGGGGCTTATGGCTGACATTGGGGGGCTTATGGCTGACATGTCTTGCATGAAACCGGTCCTTGGTGCAAAAAAGGTTGGGGACCACTGCTCTAGGGGACTGTTGGAGATTATAAAAATTTAGTACTCCATGGAAGTGTGATACTCCCTGAAGCAATCGATAACGCAGAGGCCCGGATGATCGGGGCACGTGTCGCACTGAGTGGTGGTGTCCTTCCGTATCCCCCTCCTGCGACACACTCTGCACTTTTTTTGGGTTCGTCCCTTCTTTCCAGTATGAGGGACCACACCTGGAAAGTGTTGGCCAGGGACGATCTGGGCGCCTCCAGTTCCCGAGGTACTCCGGCCTGCTCTTTCCCGGTCCGAAAAGATCAGGTCCTTGAGGACTGCCTCATAGAATTGGAGGAATGTCCCTGTGCTGCCAGCGCTTCGGAATAGTACAAAAGAGTTGTAAAAGGCAAGTAGACCGCAACTTTTTTGTACCATGCCCGGGTTTTGCGCATGGCATTATATGGCTTGAGGACTTGATCAGAGAGATCAACTCCTCCCATATACCGATTGTAGTTGACTATACAATCGGGCTTGAGGACCGTTGCCGCGGTACCTCGCACAGAGACGGGGGTGGTGCTGTTACCGTGGATTGTGGACAGCATAAGGACATCCCTCTTGTCCTTATACCTGACCAGCAACAGGTTTCCACTGGTAAGGGCACGGGTCTCACCCCTGGGGATAGGTACCTGGAGGGGGTAGGCAGGGAGGCCTCGTTGATTTTTCCGCACGGTCCCACAAGCGAATGTGGATCTGGCGGCAAGGGACCTGAACAAGGGAATGCTGGTATAAAAGTTATCCACGTAAAGGTGGTAACCCTTATCCAGCAGTGGGTACATAAGGTCCCACAAGAGTTTCCCGGTAGCACCCAGAGTGGGGGGACATTCTGAGGGTTGAATCCGGGAATCTCGCCCCTCGTACACACGAAATTTGTAAGTGTACCCTGAGGTACTCTCACAAATTTTGTATAGCTTCACGCCATATCTCGCCCGCTTAGTGGTAATGTATTGGCGGAAACTGAGTCTCCCCTTGAACGCAACGAGAGACTCATCAACCGCAACCTCCCTTCCAGGTACGTAGGACTGCTGAAATTTGGCCCCGAAGTGATCGATGACCGGCCGTATCTTATACAGACTGTCATGGGCAGGATCACCTCGGGGGGGACATGCTGCATTATTGGAATAATGCAGACATTTCCGGATGGCCTCAAACCGGGGACGTGTCATGGCCATACTGTAGAGGGGGGGAAGTGGCAGGGGGGATCTGGGGTCTGAAAGATGGAACAAAGAAAGTTTAGATAAAAGTTATTTTCTTTTTTTTTTCTTACTAACTTTTACTGACCCTAACCTACCTGGAGGGCGATGGGTGCAGGAGGGTGATGGATGCCGATTAGGGGGGACTCAGGAGCTGGTGCTGGACGGTGCTGCAGGGTGCTCGTGCAGAACAGGAAGAGGAGGGGAGAGAGGAGCGCAGGAAGTTTGAATCTCGCGCCTCTCTCCCCTGCACCAATCAGCACCCTGGACAGCAGTGTTCAGCACCAGGGCCAGCACCGCCTCTCCAAATCTTCGGACTGTGATTGGTGGTGTATAATCACGCCACCGATCGCAGTCTTTTTCCGGTTCATCGGGTCACCGGAGACCCGAATGGACCGGAAACGCAGCAAACCGCAGGTCTGAATTGACCTGCGGTTTTCTGCGATTGCCGATACGGGGGGGTCAAATGACCCCCCCCTGCGTTGTTACAGGATGCCGGCTGAATGATTTCAGCCGGCATCCCGTTCCGATTAACCCCCGCGGCGCCCGAATCGCTATTTAAAGTTAGGACGTACCGGTACGCCCTGAGTCCTTAAGGACTCTGGAAATAGGGCGTACCGGTACGCCCTGCGTCCTTAAGGGGTTAAGGACACAGCCTTATTTCACCTTAAGGACCAGGCCATTTTTTGCAAATCTGCCCAGTGTCACTTTCAGTGGTGATAACTTTAAAACGCTTTGACTTATCCAGGCCATTCTGAAATAGTTTTTTCGTCACATATTGTACTTAATGACAGTAGTAAAATGGAGTAAAAATAAATAATTTTTATTTATACAAAAATACCAAATTGGCAAAAAATTAGGAAAAATTTGCAAATTTCCAAGTTTCAATTTCTCTACTTCTATAATACATAGTAATACCTACAAAATTAGTTATTACTTTACATTCCCCATATGTCTACTTTATGTTAGGATCATTTTGGGAATGACATATTATATTTTTAGGGGACGTTACAAGGCTTAGAAGTTTAGAAGCAAATCTTGAAATTTCTCAGAAATTTTCAAAAACCAACTTTTTAAGGACCAGTTCAGGTCTGAAGTCACTTTGTGAGGCTTACATAATAGAAACCACCCAAAAATGACCCCATTCTAGAAACTACATCCCTCAAGGTATTCAAAACTGATTTTACAAACGTTGTTAACCCTTTAGGTGTTCCACAAGAATTTATGGAAAATAGAGATACAATTTAAAAATTTCACTTTTTTGGCAGATTTTCCATTTTAATATTTTTTTCCAGTTACAAAGCAAGGGTTAACAGCCAAACAAAACTCAATATTTATGGCCCTGATTCTGTAGTTTACAGAAACACCCCATATGTGGTCGTAAACTGCTGTATGGGCACACGGCAGGGCGCAGAAGGAAAGGAATGCCATACGATTTTTGGAAGGCTGATTTTGCTGGACTAGTTTTCTTTACACCATGTCCCATTTGAAGCCCCCCTGATGCACCCCTAGAGTAGAAACTCCATAAAAGTGACCCCATCTAAGAAACAACACCCCTCAAGGTATTCAAAACTGATTTTACAAATGTCGTTAAGCCTTTAGGTGTTCCACAAGAATTAATGGGAAATAGAGATACAATTTCAGAATTTCACTTTTTTGGCAGATTTTCCATTTGAATATTTTTTTCCCAGTTACAAAGCAAGGGTTAACAGACAAACAAAACTTAATATTTATGGCCCTGATTCTGTAGTTTACAGAAACACCCCATATGTGGTCGTAAACTGCTGTACGGGCACACGGCAGGGCGCAGAAGGAAAGGAATGCCATACGGTTTTTGGAAGGCAGATTTTGCTGGACTGCTTTTTTTTATACCATGTCCCATTTGAAGCCCCCCTGATGCACCCCTAGAGTATAAACTCCAAAAAAGTGACCCCATTTTAGAAACTACGGGATAGGGTAGAAGTTTTGTTGGTACTAGTTTAGGGTACATATGATTTTTGGTTGCTCTATATTACACTTTTTGTGAGGCAAGGTAACAAGAAATAGCTGTTTTGGCACAGTTTTTTTTGGTTATTTACAACATTCATCTGACAGGTTAGATCATGTGGTATTTTTATAGAGCAGGTTGTCACGGACGCGGCGATACCTAATTTAAGTAAGTTTTACACATGTTTTAGTGTCTCCATAGTCTGAGAGCCATAGTTTTTTCAGTTTTTGGGCAATTATCTTAGGTAGGGTCTAATATTTTGCGGGATGAGATGACGGTTTGATTGGCACTATTTTGGGGTGCATATGGCTTTTTGATCGCTTGCTATTACACTTTTTGTGATGTAAGATGACAAAAAATGGCTTTTTTTACACCGTTTTTATTTTTATTTTTTACAGTGTTCACCTGAGGGGTTAGATCATGTGATATTTTTATATAGTAACTTATTAAGGACGCGGCGATACCTAATATGTATACTTTTTTTTAATGTAAGTTTTACACAATGATTTCATTTTTGAAACAAAAAAAATCATGTTTTAGTGTTTCCATAGTCTGAGATCCATAGTTTTTTCAGTTTTTGGGCGATTATCTTGGGTAGGGTATGATTTTTGCGGGATGAGATGACGGTTTGATTGGCACTATTTTGGGGTGCATATGACTTTTTGATCGCTTGCTATTACACTTTTTGTGATGTAAGGTGACAATTTATTTTTTATTTAGCACAGTTTTTATTTTTTATTTTTTACGGTGTTCATCTGAGGGGTTAGGTCATGTGATATTTCTATAGAGCCGGTCGACACGGACGCGGAGATACCTAATATGTATACTTTTTTTAATTTATTGAAATTTTTTCACAATAACAGCTTTTTTAAAACAAAAAAAAAGGATGTTTTAGTGTCTCCATATTCTGAGCCATAGTTTTTTTATTTTTTGAGTGATTGTCTCAGGTAGGGGCTAATTTTTTGCGGGATGAGGTGATGGTTAAATTGATACTATTTTGGTGGGCATACGCCTTTTTGATCGCTTGCTGTTGTAGTTTTTGTGATGTAAGGTGACAAAAAAATTGTTTATTTAGCACAGTTTTTATTTTTTATTTTTTACGGTGTTCATCTGAGGGGTTAGGTCATGTGATATGTTTATAGAGTCAGTCGATACGCACGCGGCGATACCTAATATGTCAAAAAAATATTCCCCCTATTTTTTACCAATTTTTTCTACTTTATTTGGGGAAAATGACGTTTTTGTTTATTTTTACTTGAAACTTTAAATTTTTGGGGGGGAAAACTTTATTTTTATTTTTTATATATATTTTTTCACTTTATTTTTTGTCCCACTTTTGGGGGTCTGATCCTTTACAATGCATTCCAATACTTCTGTATTGGAATGCATTGGCTGTATGAGTAATACTGTGTGTATTACTCATACAAGAACATTCACAGTAAATGGGTAGCTTAATTAAAACTTAACATTTAATAATGTCTATGAATAAAATAATGGGCCCAAAACACATGAGACATACAAAAAAACGCAACTGGAGGCTGCGTTATCTCCTTTGACAGAGGATGCTGACAAGGAGATGGAAAGGGACCTGCAGGGATAGCGGTGTATTAATAGAGCAGGAGGAGAAGAACATAGAAAGAGAGACACAGTGCTGGGTCAATTGCCCTAGGTGTCCCTTGCTCTAGTCCCTGTCCTACTACCCTACTATATTAACCCTGCCGTCACCCTCCCTAAAAATGGACTGCCCAGCTTTGCCCGATAGACAGAATAAGGTCCATAGGTTCCCTCAAGTAATCCATCGGTGCAGGAGAGCAAGTGAACTGACAGAATGATAGAGTTGATGAGACTGAGCTGCAGTTTAATGGGGGTAAAAACTGCAAAGGACAGTACAACCAACAATCTGACATATATAGTGATGGATAAGCAGCTAACAGATATCTGACAGTGTGATGGAGTCAATAGAACCAAGTAATAACTGTGGCTGTAACCACAATATACAGTGCAATCAACAAACTGACAAGTGCATAAATAGCCGCATATCCAAAAATAAAAAAAGTCCCGACGCATTTCCTCAGAGGTTACTGATTCCTCAGGGGACCAGAAATAATGTCAGTGACCACTCAAAAGAAGGTCACTTTATTCCAGTAGGGAGTAAATAGAAAACCAAGCTTCATGCAGCACCCTGCGCATGTTGAAAACAGCTCTCCTGATCTACTCACATCAGGAAGCATTCAAAAAGCTGTTCAAATGCGTATGCTCCTACATGCTAAACAGCAATTTTAAGTAGGCACAAAAGACACAAATGTCACTTATCTGTACAGCATTGGATATTAACTGTCCACAGATCAAGGCGGCGGATGCTGCTCCTCGGCGTCCTGCATATGGCAATGGTTTTCTATTTACTCCCTACTGGAATAAAGTGACCTTCTTTTGAGTGGTCACTGACATTATTTCTGGTCCCCTGAGGAATCAGTAACCTCTGAGGAAATGCGTCGGGACTTTTTTTATTTTTGGATATGCGGCTATTTATGCACTTGTCAGTTTGTTGATTGCACTGTATATTGTGGTTACAGCCACAGTTATTACTTGGTTCTATTGACTCCATCACACTGTCAGATATCTGTTAGCTGCTTATCCATCACTATATATGTCAGATTGTTGGTTGTACTGTCCTTTGCAGTTTTTACCCCCATTAAACTGCAGCTCAGTCTCATCAACTCTATCATTCTGTCAGTTCACTTGCTCTCCTGCACCGATGGATTACTTGAGGGAACCTATGGACCTTATTCTGTCTATCGGGCAAAGCTGGGCAGTCCATTTTTAGGGAGGGTGACGGCAGGGTTAATATAGTAGGGTAGTAGGACAGGGACTAGAGCAAGGGACACCTAGGGCAATTGACCCAGCACTGTGTCTCTCTTTCTATGTTCTTCTCCTCCTGCTCTATTAATACACCGCTATCCCTGCAGGTCCCTTTCCATCTCCTTGTCAGCATCCTCTGTCAAAGGAGATAACGCAGCCTCCAGTTGCGTTTTTTTGTATGTCTCATGTGTTTTGGGCCCATTATTTTATTCATAGACATTATTAAATGTTAAGTTTTAATTAAGCTACCCATTTACTGTGAATTTTCTTGGATTAGAAGGGTTTAGCCCATTAGTACCAACAGTAGTTTGACCTACTTTAATTGGTTGTGTTATTTTATTACTCATACAGCTTGCGGCCTGTGAGATCCAGGGGGCTGGATCTCACAGGCTCGTCACCGGAAGGCATCACAGATGCCTCAGGAAGGCATCGCGCTGCCTTCCATGCCATCAGGTCCCCCCTACAGCCCCACGGGGACCCGATGGCACCGCCGGCGCCCGCACAATAAAAAGCCGCAAACCGCAGGTCTGAATTGACCTGCGGTTTGCGGTGATCGCCGACATGGGGGGGTCACGGGACCCCCCCTCCCCCGCGCATTTAGCCGAGGTGCCTGCTCAATAATTTGAGCAGGCACCGGCTTACGATCACCGCCCACCGCGCAGCGGTGATCGGAAATACACAGGCCCAGTAAATACAGCTGTTAGATTGTGGGGAGGGGGGGGGGGGGGGGCATTTGCACGGTTATCAGGCCAGTAATTCACAAATGGCTTGGAGGGTGTGTTCCAGCACTGCATACCTGACAGTGAAGTAATTTTATAACATTCGTCTGTTACATTGTTGGGTGAAATAAACCCATTTCTTGATGTGAAGTACCCCTGCACAGCATAACTGACAGGGAACTTAATTCATTAAAATTGGCGGTTACATTGTTGCCTGACATAAAGCCTTTTTTGGCTGTGAAGCCAAAAGTAGTCGCCGACAACACAGTTTTTTTTTTTTTTTATATATATAAATTGGGGTAGACCCCAAAACATTGGGAAATATAAAAAAGAAAACAAAGAGTAAGTGCGCTGGAGTATAACAACGGTTGGGTGAGGCCGGTATACATGTCTATTCTGCACAAGGTACGGACAAGTCCTGTGGGATCCAAGCCTGGTTCTTTTTAATGAACGTGAGCTTGTCCACGTTGGCTGTGGACAGATGGCTGCGCTTGTCTGTGATAACGCCCCCTGCCGTGCTAAACACACATTCAGATAATACACTGGCTGCAGGGCAGGCCAGCACCTCCAAGGCGTAAAGGGCAAGCTCAGGTCATGTGCCCAATTTGGAGACCCAGAAGTCGAATGGGGCAGGCCGCAGACCCATCAGTCAGTAAGTGTAGGCATGTGCACAGATACTATTCCACCATGTTGCTGAAATGCTGCCTCTTGCTAAGACGTTCCATATGAGCTAGGGGTGCTGGTTGTTGTGGCGTGCTGACAAAGCTTTTCCACATTTCAGCCATGCTAACCCTGCCTTCTGAGGTGCTGACGGTGACCCAGCTGCGTTGGCGACTTCTTCCTCCTCTGCCTTCGCCTTGTGCTTCCACTGAGCCCCCGATGTCGGGTGTGAATGCCATCAGCAGCGTGTCTACCAGCATTTACTTCTTACGATCACGCTCCAGTGACGGAATTAAAGGCAGCACGTTGTCCTTGTAACAGGGATCCAGCAGGGTGGCCACCCACTAATCAGCACTGGTTAGAATGTGGGCAACTCAGCGGTCGTTGCGCAGGCACTGCAGCATATAGTCGCTTATGTGTACCAGAGGCAACGACAAGCTGTCCTCTGTGGGAGGTGTATCGTCTGTGTCATCCGTATCCCCCAGCCATGCTCCAGTGATGCCCATGAGCTGCTTTGGGTGCCACCCTGTTGTGAACACGGTTCCTCCTCCTCCTCCTCCTCCAGAACTGAGCCCTGGCTGGACAATTGTGTACCTGGCCTATGTTGGTGCAGGAACCCACCCTCCAATCCACTTGTATATGACTGGACTTAGAAGTTAAGGGTAAGTCATGTAGACCGCAGTGACCAGTGGCAGCATGACGTAGGACGTGCTGCGCCCGCCCCCGTACCTCCGCTCCTCCGCTCCCAGCTCCGCCGCACCTCTCTGAGCGTCTGGGTAACGCTGTATGCTGGACACTGCTGGATGCCAGATGTAGGATGAAGATGAGGAGGCCGCTGCACAGTGCTCCCCTAGGCAGGTGCCTGACTGCCTCGATGCAGCCGGTTGGGTGCCCAGGTGACCTCCTGCTGTTGGCTATATGTTTTTTATATGCAGCTCTGCCCCCTGTATGGTCGTATGGTAGTTGATGACTGGGGGAAGTTTGGTCCGTGGATGTGAGTCCCTTTCGTCTGCTGTCTCTTCTCATCTCCTTGCCTTATAAACTCTCTACTACAATAAGCACTAAGCTGCTTCAGGAGGTGGTAACTCCGCTGGACTCTGAGGCGCCTGACTTGAGGCTGTGGAGGCCCGGCTACAGGTGTGGGCATATAGCTGGATCTGGTGGTGCCCCACCGTGCTCTTGGGTGGCTTTAACCGGCAGTAACTGTCCTTGATTTGAGCACAGACATAGGGCCAACTTGACTTCTCCCTATCTCCATTTGTGTGCTGTGCAGCTGCGGGGGGTAAGGGTCTTTTTTTTTTGGGGGGGGGGGCCCTGAGTTTGTTGGTAGGCTGGGCCAAAGGGCTGAAGGGCGCACTTGGTGAGAGTAGGAGTGCCCCCCAGCCCGGCCACAGCCAAAATATCGACAGTTTTTTTACCCCCGGTATTGGTTTAGCTGTACAACTAACACACTAACTTACTAATTTGTCCTCCGCATCACCCCAGACGGGGAAGAAGACTTGGATCCCTGTGAGAGAGGGAGAGAGGGAGAAAACTGCATGCACTTTCTCTCCTGCTTGTGTTACTCTCAACAGCATTGAACTTTATTGAACATATTGTCTGAATTTTTATACTCTCCCTGCGTTGAAAACCGGAGAAAAGGGCTGAAGATTGGTGAGAGCTGCAGAGGTTCTCCCCTGTTGTGATGTTGGATGTATGACCTCTACTTTTTCAGCTATCTAATCTTGAACATACTACATTCACTAACAAAGATTAACTTGGATGACTGCTCTGTCTATATCCCTGCTATAATAATATTTAACCCCTAACCCAGTCCATCTCTCATTATCTCTGTAATATGTGGTTTTTTATTATGCCTGGAAATTATGTTTAGAGCTATGTGTCGTTCGATTTACTTTGTATGAGCTGAACTCCCCCGCTTTTTTTCAGGTTTTGTGGCGTGCTCTTTATTGGTGTAGTTTAGGTATAATGGCCCCTAAGTTTCGGAAATTGGGGAGGGGGGGGGAAGCCCCTTGAGAGGAGGCCCTGGGAATAGCCCTCAGGCACGCTTAGATACATTTTTGAGGTCCCCAACCCCCAAAACTAAACTAGGGTTTAGATCCCAAAAGGTCGCTGCCCACCTTGAAGCGGCAAGAAATAAATCTGCCTCTGCCATGTTGACTTCTACGGAAACTGGGGAGGCTGATAGGGAAGGTCTGCTCAGTGTTAACAATAAGTTAGCTGAAATTTTGGGGGCAGTGAATATGACTAATAGCACCGTATCCCAATTAACAACTACAATGGCAGCATTACAGGGGGATATTACCATAATTAGGGATGAAATCACAAAATTAAGAGCAAAAGTGAAAGATTTGGAGTTGGAGACGGGGGCTGTCAAAAAGGAGTTGGGTTTAACAAAAAAACGTCTTGAGGATGTGGAGCAGGAATCTCTCGGGTTGAAAAATAAATTGATAGATTTGGAGGATAGATCTCGGAGGAACAATATAAGATTGCTAGGGTTTCCTGAGGGGGTGGAACAAGAGAAACCAGCAGACTTTGTGCAAAAGTGGCTGGTGCAAACATTGGGAACAGATTATGATCTCTCTACGTTTTGTGTGGAGTGAGCTCATAGAGTCCCCCAGAGGAAGCCCCCCCCCCCCAGGCGCACCCCCTCGTGCGTTAATAGCTAGACTGGTTTGTTCCAAGGATCGGGATTGGGTACTCAGACGTAAAAGAGAACTCCATAAAGTTGGTTTTGATGGGAATGATATTCAAATATACCCTGATTTTTGCCGTGATGCTTTCTTTGACGCTAAAAAAAGATTAATCTCCGCACATATAAAGTACGCGATGCTGTATCCGGCTAAACTCAGGGTGGTCTATAATGACTCTGTGCAATTTTTTCCCACACCTACGGAGGCTGCACGATGGCTTGATTTGGCCGGTCTGTAGCCTCCGTAGGGATTTTTCATCTTTTGAGTATGTTTACATTTCTATATGCTGGTTATATGGTGGTGTGGAGGGAGGAGTGGGGTTTGATCGGGAGTGGGGTTGGCGAAGTGGAAGAGGCTGACGGGGATTAAATTCTCTGTGAGTCAAATGGTGGGTTGGGGTAATGGTATGGGTGGGGGGTGGCTATTAGTGATGGGGGGGGTTGGCTGCTGTCGCTGGGCCTAGGGGGCCCCGCTTCCCCCTCCTGCCCGCCAGCGGTGCGTTTTGGTTTTGGATAGTTTAGAATGACGCATAGGGTTTTGTGCTGAAATGTGCGAGGGTTGGGGGATAGAGTTAAAAGGACAGTGGTGTTTGATCTTATGGCTCGGCACTAGAGTTGGATGTTCGGGTTCGAGAAGTTCGGCCGAACTTCCCGGAAATGTTCGGGTTCGGGAACCGAACCCGACCCGAACTTCGTCCCGAACCCGAACCCCAACCCCATTGAAGTCAATGGGGACCCAAACTTTTCGGCACTAAAAAGGCTGTAAAACAGCCCAGGAAAGAGCTAGAGGGCTGCAAAAGGCAGCAACATGTAGGTAAATCCACTGCAAACAAATGTGGATAGGGAAATGAATTAAAATAAAAATAAAATAAATAAAAATTAACCAATATCAATTGGAGAGAGGTCCCATAGCAGAGAATCTGGCTTTACGTCAGCAGAGAATCAGTCTTCATGCCATAGCAGAGAATCTGGCTTCACGTCACCCACCACTGTAACAGTCCATTGTCATATATTTAGGCCCCGGCACCCAGGCAGAGGAGAGAGGTCCCGTAACAGAGAATATGGCTTCATGTCAGCAGAGAATCAGTCTGCATGTCATAGCTGAGAATCAGGCTTTACGTCACCCAACACTGGAACAGTCCATTGTCAGATATTTAGGCCCAGGCACCCAGGCAGAGGAGAGAGGTCCCGTAACAGAGAATCTGGCTTCATGTCAGCAGAGAATCAGTCTGCATGTCATAGCAGAGAATCAGGCTTCACGTCACCCACCACTGTAACAGTCCATTGTCATATATTTAGGCCCAGGCACCCAGGCAGAGGAGAGAGGTCCCATAACAGAGAATCTGGCTTCATGTCAGCAGAGAATCAGTCTTCATGTCATAGCAGAGAATCATGCTTTACGTCACCCAACACTGGAACAGTCCATTGTCAGATATTTAGGCCCAGGCACCCAGGCAGAGGAGAGAGGTCCCGTAACAGAGAATCTTGCTTCATGTCAGCAGAGAATCAGTCTGCATGTCATAGCAGAGAATCAGGCTTCACGTCACCCACCACTGTAACAGTCCATGGTCATATATTTAGGCCCAGGCGCCCAGGCACCCAGGCAGAGGAGAGAGGTCCCGTAACAGAGAATCTGGCTTCATGTCAGCAGAGAATCAGTCTTCATGTCATAGCAGAGAATCAGGCTTCATGTCACCCACCACTGGAACAGGCCAATGTCAGATATTTTTAGGCCCCGGCACCCAGACAGAGGAGAGAGGTCCCATAACAGAGATTCAGGCTTCATGTCAGCAGAGAATCAGTCTTCATGTCATAGCAGAGAATCAGGCTTCACATCACCCACCACTGGAACAGGCCACTGTCACATATTTAGGCCCAGGCACCCAGGCAGAGGAGAGAGGTCCCATAACAGAGATTCAGGCTTCATGTCAGCAGAGAATCAGTCTTCATGTCATAGCAGAGAATCAGGCTTCACGTCACCCACCACTGGAACAGGCCACTGTCAGATATTTTTAGGCCCCGGCACCCAGGCAGAGGAGAGAGGTCCCATAACAGAGATTCAGGCTTCATGTCAGCAGAGAATCAGTCTTCATGTCATAGCAGAGAATCAGGCTTCACGTCACCCACCACTGGAACAGGCCACTGTCACATATTTTTAGGCCCCGGCACCCAGACAGAGGAGAGAGGTCCCATAACAGAGATTCAGGCTTCATGTCAGCAGAGAATCAGTCTTCATGTCATAGCAGAGAATCAGGCTTCACGTCACCCACCACTGGAACAGGCCACTGTCAGATATTTTTAGGCCCCGGCACCCAGACAGAGGAGAGAGGTCCCATAACAGAGATTCAGGCTTCATGTCAGCAGAGAATCAGTCTTCATGTCATAGCAGAGAATCAGGCTTCACATCACCCACCACTGGAACAGGCCACTGTCACATATTTAGGCCCAGGCACCCAGGCAGAGGAGAGAGGTCCCATAACAGAGATTCAGGCTTCATGTCAGCAGAGAATCAGTCTTCATGTCATAGCAGAGAATCAGGCTTCACGTCACCCACCACTGGAACAGGCCACTGTCAGATATTTTTAGGCCCCGGCACCCAGGCAGAGGAGAGAGGTCCCATAACAGAGATTCAGGCTTCATGTCAGCAGAGAATCAGTCTTCATGTCATAGCAGAGAATCAGGCTTCACGTCACCCACCACTGGAACAGGCCACTGTCACATATTTTTAGGCCCCGGCACCCAGACAGAGGAGAGAGGTCCCATAACAGAGATTCAGGCTTCATGTCAGCAGAGAATCAGTCTTCATGTCATAGCAGAGAATCAGGCTTCACGTCACCCACCACTGGAACAGTCCATTGTCACATATTTAGGCCCAGGCACTCAGGCAGAGGAGAGAGGTCCCATAACAGAGATTCAGGCTTCATGTCAGCAGAGAATCAGTCTTCATATCATAGCAGAGAATCAGGCTTCATGTCACCCACCACTGGAACAGGCCACTGTCAGATATTTTTAGGCCCCGGCACCCAGACAGAGGAGAGGTTCATTCAACTTTGGGTTGCCCCGCAATATAATGGTAAAATGAAAATGAAAATAAAAATAGGATTGAATGAGGAAGTACCCTGGAGTACAATAATATATTGTTAAGGGGAGGTAGTTAATGTCTAATCTGCACAAGGGATGGACAGGTCCTGTGGGATCCATGCCTGGTTCATTTTTATGAACCTCAGCTTGTCCACATTGGCTGTAGACAGGCGGCTGCGTTTGTCTGTAATGACGCCGCCTGCCGTGCTGAATACACGTTCAGACAAAACGCTGGCCGCCGGGCAGGCCAGCACCTCCAAGGCATAAAAGGCTAGCTCTGGCCACGTGGACAATTTGGAGACCCAGAAGTTGAATGGGGCCGAACCATCAGTCAGTACGTGGAGGGGTGTGCATAAGTACTGTTCCACCATGTTATTGAAATGTTGCCTCCTGCTAACACGTTCCGTATCAGGTGGTGGTGCAGTTAGCTGTGGCATGGTGACAAAACTTTTCCACATCTCTGCCATGCTAACCCTGCCCTCAGAGGAGCTGGCCGTGACACAGCTGCGTTGGCGACCTCTTGCTCCTCCTCTGCCTTCGCCTTGGGCTTCCACTTGTTCCCCTGTGACATTTGGGAATGCTCTCAGTAGCGCGTCTACCAACGTGCGCTTGTACTCGCGCATCTTACTATCACGCTCCAGTGCATGAAGTAAGGTGGGCAGATTGTCTTTGTACCGTGGATCCAGCAGGGTGGCAGCCCAGTAGTCCGCACACGTTAAAATTTGGGCAACTCTGCTGTCGTTGCGCAGGCACTGCAGCATGTAGTCGCTCATGTGTGCCAGGCTGCCCAGAGGTAAGGACAAGCTGTCCTCTGTGGGAGGCGTATCGTCATCGTCCTGCGTTTCCCCCCAGCCACGCACCAGTGATGGGCCCGAGCTGCGTTGGGTGCCAGCCCGCTGTGAACCTGCTTCATCCTCATCCTCCTCATCCTCCTCATCCTCGTCCTCCAGTAGTGGGCCCTGTCTGGCCACATTTGTACCTGGCCTCTGCTGTTGCAAAAAACCTCCCTCTGAGTCACTTCGAAGAGACTGGCCTCAAAGTGCTAAAAATGACCCCTCTTCCTCCTCCTCCTCCTGGGCCACCTCCTCTTCCATCATCGCCCTAAGTGTTTTCTCAAGGAGACATAGAAGTGGTATTGTAACGCTGATAACGGCGTCATCGCCACTGGCCATGTTGGTGCAGTACTCGAAACAGCGCAACAGGGCACACAGGTCTCGCATGGAGGCCCAGTCATTGGTGGTGAAGTGGGGCTGATCCGCAGTGCGACTGACCCGTGCGTGCTGCAGCTGAAACTCCACTATGTCCAGCATGTGCAAGGTGGAGTTCCACCTGGTGGGCATGTCGCATATGAGGCGGTGAGCGGGAAGGCCAAAGTTACGCTGTAGCGCAGACAGGCGAGCAGCGGCAGGATGTGAACGCCGGAAGCGCGAACAGACGGCCCGCACTTTATGCAGCAGCTCTGACATGTCGGGGTAGTTGTGAATGAACTTCTGCACCACCAAATTCAGCACATGCGCCAGGCAAGGGATGTGCGTCAAACCGGCTAGTCCCAGAGCTGCAACGAGATTTCGCCCATTATCGCACACTACCAGGCCAGGCTTGAGGCTCACCGGCAGCAACCACTCGTCGGTCTGTTGTTCTATACCCCGCCACAACTCCTGTGCGGTGTGGGGCCTGTCCCCCAAACATATGAGTTTCAGAACGGCCTGCTGACGTTTACCCCGGGCTGTGCTGAAGTTGGTGGTGAAGGTGTGTGGCTGACTGGATGAGCAGGTGGAAGAAGAGGAGGAGGAAGCTGAGTAGGAGGAGGAGGAGACAGGAGGCAAAGAATGTTGCCCTGCGATCCTTGGCGGCGGAAGGACGTGCGCCAAACAGCTCTCCGCCTGGGGCCCAGCCGCCACTACATTTACCCAGTGTGCAGTTAGGGAGATATAGCGTCCCTGGCCATGCTTACTGGTCCACGTATCTGTGGTTAGGTGGACCTTGCCACAGATGGCGTTGCGCAGTGCACACTTGATTTTATCGGATACTTGGTTGTGCAGGGAAGGCACGGCTCTCTTGGAGAAGTAGTGCCGGCTGGGAACAACATACTGTGGGACAGCAAGCGACATGAGCTGTTTGAAGCGGTCTGTGTCCACCAGCCTAAATGACAGCATTTCATAGGCCAGTAATTTAGAAATGCTGGCATTCAGGGCCAGGGATCGAGGGTGGCTAGGTGGGAATTTACGCTTTCTCTCAAATGTTTGTGAGATGGAGAGCTGAACGCTGCCGTGTGACATGGTTGAGATGCTTGGTGACGCAGGTGGTGGTGTTGGTGGTACATCCCATGTTTGCTGGGCGGCAGGTGCCAACGTTCCTCCAGAGGCGGAGGAAGAGGCCGAGGCGGCGGCAGCAGCAGAAGAGGCCGAGGCGGCAGCAGCAGAAGAGGTAGCAGGGGGAGCCTGAGTGACTTCCTTGTTTTTAAGGTGTTTACTCCACTGCAGTTCATGCTTTGCATGCAGGTGCCTGGTCATGCAGGTTGTGCTAAGGTTCAGAACGTTAATGCCTCGCTTCAGGCTCTGATGGCACAGCGTGCAAACCACTCGGGTCTTGTCGTCAGCACATTGTTTGAAGAAGTGCCATGCCAGGGAACTCCTTGAAGCTGCCTTTGGGGTGCTCGGTCCCAGATGTCGGTGGTCAGTAGCAGGCGGAGTCTCTTGGCGACGGGTGTTCTGCTTTTGCCCACTGCTCCCTCTTTGTCTTTTGCTACGCTGTTGGGTCGGTCTCACCACTGCCTCTTCCTCCGAACTGTGAAAATCAGTGGCACGACCTTTATTCCATGTGGGGTCTAGGACCTCATCGTCCCCTGAATCGTCTTCCACCCAGTCTTGATCCCTGACCTCCTGTTCAGTCTGCACACTGCAGAAAGACGCAGCAGTTGGCACCTGTGTTTCGTCATCATCAGAGACGTGCTGAGGTGGTATTCCCATGTCCTCATCATCAGGAAACATAAGTGGTTGTGCGTTAGTGCATTCTATCTCTTCCACCCCTGGGGAAGGGCTAGGTGGATGCCCTTGGGAAACCCTGGCAGCAGAGTCTTCAAACAGCATAAGAGACTGCTGCATAACTTGAGGCTCAGACAGTTTCCCTGATATGCATGGGGGTGATGTGACAGACTGATGGGCTTGGTTTTCATGCGCCATCTGTGCGCTTTCTGCAGAAGACTGGGTGGGAGATAATGTGAACATGCTGGATGCACTGTCGGCCACCCAATTGACTAATGCCTGTACCTGCTCAGGCCTTACCATCCTTAGAACGGCATTGGGCCCCACCAAATATGGCTGTAAATTCTGGCGGCTACTGGGACCTGAGGTAGTTGGTACACTAGGACGTGTGGCTGTGGCAGAACGGCCACGTCCTCTCCCAGCACCGGAGGGTCCACTAACACCACCACGACCATGTCCGCGTCCGAGTCCCTTACTAGATGTTTTCCTCATTGTTACCGTTCACCATAATAAGAAAAATATTATTCGGGCCAATGTATTGAATTAAAATTCGGGCCTTTTTTTACAGACACCTAACACTATCTGGCTATCTATTTAGGTACCGTATTACACACCAGTACTGACAGATTTAGCTGAATATAAATTTGAGGCCTATTATTTAGGCGCTGGGTGACAGGTATACGTTTAATCACAGAATTAGACTTGGATCTGCACTGTAGCGTGTGTGTGAAGTTCTTGAGAATTACCCTATCAGCACCTTGAATCTAATATACCCTTTTAGGGATAGATTTAAAGTAGGCCTGATACAGCAGAAACCACTAATTTTGAGAATTGCAAAATTGGGAATTGTTTTTCAACCCAGAACAAAAACTGTGCTTTGACGGACACTAAAAATAACTTGACCAGCTAAAACAGTACAGATTTGGATGAATATAAATGTGAGGCCTATTTTTTAGGCGCTGGGTGACAGGTATACGTTTAATCACAGAATTAGACTTGGATCTGCACTGTAGCGTGTGTGTGAAGTTCTTGAGAATTACCCTATCAGCACCTTGAATCTAATATACCCTTTTAGGGATAGATTTAAAGTAGGCCTGATACAGCAGAAACCACTAATTTTGAGAATTGCAAATTTGGGAATTGTTTTTCAACCCAGAACAAAAACTGTGCTTTGACGGACACAAAATAACTTGACCAGCTAAAGCAGTAATGACAGATTTGGATTAATATAAATGTGAGGCCTATTTTTTAGGCGATGGGTGACAGGCTCAACTTGCCCCTGATGTAGTATATGGCCAAAAAATAACCACACTATTGATGGTTAAATGCACTTTGTGACAGGCTCAACTTGCCCCTGATGTAGTATATGGCCAAAAAATAACCACACTATTGATGGTTAAATGCACTTGATGAAAGCTTGACCCTGATGTAGGATATAGCAAAAAAATAACCACACTATTGATGGTTAAATGCACTTGATGACAGCTTGACCCTGATGTAGGATATAGCAAAAAATAACCACACTATTGATGGTTAAATGTACTTGATGAAAGCTTGACCCTGATGTAGGATATAGCAAAAAATAACCACACTATTGATGGTTAAATGTACTTGGTGGCAGCTTGTGCTGGCGCACCACAAGCCACAAAATGGCCGCCGATCACCCCAGAAAAAAGTGACTGAAAAACGCTCTGGGCAGCCTAAAAACACTGAGCAATTGAATAGCAGCAGTTCAATGATCCACAGCTGTAGATCGATCACTGAATGAAGTCTTTTGGAGGAGTTAATCACTGCCTAATCTCGCCCTAACGTCGCAGCTGCAACCTCTCCCTACACTTGTATCAGCAGAGTGACGTGCAGCGCTACGTGACCCAAGCTTATATAGAGGCTGGGTCACATGCTGCACTGGCCAATCACAGCCATGCCAATAGTAGGCAAGGCTGTGATGGCCTCTTGGGGCAAGTAGTATGATGCTTGTTGATTGGCTGCTTTGCAGCCTTTCAAAAAGCGCCAAGAAAGCGCCAAACACCGAACTCGAACCCAGACTTTTATGAAAATGTTCGGGTTCGGGTCTGTGTCACGGACACCCCAAAATTCGGTACGAACCCGAACTATACAGTTCGGGTTCGCTCATCCCTACTCGGCACCTACCGGCAATTGTGGCCTTATTGGAGACGCATGCAACGGCTGATAAGCTCCCCCAATTAAAGAGGCGTTGGCTGAAATTGGAATACCACTCATACCTCTCATCATATTCGAGGGGGGTGAGTGTGTATATTCATCATGGGGTTGATTTTCAGTCACTGGATGTTAAGGTGGATAGGGAGGGCCGATTTGTTTTCCTCTATGGCCAGTGGAGTGGACAGGAGACTATCTTAGCCTTTGTCTATGTCCCCCCCCCCCTTTCGCCTCCACTGCTCTATCTTTGCTGTCTATGTTTATTTGTAGTAAACCCTCGTGCCCGTTGCTGTTGGTAGGGGACTTTAATTCGGTATTGGATCCGAGCCTGGACAGGTTATCTTTCTCCCCTGAGCAGAGGCACTCTCGGTCTCTCCTGTGTAGCATTACCCAGGAACTGGCATGGGTTGATGTTTGGTGCCATTTGTATGGAGAAAAAAGAGTTTATTCATGCTTTAGCCGAATGTATAGTTCAATGTCAAGAATTGACTTAGCATTTGCAAATGGGGCTATGTCCGATCAAGTGGTGAAGATGAAATATGAATTGCATGGAATTTCTGACCATTCCCCGGTATTGCTTCTGCTCATATGGGGGTGAACATGGGTCCCAATAGAACCTTCAGATTGAACCCCTATTGGTTGGGAGTCATTGGTGAGAGGGATTTAATCAATGCGGAGATTCTCGAATTTTGGCATCGAAACGAGGGCTCCACCCATATTCATTTTGTATGGGATGCTTTGAAGGCCTACATCAGAGGCCTTTATTGCGTTAAAATAAAAAGACAACGAGCGGAGTTTCATAAGCAGGAAAACGCATTGAGGGAGACAGTTAGAAAGTTGCAGGGGGCTTTGACGAAATACGGTACGGATTCACTACGGTACGGATTCACTACGTATAGAATTGAAGGAAGCCAACCAACAATATAAGACTTTTATGGTAAATAAGGCCCAAAATAAACTCTTCTTTCAAGGACAGAGATGTTTTAGTGAGGAGGGGAAAACAGGGAAACTTTTAGCCGCACTGGTCGCAAGTCAAAGGGGTGGGACTAAAATTAGGCATATTAGAAACACTCGGGGTCAGATAGTTAAGGATTCAGACTTGATCAGACAGGAATTCGCTGAGTATTACTCTGGTGTATATAGATCTGAAACGGCATGTAGTCCCTCAAAAATTGAAGATTATCTGGATCAATTAGAAATGCCCTTCCTCTCGCCTCAGGAAACCAGAATGCTCGATCATCCTATACGACAGGCAGAGTTAGAGGATGCTCTTCGCTCGGTTAAATATAACTCCTCTCCTGGGGCAGATGGTTTGCCATTTGAACTCTATAGGTACCACGCTAAGGCACTTCTCCCTATTTTGCTGCAGTTTCTAAATGAATCATATAGCTACGGATCCCTCCCTCCATCTTTCAGGGAGGCAATTATCATTTTAATTCTTAAAAAAAGATAAGGACGGTAGTGAGGTTGGGTCTTATAGGCCCATATCACTGCTCAATACAGACTATAAGATTTTTGCAAAATCCTTAGCAAGCCATCTTAAACGAGTAATTGCAACCCTGGTTCATTCTAATCAAACAGGATTTATTCCCGGGAGACAGATTCAGGCGAATCTTTACGGGGTGTATCTGAACCTGTCGGTAGGGGGGGACCGGACCACTCCATCTTGTCATTGGATGCTGCTAAAGCGTTCGACAGGGTGGAGTGGTCCTTCCTGTGGCGAACTATGGCACATTTCCGATTAGGGACCACTTTTATCGCAATGACTAAACTGCTATACACCCAACCAATAGCCCGAGTTAACATTGATGGGGTTCACTCCTCTATTATTCAGCTACAACGCGGTACGAGAAAGGGTTGCCTGCTCTCTCCCCTCTTATTTGCACTATTTATGGAGCCATTGGCTTGTAGGATCCGTTTGAATGATCAGATTCGGGGCTTCGGGGTAGTGGGAGAGAGTGATAAAATTAGGCTCTATGCAGACGATGTTATCCTCTTTCTGGATCAGGCCCGGAAAGCCGTCCCTCATGTTATGCAGGTGATAGAGGAGTTTAGTCTACTTTCTGGTTATTTAATCAATTGGGCTCACTCCTCCCGCTAAATCGAAATGCCCCCGAGGGGGTTCACGGGTTCGGATGTTGTCTTTGGATGACTATCTGGAAAATCAGAGCCTGGCAAAAATGTATAATATCGCAATCCGATCGACTGGCATTAGTTAAAATGATCATATTACCTCTGGTTTTGTATCCGTTCTGTGCCTCCCCCATCTGGATAGAGGATGCCTTCTTTTATAGACTAGAAGCTTTAATAAACAACCTAATTTGGGGGAGGAAGAGGGTTTGTATAAAGCAGAGGTACTTGTGGCTGGCCGAGTCAGAGGGGGGATTGGCACTTCCTTTCTTTCAAGGGTATTTCTTTTCTGTGCAGCTACAAAGATGCTGTAACTTTAGAGAGAATGCACTTAGGCAATATTTAACTAGGGTAATTGGTAGGTCACTTGATAATATTTTTTTGCACTTAGAAACAGCACAGTTTAGAGGTTTGGACACTAGTTGTTTGATCCCGAGGGCTCTCCAGAGGGTCTGGGATACATTGAAAACGACTCTGCAGGTGTCACATCTGCTTCATTTTACCCCGTTGTGGGAGAATCAGAACTTACCAGAATTTTTGAAAATAACTGATTACACTTATTGGAGTCGTAGGGGTATCACTAGAGTGGCACATTTGTTTGTTGCAGACCGTTTTAAGGTATTAGGAAACTTCAATTTCACAAATATTTCATTTTTAGACCAGTTTATGTATGCACGCTTAAAACATGCATACGAAGCTACACTTAATAAAACATATATCATCACCCAACAACACTTACTTTTTGATTATTGTTTTTCTCACTTAGGGAAAAAGATAAAAATGGCACAGATTTATGCGAAATTGCGAGTTTCACTGTCCACGGTGACTTCCTTTAAAAGTATGCCTAAATGGGAACGGGAGTTGGGAATCTCCCCTCTCCCCTGGCCACAGATTTTTTTAAAATACGAAAAAGGTAATTTCTGCAACCAGTTATAGATTGATCCAGTTTAAAATTTTGCATAGGTTGTATTATACACCACAAATGCAGGCTAAGTTTGCTAATGACAGAGGTCGTGAATTTTTCTGTCGAAAGTGTGACAGCCCTAACGTCGGATATATCCATCTTTTATGGGAATGTTGCGTGATAAAGCAGTTTTGGGAGCAGGTATTTACAGCACTCCAGAGGAATTTCCCCCAATCTTGTGTACCGGATATGATCTCGGTGATTTGGGGCGCCTATATACCAGAAAAGCCAAACTCTTCTGTATACCATTTGATCTGGTTGAAGGGCTGCTTGATAGCAAAGGTTCTGAAAGTTAAGAGATGGGGATCCCCCATATCCCCCGTATTTGAGGAGTGGAGAAGGATTATGTCCCAAATAAAGCTGTATGAGGAGATTGAGAAGCAGAGAGGGTAAGGTACGTGATACCCCTTTATCTGTGCCAGCGAGGTGGACTGATTACTGCGCTCTGCTGGGTGGTGTACCTAGGGGTGTACGGGGGGGGAGGGTTACGGGTCCGGTCTTTCAGCAACAGCAGCCAAGGGAAGGGGGGGGGGAATATTCGGGATTAAAGATATTAGGCTTGACTTTACGGAGCCGGATTTATTCTTATGGTTGAGATGATGTTAAAATGATAGTAATAACCTCTTTATGTGAATAAGCATACTTTGTGTGTACTTTTTATTTCTTTTTTCCTTTTTTTCTATTTGCTTTTCTTTTTTTTTTCTTTTTCCGGCTTTGTTTAAATACTATGTTAATGTTATTGAAAAAAAAAAAATATTTATTGGATAAAAAAAAGGGTAAGTCATGTATATAGTTTTGTTTGTTTATTTAGTTTATCTGCCTTATAGTTATGTAAATATGTTTATAAGTAAATTTGTAAATAGTGTGTGAATGGGCATGAATAAAAATGATAACCGTGGAAATGTTACCTAACAATCTAACCGACAAACTTAAGAAAATGATTTGCCCGTCACATCTGCAGCTCAGGCCGCAGGGGTCCTTGACCACCAATAAAAGTGAATTTGTCCCCCCAGAATCTAACAGATGGATTTACTGAATTGATTTTCACTATCAGGTGTTCAGGAATTTCTGCACCACCAAACTCAGCACATGCGCCAGTTAAGGGATGTGCGTCTAACCGGCTAGGCCCATAGCTGCTACGAGATTTCGCCCATTATCGCACACCACCAGGCCGGGCTTGAGGCTCAGTGGCACCAACCACTCATCAGTCTGTTGCTCTATACCCGTCCACAGCTCCTGGGCGGTTTGTTCACCCCCCCCAAACAGATGTGTTTCAAGACAGCCTGCTGTCGTTTACCCCTGGCTGTGCTGAAATTGGTGGTGAAGGTGTTACGCTGAGCAGATGAGGAGGTAGTAGAGGAGGAGGAAGCGGAGTAGGAGGAGGAGGCAACAGGAGGCAAAGAGAAATGCCCTAAAATCCTCAGGGGGAGAAGGACATGCGCCAAACTGCTATCCGTCTCAGGCCCACCCGCCACTGCATTTACCCAGTGTGCTGTTATGGAGATATAACGTCCCTGAACGTGCTTACTGGTCCACATATTGGTGGTTATGTGAACCTTGCCACAGATGGCGTAGCGCAGTGCACACCTGATTTTGTCCGCCACTTGGTTGTGCAGGGAAGGGATAGCTCCCCTGGAAAAGCAGTGGCGGCTGGGAACTACGTACTGTGGGACAGTCACCGCTATAAGTTTTTTTAAAGTCTCCATCTCCACCAGACGGAATGACAGAATTTTAAAGGCCAGGATTTTTTAAATCCTGGGATTCAGGGCCAGGGATCACGGGTGGGTAGGGGGATACTTCCTCTTTCTCTCCAGTGTTTGGGAGATGGACAGCTGAACGCTTCCATGGGACAGTGTGGAGATCCTTGGTGACGGTGAAAGACGTGGTGGCGTTGCTGCCACATCCTCTGTTTGCGGGGTGGCAGGTGCCACTGTCACTCACTTGTGCTCAGGTTTAGAATGTTTATTTAAAATTTTTATGTATTTTAAGTTATTTCCCTATCCACATTTGTTTGCAGAGCAGTTGTCCTACTCTCTACCCCCTTCCAGGACTTTTTTAGAGCCATTTTAGTGCCCAAAAGTTCGGGTCCCCATTGACTTCAATGGGGTTCGGGTCCCAAACTCGAACTTTTCGGCGAAGTTCGGACGAACCCGAACATCCAGTTGTCCGCTCAACTCTAGTGACAGGTCCTCTTTAACCCTTAGGATACCGGAGGTTTTTTTCATTTTCATTTTTCTTGCCCATCTTCCTCGAGCTATAACTTTTTTATATTTCCATTTACATAGCTGTATGAGGGCTTATTTTTGCGGGACAAGTTGTACTTTCTAATTCCACCATTAATTATGGCATACAATGTAGTGGGAAGCGGTAAAAAAATTCCAGATGGGGTGGAATTGGAAAATAAACGGAATTCCTCCACCGTTTTACGAGTTTTGTTCGCATGACATTCTGTTTGCGACATGCCCTTCATTCTCTGGGTCAGTATGATTACAACGATACCCCATATGTATAGGTTTTTTTATGTCTAAATAGTGTAAAAATTAATTTTACTTTGAAAAAATATATGTTTTTTTAAATCACCCTATTCTGACCCCCATAACTTTTTTTTATAGTTATATCTACTGAGCTGTGTCTGGGCTCATTTTTTGCGGGACAATCAGTAGTTTTTATTGATACCATTTTTGATTGTGTAAGACTTTTTAATCATATTTTATTAGATTTTTTGGGTAAGAGAAGCAATGAAAAAAATAGCATATTGGCTATTTTGACCCTTTTTTCGATTACGTCATTCACTGTATTGGAAAAATATTTTTACATTTTAATAGTGCGGACATTGTCGGTCGCAGCGGTACCTATGATGTTTATAGTTTGTTATTTAGGTATTTCTTTTTTATTAGACGAAAAGGAAGTGATTTAAACTTTTATATTTTTTTAATTTTTTATATATTTTTTTAAAAGTTTTTTGTGATGATTTTGAAGCTCATATGAGCCTACAAAATCAATTTTTTTTTATTTTTTTTGAACAATCATGTATTTTTAAACTGCACTTATTATTGAGAATTGCTCATTTTTTATGTTGGCCTGCTATCTGGTTGCCAAAATAAGAATTGCACTTTGAATGTTCTCAGCCTCTTCAGCGAGGCTGAGCCCATTCACATCGATTACCGGCATCCCCATTGGCCGCAGGTAATGCTTCAGTTTTGTGCGCATTTAGATGCTGTGTTCTCACTTGATCACGGCATCTGAAGTCTTTAATTAACACGATCGTCATTATTGCCAGTCACGGTAATTAGCCGCAGGTCTCTGCTGTTTGAAACAGCAGAGACCTGCCGGTCATGACACTCGCTATACATGCGAGCCGGCGCCATGTTTGCCTATCGCTCCAGCGTCGTTGCAAAAGGGTTAAGATATGCTAAGTAAAGCTGGACATAGACATCCTTTTGATTTATACGTCCATTAGCATGTGCTTATAATCTGTGTGATTCATTATATACAGTTGCAAGAAAAAGTATGTGAACCCTTTGGAATGATATGGATTTCTACACAAATTGGTCATAAAATGTGATCTGATCTTCATCTAAGTCACAACAATAGACAATCACAGTCTGCTTAAACTAATAACACACACAAAGAATTAAATGTTACCATATTTTTATTGCACACACCATGTAAACATTCACAGTGCAGGTGGAAAAAGTATGTGAACCCCTAGACTAATGACATCTCCAAGAGCTAATTGGAGTGAGGTGTCAACCAACTGGAGTCCAATCAATGAGATGAGATTGGAGGTGTTGGTTACAGCTGCCCTGCCCTATAAAAAACACACACCAGTTCTGGGTTTGCTTTTCACAAGAAGCATTGCCTGATGTGAATGATGCCTCGCACAAAAGAGCTCTCAGAAGACCTACGATTAAGAATTGTTGACTTGCACAAAGCTGGAAAGGGTTATAAAAGTATCTCCAAAAGCCTTGCTGTTCATCAGTCCACGGTAAGACAAATTGTCTATAAATGGAGAAAGTTCAACACTGCTACTACTCTCCCTAGGAGTGTCCGTCCTGTAAAGATGACTGCAAGAGCACAGCGCAGACTGCTCAATGAGGTGAAGAAGAATCCTAGAGTGTCAGCTAAAGACTTACAAAATTCTCTGGCATATGCTAACATCCCTGTTAGCGAATCTACGATATGTAAAACACTAAACAAGAATGGATTTCATGGGAGGATAGCACAGAGGAAGCCACTGCTGTCCAAAAAAAACATTGCTGCACGTTTACAGTTTGCACAAGAGCACCTGGATGTTCCACAGCAGTACTGACAAAATATTCTGTGGACAGATAAAACCAAAGTTGACTTGTTTGGAAGACACACACAACACTATGTGTGGAGAAAAAGAGGCACAGCACACCAACATCAAAACCTCATCCCAACTGTGAAGTATGGGGGTGTGGGCATCATGGTTTGGGGCTGCTTTGCTGCGTCAGGGCCTGGACGGATTGCTATCATCGAAGGAAAAATTAATTACCAAGTTTATCAAGACATTTTGCAGGAGAACTTAAGGCCATCTGTCCACCAGCTGAAGCTCAACAGAAGATGGGTGTTGCAACAGGACAACGACCCAAAGCATAGAAGTAAATCAACTACAGAATGGCTTAAACAGAAGAAAATACGCCTTCTAGAGTGGCCCAGTCAGAGTCCTGACCTCAACCAGATTGAGATGCTGTGGCATGACCTCAAGAAAGCGATTCACACCAGACATCCCAAGAATATTGCTGAACTGAAACAGTTTTGTAAAAAAGAATGGTCAAGAGTTACTCCTGACCGTTGTGCACGTCTGATTTGCAACTACAGGAAACGTTTGGTTGAAGTTATTGCTGCCAAAGGAGGTTCAACCAGTTATTAAATCCAAGGGTTCACATACTTTTTCCACCTGCACTGTGAATGTTTACATGGTGTGTTCAATAAAAACATGGTAACATTTAATTCTTTGTGTGTTATTAGTTTAAGCAGACTGTGATTGTCTATTGTTGTGACTAAGATGAAGATCAGATCACATTTTATGACCAATTTGTGCAGAAATCCATATCATTTCAAAGGGTTCACATACTTTTTCTTGCAACTGTATTCCTCTCAACAGATTTCCCTGAAGCGACAAGAATACCTGCATCCCTATTTCTTTTGCTTAAATCGTCAGAAGCACTTTCCCTACTTACATGGGGTGCCAACAAATGATCTGGCCTTTTACATGGACCAGTAATTAGGAGCAAATGTTCCGGTCAGCCAACAATTGGTCCATGTGAAAGGCCATTTTTCTTGAGCGTGAACAGCAGTTATGAACAAGATCATATGATTACCCAGTAATCTGTATCCATGCTGAGCTATAATAACCTTTTCCTGTAAAGTTCAAGAACTATAGCGTAAAGGTACATCACATTACATTGGTGTATAACCAGGGATGCCCAATCTGCGACCCTCCAGCTGTTGCAAAACTACAATTCCCAGCATGCCTGCACAGCTTACAGCTATTAGGGCATGCTGGGAGTTGTAGTTTTGCCACAGGTTGAGCATCCCTGATGTATACATACTTAGACCCCTTTCACTTAAGCGAGTTTTCCGCATGGGGGCAATGCATGAAGTGAACGCATAGCACCCGCACTGAATCCTGACCCATTTATTTCAATGTGTCTGTGAACATGAGCGTTGTTTTTCATGAATCCGTTCTGTGTTGTGTGAGAATCGCAGCATGTTCAATATTTTGCATTTTTCACGCATCCCTAGCCCAAGTAAATTGGGGCTTCAGTAAAAAACGCCTTGCATCCGGATGCAATGCGTTTTTCACTGATGGTCGCTAGGAGATGTTTGTAAACCTTCAGTTTTTTTTCATGCACGTGAAAAATGCATCAAAACGGAATGCACCCGCGCAGAAAGAACTGAATAACTGAACGCAATCGCAGACAAAACTGACTTCACTTGCTTGCAAAATGGTGCGAGTTTCACTGAACGCACCCTGACACAATCCGTATTGTTCGGGTGAATGAGGCCTTAGAGCCAGAAAATGCTTCCAGTTATAAGCGGTGTACCCCAGGGTTCAGTGCTATGTCAGCTATTATTTAACTTATTCATTAATGACAGGATGGGATTAATAGTGTTGTTTCCATTTTTGCAGATGACACCAAACTTTGTAATACAGTCCAGTTTATGGAAGATGTTAAGTTACAAACTGACTTGGACAAACTTACTGTTTGGGGCTCCACTTGCCAAATGAGGTTCAATATAGATAAATGTAAAGTAAACTGTAGAGTCATTGGTTGAGAAGGATCTGGGTGTATTAGTAAATCATAGACTAAACAGCATGCAATGCCAGTCAGCTGTCTCTAAGGCCAACAGAATTTTATCTTGTATTAGAAGAGGTATGGACTCGCGGGACAGGGGTGTAATATTGCCACTATACAGAGCATTGGTACGGCCTCATCTGGAAAACACGGTCTAGTTCTGGGCACCAGTCCATAAAAAGGATGCCCTGAAGTTAGAAAATGTACAGAGGAGAGCAACTAAACTCATAAAGGGCCTGGAAGATCTTATGTTAAATCCCCTAAAAAAACAAGGGGCCACTCCCTACGCTTGAAAAAAAAGATTTAAAAAAAAAGAGGTGACAAGCATTCTTTACAGTAGGATGTGAATCTCTGGAATAGCCTGCTGCAAAAGCTGGTCACAGCAAATACAGAAGATGGCTTCAAAAAAAGGTTTAGATACATTTTTAACTCAAAATAACATTGAGGCTTATAAAATCTTGTTGTACACACCCTTTCCCTTTGGCCCAACCCCTTTTTAAAAGGAAGATGGACATTGATCCAGGGATTTGTTACATGGATTCATATAGCAGGATTACAGGTTGGATTTAATGGACTTTTGTCTTTTTCCAACCTTAACAACGATGTAAATTTGCATTGCTTCTTATATGAAATGTAAAAAAATTAAATTAAATATAGCCATTGACCCCGATCTACTAATCCTGTCAAATTTGTAATAAATACAACTACAGCTTGTAGATTTGGTCTTGATAGTAGAATTTTTATTAAATAACATACAGCAATATTCATGCGTGACGTTTCGGCTTGCAGGCCTTCCTCAGACACTATGCCGCAGTTATAGCATTTGATGATTTACCTTGCACAAAAAACCTGTTCCAATTTAAGACCAGCCGTTGATCTAATCTGCACCAGAATCGTGGATTTTTACTTCATAAATGGATAAGGAAATAAAAGGAAGACTTTGCTGGACACACCCACATTCTAGTTCAAAAACAGGAAATGAAAGTAAGTACAGTGTAAGAGTACTTTCACACTAGAGGCAGGACGGATCCGACAGGCTGTTTACCCTGTCGGATCCGTCCCCATTGACTATAAGGCCGCCGGACTAAAAGTACTGCATGTCGGAATTTTTAGTCCGGCGGCCTCTCACCGCGAACTGCGCCGGAGCTCCGTCCCCATTATAGTCAATGGGAACGGAGTGGTGGTCCGGCGAAATAGCGGCAGGATGGATCCGACAGGGTGAACAGCCTGTCGGATCCGTCCTGCTGCTAGTGTGAAAGTACCCTAAACTTAGTCTTGAAATGTGGCAGATGCTTGATGATAAATCTGACACGTCTTTAGATTGTCTATTTGTTTGCTTAGTTTTACTCCAATAATGCACCAATGTCGTCTTTAGGGCATGCACCCAAGGCAGACAAAGTGTCTAAGATGGTTAATAGATGTGGTGCAAAGTACGCATGCCAATTTTTTGTTGCAAATTGCTCCAAAAGTCTGGTGTGTTTATGAACCCCTTAAAGACTAGGCCACGTTCCAATAGCCATAACTTTTTTATTTTTCTGTTCACATAGCTATATGAAGGCTTATTTTTTGCGGGACAAAATGCATTTAATGCCACCATTTAATTTACCATGTCTTGTATTGGAAAAAAATATTTTTGGGATAAAAAAAAAAAAAAAAACACAAATCCACCAAGGTTTTTGGGGTTTCGACATCATGGCGATCACTGTGCGATAAACATGACGTCCTTATTCTACTGCTCAATCTGATTACGGCAATACTAAACATGTATAGTTTTTGTTTAATTACTTAAAAAAGAATAATAATAATCAAAATTTTCTTTGCATTACCATATTCTGGCAGCCGTAACTTTTTAGATTTCGGTCTACAGAGCTGTATGAGGGCTTGTATTTTGCATAACGAACTGCTGTTTTTTTTGTAGTTTTTTGGCATGTTAGACTCTTTGATCTCTGTTATTCAATTTTGGGGCGGAGACAAGATAAATAAAAATGGTAAATTGCGTGTTTTTCATTTTTTTTCCCGTTACAGCATTCACCGCACAGGAAATATTTTAATAGTTCAGATGTGGCAATACCATATAGGTTTATTTTTTTAATTGTTTATATATTTTTAT
Source organism: Bufo bufo (assembly GCF_905171765.1). Classification (NCBI taxonomy): domain Eukaryota; kingdom Metazoa; phylum Chordata; class Amphibia; order Anura; family Bufonidae; genus Bufo; species Bufo bufo. Next base: position 180,364,275 of record NC_053394.1, read on the forward strand.
ATGTAAAATTGGCAAAGGTGGGTGATTTAAACTTTTAATTTGATAGCCCCTTAAGGGACCAAAAGATCCCAGGTTCTAGCCCCTGTCTCATTCACCCTTATAGAGATCTATTAGGGTGAATAGAATTCTAAAACTGTCCCTGCTGAGCTGTGTCTTGAGCGCAGCAGGGACCTGGAAGGCTTCAGAAGTGGCCAGGCTGCCATGGTAAGCGCCCAGAGGCCTGCAATTTCACTGCGGGGGCTCAGATTGGAAGGCAGAGGGAGCAGCATCCCTCTGCCTTGCCTTACAGATGCCGCGATCAGCGTTGATAGTGGCATCTGAGGGGTTGAATGATGGGGTTCAGCAGGATTGTTGTTTCCCGTCATTGAGGCTGGGCATCTGCTTTATGATATAGCTGGCACCCGCCACGCATGGAGCAGACTCATTGCAGCAGCCCGCTCCATACAAATGCTGGTACATAATGCTGTACATGTACGACATTATGCCTTAAGGGGTTAATCTGCCCCATTTTGGAAATAAGATGCACCAACATTTTTATGGAAACGCCACAAAAGTGGCTGACTTAGCATAGTAACGTGGGCCATTGTGTACAATACACAGAATTGTGCTCATAGTAATGGTCAATTCATTCAGAAGCAAAACATAAAATTTACCACCTTTATTAAAATTTCAAACAATTCTATTCTCCTACCACAGAACAGAAGACCTTTCAAAATATTGCAAACCGTTTTTGTAGATCATTTCATATCCATAAATCTTATGTCCATAATATGTAGGACACATTTAGGCAATGGCCTAGGTGCTGGGGAGAGCACAGTCAATGTCTGTCTTTCAGTGTCCACCCCTGTGATAACAATGAAGCCAGCAACATTTTTCTCCTCCAAACCCTCATCTGCTGTGCCACCATCTATTGGCACAACACTCAAGAGATGATGTGCCATATCCCTGCCTGGTGTAACAGGGACCAGTTTCAGTTGGTTGTCCTCTTGTGACATTCCCAATGGAAGACAAGAGTCAGGAATAGATGGCGCCCCAACTTTATAGACTTTCACCTCCGAGAACTTTACCTCAAAGGCATGAGGATAAAGAGATCCACGTGGGCCATAGAAGTACTCTCGCACCCGCAGATCCCTGGCTTCCCTCCGACACTCTTTAGAACGCTCAGATGCTCCACCAGACTTTGGAAGAAGCAGAGTGTGAACAAAGTGAGGAAGGTCCCTGCACAAATCGTTGTACAGACGTTCCTGGTCCAGGACTATGACAACATCCACTTCAAAGGCAGAGGCTGCATGTATCAATGCCTGGTATCCAGATCCTTTTACCCAACCACAGGTGTTTATAAGACAGCCGCTGATGGATGCTCGACGATTGGCTTCACATCGTAGGTTGAAGACATGAGCCAGACGGGACGTCAGCTGAGGATGAAGTGACAGAAGTCAGAATTTACAGACAAACCATAGTAATTCCTCAACAGAACCAAATAAAACTGGTAATAATAACATGCAAATATGGGCTATGGATACACAAGTAAACCCATCAAGAACTGTGGCAATGGACGAGAACTAAGGTTGGGCGATATATGCGATATGCACGATATGAATCTGTGCAACGATACAGATTTTGTCCATATCGCCGGACCGCGATATGACCACGAAGCGGTAGTAAATTGAAGAAGCTTCTCACCGCTCCATGGCTCTGGCTCCGCACTGTACTGGAGTGGCCAGGGCCTGGCGTGCACACAGCGTCAGCCCGCTCTCTGACGCTGTGTGTGACGTCAGGTCCCGCCCAATGCATGCTGGGAAGAAGACGTGACACCTGTGGACTGCCGAGTGGGGCATGGGGCTGATGGCACTGGCTCTGGGGGACATGTATGATGATGGGAATTGGCAAATGCCATGGGGCTGATGGCACTGGCTCTGAGCCACGTTTTGTAATTTGTATTTTTTGTATACATACAGAAGAAAATAAAATATTGCAATATATATCGCACATGCTTCAAATTATATTGCAATATAGATTTTAGGCCATATCGCCCACCCCTAACGAGAACTACACTAAAGACCGCTTTAAACGTTCCAAACGTTGGGCAGATTATTGCTAACAAGTGTGCCTATGAACGTTCATTAGCGATAATCTGTCGGTGTAGCGGTAGTGCCAATTACCTGATGAACGAGCAAAATGTTTGTTCATTGAGTAATAAGAGCATTCATGTGGACACTTAAATCATGGTTTGCTGGCAGCAGATGGTGCAGTCTAAACAGCACTCTCCTGCCGGCAAACAATGATTCTGTATGAGGACAAGCAATGGCATTAGTGATCGTTCCTCCCCATACTGTGGAGGAGTTCACTGCATGTAAATGCAACGCTCTCCTCCACTGATGAGCAGGCGATTGTCGGGAAGGAATGCTTCCTTCCTGACAATCATATGCTCAATTAAAGGGAACCTGTCATCAACTTTGTGCTGCCCATACTAACGGCAAAATAAAGTAAAGACAGGAGAGTTGGTTTCAGCGGTCTGTCATTTATAAGTTAAAAGTAAGTGGTTAACGAGAGCCAACATCACAATCCATGCAGACTGGGCCTGGAAGAGTCACGTCCACCTGAGAAGAGTCATGGTTATTCATGAATTGCAGCACTCCCTGCCCACCTGCTGATGACTGACAGTCTCCTACGTAGTTTTCTCCCTTTCTCTTTAGGAGAGAACTGCCAATCATCAGCAGATGGGTGAGAGAGCAGGAGATTATGAATAACCAGGACTCTTCTCAGGTAGATTTGATTCTTTTCCAGGCCCGAGCTGCAATGATTATGATGCTGGTTCTCAGCAACCACATACTATTAGCTCATGAGTGACACACTGCTGAAATCTGCATTTCTGTCACCATTTTATGCTGCCCTCAGTGACGTCAGCATTAAGTTGAGAACAGGTTCCCTTTAAGAAGTGTAGAGGTGCCTTTAACCTCCTCAGGACCGCCGTACGCAGGATTGCGGCGGTCCTGTTTCTCTGGGTGGACGCGCCGATGCGTCCTCTCGCGAGATGCGACATTTCGGGCATTGCCGGCCCGCGCATGCGCATCGCGGGCCGGCAAAAGTTAAAGAAGTATTTCGTCACCAGCCTGCCAGCCACGATCATTGGCTGGCAGGCTGGCGATTTTCAAAAAATCAAATCAGAAGCCAGATAACACATCATATTAGTAAATATGATCTGTTATATGGCTTCTCTGCTCCTCTGCTGGTCCTTTTCGTCGGTTGGATCCAGCAGAGGAGCAGAATGAACTGTGAGTACCCACCAAACACTACCCTTAGCCCCAGATCACCCTCCATCACCCCCATCATCCAAATTAACCCCTTGATCGCCCCCTGTCAATCACTTAGTGAAAGACAAAAAGTGATCAGTGTAAACTGTCACTTTTTTTTCCCACTAGTATTGGCTGTTAGGTTTTAGGATAGTTTAGGCCCCTTGGTTAGGTAGTTTAGCGTCAGTTAGCGCCCAGCCCACCGCAGTCACTGATTCGCGTATCGCTAATCAGCATTTGTACTTTTATAGTATCTGTAAGTGATCAAAACTGATCACGGTCAGATCTATAATAGAATTAGTGTCACTTTAGTTCGCCCTCCACCCAAAACGCAGTGTTTGCCCGATCAGTCCTGATCGGTCGCCCACACGTGCGTTCACCCACACCCGCCCCACCGCAGTGACAAAATTTTTTTTGTTTTTTGATCACTGCACAATCACTTTACACGCACTGCGGCGATAAAAAAATCAGTTTTGATATTTTTTATCAACCGCAGCGGCCTCCGGTACTTCGCTAGCCTCCCCTTTGTAAGACAGGCTTGCTTTTTTTCTTGGGTAGTCTCAGGGAATACCCCTAAATTTAGTAGTCCAAATGGCAAACAGGGGGTATTCTTCTGAAGAGGCCTACAGGATTCTGACCCAGTCGGATGAGGAATGGGAACCCTCATCTGACGAATCTAGCGGGTCAGAATATGAACCTGTAGAAAGCAGTGGCTCTCTGACCCAAAGTTCGGACGAGGAGATCCCTGATAGAACCAGGCGTACCCGGCGCAGTGTCGCTAGACCACAGGTTGTGCAGGATCCGTTTCAAGAGCAGCAGAGTGGGGCTGTCGCTGCCGGATCACGTGGTGAGGCATACACCAGCAGCGCAGCCCTTCCTGGACCTAGTACCAGCACTGCCGTACAACATGGTGACGTGGCGAGCACCAGAAGGGCAGTTGAAGCTGGTACGGTGGCACGTGCAGTAGTTACCCCGTCGCAGCAACCGCGCAGACAGGCCCGTAGAACCCCTAGAATCCCTGAGGTGCTGGCAAACCCTGATTGGCAGTCACCAACTTCAGCCGCACCATTAGTTCCCCCTTTCACCGCCCAGTCTGGAGTTCGGGTTGAGACGGCTCATATCGGTTCGGCCCTGGGATTTTTTGAGCTGTTCTTGACTGCGGAGCTCTTGGACTTAGTCGTGGCAGAAACAAATCGGTATGCCACACAATATCCGCCAACCCGGGAAGCTCTTATGCCCAGTCTTTCCGGTGGAAACCAGTCCAAGTTTCCGAACTTAAAATTTTTCTGGGCCTTCTCCTCAACATGGGTCTAACTAAAAAGCATGAATTGCGGTCATATTGGTCCACGAACCCAATTCATCACATGCCCATGTTCTCTGCTGCTATGTCCAGGACACGATTTGAGACCATCCTGCGTTTTCTGCATTTTAGCGACAACACCACCTCCCATCCCAGAGGCCACCCAGCTTTTGACCGGCTCCACAAAATTCGGCCCCTCATAGACCATTTCAACCAGAAATTTGCAGATTTGTATACCCCCGAGCAAAACATCTGCGTAGACGAGTCCCTAATACATTTTACCGGGCGCCTTGGCTTCAAACAATACATCCCAAGCAAGCGTGCCCGGTATGGGGTCAAATTGTATAAGCTCTGTGAAAGGGCCACAGGCTATACCCACAAATTTCGGATCTATGAGGGAAAAGATCAGACCCTGGAGCCGGTCGGTTGCCCTGACTACCTGGGGAGCAGTGGGAAGACAGTCTGGGACTTGGTGTCACCCTTATTCGGCAAGGGGTACCATCTTTATGTGGACAATTTTTACACAAGTGTGGCCCTCTTTAGGCATTTGTTTCTAGAACGGATTTGCGCCTGTGGCACCCCGCAAACTAGTCGCGTGGGCTTCCCCCAACGGCTCGTTACCACCCGTCTTGCAAGGGGGGAGAGGGCTGCCTTGTGTAATGAAGAACTGCTCGTGGTGAAATGGAGAGACAAGCGTGACGTTTACATGCTCTCCTCCATTCACGCAGACACGACAATCCAAATTGAAAGGGCAACCCGTGTCATTGAAAAGCCCCTCTCAGTCCACGACTATAATGCGCTCATGGGAGGGGTGGACTTCAATGACCAGATGTTGGCTCCCTATTTAGTTTCCCGCAGAACCAGACGCTGGTATAAGAAGGTGTCTGTATATTTAATTCAATTGGCTGCATATAATAGTTTTGTTCTCTACAGTAAGGCTGGGAGAACAGGATCCTTCCTCAAATTCCAGGAAGAGATCATCGAGAACCTCCTGTATCCAGGAGGTTCCGTGGCCCCATCCACCAGTGTAGTTAGCCGTCTACACGAGCGACATTTCCCCAGTGTCAATGCTGGTACCTCAACCCAACCGCCACCCCGAAAAAAATGTTGTGTCTCTAGCAGGAGTGGAATAAGGCGTGACACCCGCTATTTCTGTCCTGACTGTCCTGACCACCCTGCCCTATGCTTTGGTGAGTGTTTCCGGAAGTACCACACACAGGTACACTTAGCATAGGGATTGCATCTCACAGGACAGGCACACAGGGCTATTAGGGCCCTTTTACTCACAGCTGCTGCAAACCTCTCCTTTCACCTGGGATAAAGTGCATAACGTACTTCGCCACATCTTTGGGCGATTTGCGCTTTGCACATTGTCCCATGGGGAAGGAGAGGTTTGTTCTATAAAGGTAAAAAAAAACGAAAACAAAAAAAAAATTACCGGTAAGTAAAAAAAGTTAAAAAAAAGTTTCTATGTTCTGTTCAACAGTTAATAAATTTATTGCGTTGCGGCTTGTTTTTTTTTTTGTTTTTTTTACCTTCCAGGTGGACCAACCGATCGACTAGCTGTAGCACTGATGTGCATTCTGACAGAAGCATTGCGCTGCTGTCAGATTACACGCAAGTCGGTGTATGCGGCACTGCAAGACGAGATTTCTCCTCTGCAGTAAAAGATACGTTTGCCGAGGCATATGAGCTGAGGAGGTGGCGGTGTTCATATACTTTGGCAAACACTTTGTATATATAAAAAAAAAAAATCCCGGCAAGGATTTATTCATCCACATCGATTGATGTGAATGGAGAAATCTGGTTTGCCAGGGCATACGAGCTAAGTGGGTATGGATGTTGGGCGGAGCTCCTATGTCCTGGCAGACGCCTTTCCCCTCCTTTTTCTTTTTTTGGCAGAGATTTTTTTATCCACATTGATCGATGCGAATGAAGAAATCTGTGCCGTTCATTTTTTTCTTTCAGCCCAGAGGCTGAACGGAAAAAAAAAATCTCATTACCCGTATGCTCAATATAAGGAGAATAGCAGAAACTCCTAATGCTGGGCATACATGTAATGATTGCGGAGACCCTCAAATGCCAGGGCAGTACAAACACCCCACAAATGACCCCATTTTGGAAAGAAGACACCCCAAGGTATTTGCTGAGGGGCTTATTGAGTCGATGAAAGATTGAAATTTTTGTCCCAAGTTAGCGGAAAGGGAGACTTTGTGAGAAAAAAATCCAAAAAATCAATTTCCGCTAACTTGTGCCAAAAAATTTTTGTTTCTATGAACTCGCCATGCCCCTCATTGAATACCTTGGGGTGTCTTCTTTCCAAAATGGGGTCACATGTGGGGTAGTTATACTGCCCTGGCATTTTAGGGGCCCCAAAGCGTGAGAAGAAGTCTGGTATCCAAATGTCTAAAAATGCCCACCTAGGCTGCAAAAAAGTGTCACACATGTGGTATCTCCGTATTCAGGAGAAGTTGGAGAATGTGTTTTGGGGTGTCATTTTACATATACCCATGCTGGGTGAGATAAATATCTTGGTCAAATGCCAACTTTGTATAAAAAAAATGGGAAAAGTTGTCTTTTGCCAAGATATTTCTCTCACCCAGCATGGGTATATGTAAAATGACACCCCAAAACACATTCCCCAACTTCTCCTGAATACGGAGATACCACATGTGTGACACTTTTTTGCAGCCTAGGTGGGCAAAGGGGCCCACATTCCAAAGAGCACCTTTCGGATTTCACAGGTCATTTACCTACTTACCACACATTTGGGCCCCTAGAATGCCAGGGCAGTATAACTACCCCACAAGTGACCCCATTTTGGAAAGAAGACACCCCAAGGTATTCCGTGAGGGGCATGGAGAGTTCCTAGAATTTTTTATTTTTTGTCACAAGTTAGTGGAAAATTATACTGCCCTGGCATTTTAGGGGCCCTAAAGCGTGAGAAGAAGTCTGGGATCCAAATGTCTAAAAATGCCCTCCTAAAAGGAATTTGGGCCCCTTTGCCCACCTAGGCTGCAAAAAGTGTCACACATGTGGTATCTCCGTATTCAGGAGAAGTTGGGGAATGTGTTTTGGGGTGTCATTTTACATATACCCATGCTGGGTGAGAGAAATATCTTGGCAAAAGACAACTTTTACAATTTTTTTTTATACAAAGTTGTCTTTTGCCGAGATATTTCGCTCACCCAGCATGAGTATATGTAAACAGACACCCCATAACACATTGCCCAACTTCTCCTGAGAACGGCGATACCACATGTGTGACACTTTTTTGCAGCCTAGGTGGGCAAAGGGGCCCAAATTCCTTTTAGGAGGGCATTTTTAGACATTTGGATCCCAGACTTCTTCTCACGCTTTAGGGCCCCTAAAATGCCAGGGCAGTATAAATACCCCACATGTGACCCCATTTTGGAAAGAAGACACCCCAAGGTATTCCGTGAGGGGCATAGTGAGTTCATGGAAGTTTTTATATTTTGTCACAAGTTAGTGGAATATGAGACTTTGTAAGAAACCCAAAAAAAAAAAAAATCATTTTCCGCTAACTTGTGACAAAAAATAAAAAGTTCTATGAACTCACTATGCCCATCAGCGAATACCTTAGGGTGTCTACTTTCCGAAATGGGGTCATTTGTGGGGTGTTTGTACTGTCTGGCCATTGTAGAACCTCAGGAAACATGACAGGTGCTCAGAAAGTCAGAGCTGCTTCAAAAAGCGGAAATTCACATTTTTGTACCATAGTTTGTAAACGCTATAACTTTTACCCAAACCATTTTTTTTTTTTACCCAAACATTTTTTTTTTATCAAAGGCATGTAGAACAATAAATTTAGAGCAAAATTTATATATGGATGTCGTTTTTTTTGCAAAATTTTACAACTGAAAGTGAAAAATGTCATTTTTTTGCAAAAAAATCTTTAAATTTCGATTAATAACAAAAAAAAGTAAAAATGTCAGCAGCAATGAAATACCACCAAATGAAGTTTGAGAAGAAAAAGAGGTAAAATTCATTTGGGTGGTAAGTTGCATGACCGAGCAATAAACGGTGAAAGTAGTGTAGGTCAGAAGTGTAAAAAGTGGCCTGGTCTTTCAGGGTGTTTAAGCTAAGGGGGCTGAGGTGGTTAACAGGTGAGTGGTGGAGGATTTGACAGAAGCTGAATTGCAGTGTATTTAATACTGTGTTGCACGAATACCGGAAATAACTCATCCTTACCTATAAGCCAGAGAATTAAAAGGAACACAATCTTAGGGCTCATTCACACAGGCGTTATTTGGCCGTTCCAATGCACGGGCACCATCCGAGCGGCTGCTGCGACAGATCCAGACCCATTAAACTTGAATGGATCTGTGATCCGTCCGCGCCACAAAAAAATAGAACATGTTAGTGCTTCTGAGGGGTTTTGTGCCTCCGTTCCAAACAGACCCAAGTGAATCAGCTCCATTAGGATGGGGGAACAGGACTCCCTGTTCTCAGGATAGTGAGAGTCTGTCAGATAGTGGATAATCTGTAGTAACCAGAACACCCCTTTAATACTTTACCACTGTATCTATGCTTATGCCGTTTTGTGCCTACTACTTTACTAAAAGCCTACTGAATTCTACTGACCTGTGCACAACCTATTCAGACATCCATCTGTACCTGTCAGCAGACACAAACTTATCTTAGTGCACCATTGAACTGAAGGAACACCGAAGGTGGATTTACTGCACACAATGTTACAGCTGATTGTCTGAAAGTAAGCGTTTCTTCCCGACAGTTGACTGCTTGTTCAGTGAATGAGACCGCTGAAGATCCCCTCCACAGTATTAGGACGAGGGATCACTACTGCCATTCCTCGTTCTTATAGAATCATTGTTTCTGGGCGGCAGATCTCTGTTTAGACCATCTGCTGTCCAGAAATGATGATTGAGGTGCCTGCATGAATGACAGAATCACCCAATGAACGAGTGTTACGCATTGGCGGCACATTTAGATTGGGTGATTGTCAGGAACGAGCATTCCTGATAATCTGCCCGAAAATCAGGCCGTGTAATCTGGCCAGCCTAATCCCAGCTTCTTTGCACTGCACAAGTCTCTAAATGGTACTGATGCAAATACAGAGCCTCTGCTAGAGACAATGGACACCAGAAAAGAAACTGTATGTAAATCTACAGAAGTTTGGTCACACAAAAAACTCTCTAATAAGGGCTCACGCACACAACCATTGTTTTGGTCCGCATCCGATCCGCAGTTTTGACGGTTCGGATGCGGACCCATTCACTTCAATGGGGCCGTAAAAGATGCGGACAGCACTCCGTGTGCTATCCACATCCGTTGCTCCTTTCCGTGGTCCGCAAAAAAACAACAACATAACCTGTCCTATTCTTGTCCGCGCTTTGTGGACAAGAATAGGCAGTTATATTAAAGTCTGTCCATGCCGTTCCGCAAATCACACAACAGTCGTGCATAAGGGTGCATTCAGAGAACCGTATTTCTGGTTCCGCAATTTTGCGGATCGGGACCCGTTAATTTCAACGGGGCCACAAAAGATGTGGACAGCACACTGCAAGCTCTCCGCATCCATAATTCTGTTCTGCGGACCCACAAAAAATATAGAGCTAGGGATAAGCGAACTTCTGTTTTCAAGTTCGGCGTACAAGGTTCCAGTTAGCTAAGAATTCCGGTATGGGGTTCTGCTACCACAGACCATAAGTTATGATTCGTGGTAGCGAAATCCTTAGATATTCCAAACCTTGTACGACAAACTTGAAAACAAAACTTTGTTCATCCTTATATAGAGCATGTCCTATTCTTGGACAAGAATAGGCATTCCTCTGGAATTCTGGGAAGAAGGGATGCAAATAAGCTCTTAGCAAGCTCTGCCTCTAATGCCACCAGATGTAAGGTGTCCTAAGTGTTCAGAATCATTCATTTGGTGGCAAGAACTTCAAATACTGATTGCAGGCCATTCTAGTGACAGAAATGTATGAACCTCTAAAGCTGGCCAAACACATTATCGGTTCAGCCGATGTATCAATGGGTTTGGGGAGATTCCGACAACAATCTGGCGAAATAAATATTTTTGCCCAATCCTTTTGTTCTCCAGGGAGATAAGCCACCACCAGAACTGTCTGGCAGTGGCTTTCTTCTCTCTCCCCATAGAATACTTAAGACACGTTCAGCCGAGCCAAATATGTAGGTTTATGGTGAAGCCAGGAGGGAGGAACTTGACTTAAAGAGGACCTTTGATGGAAATTTTTTGGATTAATTAAATACCTTTCCTTGCAGGGTACCCTCCACTGATGCTGCCACCCTGGTTGTTTTTATTTCAAATACCCCTTGCATGCCCTGCTGTGCCCCCTCTGCAGTTTTCACGCACAGTATGTTAATACTGAGCATCAGTACAGGGAGGAGACACCAGGGTTTTTCAATGGGCGTCTACTTCTCCCTGTCGGTGCCGCGGCCCATTCACAGTGTAGCGCGTCACAGCCACTGAGAAAAAACAGCTCATTTTCTACCTGGCTGTGACGCCCTCCACTGTGAATGGACTGCGGCACCGACAGGGAGAAGTAGACGCCCATTGAAAAACCCTGGTGTCTCCTCCTCCCTGTATCGATGCTCAGTATTAGGCTACATACACACGACCGTATGTGTTTTGCGTTCCATATGACATCCATTTTTTTTGCGGATCCATTGTAATAATGCCTATCCTTGTCCGCAAACTAGAAAAAAATAGGACATGCACTATTTTTTTTGCAGAGCAACGGAACGGACATATTGATGCGGACAGCACACGGTGTGCTGTCCGCGTTTTTTGCGGACCCATTGAAATGATGGGTCCGCATCCTATACGCAAAAAAAAAAACGGAACGGACACAAAATACGGTCGTGTGCATGAGGCCTTAATGTACTGTGCGTGAAAACTGCAGGGCTGCACAGCAGGGCATGCGTGGGGTATTTGAAAAAACAACAAAAAAAAAAAAAACAACCAGGGTGGCAACATCATCGGAGATTACCCTGCAAGGAAAAGTATTTAATTAAATCAAAACATTTTCATGAAAGATCCTCTTTAAATAAGAGCTTCTGCCTCAGCAGTGTCTCAGACAGGTATCAGCTCACCTTGTTATACAACTTGATGTTTGTCCCTGGAGTAGTAGATCCAAAGTGATAGACAAGTGGAGCCTGGGCAGAGAACCCTTCCTCTACATCTGCTGGTCTCTCTACACACAAAGCCCCAACTGTGCCAGGCACTGACACAGAGCCCTGCCCTACATCCAGTTCCACCAAAGTTGGTCTCCGACCTCGCCGCACAGCATAGTTCAACAGGAGACGGCAAAGCGTGGATTTTCCCACATCCGAAGGGCCAGCCACTAAAACCCGGGGTCCTCGCTCTCCTTCACGTTCTGCTTGAGTCCTCATCTGCTCAAGGCCCACATGGGTGTTGAGATAGAGCAACATGGGGGTATCTTTGGACACATAAGCCACATCAGGGCTCCCCCACAATTGGACAGTGCACCCATGCCATGTAAAGACAGCCCCTCTGCTCCCCGGTGGGAATGTGTATTTCTTGTTCTTTGTCAGCTCTGTTCCAAACACCTCAGCAAGACCAGAGATCAGCTCCACATGCACAGGAGCCGAACCTTCTACTTCTAGTCGCAGCTCGGTCTCCTTTTCCAGCTCAAACTTAGTGGAGGGGCCGCTGGACGATGGCCAAGATCCTCCAGCTTCAGAACCTCCTCCAATAAGTGGGTCATCTGAAGACATCTTAGTTATCTGGAATAAGACATGAAATCGTATGTATAGGTTGGAAGGACATGCAGACACAGCCATATTTCCAAACATGTGGGAAAGCAGGAAAGTGCCTAGAAGAGACACAACCAAACCACATGTAGACGTTGCCTGGGTTAGGAACTATGGAAAGTATGATCCTGTGATAATGAGAAGAGACTAGGGACCAGAGTTCCCAAAATCTGCATCATGTGACTAAGGGGCAGGGTGCCAACAATGGCTGCTATTATGGTTGTGCCTAGGATGTATGGACTCCTAAAAAATCCAGCCCAGAAACTATATCCACCACCCAAACAACCCTCACCCTAAACCTAACCCACACAAGCCACCAGTCAGAAGACGTAGCACTGTCACCTAAAGTGACCATGATGTGCCTTCGTCCACCAACACACAGAAGCCGCTGCCATGCTTCTGGGGCCTGTAGAACGGCCCTGGCTCCCTCCTCCACGAGCTGGGACTACTATAAGTGTCCGGGAAGCTAAGGAGCGCCCCTCGTGTCTGCCCCGCGCTCACCTGCCGCACCCCGCTCTAATATGATTAGCAGTTCCCGGTCACGTCCACTGGCGAGGCAGCGGTGGGGTCCAACCACACTGCTGACGTCAGAAAGTCACGTGCTATTCGCAAGTCACGTGACTGCACGGCTGTTTTCTGCTATCATGGTGGCGGTCTATGGTAAAGGTGACTAGTGCTGGGAGGGGTACAGTGTGAGCTGGGGACTAGTGCTGGGAGGGGTACAGTGTGAGCTGGGGACTAGTGCTGGGAGGGGTACAGTGTGAGCTGGGGACTAGTGCTGGGAGGGGTACAGTGTGAGCAGGGGACTAGTGCTGGGAGGGGTACAGTGTGAGCTGGGGACTAGTGCTGGGAGGGGTACAGTGTGAGCTGGGGACTAGTGCTGGGAGGGGTACAGTGTGAGCTGGGGACTAGTGCTGGGAGGGGTACAGTGTGAGCTGGGGACTAGTGCTGGGAGGGGTACAGTGTGAGTTGAGGACTAGTGCTGAGAGGGGTACAGTGTGAGCTGGGGACTAGTGCTGGGAGGGGTACAGTGTGAGCTGGGGACTAGTGCTGGGAGGGGTACAGTATGAGCTGGGGACTAGTGCTGGGAGGGGTACAGTGTGAGCTGGGGACTAGTGCTGGGAGGGGTACAGTGTGAGCTGGGGACTAGTGCTGGGAGGGTACAGTGTGAGCTGGGGACTAGTGCTGGGAGGGTACAGTGTTAGCTGGGGACTAGTGCTGGGAGGGGTACAGTGTTAGCTGGGGACTAGTGCTGAGAGGGGTACAGTGTGAGCTGGGGACTAGTGCTGGGAGGGGTACAGTGTGAGCTGGGGACTAGTGCTGGGAGGGGTACAGTGTGAGCTGGGGACTAGTGCTGGGAGGGGTACAGTATGAGCTGGGGACTAGTGCTGGGAGGGGTACAGTGTGAGCTGGGGACTAGTGCTGGGAGGGGTACAGTGTGAGCTGGGGACTAGTGCTGGGAGGGTACAGTGTGAGCTGGGGACTAGTGCTGGGAGGGTACAGTGTGAGCTGGGGACTAGTGCTGGGAGGGGTACAGTGTTAGCTGGGGACTAGTGCTGGGAGGGGTACAGTGTTAGCTGGGGACTAGTGCTGAGAGGGGTACAGTGTGAGCTGGGGACTAGTGCTGGGAGGGGTACAGTGTGAGCTGGGGACTAGTGCTGGGAGGGGTACAGTGTGAGCTGGGGACTAGTGCTGGGAGGGGTACAGTATGAGCTGGGGACTAGTGCTGGGAGGGGTACAGTGTGAGCTGGGGACTAGTGCTGGGAGGGGTACAGTGTGAGCAGGGGACTAGTGCTGGGAGGGGTACAGTGTGAGCTGGGGACTAGTGCCGGGACTGGGAGGGGTACAGTGTGAGCTAGGGACTAGTGCTGGGAGGGGTACAGTGTGAGCTGGGGACTAGTGCTGGGAGGGTACAGTGTGAGCTGGGGACTAGTGCTGGGAGGGGTACAGTGTGAGCTGGGGACTAGTGCTGGGAGGGGTACAGTGTGAGCTGGGGACTAGTGCTGGGAGGGGTACAGTGTGAGCTGGGGACTAGTGCTGGGAGGGGTACAGTGTGAGCTGGGGACTAGTGCTGGGAGGGGTACAGTGTGAGCTGGGGACTAGTGCTGGGAGGGTACAGTGTGAGCTGGGGACTAGTGCTGGGAGGGGTACAGTGTGAGCTGGGGACTAGTGCTGGGAGGGGTACAGTGTGAGCTGGGGACTAGTGCTGGGAGGGTACAGTGTGAGCTGGGGACTAGTGCTGGGAGGGGTACAGTGTGAGCTGGGGACTAGTGCTGGGAGGGTACAGTGAGAGCTATTTACCTGCGGCAGGGGGATCTCATGTGTATGGTGGTGTATGCAGGTACACTGTATATTCACACATGCAGGTTTTGTACAGTTCTTCTATCCGCTTCTGGTTTTGGCTTCAAAAACTGCATAAAAAATTATTAAAACCTGTGTGTGTGTGTGAATCTACCCTAGATTTGCAGGAGATTGCCTGGGGTACTTCTGGCCGCCCCTGGTGGTTCCTCCTTCCAGCTAGAGGTAGCTCAGTAGTGAGGGGACCTTCAGCTCATCTGTGAGGACTACAGAATAAGAAGCATGTCTCCCACCTATCAGACTCGCACCTCCCCTGAATACCCACCTCTTCAGACAAGTCCACAGTGACCAGCTTTACCCTCACTTCTGTGCCCTTCTCCCATCCCTCAGGGGCAAGGTCTCCTCTCCTTCTGTACCAGTCTGTAACCCGTCTTGTTCATGCCTATTGTACCACAATCCTTATCATATGTACAGCGCTGTGGAATGAATGGCGCTTCAGTAAATAATGTCAGTTATACCGCTAGACTTCTCTGTTTCATCCAGTCATTTATCGAGTTGTTAAAAATGGTGCGCGGCTGAGTTGGTTTCTTATGCGGTCCAGCCTGGTAAGAATGGTGTGAATATTGATGCATTCGCCCCTTTTCCTTACACCACCTATTTTGGCCAAACAAGGCACACATCTTTCATAAGTTTGGAGCTTTATAGAGCATTTTATTTTATTTTTTTTAATTGTCAATTTTTATTTTAATAACTAGGGATGAGCGAATCGACTTCGGATGTAACATCCAAAGTCGATTCGCATAAAACTTTGTTCCAATATTGTATGGAGCAGGAGTTCCGTACAGTATTAGACTGTATTGGCTCCGATGAGCCGAAGTTATAGCTTTGCGAAGTCTCGTGAGACTTCGGATAATTTCATAAAATAATTTGTACTGTAAAAAAACATTTCCCGGACTCTGGTTCGGTTCCAAGTGGTACCTTGGAACCAAACCTGAGTTCGCCTCTACTGACATGTCTGTTGAGGTAATAACTTGCATCCCCCATGTAACAATAATTCTGGAGGCTCTAGTCTTATGGCTCTGTGTTGTGCCATTCCTTTATTATTTCTACTAGAAGTTATGAATGAATTACTGTTAGCCTTCAGTAAGGGTACAGAGGGGTGGTACCTGTACAGTCTGACACTAGCTGCATTGATTGGACCGAGTCACAAACACCCACTGTTGGTAACACCCAGCAGTGCCTTTATTACAAACTGCTGGCAATTCATTTGTAAACTTCTAGCAGGAATAATAAAGGAATGGCACAACATAGAGCCATAAGAATAGATGCTCCAGAATCGGTAATTAACGAGAAATCAGGAGAGGTGACAGGTCCTCTTTAACCACCTCAGCCCCCTTAGCTTAAACACCCTTAATGACCAGGCCACTTTTTACACTTCTGCACTACACTATTTTCACCGTTTATTGCTCGGTCATGCAACTTACCACCCAAATGAATTTTACCTCCTTTTCTTCTCACTAGTAGAGCTTTCATTTGGGGGTATTTAATTGCTGCTGACATTTTTACTTTTTTTGTTATTAATCTAAATTTAACGATTTTTTTGCAAAAAAATGAAATTTTTCAGTTGTAAAATTATGTAAAAAAATCTACATCCATATATAAATTTTTCTCTAAATTTATTGTTCTACATGTCTTTGATAAAAAAAAAAAATGGTTTGGGTAAAAGTTATAGCGTTTACAAACTATGGTACAAAAATGTGAATTTCCGCTTTTTGAAGCAGCTCTGACTTTCTGAGCACCTGTCATGTTTCCTGAGGTTCTACAATGGCCAGACAGTACAAACACCCCACAAATGACCCCATTTCGGAAAGTAGACACCCTAAGGTATTCGCTGATGGGCATAGTGAGTTCATAGAACTTTTTATTTTTTGTCACAAGTTAGCGGAAAATTATGATTTTATTTTTTTTTTGTTTCTTACAAAGTCTCATATTCCACTAACTTGTGACAAAATATAAAAACTTCCATGAACTCACTATGCCCCTCACGGAATACCTTGGGGTGTCTTCTTTCCAAAATAGGGTCACATGTGGGGTATTTATACTGCCCTGGCATTTTAGGGGCCCTAAAGCGTGAGAAGAAGTCTGGGATCCAAATGTCTAAAAATGCCCTCCTAAAAGGAATTTGGGCCCCTTTGCGCATCTAGGCTGCAAAAAAGTGTCACACATGTGGTATCGCCGTTCTCAGGAGAAGTTGGGCAATGTGTTTTGGGGTGTCTTTTTACATATACTCATGCTGGGTGAGAGAAATATCTCGGCAAAAGACAACTTTTCCCATTTTTATACAAAGTTGGCATTTGACCAAGATATTTATCTCACCCAGCATGGGTATATGTAAAATGACACCCCAAAACACATTGCCCAACTTCTCCTGAGTACGGCAATACCACGTGTGACACTTTTTTGCAGCCTAGATGCGCAAAGGGGCCCACATTCCTTTTATGAGGGCATTTTTAGACATTTGGATCCCAGACTTCTCACGCTTTAGGGCCCCTAAAATGCCAGGGCAGTATAAATACCCCACATGTGACCCCATTTTGGAAAGAAGACACCCCAAGGTATTCAATGAGAGGCATGGCGAGTTCATAGAAATATATTTTTTTTTTTTTTTTTTTTAAATCAAATATTTTTTTATTGATTTTATAACATTTTATAGTGAACAGTACAACAAAATAGGAAAAACCCCTCCCCGTCCCTCCCACAATCCCCTCCCATATCCACCCTCCCCAGCCCATTCTTGCAGCCAATATAATAAACAATATAGATTAAAGTTCAAAGGTCCATTTTTTTTAATGTCTTCTTATTGGTCACAGAACGTCCATGAAAGCAGGGTAAAGTCCTTCACTAGGTTCCCCACATCTCACCATCACAGCATTCATTACTCTCACATACATTTACTACAGCTTACTATAGCAATACTATGCAGGGTAATATTCAATTTTCAAAGATCCACTTTCCCGCTACATTGTAACATTTAGGACACTAGACTAAAACATTGTAATGATCTATCCACAAAGACCATATTTTATTAAATTTTTTATTGTTCCCTCTTTTCTGGTACACATAACTTTCTAGTTTGACTAGTATATGTATTTTGTTTATCAGTTGCGATAAGAGTGGAGAATCAGGAGCAATCCAATAGAAAGCTATCAGCTTCCTGGCTTGGTATAATATTCTCAGGATAGCCAGTTTCAATTCACTAGAGACTGGGATATCTCCCATATGACCTAGTAAATATACCAAAGGGGATAAATCAATCTGCACATGATATACAGTGTTAATTAATTCCCGAACATCTATCCAGTAGCGCCGAAGTCTCGGGCAATTCCATATCATGTGAACCAGGTCTCCGTTATGAGCTCCACATCGCTGACAGGTATCATCTGACCGATAACCCATTCTAAACAGCAAAGCCGGTGTCCTATACACCCTATGTAATAGAAAGAGTTGAGAGACTCTATGAGCCTCACTTACTGCCACATTTGGAAAGCTTTCTACTACCTCTTCCCACTGCTCTACTGACAAACCGGGAATATCTTGCTTCCATTTGTCATATAATTTTAACGGTTGAGATTTCTGAATTGCTTCCAAGAGGGTCAGATAATGAAGTGAGATGACTCCTTTTGTCGCCCCTCTAGTAGAAGCAAGGTCTAGTATGACATGCTTTCCAGCGGGAATTATTTCCTCCTGCTTCCCCTGCGCCTGAATAGCATGTCTAACTTGCAGGTAAACGTAAAAGAGAGATTTAGGTAACTCATATTCCTGTTGTAGTACTGCAAAACTCTTAAGGGACCTTTCTGTGTATAGCTTATACATTCGGTCAAGACCATATCGTTCCCAGGTCTTGGCAGACGGGATCTTATCCAGTTCCTTATAGGTAAAATTCGGCCATATCGGAGTAAAGTTCGTGTATCCACAAATTCCTGCTATATTCCTAGCTTTCCACCATACCTTATGTATAACACGCAGAAGGCTATATTGTCCTCCCATTTTGTCAAAAGTACCGTCTTCTAGGGCTGCCATTATACATCTACCACCAATAAGATGTTGCACAATCCTTCCTACTGTGTTAACAGTGTCATTTTCTCCCCAACCTCTGATATGTTGTAATTGGGCCGCTAAGTAATACACCCAAGGGTCTGGGACACCCAACCCTCCCTGGGTCTTGGATCTACATAAAGTCGCAAGCTTTATACGTGGAATCCCTTTCTTCCAAATAAGGTCACGGAATATCGCATTAACAGTGTGGAAGATTTTAAGTGGTATCCAAGTCGGTGCATTATGAAGGATATACAAAAGTTGCGGCATAAGTATCATTTTTAAAAGATTAGTGCGACCAATTAATGTCAAGGGTAATTTAGACCACACCTGAACCTTTTTCCTAAACTTATCTAGGAGTGGCAGTATATTAAGGTTAGCAAACTCGTTAATTTGTGCTGACACTTGAATGCCTAAGTATTTAAATGCTGATACTACCTGCAAACCTGCTGTATGACAGGGGTCAATCTCTAGATTTGGAGACAGTGCCATAATCACCGACTTGGACCAATTAATGGATAAGCCTGATAATTTCCCAAAATCGTTAATGATCGACATGGCCTTAGGAAGGGATGAACGCCAGCTCTCCAGAAACAATAATAAATCGTCGGCATATAGAGCGACCTTTTCAGTCAGTGTGCCATACACCATACCTTTCACCTCACTTGCCTTTCTCAGGGCAGCAGCTAACGGTTCCACCGCCACTGCAAATAGCAATGGTGATAGGGGACATCCCTGCCTAGTCCCTCTATATAATCTAAAGGAGGCCGATAGTTTTCCATTCACCTGAATCCTGGCAGTAGGACAAGCGTACAGTAGCCTAATCCATTGTATGAATCCTGCCCCTACCCCCATAGCCTTAAGCACCGATATTAAGTAGAGCCATTCCACACTGTCAAATGCCTTGGCCGCATCCAGAGATGCGACCACTGCATCCGAGGTGCGGACCTGGCCTGCCTGAATATTAAGGTATAACCTTCTAATATTCACTGCTGTCGACATATTGGGCATAAATCCAGCCTGATCAGTATGTATCAATGAAGTAATTACTGAGTTGAGGCGTTTGGCCAGGACTTTTGCCAAAATTTTTACGTCAACCTGCAATAGGGAAATAGGACGGTAAGACTCTGCTTCTAGAACATCTTTTCCCGGTTTTGGGATCACCGCTATGATCGCTTCGTTCATAGTTGCTGGGAGTTCGCCTAGTTGTTGGGCATCTTTCAGCACCTCTAGTAGCTGAGGTAATAGCACAGATGAGAAAGTTCTATAAACCTCAACAGGTAGACCATCACCCCCTGGTGATTTATTATTAGTCATATCACCCACAGCCATTTCTAATTCCCGCAGGGAAACAGGAGCATCCAATATGGCTTGTTGCTCAGTTGTGAGAGTGGGAAGGCCCAGTGGGTGCAGGAAACCTTCTATCTCCGATTCAATGGCTGTAGATTTGGATGTATACAGGGAGGCATAGAACGTATACATGATCTGTGCTACCTGCTCAGGTGAAGTATGTAACACTCCATTAGAATCTCGCAATGCTGCTATAAAGTTAGTCTGTTGTTGAGCCTTGGTCAGCAGGGCAAGTAATCTCCCTGCTCTTTCTCCTTCCTCATAATATTTCTGTTTCTGAAAGAATCTCCTGTTCTGTGCATTTAATAATAGTCTTTCATTTAACTTTTGCTGAGCCTCTTTCCATTGGCCTTCATGTTCTACAGAGGGGGTCATTACGTAATTAGTCTCAGCATTTTTAACCCTTAGAAGCAATTCCTGTACTTTAGCCCTACTTTCACTTCTCCTCCCATTAACTTTGGCAATCAATATGCCCCTTAAAAAAGCCTTCATGGCATCCCATACAACAAGTCGGGAGGAAGTATGTGTGTTGAATATGAAAAACTCATCCAACTCCTCCTTAATCTGAGATGTGTCAGCCAGGACAGTTAACCAGTATGGGTTAAATTTCCAGCACCTATCTCCCCGAATTAAAGGGGATACTAAACAGACAGTAAGTAGGATAGGGGAGTGATCGGATAGTCGCCTAGGGAGATATATGATATCTTGGAGTAGCTGGCCCATTTCCTCATTACCAAGGATCATATCTATCCTAGACAATGATTTATATGCACTTGAGTAACACGAATATACTCTAGCTTCCGGGTTCCTAAGTCTCCAGAAGTCAAGCAGGGAAGCTTCCTGTAACATCCGTCCAAAGGGGGTTATTTCCCTATTAACTGTTAGTGTGTTATCATTAAATTTATCTAGTACAGGGTTAATCATATTGTTGAAATCACCCAATAAGACCACAGGAATACTCGGGAGGTCTATAATAAGTGATATCAACTTTTTAAGGACTATTGGTGAATAGGGTGGGGGTATATACACACCAATAATAATGCATTCAGTGTTATATAATTTACCATGTAAAAATATAAAACGCCCTTCTGTATCCACACGTTTTGTCTTGCATTCAAATGGGATGGCTCTGTGTATAAGAATGCTCACACCCCTGGCATACGTAGAATACGTGGCATGAAAACATTGCCCGGCCCAATGAGGAGTAAGCAAACGTGTTTGATCTGACGTTAAGTGAGTTTCTTGAAGGCAACATATTAATGGCTGGTATTGCTTCAGACTATCTATAACCGCCCTTCTTTTAATTGCGTCTTTGATGCCCCTAACGTTCCAACTTAGGAGTTTAACTGAGTTAGCCATATTCGATATTTACATATGGTGAATATTTCGCCAGCTCAGTCAAGGACCTCTCCCTCACAGTGTTTTTTTTAAAAGACAATATAAAATTTCTAATAGGATACCTCTTAAATAACATTCTCATGGCTGCAAAAATTAAACAAATTCCCCAAAACCTTACAAGCTCAACATAAACCCTCGTAGGCGGGTTACTGAGTTCGCCAACTAGTTCCCTCCTGGGATTCCCATAGCGGGACTGGAGGCGTAAAGAACAACAGAACCCATCGGCGTCATCAGGCCCATGGGTAACAAATATTACCCAGTGGAGGGGTGACAAGTACATAGTTAACTGCACTACCGTGCTCAATAAAGCTGTATATAACCAAGCTTAAACAGTTAAACCATTAGTATCCGAGCTCCCGCCCGATTCCCGGACAGTATGCATTTAGAACCTTTTGTCATGGACATCAAAGACTGGATTAGATCATAGCAGAGAAATAAACTGATATTACTTATGATTACATTGCAATAAGACTCTCTAGGTATATCGCAAACACACATTCAGTCATACACCCTGCCCAGAAATACTTATACAGCCGGGGACTTTAAGGATCACAGCAGCTCAGACTCCATCCACATTCTGTCTTGCTTCTCTTAACTGGCGTTCATGACGGTCCAACCACCGCAGAGCTTCCTTGGGGTCTTCAAAGAAGGATGTATTTCCCAACGCCGCAACTCTCAGCTTTGCTGGATAGATCATGGAGTAGGAGACGTCCAGTCCTCTCAGCCGTCTTTTAATATCAAGGAATCTCGCCCTTTTCTTTTGGACCTCCATAGAATAATCAGGAAAGAAGGATATCTTGTGCCCATCAATAGATATTTCTGGAAGCTCTCTAGCTTTTCTGAGGATGATGTCACGATCCCTGTAGTGGAGAACTTTCATGAGTACAGGCCTTGGCGGAGCACCTGGGGGTAAAGGGCGGGTAGGGACCCTGTGGGCTCTCTCTATCGCAAATAAAGGAGTCAGAGTTTCGGGTCCAAACTGATCCTTCACCCATTTCTCAAAGAATTCCGTAGGATTCGCCCCTTCCACTTTTTCCGGAACCCCCACCAGTCTGACATTATTTCTGCGCAGACGATTTTCAAGGTCGTCTTGCTTAGCCATAAGGGAATCCAACTGGCGTGCTTGGTTAGCTGACTCTCTCTTAATGGGTGTTATGGCATCTTCCACATCCCCCATACGATCTTCCAGGGCAGTGGTACGTTCCGCCAATCGTTTCAGATCGTGCCGCACAATGGAGATATCTTCTTTTATAGTCCCCACCTGCATATTGAGAGCATTTAATGATTTACCACATTTTGCAATGGCTCTCATAACATCCTTAAGTGTGGGCTCTTCAGTGTCAGAATCAGGAGCATCCGCCCCAGTGTCTGCATCGCAGGCCAGCAGAGGATCATATCTATTTGGGCTGCAGACTTCACTTATGTCTGCTCCAGCCTCTTCCTCCTCGATAAATTGCCTACTGGCAGATGAAGCCCGTTTATTTCTGTCCCTTGTAGCCTGTGAGAGAGCGGCGTCGCGTGCAAACTTGCCGAGTCTCACTGCAGCCTCTTTCTGTATTGTGCCTGCACGCTCTCGGCGGCTCGGCGTGTCGGGCCCGGCGCCATCTTGGATCTCCCTGGCTGCGCCCCGTCCGCCCTTTCTGGACATAGCGGCAGGATCGGTGATTCTAAGGAGCAGGATTTCACTCCTCAGCTGACGGGCGATATCAGCGGCTCAGGAGGGTGCAGTCTGTGCAGGTACAGATGTGTCCACAGGATAAATTGCCGGTTTCAGTGCGGGAGCTCAGCGAACTTGCTGGCGCTCACATGCCTGGCTAGCCACGCCCCCCAGAAATATATTTTTTTTGCACAAGTTAGCGGAAATTGATTATTTATTTTTTTTTCTCACAAAGTCTCCCTTTCCGCTAACTTGGGACAAAAATTTCAATCTTTCATGGACTCAATATGCCCCTCATGGAATACCTTGGGGTGTCTTCTTTGCGAAATGGGGTCACATGTGCGGTATTTATACTGCCCTGGCATTTTAGGGGCCCTAAAGCGTGAGAAGAAGTCTGGAATATAAATGTCTAAAAATTTTTACGCATTTGGATTCCGTGAGGGGTATGGTGAGTTCATGTGAGTTTTTATTTTTTGACACAAGTTAGTGGAATATGAGACTTTGTACGAAAAAAATAAAAATAAAAAATTTCCGCTAACGGGCCAAAAAAATGTCTGAATGGAGCCTTACAGGGGGGTGATCAATGACAGGGGGGTGATTACCCCCCTGTCATTGATCACCCCCCTATAAGGCTCCATTCAAATGTCTGTATGTGTTTTGCGGATCCGATCCGTGGATCCGTAAAAAACATACGGACGTCGGAATGGAGCCTTACAGGGGGGTGATCAATGACAGGGGGGTGATCAGGGAGTCTATATGGGGTCATCACCCCCCTGTAAGGCTCCATTCAGACGTCTGTATGTGTTTTGCGGATCCGATCCGTAAAAAACATACGGACGTCTGAATGGAGCCTTACAGGGGGTTGATCAATGACAGGGGGGTGATCAGGGAGTCTATATGGGGTGATCAGGGGTTAATAAGTGACAGGGGGGGGGGTGTAGTGTAGTGGTGTTTGGTGCTACTTATTACTGAGCTGCCTGTGTCCTCTGGTGGTCGATCCAAACAAAAGGGACCACCAGAGGACCAGGTAGCAGGTATATTAGACGCTGTTATCAAAACAGCGTCTAATATACCTGTTAGGGGTTAAAAAAATCGCATCTCCAGCCTGCCAGCGAACGATCGCCGCTGGCAGGCTGGAGATCCACTTGCTTACCTTCCGATCCTGTGAACACGTATATGCGTGACTCTGCGCAGGGCTGCCGCCTCCGGAACGCGATCCTGCGTTAGGCGGTCCGTAGGCGGTTAAAGAGCATTTGTCAGCATGATCAACCCTATTAACTCAAGCTGGTTGGGTTGATCATCTTGCTTAAAACAATACCTTTCTTTTGTCTGTATGTTAAACAGCTGCAGAGATATTAGTGTTTGATTCATATGCAAACTATCAAGTTGGAGCATGAGGGGGTGGGGCTAAATCATTGGAGCACTGCTTTTGTAACACCCTTGTGCCTGGAGATGAGTGGTCAGCCTTTTATGTAGATGTTCCGGGTTCAAATCCCAAAAGAGATTTTTTACTTCACTTATTTTGTTTTCCTCTTATTTAAAGGGTTTCTTTCCTCTAGGTGCTATGGGGGCGTCATTAGCACCTAGAGGCTCGGTCTACCTTCACAAACTGCCGCCGCCCAGCGCGTCCCTCCAGCCCGCCCATCTCCTCCGGAATGCGATCCTCCCTGTGAGCGTAGGTATTCGGCGCATGCGCAGTGAATGTCTGACCGCTTTCTGCACAGACATCTCCACTGCACCTGTTCCTCGGAGCACTATGATGTCATCGGCGCAGGCGCAGTGGAGATGTCTGAGCAGGGAAGCGGTCAGACATTCACTGCGCATGCGCCGAATACATACGCTCACAGGGAGGATCGCATTCAGGAGGAGATGGGCGGGCTGGAGAGACGCGCTGGGCGGCGGCAGTTTGTGAAGGTAGACCGAGCCTCTAGGTGCTAATGACGCCCCCATAGCACCTAGAGGCTCATTAGCATATCAATATAAGTTCTTTTTTTAGCGAAACGGCTGCCCCAAAAGCAATTATATTAGGATGGTTCGGTAGAGCAGACACTAGTGTCTGAAAGCTAATTATGTGAAAACGAAGTGGTAGAAACCCTTTAACCCATAATAAAAGGCTATAGCACTAATAAAGTGAGAATACAGGTTTATTTTCTACGGTTAGAAAGCTAATGCGCATTACTTGTGTCTTTATAATTATATATTGTGATTTTACCAATACCTTCAACTGAGACATGCATATCGGGCACAATTTAACCCCTTAACGCAGAATGCCATGCATGTACGGTGGGGGATGCATTGCCAGAATGCATTCTGCCGTACATGCACGGTGGGATGATCGGGCGGGCACCAGAGCGGTGCGCACCCGATCACTGCAGGGGTCCGGCAGTCCATGCTAGCCGGGCCCCTGCTGTATCCGTTTACAGCAATGCAGGCGGATTAACCCCTTCTATGCCGCGGTCCGCACTGACTGCGACATGGAAGTGGTTTGCGGCGGGTGAAGCAGCGCATCGAGGCCCCGCGCTGCTGTAGCGGGGACTCGATGCGTGACAAGGCAGCCAGATGCCGTGCAGAGGCTGCCCAATGCCCTCCACGGCATCTGGACCTGTAGTACACGAACAGGCAATGCAGTACAATACAGAGTCCCAGAGTGGGACAGAAATAAAGTTAAAAAAAAAAAAAAGGGTTTTGAATTTTTAAAAAAAGCCCCTTTCCCCTGATTTTATAAGAAAAAAAAGAAAAACTGCACATATTGGGTATCGCCGCGTCCGTAACGACCGGCTCTATAAAAATACCACATGACAATGATTTTAGTGTATAAAACTTAAATAAATAAAAAAAAGTATACATATTAGGTATCGTCAAGCGGGCAGCGGCCTAGGCGTCTCTAATGCTACAGTAAAGGGCTGCTGTAGCGCGATCCCGGCTCCTGCTCGTACACTCAGCCGGCTTCAGTTTCGCTACCGTCTCACTAAACTGAGCCAAACGGATCCGTTCTGACACGCAATGTAAGTAAATTTTCACTGACACAATAGAAAACGGATCCGTCCCCCATTGACTTTCAATGGTGTTCAAGATAAAACAAACATTGACAATGTTAAAGATAATACAAACAGATCCGTTCTGAACGGATGCATGCGTTGTATTATCAGTGCGGATCCGTCTGTGCAGATCCATGATGAATCCGCACAAAACGGCAGTGTGAAAGTAGCCTTAGTCACAGCCGGCTTTTCATATGGTGTGAATAATCCAGACTTGCAGATTATAATAAATGGGCGCTAGTTGCTTCTCACATTTGTATA
Source organism: Bufo bufo (assembly GCF_905171765.1). Classification (NCBI taxonomy): domain Eukaryota; kingdom Metazoa; phylum Chordata; class Amphibia; order Anura; family Bufonidae; genus Bufo; species Bufo bufo. The sequence goes on from NC_053394.1 coordinate 180,390,744, forward strand.
ATGCTGTGTGTTACTCACAACCTCCTGTAGATCATCAACCACCTTTCGCTCCGGTCTCTCAGCGCAGATGTCCGCTGTGTCACTCGCAACCTCCTGCGGATTACTCACTGCTTTCGCTCCGTTCTTGCAGCGCGGGTCTCTGCTGTGCCGCTCTCGGCTGTGACTTCCCAGCGCGTGCGCTCCAAGGTTCCCGATACGCCGACTTCAATTGATAATAGTGTTCGTGTTCACCTTGTCTGCGATATATTCTTGTGCACACTGCCCATTCACAACCGCCAGACGCGTTTTGGTACACGTATGTACCTTCCTCAGTGGTATACAATTCTGGATAGGAATCATTGGATTATATGTCTGTTACATAGAAAAGTCTGTTTTAGAAGACTGATATAAGATGCAGAGATAAGCTCACACCTTGGCATGGCACCTTCTTATTTTAGAGACCGTGACCTACAAAAAGGTGTTAGGAGTTCTCTGCCTATGTTCAGGGACATCAAAACTTTCAGGCCTTGCAATTACACCAAAGCACATCAAGCACAAATACAATGTACTGTATAGTGCTAGATAGTTTTGACAAGAGCTCAGATTTTCTCAAATATCAGCTGTATATAAAAGCCCACAATCAGTTAAAATCAGACCCAGATGTGGGACATCTGGTGGGGACCACTCCCACGATTACATTCCGCCGTGACCGAAATTTGAAGGATAAGCTGGTCCACAGTTTTTTGCAAACCCCACAGCCGGGAACGTGGCTCGTTCGGCAACCTAGGGGGACCTTTCGTTGTAGCGGCTGCGTTGCCTGTGAGGCAATCCAACGGGGGCAAAACTTTACCAGCACAGTGACACAGAGACAATTTACAATTCTATCCTTAATAAATTGCAGGACCAGCGGGGTCATCTACACCCTGTACAGAATTATTAGGCAAATGAGTATTTTGACCACATCATCCTCTTTATGCATGTTGTCTTACTCCAAGCTGTATAGGCTCGAAAGCCTACTACCAATTAAGCATATTAGGTGATGTGCATCTCTGTAATGAGAAGGGGTGTGGTCTAATGACATCAACACCCTATATTAGGTGTGCATAATTATTAGGCAACTTCCTTTCCTTTGGCAAAATGGGTCAAAAGAAGGACTTGACAGGCTCAGAAAAGTTAAAAATAGTGAGATATCTTGCAGAGGGATGCAACACTCTTAAAATTGCAAATCTTCTGAAGCGTGATCATCGAACAATCAAAGTTTCATTCAAAATAGTCAACAGGGTCGCAAGAAGCGTGTGGAAAAACCAAGGCGCAAAATAACTGCCCATGAACTGAGAAAAGTCAAGCGTGCAGCTGCCAAGATGCTACTTGCCACCAGTTTGGCCATATTTCAGAGCTGCAACATCACTGGAGTGCCCAAAAGCACAAGGTGTGCAATACTCAGAGACATGGCCAAGGTAAGAAAGGCTGAAAGATGACCACCACTGAACAAGACACACAAGCTGAAACGTCAAGACTGGGCCAAGAAATATCTCAAGACTGATTTTTCTAAGGTTTTATGGACTGATGAAATGAGAGTGAGTCTTGATGGGCCAGATGGATGGGCCCGTGGCTGGATTGGTAAAGGGCAGAGAGCTCCAGTCCGACTCAGACGCCAGCAAGGTGGAGGTGGAGTACTGGTTTGGGCTGGTATCATCAAAGATGAGCTTGTGGGGCCTTTTCGGGTTGAGGATGGAGTCAAGCTCAACTCCCAGTCCTACTGCCAGTTTCTGGAAGACACCTTCTTCAAGCAGTGGTACAGGAAGAAGTCTGCATCCTTCAAGAAAAACATGATTTTCATGCAGGACAATGCTCCATCACACGCATCCAAGTACTCCACAGCGTGGCTGGCAAGAAAGGGTATAAAAGAAGAAAATCTAATGACATGGCCTCCTTGTTCACCTGATCTGAACCCCATTGAGAACCTGTGGTCCATCATCAAATGTGAGATTTACAAGGAGGGAAAACAGTACACCTCTCTGAACAGTGTCTGGGAGGCTGTGGTTGCTGCTGCACGCAATGTTGATGGTGAACAGATCAAAACACTGACAGAATCCATGGATGGCAGGCTTTTGAGTGTCCTTGCAAAGAAAGGTGGCTATATTGGTCACTGATTTGTTTTTGTTTTGTTTTTGAATGTCAGAAATGTATATTTGTGAATGTTGAGATGTTATATTGGTTTCACTGGTAAAAATAAATAATTGAAATGGGTATATATTTGTTTTTTGTTAAGTTGCGTAATAATTATGCACAGTAATAGTCACCTGCACACACAGATATCCCCCTAAAATAGCTAAAACTAAAAACAAACTAAAAACTACTTCCAAAAATATTCAGCTTTGATATTAATGAGTTTTTTGGGTTCATTGAGAACATGGTTCTTGTTCAATAATAAAATTAATCCTCAAAAATACAACTTGCCTAATAATTCTGCACTCCCTGTATTTAGCCACATGCACGTGTGGTCTGCAATATGTGGGCAAGACGATACGGGAGTTCAGACGGAGGATTGGTGAGCACCTCAACGATATCCGCAATGGCGCAGACACTCCCATCGCACGCCATGTCTCCACCGAACACGCCGGCAATGTGGGGGCTATTAAGTTCTATGGTATTGAAGTGGTCAATAGGTCTGTAAGAGGTGGGGACCACAATAGGAGACTGTTACAAAGGGAGGCAGAGTGGACGTTCAGGTTGCGCACTGTGCGTCCTGAGGGCCTGAACGAACATATATCATATGTTTGTTTTTTGTAATCATACAATAATCCCCAGCATAATACCTTAGGGGTACACATATATATATATATATGTGACATCATGGATCCAAGACATGTCGGATCCATGGATCCAATAAACCGTCGGATCCATGGATCCAAATAAACTGTCCTTCGTATTGGTCCCTGTCCCAATGAAACTGAGTCATCATTCTCTATTTCCCAAATATGAGTTCATGTGTATGTGTGTCTATGACCTCAGCACACATGGGGTTAATGTATCTGACAGTAAACCCAGGTACATGGATGACTGATCGCCGATATGACATACTGCTGCTTCCTTCAGCACTATTTCTATTCTGTCCCAATCTGTGTTCTTTCATGGGCATTATACTGAAATGAATCGCCGATTGTTCCCTGTTAAATATATATATTTTTAGTGTGTTGACAGGCCCGGTGCTATAATAAGGCAGACCAAGCGGCCGCCTTAGGGCGCTGAGAATGGGGGACGGAAAAATTTAACTTTTTTTTTTCATTAATCACTTGCATGTCGCCGGCCTCCTGCGGCTGTTCTCCTCTGTGTGGTGGTCCTCATATCTTCTCTCTGGGCTCCCGAGTCCTGACAAGTTGTTTGAGGACCTTTTCCACTCTGCCAATCAGTGGCCGCAGCTGTGTCACGTGTCAGGGCAGTGATTTCCTGCTGAGCCAATCACTGGTCTGACACATGACACAGCTGCAGCCACTGATTGGCTGAGTGGGAAAGGTCCTCAAAGTCTTGTCGGGAGCACAGAGAGAAGATACCAGGACCACACGGAGAAGAAGACGGGAACAGGCCCAGGTGAGGAGCATAATGTTTATTTTTACACAACATTAATAGAGGGGGGAAATGTGACATAGAGGGGGGAGAAATGTGCCATGGAGGGGGAGAAATGTGACACAAAGGGGTGATGTAAAAAGCAGGGGGTGATGTGACATGGAGGGGGAGAAACGTGACATGAAGGGGGAGAAATGTCACATTTCTCCCCCTCCATGTCACATCACCCCCTGCTTTATACATCACCCCCCTATGTCACATTTCATCCCCCTCCATGTCACATCACGCCCTCCTTTTTACATCACCCTCACCGAGTTGTGGGGGGCGCCAAAATGTAGCTTCGCTTGTGTGTGCAAAAATCCTTGCACCGGCCCTGTTGACACTCAGTGCAGGATTGCGGCATGAAGAGAGGCAGGTCTCACACACCTACCTCATGTGACTCGCCAGCTGCCCCTGGATCCGCCCAGCCGTGGGAGGGGTTTTTCTCCCTATTTAAACTGCAGAGAGCGGTGGCCGTATTACGGCCATCATAGCGCTGGAGCTGTCGCCTCACCATCAGAGGCTGACGGCACCTACATGTTTGTTTGTCCTACAGTTAACCTAGCTCCTGATGAGCCTCTACAAGGCGAAACGTTGAGCTTGAACATAGGTTTAGGGCATGGACAGAGCGCATCCACATGCTAATTAAGGCAGATAGCAGTCAGCTGGATTAGTTAGGACTTTGAGTTTTTGCTGAATGGAGGGGTCTGTAGGGAGGATTTTCTCACCTGGTGTTCATTTTTGAGGGTCACCTATACAAAATGTGGTTACTCCCCTCCCCCCTGGCAACTTTTTTAGTCCTAAACTGGGTAACGCTGTGTCATAGCATATGACTACCTGTGATCTGAGCACGCCACAGTTGTTCTTACACAGGTGTTGTCAGTGCATGAGGTTACCATCTTATATCCAGCAACTATACATATGTTGTATGACTAGCTGATGCTGTAGTTGCTCCGCACCTCCTAGTGCAGCCACATGTACTGGTGGGATCATTACGCATCTCGTATACGTCTAGCATCAACATATACTATAGAACCATATTTTTTGTTTGTTTGTAGATTTAGGGATCTTCACACTTCTCCCTAGTTTTAGTGCCTATCTAATAAATCGTAAGTTTTAGCTTAATCACGTTTCTTCCAGCTGTGACTCCTTTAATGATTGTGAAACGTAAACTTCCTAGCAGAGTTTTTCAGAAATACCCACAATCACTTGCTTGTTCAGAGTCAGGTAATTGTTTTGCCAAAATACTTTGTTGTGAAACAGCAATTCATACAAGACTAAAGGCTAATACCCAGACTGTGAGAAGCGTATGCCTCATCATAAATCCGGCACAGCATCTGGCAGTGTGTACGCCGCCAGACTATGATAAAATCTTCCCCATTGTGTTTTTTATTTTGCTATGTACCGGGTGCGGTGGGTGTGCCTATACTGATTTTTAGGTGAAGCTACCGTAAAATCACATTGACTAAGGACATGAGGGGTCAGGAGCGTGTAAGACAAGTGAATCATTTATTTTCCAGAGTTGCTGTTTGCGATACTTAGAACAATCAATTAGGAATTGAGTTTTATCTATGGTTCTGTGTGCCAGTCTGATCACTTGTGTTTTTGTATGTATGGATTTGTGCACCAGAAGGCCATGAGCTGGTTTGCTTTTCAAATTCTGCTAATGTTTTAAACAGAAGTCTTTGCTCATAAAACAAAGGTAACCACCTTCCCTCCGCAATGTGCTATTACAATGCACTGCGGGAGGGTGTTAAAAGTAAAGGTATAAGGATACCTGCACACGTTGCAGATTTGTATGCAGAAAATCCACATGAAATCCACACCAGTACCTCATAAAAAAATGCTGCACTATTTTCTGCAGATTTACTGCTCGTGTTAACAAAACCATTTAAGTCTATGGGTAAATCGCTATACTGTGTATAATATATATATATATATATATATATATATATATATATATATATATATATATATATATATATATATATAGAGAGAGAGAGAGCAAAAAAGTTCAGTGGCAGCACCGTCAAAGAAAAAGAAAAAAATGCGGGTGCAGCTGGCCCAGCGTGGATGAGAGCCAATCCAAATAGACAGAAAAAACAAAAAGGGCAGCACTCCAAAAAGTAAAAGAAGAAATCTTTAATTACCCATGCGGGACAAGCGACGTTTCGGCTCAATGTGTGAGCCTTTCTCAAGCTAAGTGTACAGACAAAATACTGGGTATATATGCCAGTGAGAGTGAATACAATCAATGTGCAATCCAGGTGTGTTCAATCATAACAATTGAGATAATCAAAATACAAAATACAGTACATATGACATAATCACAATGGGTCACATGATAAAAATCTGTGCATAATCATATGGTGAATAATCAATTAAAAAATTCATATAACATACAATAAAAATGTGCAAATACATAAGAATACTGCATGATTATCAATCATACAGTAAGTGGTGTCAGCTGTATATGCTGATAAAGTGCTAAGTGCTTACTGCGTGGGTCAGGCAAACGGAGGGTGAAGGACGATGCAGGACACAGACGGCTGTCATGGAACATGCGGTTTCGGCGTGCCTGTAGTGTGACTGCGCATGTCACAATGACGTATGTAACATACTTCCGGGTTACGATGTGCTTGTGGTACCGCAAATGCGCATTAGCCTTCTGATGTCTCTTGCGCCATCTTGGATCAGGGCATATTGCCTGCAATGCCAGGAACCTCTGTTGGTAACAGCCGATGTATAACAAATAAGGTGAGGGCACATCATAGTGCTCCTATAGCCTATACTGGTGGCTGAGTGAGTGCAGAAACGGGACGCAACAAAATCAAAGCTGCAGCCCACATCCGTGATCCCAGATCCATTGCGCACCCACACGTTAGTGTGAGGTCACACAGTATCTGCGAACAATGCCCACTCATTACCACCCCATAGGGGAGGGATCTCCTCATATACACCTCTAGTGTAAACAACAGACTGTGGTCACAGAGGCACCAAAAAGCATCTACAAGCATAAGAATGCACTGACAAAGAAAGACTATCCTTGTATAGGCTTGCCGTCCACATTTACAGCCTCATATCTCCTCACTCCATGCTCCGTGGCCCACCTACTGCAGACTAGGAAAAAAAGAAAACGAGAGAAAAAGGAGAATAAGTATATTGTGTATACAAATAAATAATAAAAAGGAACATGTTTTTTTGTCTTGTACAAAAATCTCACAATATACACAGTGAGGTCAACACCATAATGTACAGCATGGAGGCAAACCACAAACCCTAACCCACCCCAATCCTGTAGTCCACATTTAGACCACAGGGCTTGAGGGAATTAAAGGTGTGAATCCACCTCAACTCCCGTCTATTTAGAAGATTAGCCCTGTTGCCACCTCTTCTGGGCATAGGTATAAAATCAATAATACAACACCTGAGATCCCTTTCAGTGTGTTTGAGGTCCGTAAAGTGTTTAGACACGGGCAAGTCAAGCCGTTTTTTTCTTATGCTTAGACGATGATTATTAAGCCGTGTCTTAAAATCAGTAGTGGTCTCACCTACATAAATTAAATTACATGGACACATCAGTGCATAAATGATGTAACTAGAATCACAAGTTAGATAATATCGTATCGGGTATACCACCCCAGTTTGAGGGTGTACAAAATTTTTGCCTTTTACGATATATTTGCAATTTACACATGATAAGCATGGGAAACAACCTGTGCTGTTTGTTGTCAATGTTGTCTGTCTCAATTTTTTGGTGGTACCTACGTCAGCCTTGACTAACTGGTCCTTAATACTTTTGGATCTGCGGTAGGACATGGGTGGGGCATGGAATTCTTTTACAGCATTGTGGCATCCACCCAGTATACCCCAATGGCGTCGGATGATGTTCCCTATCGCTATACTCTGTTCCGAGTACATGGAAACAAAAGGAATTCTAGTTGGTTTTGTTTGACGTACTTTATTAGAAAGATATATATATAAATGCTGTGGATTTGAAAATCCGCACAGCGGGTCAATTTTCTATACTGAAAATATAAGCAGTGTACATGTCATGTCGGATTTACTGTGTTGATACTGTATTGCACATTGGTTTCTCCTAATAAAAATCTGTGAAGAAAAACTGCGTGTAATCCGCAACATGTGCAGGTGGCCTAAAGAATTCTACTTCTTGGAACCTGAATTAATACTACATCATCCTACCTGAGATCTTTGTTAATTAAAGGACTCCTCCACTTTAGACAGACAGTCTCTTCCTGATAAGTTTCTAACAGGGTATTCTGCTTCTGCTGAGACCCCCTGCTGTAATCTGTAGTACTTAATATCTCTCCAGTGCCATAACAATGGAAAGAACACATTATACACCCCAAAACAGCTGTCTGCAGATGAGGTGCTGGCTTATTTAATGTCTGAGTCATGTCTCAAAGCCTATTTAAAGGGTCAAACATTGACTTCTAGGATAGCTGCCTTACATCTGATGGCATCAGAGGGAGAGCTTTTTTTTGAAAGCTCTTTTGCATCCCTCCCCAGAATTCCAGAGGGGCATGTATGGCCTATAAGCCGCCTCACACCAATTAAGAAGCTCTCTCCACAGGGAGCGATGGTACTCCCTAAATACAGCTCTCAACAATGGGCTGTCTTGTGTAGTATATACAGTTGTGTTCAAAATAATAGCAGTGAGTTTAAAAAAAGTTAATAAAGCTCAAAATCCTTCTAATAGCTTTTATTTCCATACACACAAATGCATTGGGAACACTACACATTCTATTCCAAATCAAAACATGAATAAAAATATATCAAATTTTTGTTGTTCCTCTAAAAAAATTGAAGAAAAGTGAATATTAGACTGTTCAAAAAAAATAGCAGTGTTTGTATTCTTCTTTACAAACTCAAACATTCACTATATAAACTGAAAAATGTTTGAAGATGTTGCTTTCCTTTGAATCTCTTAACTAATATTTAGTTGTATAACCACTGTTTCTGAGAACTGCTGTACATCTGTGTTGCATGGAGTCAACCAACTTCTGGCACCTGTGAACAGGTATTCCAGCCCAGGATGATTGGACTACATTCCACAGTTCTTCTCTATTTCTTGGTTTTGCCTCAGAAACTGCATTTTTGATGTCACCCCACAAGTTTTTTTTTATTGGATTAAGATCCGGGAATTGGGCTGGCCACTCCATAACGTCAATCTTGTTGATCTGGAACCAAGATGTTGCACGTTTACTGGTGTGTTTGGAGTCGTTGTCTTGTTAGAACACAGATTTCAAGTGCATTTCCTCTTCAGCATAAGGATGGTTTCACACGGGCGTTGCGGGAAAAGGTGCGGGTGCGTTGCGGGAACATGTGCGATTTTTCTGCGCGAGTGAAAAACATTGTAATGCGTTTTGCACGCGCGTGAGAAAAATCGGCATGATCTTTTGGGATCGGGGTTGTGTAGATTGTATTATTTTCCCTTATAACATGGTTATAAGGGAAAATAATAGCATTCTTAATACAGAATGCATAGTAAAACAGCGCTGGAGGGGTTAAAAAAAGAAATAATAATAATTTAACTCACCTTAATCCACTTGTTCGCACAGCCTAGCTTCTCTTCTGTCTTCTTCTTTGCTGTGTACAGGAAAAGGACCTGTGGTGACATCACTCCGGTCATCACATGATCTTTTACCATGGTGATGGACCATGTGATGACCGGAGTGACGTTACCACAGGTCCTTTTTCTGTACACAGCAAAGAAGAAGACAGAAGAGAAGCCGGACTGCGTGAGCAAGTGGATTAAGGGGAGTTAAATTATTTTTTAACCCCTCCAGCGCTATTGTACTATGCATTCTGTATTAAGAATGCTATTATTTTCCCTTATAACCATGTTATAAGGGAAAATAATAATGATCGGGTCTCCATCCCGATCGTCTCCTAGCAACTGTGCGTGAAAATCGCACCGCATCCGCACTTGCTTGCGGATGCTTGTGATTTTCACGCAGCCCCATTCACTTCTATGGGGCCTGCGTTGCGTGATAAACGCACAATATAGAGCATGCTGCGATTTTCACGCAACGCATAAGTGATGCGTGAAAATCCCCGCTCATGTGCACAGCCCCATAGAAATGAATGGGTCCGGATTCAGTGCAGGTGCAATGCGTTCAACTCGCACGTGTGAAAGGGGCCTAAGGCAGCATGACCTCCAAGTATTCTGATGTATTCAAACTGATCCATGATCCCTGGTATGCGATAAATAGGCCCAACACCTTAGGCTACATTCACACGTCAGTATTTTTCTATATCCCGATTTTTGGTCCGTTTTTTGCGGATCCGTTGTTCCTGAAAATGTTTCCGTATGTCATCCGTTTTTTGCGGATCCGCAAAAAACGGAAACATGTATAAATTTCAATAAGCAAATAAAGTTGTTTGGATTTCTTTGAAAATAAAAAAAATAAAAAAAAAATAAAATGTAATTTCCAGGAACGGAATCCGCATAAAACGGATGACATACGTAATGACATCCGAATGTCTTCCGTTTTTTGCGGATCCATTGACTTTGTATTGTGCCAGGATCCGAATTTTGCGGAAAAGAATAGGACATGTTTTATATTTAAACGGACATGCGGAACGGAACAACGGAAACGGACAGCACACATTGTGCTGTTCTTTTTTTCCAGGACCCATTGAAATTGAATGGGTCCAGATCTGTTCCGCAAAAAACGGAACAGATCAGGAATGAAAAAACGGTCGTGTGAATGGACCCTTATTATGATGCTTGCGCCACCATGCTTCACTGTCTTCACAGTGTACTGTGGCTTGAATTCAGTGTTTGGGGATCATCTGACAAACTGTCTCTGGCCACTAGACCCAAAAAGACCAATCTTACTTTCATCAGTCCACAAAATGTCTCTTTAGGCCAGTCAATGTGCTCTTTGGCAAATTGTAACCTCTTCAGCACGTCTGTTTTTCAACAGCAGGACTTTGTGGGGGCTTCTTGCAGATAGCTTGGCTTCACATAGGCATCTTCTAATTGTAACAGTACTCACAGGTAACTTTAGACCTTCTTTGATCTTCCTGGAGCAGATTGTTGGCTGAGTCCTTGCTATTTTGGCTATTCTTCTATCCATTTGAATAGTAGTTTTTCGCTTTCTTCCACGTCTTTCAGGTTTTGGTTGCCATTTTAAAGCATGTGCGATCATTTTAGCTGAGCAGCCTATCATTTTATATGTTTTCCCCTCTCCAGTCAACTTTTTAATCAAGGTACGCTGTTCTTCTGAGCAATGTCTGGAATGACCCATTTTCCTCAGAATTTCAGAGAGAAATGCTCTGTAACCAGCATGTACAACATTTGCTGCCTTCCTTCCTTAAATAAGGGCAATCATTTCCACCTGTTTTTCAAAGAATGAATGACCTCACTCATTGAACTCCACACTGTTATTATTTTGAACATGCCCCTTTCAATAAGTGATTGAATTAGAGAATCAGCAGCATGCATGTCATGACTGTTGGGTCTGTTAGGTTTCTATTACTCTATTACACCTGCTAGTAAATTATTTGCCATGTAGAAATATCATTTCTACCAAAAACAGTGATTGATGTGCCAGGGGTTCTCAGTAAAAACCCAGTCTCCATTTTTACTAATAGATGACCATCCTGAACAGGATACCACTGTTTTGTTAAATCAGAATTTTCTAATACCTTTAGCTAGGGAATGCAGGGATTAAGTAAAACAGTTCAGTTGCATTTTTGATTATACTTTTTCATGTAACATTTTCTATAGTACAGTGTGGCCATGAAAAAAGTATCCCACCTCCAATATATCCAAATCAAACTGCCTAATAGTAAATCTGTCTTAGTTACCCATAGCAACCAGAGTTCCTACAGGGCTCTGAAAAAATGTAAGCTGAGCTCTGATTTGCTGCTATGGACAACTAAGGCAGATTTACTATTAGGCAGTTTGATTTGGAGATATTGAAGGCAGGCTTTTTCATGGGCCACCCTATACAGTCACAATTCATTGGCATATATACTGTTTACAGTGTTACAGGAAAATATGGTTCCCAGTTGGACCCTCAGTCCTACGACCACATACCTAGTAACCGGATATAGCATACACCGATATTATTCAGTTATATTCACCCACTGAGCTATCAGTATGCCCAGAGGCTATTTGGTCATTGTGTCCCTTGTTAGCATTTCAAAGACAGAAAGGACACATTGTAAAGTGGGGGAAAGTCGATGGAAATCATTCTCTTGGCCAACAGATTGGGAAGATATTTGGGTGGTCATAGGGTGGAGTCAATGGTGGGGGGTGAGACTCAGGAAGAACCTGCCACCCCTGGACAAACAGCACTTACATCAGGAGCAAGCTAAGTTCTATTATATGTGTGCTTTCTGTGTATGTATATAAGTATAATATCCCAGTAGACTTTGTATGTGTACATATAGATATTTGTAATCTGCAATTGTATTCTATTTACATGTGGGTCTGTGTATTCTGTGTCCTACACGTGTTTATAGATGTGTAAATTATACTTACGGATAAGTCTCTATATTTTCATGTACTACTGGTCAGGTAATGGATGAGTTTGTTAAAAGTTTAGATCCAGTAGACAGTTTATTGTTGGGATCTGGATCTTTGGGCTAGAAGTGCCCCCCTTTAACCAGATTAAACAAGACAGTGTTCTATATCATACAATGGTTCCAATTGTGTTAGTTCCTCTGATGAGAAAAAACATCTCATGGAATATCACATATAATGTATTCATGAAAACTTTCCTTTTGTATCTTTTATAAGGCCAAAAAAAGACATCTGTCCATCCAGTTCAACCTGTTATCCTGCAAGTTGAACCAGAGGAAGGCAGAAAAAAAACAACTGAGGTAGAAGCCAATTTTCCCCACTTAAGGGGAAAAATTCCTTCCTGACTGCAATCAGAATAACTCCCTGGATCAACAACCCATCTCTAGTAACTATAACTAGGGTTGAGCGAACCCGAACTGTAAAGTTCGGGTTCGTACCGAAGTTTAGGATTTTTGGACCCCGGACCCGAACATTTCAGTAAAAGTTTGGGTTCGGGTTCATTGTTGGGCGATTTCTTAGCGCTCTTTGAAAGGCTGCAGAGCAGCCAATCAACAAGCGTTTAGCTGTCTGACCTTAGAAGCCATCACAGCCATGCCTACTAATGGCATGGCTGTGATTGGCCAGTGCAGCATGTAACCCAGCCTCTATATAAGCTTGAGTCACGTAGCGCTGCACGTCACTCTGCTGTTACTAGTGTAGGGAGTGGATGCTGCTGGTGATTTCAGGGAGAGAATAGGACAGAATCTGTGATCAGAACTGGAATCTAACTCAGCGATCTACATACATTTAGTTGTGTGGGTGCAGTGCACAATCTTTTTACCCTGCCCTGAGCCCAGTGACAGAAAAAAAAGAACTTTTATCCGTCTGTTAGTTAGGTGGGTGGCGGCGGCGGCCATTTTATGCAAGCTCAGTGCACCAGTACTGCATCTGAGCTTTTGTCACATTCAAATCCAATCTTGAAATACTGCACTAATAATCTTTTTTTTTTTTTAAATCACCCTTTTTTGGCAATATACAACATCTGGTGCATTTGCAGGATTAGTCAGTGTGCAATTTAAGCTAAAAATACAGCCATAATTCTCTGGGTTTTTAAAAACACTATTTTTTTTGCAAAATCCACTATTTTACAGCCCTTGCAGCATCAGCACGTGTTAAATTCAAGGGTTATATACTGCGGTCATATTCAGTTATTAAACAAAAAAAAACTTAAATTGCGCCTAGTCTGGATCAGTACATGTGAGATACAGCCTTTACATACTGTGGTTCTATTCAGTTATTTGAAATACAGCCATTTTGGGCACAAATCTTTAATTGCGGCCTAGTCTGGATCAGTCGGTGTGAAATACACACATCTGGATTAGTCAGTGTGCAATTTAAGCTAGAAATACAGCCATAATTTTCTGGGTTTTTAAAAACACCCTTTTTTGGCAAAATCCCCTATTTTGTGACATTCAAGTTTAATATATGCAGCTTTCATATTCAGTTAGTAAAAAAGCACACTTTTTTTGGCAATATCTAACATCTGGATTAGTCAGTGTGCAATTTAAGCTAGAAATACAGCCATATTTTTCTGGGTTTTTAAAAACACACTTTTTTTTTGCCAAAATACACAATTTAACAGCCCTTGCAGCATCAGCATGTGTGAAATTCAAGGGTTATATACTGCGGTCATATTCAGTTATTAAACAAAAAAAACTTAAATTGCGGCCTAGTCTGGATCAGTACATGTGAGATACAGCCTTTACATACTGTGGTTCTATTCAGTTATTTGAAATACAGCCATTTTGGGCACAAATCTTTAATTGCGGCCTAGTCTGGATCAGTCGGTGTGAAATACACCCTTTATATACTGTGGTTATATTCTTCTATTAATAAAACACCCTTTTTTGGGCAAAATACACAATTTTTCTGGCATTGCAGCATCATCACGTGTGAAATTCAAGGGTTATATACTGCTGTCATATTCAGTTATTAAACAAACACCCATTTTGGGCACAAATCGTTAATTGCGGCCTAGTCTGGATCAGGGCGTGTAAGATACACCCTTTACATACTGTGGTTCTATTCTGCTATTAATAAAAACACCAATTTAGGGCAAGATCCTAAATTTGAGAAATATGAGGAGAGCGTCAAATAAGGGACGTGGCTCAGGTCGTGGTGCTGCTGGTGGAGCTCCTGTTGCAGGGAGAGGACGTGGTCGATCTGTGCCAGCTAGACGCACAAGTGAAACCCCTTCCTCAGGTGCGAGTAGGCGACAGAACCTGCAGCAGTATTTTGTCGGGCCTAATGCGGCTCTACGTAAGGCGAGGCCAGAACAAGTACAGGCGATAGTAGATTGGGTTGCTGACAGTGCCTCCAGTTCCTTCACATTGTCTCCCACCCAGTCTCCTACTGAAAGATCAGAGTTGGCACCTGCAGCCGATGTCCATCAGTCTTTCATCTCACCCCCTTGCAAATCAGCCAAGCAGTCTGAGCCCCAAGTCATGCAGCAATCTCTTCTGCTTTTTGATGACTCTGTTAGCAGGGTTTCCCAGGGCCATCCACCTATACCTGCCCCAGAAGTGGAAGAGATTGAGTGCACCGATGCCCAAGCACTTATGTTTTAAGATGAGTACATGGGAGGACCATCGCAGCACGTCTCGGATGATGACGAAACACAGGTGCCAACTGCTGGGGCTTTTGAAAGTGTGCAGACCGAGAAAGAGGGCAGGGGTGAAGACTGGGTGGAAGATGATGTTGAGGACGATGAGGTCCTCGACCCCACATGGAATCAAGGTCATGCGAGTGACCTATGTAGTTCGGAGGAAGAGGCGGTGGTCGCACAGAGCCACCAGCACAGCAGAAGAGGGAGCAGGGTGCAAAAGCGGAGCTGCCGTCCTCTAGACAGTACGCCTGCTACTGCCCACCGCAGCAAGGGACCGAGCACACCAAAGCCAGCTCCAAGGAGTTCCCTGGTGTGGCACCTCTTCAGACAATGTGCTGACGACAAGACATGAGTGGTTTGCACGCTGTGCAATCAGAGCCTGAAGCGAGGCATAAACGTTCTCAACCTGAGCACAACCTGCATGACCAGGCATTTAAGTGCTAAGCACGAGCTGCAGTGGAGTAGACACCTCAAAAACCAAGAAATCTCTCTGGCTCCTCCTGCTTCCTCTTCTGCTGCAGTCTCGGCCTCTTCATCCACCTCTGGAGTGACAGTGCCACCTGCCACCCCGCAAACAGAGGATCTGCCAGCAACACCACCACCTGGGTCACCAAGCATCTCCACAATGTCCCATGGAAGCGTTCAGCTCTCCATCTCCCAAACACTGGAGAGGAAGAGGAAGTACCCCCCTACCCACCCGCGATCCCTAGCCCTGAATGTCATCATTTCTAAATTACTGGCCTTTGAAATGCTGTCAGTCTGGTGGAGATGGATAGTTTTAAAGGCCTTATGGCGGTGGCTGTCCCACAGTAGCGTAACTTCTGCCTTCCCGCTCACCGCCTCATATGCAACGTGCCCACAAGGTGGAACTCCACATGCTAGCCAGACTGTGCGAGCAGCAGCAGGCGATAGTGGAGTTTCAGCTGCAGCACGCACGGGTGAGTCGCTCTGTGGAACAGCACCACTTCACCACCAATGACTGGGCCTCCATGCGAGACCTGTGTTCCTTGTTGCACTGTTTCGAGTACTCCACCAACATGGCCAGTGCCGATAACGCCGTTCTCAGCGTTACTATCGCACTTCTATGCCTCCTTGAAAAAACGCTGCTGGCGATGATGGAAGAGGATGTGGCACAGGAGGAGGAGGAAGAGGGATTATTTTGTAGGGTTTCCAGCCAGTCATTCACAAGTGGCTCCGAGGGTGGGCAGCCTGGCACACATGAGTGATTACATGCTGCAGTGTCTCCGCAACGACCGCAGAGTTGCCCACATTCTAACTTGTGCTGATTACTGGGTGGCCAAGCTGCTGGATCCCCGTTACAAGGACAACGTACCATCCTTAATTCAGTCACTGGAGCGTGATTGTAAGATGCGCGAGTACAAGCGCATGCTGGTAGATGCACTGCTGGTGGCATTCCCACCTGACAGCGGGGGCACAGTAGAAGCACAAGGCGAAGGCAGAGGTCGCCAACGCAGCTGTGGAAAAACTTTGTCAGCACGCCACAACAACCAGCACCACCAGCTGATATGGAACGTCTTAGCAGGAGGCAGCATTTCACCAACATGGTGGAGCAGTATGTGTGCACACATGACGGGTCTGCCCCCTTCAACTTCTGGGTCTCCAAATTGGGCACATGGCCTGAGCTTGCCCTTTACGCCTTGGAGGTGCTGGCCTGCCCTGCAGCCCAGTGTATTGTCTGAACGTGTGTTTAGCACGGCAGGGGCCGTCATCACAGACAAGCGCAGCCGACTGTCCACAGCCAATATGGACAAGCTCACGTTCATTAAAATGAACCAGAGGGGGAAAAAAAAAAAGACAATGCAGCAGCACCCTGCAAATCAGATAAAGTACAACAATGCCATAGTCACAAAAATTATAGTGCTAATGCTACGCTTATTTATAAAGTGAGATGCTTGGCCAATGCATTTTGTACAAAACCATCTGAGCCCGTCTGCCGTACGTCAAGGCGATCTCTGTTAGACGGGTCCTAACACTAAATGCTACCTGTTATGCGCCATAATGGCCGCCATAAAATTCAGGGAGTGTTGGATCTACATGCATGATGGATCCACTCTGCCTTTTACCATTTTTGGTGCCATAATAGCCTCCATTAGAAGGGATGCAGGTACCAACATAGAGCCTATACCTTTCCTTGTGCCAGATAGCTTCCAATGAATGTAGTGAGAGCAGGCTACAGCTTTATACTGAAACTAATCATACTGAAATAAAATCAGCCTATGGGGAAGACAGGCTAATCAGGAGTGCACGACTCGCTGGAGTGCCACATCTCCAGCATTGTAAATCTGAAAAAAAAGGGGGTTAGTCAGCACCTCCCAGTGCGCAGGTGCTGACTAACCCCCTTTTTTTTGCACATTAAAATGAACCAGGCATGAATCCCACAGGACTTGTCCGTACCTTGTGCAGAATAGACACGTATACCGGCCTTAACCAGCCATTGTTATACTGCAGCGCAATTGGTCATTCTTGTATTTTGGATATTTCACACTCTTTTGGAGTGTACCCTAATAAAAAATAAAAATGAAAACCAAAAACCAGTGTTGGCTACCTCGTCGTCCTCCTCCACCGCCGCTTCCACCTACACCGCTACGTCCACCGTCTCCTCAAACTCCTACTCCATATGGAACTCCACCTCATAAATCAAATTTATTTTATTTTATTTGTACGTATTTTATGTCATTTCACTACTTTGTTTGTTACATTTTCGGGTGAAATTCACAAATTTTTGGGTGTAATATACCCCTCCTCTACCTAGTTGACAGCTTAATAAATTTCAATAATTTTTCTTTTACATTTTCGGGTGACAATAAACAATTTTTTTCTGTCATAGACACCTGCTCTACCAAGTAGACAGGTTAATACATTTCTGTAATTTTTCAGTTACATTCTTGGGTTGACATTTTACAATTTTGGACGTGAATAAACCCCTGCTCTGCATAGGTGACAGGGAATAAAATTTAAGAAATTCTTCTTTAATTGATGTGCGCCACCTCCTTTCATTCAATGATTAAACTTAAAAATGTATACATTTATCTCCCTTGGATGTGGTCTCTCTTTCTCAGGCTCCCTCTCCTGGCATGGAACCCTGATTCGCTGATAACCGTGATCAACATGGTAGGCTCAGAAAAGAACATCGAAAGTTGATATAGAAGATATCCAAATGGATGGTGGATGTCACTGGGGCACCTCTGCATAGGTGACAGGAGCATAAATTTTAAAAAAATCGTCGGTTACATTGTCAGGTGACATTTTTCTAATTTTGCCGGATAGAAACCCCTGCTCTGCATAGTTGACAGGGAATAAAATTTAAGAAATTCTTCATTAATTGTGGCGCGACACATTCTTTCATTCAATGCTTAAAACTTTAAAAAGTTGTCCCACATTTACGCTTTAATACTTTGTCCCATATTTCCACTCTATCATTTTAAATTTCAAACAATTAATCCTCCCTTTGATGTGGTCTCTCTTTCTCACGCTCCCTCTCCGGCGTGGAATCCTGATTCGCCGATAACCGTGATCAACATGGTAGGCTCAGAAAAGAACATCGAAAGTTGATAAAGAAGATATCCAAATGGACCTTTCCGAATAAATATAGACTAGCATTGGCGAATCTATTTCTCGCTACAAAAATGTCCATCACCTGTAATTGGAAAAACAACATTATCCCGTCACTATCAGAGATACTCCAGAGTTAACACTACATTTATGTATGAAAAAACCTTATCCTTTCTAAGTGAATCCCCGGATGGCCCTCTGAAGGCTTGGGAGACTTGGTCCAACCCACTATATTGTAACCTCACTTGACTGCTGTATGCCCGCATACCTTTATTGTATGATTTCATATCTCAGAATTGTGCTTGTGCCGTTTATTCTTCTTGTTACCCCCTATGTTTATTACCTTTTACTGATTGTTCCCACAATATTATGTAAAATGTCATTGCATTTTATGACTTGATGTTTACATATGTCAAAATACAACTCCTTAAAAATAAAAATTTATTGATAGAAAAAAAAAAGATATCCAAATGGATGGTGGACGTCACAGGGACGTGCGATCAGGCAGAAGTTAGCTAGAGTCAATAAAGCGGCAGCAGGGCCTCTCCTGGCTAACGTTTACAAATCAAAAATACCACAGTGACATTCCCTATAATTTTTTATTAATCATTCCAATAACAGGGCATCTTAAGAGTCCTGTATTGTTATTTATCATCATTACCTCCTCGAGTCAGGAGTGGGTAATTGCTGCGCATCCCCTCCTTAACTTGGAAGCTTATGCTTCAATACTTTGTCCTACATTTCCGCTCAATTACATTTCATTTCATCCATTGACCTCCCTTGCATGTGGTATCCTTTTCTCAGGCTCCTTCTCTGGCCTAGAACCCCGATTCCCCGCCACCCGTAATCACCATGGTAGGCGCATAAAAGATCATCGAAAGTTGATAGAGCAGATATCAAATTGGATCGTGAACATCACAGGGACGTGAAACATGGTGTGGCAGTAAATGTGCACACGCCTATACGAACTGATTGACAGGGGTCAGCCCCTGCAACTTCTGGGTCTCCAAATTGGAAACATGGGCTGAGCTTGACCTTTACCCTTTAGAGGTACTGGCCTGCCCTGCAGCCAGTGTATTGTCTGAACGTGTGTTTAGCACGACTGGAGCGGGTTATCACAGGTTATATTTCCCAATGTTTTGGGGTGTACCCCAATTTAAAAAAATTTAAATAAATTTAAAACCAAAAAGCAGTGTAGGCTACCTCCTCCTCCACCACCACCGCTTCCACATACACCGCCACATCCACCACCTCCTCAAACTCCTACTTCATATGGACCTCGTCCTCCTAGATCAGTGATGGTGAACCTTTTAGAGACAGAGTGCCCAAACTGCAACCCAAAACCCACTTATTTATCCCAAAATGGCAATTTACCCTGAATACTACAGTCCAATAGTATATCTTCCATGTACTTTATCATTTAGTTATAATAGCCTGCCTACATTCAGTGCGCTACCTGTGCCGTTTATAGCTCACCCTGTGCTGATGAATGGCAGGAAAAGGCTAAGGCATATTGGTACACCACAGACTTTGGGTGCCCACAGAGAGGGCTCCGAGTGCTGCCTCTGGCACCCGTGCCATATATTCGCCTCCACTGTCCTAGATCAAGATTGTTTTGTATTTTTACGGATTTTAAGATATTTAAAGTCATTTCCCTATCCACATTTGTTTGAAGAGCACTTGCCATGCTCTTAACCACATTTTGATCCCATTTGCAGCCCTCTAGCCCTTTTCCATGACATTTTTACAGCCATTTTAGTGTTCAAAAGTTTGGGTCCCCATTGACTTCAATGGGGTTCGGGGTCAAGTTCAGGTCCCGAACTCGAACTTTTTTGTGAAGTTCAGCCGAACCCGTCGAACCTGAACATCCAGGTGTCCGCTCAACTCTAACTATAACCTATAATAATATTACACTCCAGAAATACATCCAGGCCCCTTTTGAACTCTTGTAAAGAATCCTTTTCTATGTTTGTGTACAAACCTTCTTTCCTCCAGACGCAGAGGATGTCCTCTCGTCACAGTCCTGGGGATAAATAGATGATGGGAGATATCTCTGTACTGACCCCTGATATATTTATACATAGTTATTACATCTCCCCTCAGTCGGTCTTTTTTCTAAAGTGAATAACCCTAGTTTTGATAATCTTTCTGGGTACTGTAGTCCATCCATTCCAGTTATTACTTTAGTTGCCCCCCTCTGAACCCTCTCCAGCTCTGCTATGTCTGCCTTGTTCACAGGAGCCCAGAACTGTACACAGTACTCCATGTGTGGTCTGACTAGTGATTTGTAAAGTGGTAGGAATATGTTCTCATCATGGGCATCTATGCCCCTTTTGATGCAACCGATTATCTCATTGGCAGCAGCTGCTTGACACTGGTTTCTACAGCTTAGTCTACTTTCACACTCGCGTTTTGGCTTTCCGTTTGCGAGATCTGTTCAGGGCTCTCACAAGCGGTCCAAAACGGAACAGTTCTGCCCTAATTCATGCTGCTTGCAGCGTTTTGGTGTCCGTCTGATGAAACTGAGCCAAACGGATCTGTCCTGGCACACAATGTAAGTCAATGGGGACAGATCCGTTTTCACTGACACAATCTGGCACAATAAAAAACGAATCCGTCCTCCATTGACTTTCAATGGTGTTCAAGACGGATCCGTCTTGGCTATGTTAAAGATAATACAAACTGATCCGTTTTGAACAGATGCAGACAGACGGTTGTATGATCTGAACGGATCTGTCCATGAGTGATCCGCACAAAACACGAGTGTGAAAGTAGCCTTAGTTTGCTCTTCACTAAAATTCCTAGGTCCTTTTTCAGGTCAATGTTACCCAGTGTATTCCAATTTAGTATGTACGGGTGACTTGCATTATTCCTTCCCATGTGCATAACCTTACATTTGTCAGTGTTAAACCTCATCTGCCACTTTTCTGCCCAAGCCTCCAGATCCATCTGTAGCAGTATACTGTCCTCTTCCGTGTTAATTACTTTACACAGTTTAGTGTCATCTGCAAAAATGTATATTTTACTGTGCAAGCCTTTTACAAGATCATTAATAAATACATTGAAAAAGATAGGGCCCAATACTGACCCCTGAGGTACCCCACTAGTGACAGTGACCCAATCTGAGTGTGTACAGTTAATAACCACCCTCTGTTTTCTATCATTGAGCCAGTTACTTACCCACATACAGACGTTTTCTCCCCGTCCAAGCATTCTCATTTTATATACTAACCTTTTATGCGGTACAATGTAAAATATTTGGAGAAGTCCAGAAATATGACATCCATTGATTCGCCGTTGTCAAGTCTAGAACTTATCTACTCATAGAAACTGATTAAATTAGTTTGACATGACCGATCCCTCATGAAGCCATGCTGATATGGCGTTATTTGCTTATTTTCATTGAGGTACTCCAAGATAGGATCTCTTAGAAAACCTTCAAACAGTTTACCCACAAAAGATATTAAACTTACCGGCCTATAGTTTTCGGGCTCTGATTTCGGACCCTTTTTGTATATTGGCACCACATTTGCTATGTGCCAATCCTGTGGAACACTCCCTGTCAGTATAGAGTCCTTAACTATCAGAAATAAGGGTCTGGCTATGACATTAATTCTCTTTGTATACAGGGGAGTACGCCATCTGGTCCTGGCGATTTGTCTATTTTAATTTTTTTACGACGCCGCTGTACTTCTTCCTGGGTCAGACAGGGCACTTTTAATGGGGAACTTACTTTTACATTCTGCATTTCATCTGACAGTTTATTTTCCTCAGTGAATACAGTGGAGAAAAAAAATATTTAATAGCTTTGCTTTCTCCTAATCACTCTCTGCAACTCCCCCCTCATTACTCTGTAAAGGGCCGACACCTTCAGATTTATACTTTTTACCATTTATATAATTGAAGAACATTTTGGGCTAATTTTGCTCTGTTTGGCAATTAATCTCTAGTTTGGCTGCTTTTATTTGTTTTTTACATATTCTATTTTTTTCCTTATAGTTTATCAATGCTTCCTCGCTATCCTCCTGTTTTAGTGCTTTAAATTCTTTGTCATTTATTGCTTTCTTTACAGTTCTATCTATCCACATAAATTGAAGAACAACTGTAGGCAAGGGGTATGGCTACAGGAGACTTTACTGTGCCTGTCAGCCTAGCTATTGAGACCCCGTTTACATGTTAATCTAAACCAGAATTGATTGGATGAAAGCAGAAGCCAGGTTCTTGAAAGACCGTTTTGGAAGGCCAGGCAGTAACATATAATTTGTCGTCCCAGATTAGAAACCGGAGAGCCATTTTGTCAGGTATGGAACTAAACTCTGTTTACAATGTCTGGGAATCACAAGTCTGGTAGCCTAAATAAAGAATCCCAGGATGCTTTTTTAGTGTATATATTCCCTGGCACTGGCAGCATAAATAGGAAGGCTATAGAATGGTTCTAAGTAATCTGACCATCCATGACCTGTGAGTATAGTTCATTCTGCCAGAAGGTGGAAATTCTGCAGGACCACCATGTGCAGGCTCGGACTGGCCCACAGGGGTACAGGTGAATTCCCCGATGGGCCCCTAGTCTCCGACCCCCTGCACAAGTGGCACACAGTAGACTGACTGCACTACATACATATATTCAAATGTACAGCTCCTCAACCAGCCTATGTTCATATAAAAAAAAAAATTGATGGATTATAAAAAAAAAAACTTCCCAGTTTATTATTATAGACACGATCAGATAGCCGAGATGACTTCTCTAGATAAAAGCTCTCTTTTCCCCAGGATCTACCTTCTCAAAGTTGCTGCAGGGAACCCTATATTCAATCATCTGGTAGCATCTTGCTGCTGAGTGAGCAGGTAATATTTTAATGCATTTGTACGGAGGGCCCCCAAAATAAATTTTACTGGTGGGCCCTAGGCACCCCAGTCTGACCATGTGTAAATGTGTGCCTTCTTTGTTCTGACATCTCCAGCAGCTATCATGCAACTGTGCTGAAGTTCTGTACCACTAGGATAAATGTTTGTCATTCTTTTCCTGAAGCCTCCAGGAGATGGCAGAATATGTGTAAAGGTAAATGCCTTTTACCAAGCCTCTGGATCAAAAGACTTACCAATTCCCAAGATACGTACAAGTGGTTAAGAAGGAATTGGGTAGATTTGTAACAGTAAGATTCAAGTGTGTTTTTCATGTACACCAAGGGGAAACTTTTTCCCTGGACAACCCCTCTGACCTTGTAACTGGTTAAGTCTCCAAATCTCTGTAATTCCTTAGGATACTGCCGAAAGTTAATACATGGGTTGCAGGCGAAGATGTGCAGGTTATATGCATAAATCACCAGTTTACATGAGGAAGCATCTTCACCCATTTTATGGATTTACTGACTCTCAGAGCTCTAGCCAAATATTTCAGAGCTAGGATATACAATAGAGACCGGGCTGAATAGTCAGAGAATTTTACATTTTCTTTGAGCTCAGACTCTGAGGTCACTACATTAAAGAGGACCTTTCACTGCTCCTGACATGCCTGTTTTAATAGATACGTGCATTCCCCATGTAATAACAATTCTGGAGCATCTATTCTCATGGCTCTATGTTCTGTATGAATTGCTAGCAGTCTGCAGTAAGGGTATAGAGGTGTGGTAACCAGTTGGGGGGTGTGTACCTGCACAGTCTGAAAATGGCAGCACTGATTGGATAGAGTCATACTATGCAGGTACACCCCCCCAACCTGTTACCACACCTGTGTACCCTTACTGCATACTGCTAGCAATTCATTCATAACTACTAGCAGAAATAAAAAAAGGAATGGCACAACATAGAGCAATGAGAATAGATGCTCCAAAATGGTTATTACATGGGGAAGCTATTAAAACAGGCATGTCAGGAGTGATGAAAGGTCCTCTAAGTTTCATAATAAGAATAGAGCTCTTGCAGAATATCTTTATTTGTATGTATCCTACCTTTGGACTAGATATGTAAATACATAAGTCCAGGGCCGGTGCAAGGATTTTTGCCGCCCTAGGCAAGATAAAAATTGACGCCCCCCCCCCCCCCCCCCCTTATCATAGGATCCGCAATTCCGATCCTGAAAGAAATAGAACATGTCCTATTCTTGTCCGCAATAGTGCCGGCAATGTGCGGTCCGCAAAGTGCGGAACGCACATTGCCGCTGTCTGTGTTTTGTGGATCCGCAAAACACACACGGATGTGTGAATGGACCCTAAATGTGAGGTAAATTAGTTTCCAATGTAGTATTAATAACTAAACAATTACATAATAAACATATTGCATTGTCTACTTACCACCAGGACAATAAGATGATCTGGTCTCTGGCTGCAGTCTGGCTCTGGGGACTCCCTTGTCACTCTCCCCCCCCCCCTCGTCACCCTCATTATTTCCACCCCCCTCCCTTGTCACTCATTATTCCACCCCCCCTCTCGTCACTCATTATTTCCACCCCCCCTCCCTTGTCACTCATTATTTCCACCCCCCCTCCCTTGTCACTCTCATTATTTCCACCCCCCCTCCCTTGTCACTCTCATTATTTCCACCCCCCCCTCCCTTGTCACTCTCATTATTTCCACCCTCCCTTGTCACTCTCATTATTTCCACCCCCCCTTGTCACTCTCATTATTTCCACCCCCCCTTGTCACTCATTATTTCCACCCCCTCCCCCCTTGTCACTCATTATTTCCACCCCCCCCCTCCCCCCTTGTCACTCATTTCCACCCCCCCTCCCCCCTTGTCACTCATTATTTCCACCCCCCCTCCCCCCTCGTCACTCTCATTCCCTCCCACCTCTAATGAAGCGTGGCCGAGCTCTGTTCGGTCTGTGGTACAGGAGCATTTGTTTCCTATACCCGGCCGGACTGACAGGAAGTGCACACTAAGTGAACACTTCCTGTCAGTCCGGCCGGGTACAGGAAACAAAAGCTCCTGTACCGCGGACCGAACAGAGCTCGGCCACGCTACATTAACAACAGCACAGAGCAGGCGCAGGCAGGATTCTTTAAAGCGGCAAGCGCTCAGCCTCAGCCGCTCAGGCGGCGCCGCCCGAATTTATATAAGCAACTTTTTTTTTTTTCTTTTTTTTTACCGCAACGGGCGCCCCCTGCTACATGGCGCCCTAGGCGACTGCCTAAGTCGCCTTACTGGTAGCGCTGGCCCTGCATAAGTCAGATATAGTGTATTGGTGTAAACTTTGCTTTTCATATGACTCCCATACTTGTATGTAATAGGTAGAGAAAAAAAAGATATATTTTTGGGCAACAAAATTGACATGAAAACTATTGTACTATATAAAACATGTTTTATTAAATAAATATATAGAAACTTTTACATCTTCCACCAGTTATACAAAACACTTCACTTCATAGCACTAAATACACTATTATTAGCACATCATTTAACTTATATAATTTTTAGTCACACTAAATTCATACTGCTTCACTTGATGTTGTTATATGTGCTGCATGTGAAAACTGCAAGATTGAGTAGCATCGATATTCAATGACTCAGTCTACTTAAAAAATAACATGCTAAAATACTATTTTATTACACACAAAATTCTACAAATTCTTTTAATAAATATAGCAGTTTAAAATCTATAATTGCAATTGGACTAAACCCTGGACAGACGAATTGTACCATGAAGAACTAATCTATTGCATACATTGGTTACACATTCTAGAAAAAAAAGAAATCAGTACATACAGTAAAACTCCTTTGGCACTGGAAGAAATTTTGATGGTCTGCCATTACGATCTAATAGACTAAAAATAAAAAATAAATTGAGGATGCCTTATAACCTGTAATATTCAACGTGGTGTCTGAGCTGCAGGCAACATGTTCTAGTGCAGGAGGAGCTGAGCAGATTGAGACATACAGTCGGGTCCGTAAATATTTGGACTTCAACACAATTCTAACATTTTTGGCTCTATACACCACCACAATGGATTTGAAATGAAACGAACAAGATGTGCTTTAACTGCAGGCTGTCAGCTTTAATTTGAGGGTATTTACATCCAAATCAGGTGAATGGTGTAGGAATTACAACAGTTTGCATATGTGCCATATGTGTACTGCAGCGGGGGAAAGGAGCGCATAGTTCCCTGCCGCCGATCACCGCCATAGGCTTCAGGCCTAGTTGGCCTGAAGCCTATGTGGCAGTAAAATCCCGCCGCAGGCGAGCGTGATGTCATCGCACGCCTGTGTCGGGGCGCAGGGCATTGATGTATGCGCGCCTGCTTTACCATCCCGGACACAGGCAAGTATTAGCTTTCAGATGTTTTTTTTGTTTGTTTTTTGTGTGTGCGTGCCAACTTTGGGGGGCAGAGGAGGACATATTACTGCAGGCACAGTGGGGGGCAAATACACTGCCTGTCCAAAAAAAAAGTCGCCACCTGGATTTAACTAAGCAAATAGTTATGAGCCTCCTATTGGATAATTACTGCATTAGTGATTATCTTTCAGCTGGCAATAAGTTATTTAACCCCAACTGCTGCAATGAGTTGCTTCTCATTTCTTAAACAACCATGTCGAAAGACACATCTCGTGGTCGTGGAAAAGATGTTAGTCTGTTTGAGAAGAGTCAAATCATTGGCATGAATCAAGCAGAGAAAACATCTAAGGAGATTGCAAAATCTACTAAAATTGGGTTAAGAACTGTCCATTGCATTATTAAAAACTGGAAGGATAGTGGGGACCCATAGTATTCGAGGAAGAAATGTGGCGGGGAAAAAAAATCCTGAATGATCGTGAATCACTTAAACGTTTGGTGAAATCAAATCGAAGAAAAACAACAGGGCTATGGCTATGTTTAATAGTGAAAGTAAGAGCATTTCCACACGCACAATGCAAAGGGAACTCAAGGGATTGGGACTGAACAGCTGTGTAGCCATAAGAAAACAACTAATCAGTGAGGCAAACCAGAAAAAAAAGGCTTCAATTTACTTGGGAGCATAAATATTGGACTCTGGAACAATGGAAGAAGGTCATGTGGTCTAATGAGTCCAGATTTACCTTGTTCCAGAGTGATGGGCGCATCAGGTTAAGACGAGAGGCAGATGAAGTGATGCACCCATCATGCCTAGTGCCAACTGTACAAGCCTTTGGGGGGCAGTGCTATGATCTGGGGTTGCTGCAGTTGGTCAGGTCTAGGTTCAGCAACCTACTGTGCTCCAAGAATGAGGTCAGCTGACTACCTGAACATACTGAATGACCAGGATATTCCATCAATGGATTTGTTCTTCCCTGATGGAACGGGCATATTCCAAGATGACAATGCCAGGATTCATCGGGCTAAAATTGTGAAAGAGTGGGTTCAGGGAGCATGAGACATCATTTTCAAAGAGTCCAGACCTTAACCCCATTGAGAATCTTTGAGATGTGCTGGAGAAGGCTTTGCGCAGCGGTCAGACTCTACCATCATCAATGCAAGATCTTGGTGAAAAATGAATGCAACACTGGATGGAAATAAATCTTGTGACATTGCAGAAGCTTATCGAATGCGTGCCGTAATCAAAGCTAAAGGCTGTTTTTTGGTGGCAACTTTTTTTTTGGACAGGCAGTGTAATTACATGGGGGCAAACTACTTAATGGAGGGCAGTGTGGGGGCAAATTACTTCATGGGGGAGCGTGGGGGCAAATTACTTCATGGGGGAGCGTGGGGGCAAATTACTTCATGGGGGAGCGTGGGGGCAAATTACTTCATGGGGGACAAATTACTGCGGGGAAAATTACTATAAGTGGGCAGTGTGGGGGACGTTGCTATTGTGGAGGCACTGTAGGGGCATTTCTATTACAGGGACATACTAGGGGACATTATTTTTGGGCACAGGCATTATTACCTGGAGCACAATATATGGTATTATTATTATGTGGGGCACTCTAGGGGACATTATAATTGCTGTAGACACTATAGGGACCCTTGGGATAATGTATCAAACTGGTGTAAAGTATAACTGGCTTAGTTGCCCATAGCAACCAATCATTCCACCTTTCATTTTTGACAGCTCCTTTGTAAAATGAAAGGTGGAATCTGATTCAGTTCTACTTTACACCAGTTTGATAAATGACCCCAACTATGTCTACTGGGGTCACTATTTTTTCAGCAGTATAGTATAGGACATTGGGGAGCAGTGCGGGGACAGTACTGGGAGTGGCAGCAGGATGTCATTGTCGGGACACCAGAATGGGGAGTTTGATGGAAAAATTGAGAAATCTAACATGTCTGTGTAACAAACTCTGCAGAGATGAGATGCGGCTGAAAGAATTAGTCATGGTGGTCTGGATCAAACGGAGAAGAAGAAATAGAAAGTCTACATGACAGGAGATGTCACTGGATGTAAGAGGTATGTGTTGCTGTACTCTCATATGTAGAGCTGGCTCACTACTGTGACCTGCATCTTATCTCCTCCTCCAAGTCATTTATATTATAATCATATGTATTTTAAATTTGGCAACTAAAAATTTTATTTGTAGATGTCACCTGCAGCCCCATGTAACAGCCCAGATAACTGTGATAACTTTGTGTGCAGACAATGTAGTAGATGTTCCCTGCAGTCCTATGTAACACCCCACACAACACAATTTACTGTGTTATGTGGGGTGTTACATAGGACTGCTGGTAACATCTATGACATCTGTACTCAGAGCTATGAGATGGTGGGGGTCCGACTCCTGGCACCCCCGCCAATCAGCTGTTTGAGGAAACTACAATGTCCCAGTGAGCGCAGCAGCCTGTGCTCCTTACCAAGCACAGCGCTGTCCATTTGATAGCACTGTGCTTGGTATTGCAGCTCAGCCCAAATCACTCAAATAGGACCGAGCTGCACCAAGACCACGTGAACGATGAATGTGATGTCACGAGGCACCGCAGTCTCTTCATACAGAAAAAAAAAAGAAAATGGAGGGAGGGGCCCAAGTTGGGTAGACAGCCCTGGGCCTATCATGCCCCTGGCTAGCTCTGTATACACAGTCATGGAGGGAAGCCTCACCTCACCTGTTCTATAACATGCTGCTTGCAGATTGAACTTCACTTTCAGTGTGAAAAATTGGGCTTAAGTTAATGGAAGTGTCAGCTCTTGTTCTACGGAAAACCTGTGCTTTCCCTTAGTGCTGGATGCAGTGTTTTTTTCCAAAAATAATAACTACTGATGTCCAGAGGACTAATATACACTTATTAATCCAGCACCTATTCCAAGTTACCTAATACTTAACTTTTATTTGTGTATTAGTAAAACGAATTGCTACCTTAACTGTATCTTAAAATTGCAGTGCGTTACAGTCCTCACTTGTCTATTAGAGTACTATAATGTTGTGCAGTATCCCCTTAATGTGGGATACAGGTCACTCCTAATCACCACTGATGCTGCTGGCTGCGCGCTGCCAGCATGCTCAACATTCAGTGTGCGATTCCCCTTATGCTGTTTGGGGCTGTAAACTGCACTGTATTAAAACTAGAGCCTCACGCTGCCCCCCAACATGTTTCGCCGTTACCGGCGTCTTCAGGGGTTAGGGCAGCCCTAACCCCTGAAGACGCCGGTAACGGCGAAACATGTTGGGGGGCAGCGTGAGGCTCTAGTTTTAATACAGTGCAGTTTACAGCCCCAAACAGCATAAGGGGAATCGCACACTGAATGTTGAGCATGCTGGCAGCGCGCAGCCAGCAGCATCAGTGGTGATTAGGAGTGACCTGTATCCCACATTAAGGGGATACTGCACAACATTATAGTACTCTAATAGACAAGTGAGGACTGTAACGCACTGCAATTTTAAGATACAGTTAAGGTAGCAATTCGTTTTACTAATACACAAATAAAAGTTAAGTATTAGGTAACTTGGAATAGGTGCTGGATTAATAAGTGTATATTAGTCCTCTGGACATCAGTAGTTATTAGCTCTTGTTCTAAGTGCACTTTTCAATTAAAGGGATTGTCCAAGTTTAATAAAATGTCTGGCAGCCCCTGTCAATATGCTACAATAACAGATAAGAACAATACCAGATACCTAGCCCCTTTTTCCCCCTGCTTCTTCCAGCGCCATGCTCAGGTCCTCAGGACTTTAAAATGATATGGTTGTTTGGAGGACTAAAACTTAGGCCTGTTTCACGCTGCCGTTATGTGTTACAGTAGGCTGTTCTGGCAGAACAGCCTGCCAGAGCGCTCTGTATCCGGCATTACCCGATGTTACCAGAATACCCGTTGGCCACATTGATTATAAGGGGGTCCAGCTGAGATCCGGCCCCTGCCCAGCAAATATGCTGGAATTCGGCCAGACAGAAAACAGAACTCCTAATGGCAGTGTGAAACAAGCCTTCCATTTTAATGTTGGTCTCTTGCATCTACCTTAACTGCCTGTTGATTCTCTTTGTCCATACCGATAGCAACAAATCACATAAGACCATTTGTAAAGGGAAAGCAGCACGTCTAATATCATTAAAATGTTCTAACTTGGTGCATCTAGTTTTAAATAAAAACACTACCTACCCAACATTTTGGCACAAATTATGTTACAAAGCCAAACAATAGATGATATAAAGTTAATCAAAAAAGTCTCTAGCCACTCACCAAATTCATCATCCAGCTTGAGCTGCAGTGAGAAATGTCCTACATCTTTAGTAACATGCGTACTGCAGGACGTGCCGAACTTCTTTTTCAAATACCAATTATTTATATATCCATAAATTTCACAAATATCGGACAGACTTCAACAAACAGTTCATTAAAACATCATGGAATATCCAACCGACCGTGGTTAGTAGGCAGTCCGTAAGTAGCATCCAAAAGCAGTTAGAATTCCCATGGAGGCATTGCCGGTGGAAAAGCAATGAGGAGGTCGGTCAGCCCTCATTACATGCAATGCTCAGCACATATGGCCTCCACACTTATTCTCCTCAAGCAACATCTCCAGATGAATTATTTGGATCTGTAATATTTATTTCTAGTAAGAGGAATTTAAAAAATAAGTTCCATGCATCCTACATTTCACATGTTGGTGGTTGATGTTGTGACCAGTTTTATAAACAGTATTTATTCCTGTTCCAACCAAATGCCATAATTGGCACATTTAAGTTGTCCATTTTCACTCGGTTATGAATCTTCTGATGCTTTTTAAGATCAGGTCGGTGTGTAAAGCATTTTCCACATTCTAAACATGCAAAGGGTTTCTCCCCGGTGTGAAATCTCTTATGTCTTAAAAGAGCTGAATTCTGGGTAAAGCATTTCCCACACTCAAGGCAATTAAAAGGTTTCTCTCCTGTGTGAGTGCGCAAATGTTTAATTAAATCGGCTTTCCGCGTGAAACCCTTGCTGCATTCTGAACATATAAAGCGTTTCTCACCTGAGTGGATTCTCTCATGCTGAATAAGGTTGGATTTTTCAGTAAAACTTTTCCCACAGTAGGAACATGAAAACGGCTTTTCACCTGTGTGACTTCTTTGATGTGTTAGAAGTTTGGCGTACTGAGTGAACAATTTATCACATTCCAGACAGGGGAATATTTTGTCACTTTTTGGAGTAGTACCACAGGCAGCAAAATCAGATTGATCAGGAGAACCGTCCTTACGAAAAGAAAGATTACCAATAATATCTGCATCCTGAAGGACTGGCTGTGTATTGGCAAAACTAGCATTTTCTCCTGCAAATCTTTCAGGTTTATCTTGTATTTTAGAATCTCGAGATAAGATAAGTTGGTCTTCCAAGGTATTCCTGATATGGTGTCCATCTGTTGGTAATAATAAAGCTATCAGTATGGGTTTTTAAGAGAAACAATGAAAAACCATTGTAATACTAGTGATTTTTTTTTTTTGGCTACTTTCACGCGCGTTTTGGCTTTCCGTTTGTGAGATCAGTCATAGGCTCTCACAAGCGGTCCACAACGGATCAGTTTTGTCCTAATGCATTCTGAATGGAAAAGGATCCGCTCAGAATGAATCTGTTTGCCTCCGTTCAGTCTCCATTCCGCTCTGGAGGTGGACACCAAAATGCTGCCTGCAACGTTTTGCTGTCCGTTTGACGAAACTGAGCCAAACTGATCCGTCCTGGCACACAATATAAGGCCTCATGCACACGACCGTTGTGTGCATCCGCGTCCGTGGTTCAGTTTTTTTTCGCGGACCCATTGACTTTCAATGGGTCCGTAAAAAAAAACCGGAAAATGCACCGTTTGGCAGCCGCATCTGTGATTCCTGGCCGTGAAAAAAATAAGACCTGTCCTATTTTTTTCACGGTCAACGGTTCGCGGACCCATTCAAGTCAATGGGTCCGTGAAAAATCACGGATGCACACAAGATTGTCATCCACGTCCATGATCCGTGTCCGTTTTTTCCTATCATTTCAATGGCAAACTTGACTTGGATTTTTTTTTCATTTTTCATGTCCGTGGATCCTCCAAAAATCAAGGAAGACCCACGGAAGAAAAAACGGTCACAAATCACGGAACGGAAATCCGTTTTGCGGACCGGAAAAAAAAAAACGATCGTGTGCATGAGGCCCAAGTCAATGGGGACGGATCAGTTTTCTCTGACACAATCTGGCACAAAAGAAAACGGATCCGTCTCCCATTAACTTTCAATGGAGTTCAAGACTGATCCGTCTTGGCTATGTTACAGATAATACAAATGGATCCGTTCATGACAGATGCATGCGGTTGTATTATTATAATGTATCCGTTTTTGCAGAACCATGCCGGATCCACCAAAAACGCAAGTGTAAAAGTAGCCTAAATCAGTATGGTATTATTTTAAACTATAATTAAATTAAGGAATTCAATGGGCTTCCAGGATTTAAGAAAGTCAGCAAGAAAAAAAATAAAAATAATATAAGATTCACTTTTGTTCACTTGTCCTGCAGTGATGACATGCACACTCGACCACTGTGATCACAAGTGCATATAGATTTAATTAATTGTATTACTAAAGCTGTGGTCCAGAAAAAGCAACACCTGTGCTGGCAAATGGGGGCCCTGTTGGCCCACACCGTTATGGGGGCCCTGTGGATGTCTTTTAACCACACACACAAACTACAAATGAAACAGATCAGTGCAAGGCAGGGTCAATCAGCTAATGTGTAAATATATTATATATATATATATATATATATATATATATATATATATTTCGTGTGCAATCAGCATTTTTTACGCAGACCCATTGATGGAATTGGTTTAGCGGTCTGCATTTTGCAGACCATAATAGGACATTATATTTTTTTCAGAACAGATGGATGTGGAAAGCACAGGGATGGCGTTCATGTGCTTTCTGCATCCGCATGTCAGTTTGGCAAAAGATAGATCATGTCCTATTCTGGTCTGTTAAAAGGTTGTGTGCGTGAGGCCTTGGACAGTATTTCTGTCTGGGTTTGGGTAACCAGCAGTACTGTGTACTCATACCCATATACCAGTTAGTAAGCCACTTTTTTTTTTTTTTGGGGAATATCATTAATGTTCCCATCAGGCAGAATGTATGCTACACAAAACATATAATTACCTCCAGCAACCAATATGTCTGTTCTACAGCACCATTTATACTTTTGCACCTCAATTAAAGCATTTTTTAAATTAAAGGCTGGATACAGTAGGTCATCAGTATCTGATCGATATGGGCCCAAAACCAGAGACCCCTGCCGATCAGCTGTTTGAGAAGGCACTGGAGTGTCTGTGTGCGCCGCAGCTTTCTTTCAGCTTTCCCTAGGGCAGAGAGGACACGTTCATCGATCACATGGCCAAGGCACAGCTCAGCAGCATAGAAGTGAATGGGGCCCGAGTGAGATACCAAGCACAGGCGCTATCAAACATACGGCGCTGTGCTTGATAAGCACGGAGAAGGCAGCAGCGCTCACAGGAGCACTGGAGCCTTCCCAAACAGCTGATTGGTGTGGGACCTCTGTGTCGGACCCCCACCGATCCGATACTGATGTCCTATCCCGAGGATAGGTCATCAGTATTAAAATCTTGTAAAACCGTTTAACTGGTTTACGACTCTGGACGATATCTGTGAGCATGTATGGGGTGAGGTCTTGAGGCGATTTCTTTCTATATTCAGCGGGTGCCAGTTACGTAATACATCTGACGCCCGCCAGAATGACTGGGACTGGAGGTAATCCCAATCCGTAATTTAACCCCTCAGATGCCACAGTCAATAGCAACAGCTGAGGAATTAAACAGAGGAAGTGGCTCCCTTCGTCCTCCCGGTGGTTATTATGGCAGCCTGGGGCTTTAGTGAATAAGGCTACATGCAGCACGGACAGCCATTAATATAACTGCCTGTTGTTGTCCGCAAAACGGACAAGAATAGGACAGGTTATCGATTTTTTTGTGGATGACAATGCAGCAACAGATGCCGAAAGCACATGGAGTGCTGTCCGCATCTTTTGCGGCCCATCGGATGCGGACCAAAACAACGGTCGTGTGCATGTAGCCTACGTTTGTGGCAGGGATTAATGGGAAGCTTTTATAAATCCCATAGACTGCAATAATATTCTATTGCAGTCTATGGTAGAAATGATCAGAGGACTGCATGCTCAAATTCCCAAGGGGACCAAAAAAATTAAAATATTGTTTAAAAAAATCTAAATATTAAAAAGAATAAGTCCTCTTTCCCAAATTTACATGTAAAAATAAACCGTAATTGGTATCACCATGTTTGAAAACGTCCAAACTATAAAAATTTATCATGCATGGTGAACACCGCAATGGAGGAAAAAATAAAATAAAATAAAAAATAAAAATATATAAATTTAAAAAAAAGCCCAAACTGACATTTATTGGTCCCCTCACTCAGCCCCCAACCCAAACTGGTACCATAAAAAAAAGCCTTCACATTATAAGATATTTTAATAGAATTATGGTGTGTTTGAATATGGCAATACAAAGAACATTTCTTTCAAAGCCCTTTATGTTTATTAAAACTAAATAAAAGCTATATAAATTTGGTATCCCTGTAATTATACTGACCCATAGAATAGGGCCCCAAATCATTTTTAGTGCACACTGAAAGCCGCAAAAACAAAGCCCCAAAAATCATGGTGGAATTGAATTTTTTTTTTTTCTGTTTCATGTCCCGTTTCCAATAGATGACATGGTAAAATAAATGGCACTATTAAAAAGATACAACTTGAGGTGACTAAGAATCCAATGGTCACTCTGGCTGAGCTCCAAAGATCCCGTGTTCAGAAACTTCCAGAAAGTCAACCATTACTACAATACTCCACCAATATAGGCTTTGTAGCAGAATGGCCAGAAAAGGTCTCTCCTACTGGAATTTGCAAATTGACTACCAGACTGTGAGAAACAAGATTGAACTTTTTGGCCTCAAAAAGGAAACCAGGGACTGCTCATCACCTGCCCAATATCACCCCTGGAGTGAAGCAAGGTGGATATATCATCATGCTGTGGGAGTGTTTCTCAGTGGCTAGGACAGGGAGACTGGTCAGGGTTGAGGGAAAACTGAGTGGACAGAGATATAGACTGGACTAGACTGGGCTGAAAGTACACCTTCCAACAAGACAAGGACCCCAAGCACACAGCGAAGACAACGCAGGAGTGGCTTAGGGACAACTGTGTTAACGTCCTAGAGTGGCCCAGCCAGAGATGACTTAAAACCAATCAAGCATTTCTGGAGAGGTCTGGTAATGGAAATCCACCGCCAGTCCCCATCCTACCTGACAGTGCTTGAGAGGACAGTGCTAAAGAGTCTGAATACTTATGTCAATGCAATATTTTAGTTTTTCCCATTCAATAAATTTAGCAAAGATCTCTAGCATTCAGTTTTTTTCTTCGTCATTATGGGGTATTGAATGTAGATTGAAGGAGGAAAATGTTTGGACTTTGGTCATGGATCCAAAGAGGGATTGCAATCTGTAACGGTATCAACCGTTGGCGACGTCCCTCTCCCCTGGTCAGCTGCTCCCGAGACTTCTAAGCAGAGTTGCGATTTCCAGTAGCTGTGCAGCTCTTACAAGAGCTAGTAATGATATAGCTGTTCCCACAACACGAGACAAGGCTGTGAGTTAAGGGTAAGAAGAACAACATTTAATGGTGCCACCCTTGGCCTTATATACCAGTCTCCATGGAAGGGACCTCCCCTGTGGACCTGATGGAGAACTGCGTTACAAAACACACAGACCAATGGAAATAATCACACAATCTGGGACAGTCCCACACAATGTCTCCCTTCTGCCTGGGAGATAATCAGGTTAGACACTGTAGGTAACCTAATCATCTCCAGACGGTAAAACCACTTTTTTTTTTTTTATACGCATTAAAAAGTACCCCAAAATCCACAATATTCAAACAGACTGTTACACAACCATTATTGAAGTGTGTTGCTTTTTAATTTTTCTACAGACTTTTTTTACAGGGCAGCAGGAAAAGCACTTTTATGCTCTTTCGTGGCAAGACCTAGCGTATAATTATAACACAGCTGTAATCATTAGAACATCCGCCCAAGAAATAACTGCATGCCAAGCAATCCGACATTTCTATCTGGGTGTGTAATATTTTTTGACAATACGTGTAAAAAAAATATATAACAAACATAATATATATATATATATATATATATATATATATATATATATATATATATATATATATACATATACATATACACAGTGGGGGAAATAATTATTTGACCCCTCACTGATTTTGTAAGTTTGTCCAATGACAAAGAAATGAAAAGTCTCAGAACAGTATCATTTCAATGGTAGGTTTATTGTAACAGTGGCAGATAGCACATCAAAAGGAAAATCGAAAAAATAACTTTAAATAAAAGATAGCAACTGATTTGCATTTCATTGAGTGAAATAAGTATTTGAACCCCTACCAACCATTAAGAGTTCTGGCTCCCACAGAGTGGTTAGACACTTCTACTCAATTAGTCACCCTCATTAAGGACACCTGTCTTAACTAGTCACCTGTATAAAAGACACCTGTCCACAGAATCAATCAATCAAGCAGACTCCAAACTCTCCAACATGGGAAAGACCAAAGAGCTGTCCAAGGATGTCAGAGACAAAATTGTAGACCTGCACAAGGCTGGAATGGGCTACAAAACCATTAGCAAGAAGCTGGGAGAGAAGGTGACAACTGTTGGTGCGATTGTTCGAAAATGGAAGGAGCACAAAATGACCATCAATCGACCTCGCTCTGGGGCTCCACGCAAGATCTCACCTCGTGGGGTGTCAATGGTTCTGAGAAAGGTGAAAAAGCATCCTAGAACTACACGGGAGGAGTTAGTTAATGACCTCAAATTAGCAGGGACCACAGTCACCAAGAAAACCATTGGAAACACATTACACCGCAATGGATTAAAATCCTGCAGGGCTCGCAAGGTCCCCCTGCTCAGGAAGGCACATGTGCAGGCCCGTCTGAAGTTTGCCAATGAACACCTGAATGATTCAGAGAGTGACTGGGAGAAGGTGCTGTGGTCTGATGAGACCAAAATAGAGCTCTTTGGCATTAACTCAACTCGCTGT
Source organism: Bufo bufo (assembly GCF_905171765.1). Taxonomy (NCBI): domain Eukaryota; kingdom Metazoa; phylum Chordata; class Amphibia; order Anura; family Bufonidae; genus Bufo; species Bufo bufo. The sequence continues at coordinate 180,428,569 of NC_053394.1, forward strand.
GTTTGGAGGAAGAAAAATGCTGCCTATGACCCCCAAAACACCGTCCCCACCGTCAAGCATGGGGGTGGAAACATTTTGCTTTGGGGGTGTTTTTCTGCTAAGGGCACAGGACAACTTATTCGCATAAACGGGAAAATGGACGGAGCCATGTATCGTGAAATCCTGAGCGACAACCTCCTTCCCTCTGCCAGGAAACTGAAAATGGGTCGTGGATGGGTGTTCCAGCACGACAATGACCCAAAACATACAGCAAAGGCAACAAAGGAGTGGCTCAAGAAGAAGCACATTAAGGTCATGGAGTGGCCTAGTCAGTCTCCGGACCTTAATCCAATCGAAAACCTATGGAGGGAGCTCAAGCTCAGAGTTGCACAGAGACAGCCTCGAAACCTTAGGGATTTAGAGATGATCTGCAAAGAGGAGTGGACCAACATTCCTCCTAAAATGTGCGCAAACTTGGTCATCAATTACAAGAAACGTTTGACCTCTGTGCTTGCAAACCAGGGTTTTTCCACCAAGTATTAAGTCTTTTTTTGTTAGAGGGTTCAAATACTTATTTCACTCAATGAAATGCAAATCAGTTGCTATCTTTTATTTAAAGTTATTTTTTCGATTTTCCTTTTGATGTGCTATCTGCCACTGTTACAATAAACCTACCATTGAAATGATACTGTTCTGAGACTTTTCATTTCTTTGTCATTGGACAAACTTACAAAATCAGTGAGGGGTCAAATAATTATTTCCGCCACTGTATATATATATTTATATTGTGGGTAGACAGGATTTGCGGACGCAGTATAGAGGCAACAACAAGTTCTTTGGATCAAACAGTTCAGTGTTTTATTCACACTTTAGGCAAGTGACAAAACAAGCAGTCATATTCAAACAAAAAGTCACCTTACGGTGTTGGTGGTAATTCACACCATGCGGCAATTCTGCCTCAAAGAGTCCTTGCTGATAGCAGCACCAACCTGTTTTCACGCCAAACAGATAGCAAGTCTTCATCCAGACACAAGGCTCCCAGATCCCAACACAGCGACAAGGCTTCTGAGCTCAGCTGCCTATTTAAAGGACAGCCAGGTGCTGCCAAAACCCGGACCAGAATTTAAAATCCGGTCCGGTATTTGACCTCACCTGACTGTAAATCAGACCAGCAGCACATGCTGGGAGGAAAATACCTGTTTTCCCAGACCAAACCTCTCACTGTGTCACATACCCCTCCCCCCTTTGTTCAACCCTGAGGGTGTGAACACACGCCACACAGTGTACCCGGGACAGGGCATCCGCGTTTCCCTGTAACCGGCCTGCCCTGTGTTCCACCGAAAACGTAAAGTTTTGTAGGGAGAGAAACCATCGGGTGACCCGGGAATTTCTATCCTTGGCCTGGCTCATCCACTTGAGAGGGGAGTGGTCGGTCACCAGGTGGAATTTTCTCCCCAATAAATAATAGCGGAGAGATTCCAGTGCCCACTTGATAGCCAGGCACTCTCTTTCCCCTATACTATATCAGGTCTCGGCTGGGGTGAGCTCACGGCTGAGGAAGACAACGGGATGCTCCTCCCAGTTGACTTGTTGAGACCGTACAGCACCGAGGCCTACTTCGGAGGCATTGGTCTGTACTATAAACTCCCTTTTGAAGTCGGGCATCACCAAAACCGGGGACCCGCACAGGGCTGACTTCAAAGCGGAGAAAGCCTCTTCCGCCCGATCATCCCAGCGAACCATCATTGACTTGTGTCCTTTCAAGAGTCCTGTCAAGGGCGCGGCTAGAGTAGCAAAGTGGGGAACAAACCTCATGTAATAGCCCACCATTGGTCGGGGACAATTCCGTATTGCCTCTATTTTGTTCACTTGGGAGTGATGACTCCACGCCCAATGACATACCACAGGTACTTAGTGTCTTCTAACCCTATCGCACTGTCACTACCAGAGCTTTGAGACGTTCTCACAGCTCTGTTTCTCCACCCCTGTGATGATGTCACTACCAGAGCTTGGAGGAGTTCTCACTGTTCTGTTTCTCCGCCCCTGGGATGAGGTCATTACTTTCTGTTTCCTTCCTTCCAGCTGTTCCTCCTATGTTTGATTTCTCTGCCTTTAAATCACCCCTCCTCCTTTTGTAGAGTGTGGATTATATTTCTCATTTGAGTTGTAGCTCTTGCTTGAGTATCTTCACTTGTATGCTATCTTTTCACTGGACCTTTGTTCTGCTGCAGCAAATACAACGGATATTGCCACCTGTGTTTGGATCCGTCTTCTCTGCTGCCGCAGCACCTTCAGCTAAGTGTGCAGACATTGTAGTGTATCTGTTTGTTTTCTGACCGGATCCGAGGCGACCACGGTTCCCTCCATATACTGAGCAGGGCACCGGTGGCCGTGCCCCTTCCACTATTGTAGGGGTTACAGTGGTCATCAGTCTTAGGTACGCGGGCATGCCTCGTTCCACCATTAGGATCCGGGTATGTGCTTAGCAGCATAGGGAAAGCTTTGAGGGTCTGACAGGGGTCACCCTTTATCCTCCCTAGTTTGGGTCCGGTCAGTGGCTCTATTTTCTGTGTATGCTCTAGTTGCTCACTTACAGCCGTGACATTATAATCCACCAAAACCGTCTTTTTTGACATGGATCCGCTTTCTGGCCTGGTTGACCGCATGCAGGGTCTTTCTTTGGAGGTAGCGGATCTCCGTCAATCTATGACTCAGCTTCAAGCATTGGGCTCTGCTCCGGCCCATGGAGTCTGTTGCGAGCCAAAGGTCTCACTTCCGGAAACGTTCTCCGGGGGCAGTGAGAATTTTGTTCGCTTCAGAGAGGCATGCAAACTCCATTTTTGCTTGTGTCCCCATTCCTCTGGTAATGAAGAGCAGAGGGTGATGATTGCCATCTCCCTGCTCAGGGGTAATGCTCAGACTTGGGCATTTTCGCTGCCAAAAGCACGCCTCTACAATCTCTCACAACCGGAAAGAATCGCAATGCGAACCTATATCTCCGAGAGTCTCGATAAGGGGCATATTCGTCCCTCAAAATCACCTGTTGCCGCTGGTTTTTTTTTTTGTTAAAAAAAAAAGATGGCTCTCTGAGACCTTGCCTAGATTTTAGGGAGCTGAACCGTATCACGATTCGCGATCCCTATCCCCTTCCTCTGATCCCGGACCTCTTCAACCAAATTGTTGGGGCCAAGGTTTTTTCCAAATTGGATTTGAGAGGCGCGTACAACCTGGTCAGGGTCAGAGAGGGGGATGAATGGAAAACGGCCTTTAATACCCCTAACGGGCATTTCGAGAATCTCGTTATGCCTTTCGGCCTGATGAATGCTCCGGCCGTCTTTCAGCATTTTGTTAACAGTATTTTCTACCATTTAATGGGGAAATTTGTATTGGTGTATCTGGATGATATTTTGATTTTTTCCCCTGATGTTCAGACCCATCAGGATCATCTTTTTCAGGTTCTGCAGATTCTGCGGGAAAATAAATTGTACGCCAAGCTGGAGAAATGTGTTTTTATGGTATCGGAGATTCAATTTCTGGGTTTTCTCCTCTCTGCTTCTGGTTTTCGCATGGATCCGGAGAAGGTCCGTGCTGTACTTGAGTGGGAGCTTCCCGAGAATCAGAAGGCATTGATGCGCTTTCTGGGTTTTGCAAACTATTACAGAAAGTTCATTTTGAATTATTCCTCTGTTGTCAAACCCCTCACTGACATGACAAAAAAGGGGGCGGATTTTTCCTCTTGGTCGGAGGAGGCGCTTGCAGCTTTTTCTAAGATTAAAGAGAGTTTTGCGTCTGCTCCCGTCTTGGGGCATCCCGATGTTTCCTTACCTTTTATTGTTGAGGTGGATGCTTCCGAGGTGGGTGTGGGTGCGGTTTTGTCCCAGGGCCCTTCTCCTGCCAAATGGCGACCCTGTGCCTTTTTCTCTAAAAAACTCTCCCCGGCAGAGAAAAACTATGAGGTGGGAGATAGGGAGTTGTTGGCCATCAAGTTGGCTTTCGAGGAATGGCGCCATTGGTTGGAGGGGGCCAGGCACCCTATCACCGTTTTTACCGACCATAAGAATCTGGCATACTTGGAGTCGGCCAGGCGTATGAATCCGAGACAGGCCAGATGGTCTCTGTTCTTCTCCAGATTCAATTTTGTCGTTACATTCCGCCCTGGGATCAAAAATGTGAAGGCTGATGCTCTCTCTCGCTGTTTTCCTGGGAGGAGGAAACTCCGAGGACCCGGGTCCCATTTTGGCGGAGGGGGTAGTTGTTTCTGCTCTATATTCTGATTTGGAGGCCGAGGTCCAGGCTGCCCAGACTGAGGCACCTGCCCGTTGTCCTTCTGGGAAGTTGTTTGTGCCTCCTGAGCTACGTCACAAACTCTTCAAGGAGCATCATGATACTGTTCTTGCTGGTCACCCCGGGAGTAGAGCCACGGTAGATCTCATTGCTCGGAGATTTTGGTGGCCGGCTCTTCGTAAGTCGGTGGAGGGTTTTGTGGCTGCTTGTGAGACGTGCGCTCGTGCTAAGGTCCCTCGTTCACGGCCTTCAGGTTCCCTTCTCCCGTTACCCATACCTTCCCGTCCTTGGACACACCTGTCCATGGACTTTATGACGGATCTTCCTCGTTCCTCAGGGAAGTCGGTGATCCTGGTGGTGGTGGACCGTTTTAGCAAGATGGCTCATTTCGTACCCTTCCCTGGTTTACCCAATGCTAAAACGTTGGCGCAAGCTTTTGTCGACCATATTGTTAAGTTGCATGGCATTCCCTCTGATATTGTTTCCGATAGAGGCACGCAGTTTGTGTCCAGATTCTGGAAGGCTTTCTGTTCTCGCCTGGGGGTTCGGCTGTCCTTCTCTTCTGCTTTTCACCCGCAGTCGAATGGTCAGACTGAGCGCCTCAATCAGAATCTGGAGACATATTTGCGCTGTTTTGTGGCAGAGAATCAGGAGGATTGGTGTTCATTTCTCCCTCTTGCTGAGTTTGCTCTGAACAACCGTCGTCAGGAATCTTCTGATAAGTCACCATTCTTTGGTGCATATGGGTTCCATCCGCAGTTTGGGACATTCTCGGGAGGGGCTCCTTCTGGTTTACCTGAGGAGGAGAGATTTTCCTCGTCTTTGTCTACCATTTGGCAAAAGATTCAGAGTAATTTTAGAAAGATGAGTGAGAAGTATAAGCGTGTGGCTGATAAAAGACGTGTGCCTGGTCCGGACCTGAATGTGGGTGATCTGGTGTGGTTGTCTACAAGAAATATTAAACTGAAGGTTCCCTCCTGGAAATTGGGTCCCAAGTTTATTGGGCCTTATAAAATCTTGTCAGTCATCAATCCTGTTGCCTTCCGTCTTGATCTTCCACGGGTTTGGAAGATACATAATGTATTTCACAGATCTCTCTTAAAACCATATGTCCAGCCCACGGTACCCTCCTCTTTGCCTCCTCCTCCGATTTTGGTTGATGGCAATCTGGAGTTTGAGGTTTCCAGAATTGTGGACTCTCGCATTGTCCGCGGTTCTCTTCAGTACCTCGTTCATTGGAGGGGTTATGGTCCTGAGGAGAGGATATGGGTTCCGGTGTCGGACATTAAAGCCACTCGCCTCATCAGGGCATTTCATAGGGCTCATCCTGAGAAGGTGGGTCCTGGGTGTCCGGAGTCCACCCGTAGAGGGGGGGGGGGGGGGGTACTGTCACTACCAGAGCTTTGAGACGTTCTCACAGCTCTGTTTCTCCACCCCTGTGATGATGTCACTACCAGAGCTTGGAGGAGTTCTCACTGCTCTGTTTCTCCGCCCCTGGGATGAGGTCATTACTTTCTGTTTCCTTCCTTCCAGCTGTTCCTCCTATGTTTGATTTCTCTGCCTTTAAATCACCCCTCCTCCTTTTGTAGAGTGTGGATTATATTTCTCATTTGAGTTGTAGCTCTTGCTTAAGTATCTTCACTTGTATGCTATCTTTTCACTGGACCTTTGTTCTGCTGCAGCAAGTACTCCGGATATTGCCACCTGTCTTTGGATCCGTCTTCTCTGCTGCCGCAGCACCTTCAGCTAAGAGTGCAGACATTGTAGTGTATATGTTTGTTTTCTGACCGGATCCGAGGCGACCACGGTTCCCTCCATATACTGAGCAGGGCACCGGTGGCCGTGCCCCTTCCACTATTGTAGGGGTTACAGTGGTCATCAGTCTTAGGTACGCGGGCATGCCTCGTTCCACCATTAGGATCCGGGTATGTGCTTAGCAGCATAGGGAAAGCTTTGAGGGTCTGACAGGGGTCACCCTTTATCCTCCCTAGTTTGGGTCCGGTCAGTGGCTCTATTTTCTGTGTATGCTCTAGTTGCTCACTTACAGCCGTGACACGCACATTTGTTTAGGTTAGCGGTTAGGCCAGCTTTCCGAAGGGAGTCCACTACAGCCTGCACTTTGGGTAGGTGACTTTCTTAGTTGGTACTGTGGATGACAATATCGTCCAGGTAAACCGAAACGTACAGACAATGTGGACGAAGCACAATGTCCATTAGTCGCTGAAAAGTGGCGGGGGCGCCATGCAGACCAAAGGGTAAGACCTTATATTCAAACAGCCCCTCAGGCGTGATTAAGGCAGTTTTCTCAGCCTCCGTTAAGGACACCTGCCAGTACCCTTTTGTGAGGTCCAAAACAGAAAAATACCGGGCTTGTCCTAAACTCTCGATGAGCTCATCCACCCGGGGAATACTCATCGAATTTGGAAACCTCGTTAAGTTTTCGAATGTCGTTACAAAACTGCAACGTCCCGTCCGGCTTGGGTATCAATACTATAGGACTGGCCCACTCACTTTTTGACTCCTCAATAACATTAACTGTACCTCCTCCGATATGGCTCGTCTCCGAGCCTCGGGCACCCGGTATGGTTTTAATCAGACTTTTGCCTGAGGCTCAGTGACAATGTCATGCTGGATTATGGAAGTGCGTCCAGGGAGGTCCGAGAACACATCCGTGTTCCTACTAACGAACTCCCTGGCCTCCCGAGTCTGTTTAGAGGAGAGGCCGTTAGCCATTTTTACTCTCTTGCATCAGACAGAGGGGCTGGAACCTCTCCCCCTAGAAAACCCAGCCGCGGGCTGTCTTCTGTACAGGTTTCCCTATCTTTCCACGGTTTGAGCAAATTCACATGGTGAACCTGCTCTGACTTTCATCGCCCTGGCTGGTTTACCTTGTAGTTTCCACCTCCAATTTTCTCGAGTACCCCGTAGGGCCCCTGCTACCTAGCCAGGAACTTACTGTCCACGGTTGGCACTAGAACCAAAACCTGATCACTCGAGTTAAAGATCCGGACCCGAGCCTGCTGATTATAGACCCGACTCTGGGCTCACTGAGCTGCCTCCATATGCTCCCTAACAAGAGGCAACACTGTCTCTATCCGATCTTGCATCTGGTTAATGTACTCAATTACACTTTTATGTGCAGTGGGTTGTTGTTCCCACACCACTTTGGCCACGTCCAAGAGACAGCTAGGGTGTCTGCCATATAACAGTTCGAAGGACGAGAACCCAGTAGAGGCCTGGGGTACCTCCCACACTGAACATGAGATAGGGCAGAAGGAGGTCCCAGTCCTTCCCATCTTTAGACACTACGCTTTACAACATATTTTTTAATGTTTGGTTAAACCGTTCTACCAGACAGTCTGTTTGCGGATGGTAAACGGACATCCGTAGTTGTTTTATGTGCAGCAACTTAAGAGTTCCCTCATCACCTTGGACATAAAAGAGGTCCTTTGGTTGGTCAGAACCTCTTTAGGTAGTCCGAATCGGGAAAACATCTCCATTAACTCCTTAGCTATGAGTTTGGCCGAGGTATGTCGCAGTGGCACCTCCTCCGGGTACCAAGTGGCGTAGTCTAGAATGACTAAGATGTGTTGATGCCCTGTGGCGGACTTCGATACTGGGCCTATGAGTCCATAGCTATTCGGTCAAACGGTACTTCGATAATTATTAGAGGTACTAGGGGACTATGGAAATGTGGCTGGGGGCTAGTTATCTGGCAGGTCGGGCAAGACTTACAAAACTCTTCCACTTCTTTGAATATGCTGGGCCAGTAAAACCGCTGTAGAATATGATCCAGAGTTTTCTGCAGCCCCAGGTGACCCCCGAGAAAATGTTGGTGGGCTAGATCTAACACAAGCTTTCGATAAGCCTTGGTACCATCAACTGTTCGATAGGCTCACCCTGTAGTTGGTTTACCCGACACAACATATCTTTATGAACCACAAAACAGGGAAACACTGACTCTGCCCCAGGTTGTTGTGGTTCACCATCTACTATTAACACATTCTCCCAGGCACGAGATAGAGTTGGGTCTCGACGTTGGGCGGTACCAAAATTATCCCCGGAGACGTTGAGGTACGCCAATTTAGGACCCGGCGGCAAGTCCTCCACGTCTCCCACCATCACACTTAGCGGAGTTGTCTCCCCCTCTTCCAGCGAAGTGGGGGTCACCCCTACCGCTGGCCCTTCGGTCTCAGGTTCCCAGAGTTCTGGTCTACCCCCTGAGCCAGGCCACTCTGCTAGGGTTACCCCTGTCTCATGGGTATCAGTCACTCTCATAGCAGGCCACAGTGCCAGGAAGTCTCCCCCTATTAGGAGTTCACAATGTAGATTTGTGGCGACAGCCACTTCGTGGGTCCATCTACCGGCCACCGTGGTTAGAGACACCAGCGGTGGGTTAGTCTTTTAAGGCTCACCGTATGCACATCACCCCGACTTTCCGGCCAGTATACTCAGTGGACCGCACCAGGGTAGCCCTTACTAGGGTCACCAGACTCCCTGAGTCTAGCAGAGCCTCCGCTGGAGTGTCTCCCGCTTTCACCTGGCACAAGTGATCTAGAGACTCTGGGGTACCTGTTGCACACAGCCTCCTGGCATATAGCGACTGACGGTAGCCACAGTTAGTGTCCATGGGCTCAACCCAATGGGGACAGTCAGCTTTTACGTGGCCAGGCTCCTGACTCCGCCAGCAGACTATCGGAGCCAGGTCCGCCGTGGGTACATCCCGGGCGGGTTTTATCGGCTCAAATCTTCGGGCCTGGGGTGGAGATTTCTGGGGTTTGCCGACCCCCTCCCGACAGAACCGTCCTTTAGATTCCTGGTAGCTTCATAGCGTTCCACCAGGTCCTACATATCAAGGGCATTGCCAGGAGACACCTGACCGATCCAGTGCTGGAGAGGGTATGGCAAAGCCCTCCAGAACATATAGGCTAACAGATGATCCAACATAGCAGTGGGACTCAGCACATCAGGCTATAGCCATTTTTGCAAGAGGTGAAGTAAGTTAGAATACTGGGGTCTTGCAGGCTCAGCCGGGTTGAACCTCCACTGATGCACCTACTGGGCCCGGACCAACACATTCACCCCCAGTCTTGCCAGAATCTCACCCTTGACTTTCCCGTAGTCGGCCGCTTGATCGTCCGGCAAGTCAAAATACACCCGCTGGGAATCGGATGCCAGGAATGGAGCGACGACCTCAGCCCACTGGTCACGGGGTAGTTTTTCCCTGATGGCCACTTTCTCGTACATCGCCAGGTAGGTTTCAATGTCGTCTTGGGGTCATCTTAGGAATTGCAGCACGGACTGCTTTCCGGGCATTGTGGACGCTCGAGGTTGCTCCTGCAACGTATTAGTCTCCTGCTGTTGCTCATTAGCCTCCCGTTGCTGCAGGTTTGTCTCTCGCTGCTGCAGATTAGCTTCCATGAGGGCCTTGACAACAGCCTCCATTTGGTCGTGGGGCACTGGTTGTAATACAGATGGTTTAATGTATGAAAAATGCAGAAACCAAAAATATCGGCGTTCTCGCCAGCCTCACTGCTTTTGCACGCATCCTCCACCAATTGTGGGGACTCGCTCTGGTAGACAGGATTAGCGGACGCAGTATAGAGGCAACAACAAGTTCTTTGGATCAAACAGTTCAGTGTTTTATTCACACTTTAGGCAAGTGACAAAACAAGCATATTCAAACAAAAAAAGTCACCTTGCGGTGTTGGCGGTAATTAACACCATGGGGCAATTCTGCCTCAAAGAGTCCTTGCCGATAGCAGCACCAACCTCTTTTCACGCCAAACAGGTAGCAAGTTTTCATCCAGACACAAGGCTCCCAGATCCCAGCATGGAGACATGGCTTCTGAGCCCAGCTGCCTATTTAAAGGACAGCCAGGTGCTGCCAAAATCCGGTCCAGTATTTGACCTCACCTGGCTGTAAATCAGCCCAGCAGCACATGCTGGGAGGAAAATACCTGTTTTCCCAGACCAAACCTCTCACTGTGTCACTATGGGGGATCGACACAATTCTAACATTTTTGGCTCCATACAACACCACAATGGATTTGAAATGAAACTTAAAATGTGCTTTAACTGCAGACTGTCAGCTTTAATTCGAGGGTATTTACATCCAAATCAGGTGAATGGTGTAGGAATTACAACAGTTTGCTTACGTGCCTCCCACTTGTGAAGGGGTATAATGGTATAATTGGCATCTCAGCTGTTCCATGGCCAGGTGTGTGTTATTCCCTCATTATCCCAATTACAATGAGCAGATAAAAGGTCCAGAGTTCATTTCAAGTGTGCTATTTGCATTTGGAATCTGTTGCGGTCAACTCTCAAGATGAGATCCAAAGAGCTGTCACTATCAGTGAAGCAAGCCATTTTTTAGGCTGAAAAAAACAAAACAAAAACCAGACAGATCGCAAAAACATTAGGCGTGGCCAAAACAACTGTTTGGAACATTCTTAAAAAGGAACGCACTGGTGAGCTCAGCAACACCAAAACACCCTGAAGACCACGGAAAACAACTGTGGTGGATGACCTTAGAATTCTTTCCGTGGTGAAGAAAACACCCTTCACAAAGGTTGGCCAGATCAAGAACACTCTCCAGGAGTTGGTGTATGTTTGTCAAAGTCAACAATCAAGAGAAGACTTCACAAGAGTGAATACAGAGGGTTCACCACAAGATGTAAACCATTGGTGAGCCTCAAAAACAGGAAGACCAGATTAGAGTTTGCCAAACGACATCTAAAAAAGCCTTCACAGTTCTGGAACAACATCCTATGGACAGATGAGACCAAGATCAACTTGTACCAGAGTGATGGGAAGAGAAGAGTATGGAGAAGGAAAGGAACTGCTCATGATCCTAAGCATACCACCTCATCAGGGAAGCATGGTGGTAGTAGTGTCATGGCGTGGGCATGTATGGCTGCCAATGGAACTGGTTCTCTTGTATTTATTGATTATGTGACTGCTAAGAAAAGCAGCAGGATGAATATAGCAGCAGGCAATATTATCTGCTCATATTTAGCCAAATGCTTCAGAACTCATTGGATGATGCTTCACAGTGCAGATAGAGAATGACCCAAAGCATACTGTAAAAGCAACCAAAGAGTTTAAGGGAAAGAAGTGGAATGTTATGCAATGGCCAAGTCAATTACCTGACCAATTGAGCATGCATTTCACTTGCTGAAGACAAAACTGAAGGGAAAATGCCCCAAGAACAAGCAGGAACTGAAGACCGTTCCAGAGAAGGCCTAGCAGAGCATCACCAGGGATGAAACCCAGTGTCTGGTGATGTCTATGCGTTCCAGACTTCAGGCTGTAATTGACTGCAAAGGATTTGCAACCAAGTATTAAAAAGGGAAAGTTTGATTTATGATTATTATTCTGTCCTATTACTTTTGGTCCCTTAACAAGTGGGAGGCACATATGTAAACTGGTGTAATTCCTACACCGTTCACCTGATTTAGATGTAAATACCTTCAAATTAAAGCTGACAGTCTGCAGTTAAAGCACATCTTGTTTGTTTCATTTCAAATCCATTGTGGTGGTGTATAGAGCCAAAAATGTTAGAATTGTGTTGATGTCCCAATATTTATGGACCTGATATAGATAGATAGATATATATATATATATATATATATATATATATATATATATATATATATACATATACACATATATATACATATATACACACACTGCTCAAAAAAATAAAGGGAACACTTAAACAACACAATGTAACTCCAAGTCAATCACACTTCTGTGAAATCAAACTGTCCACTTAGGAAACAACACTGAGTGACAATCAATTTCACATGCTGTTGTGCAAATGGGATAGACAACAGGTGGAAATTATAGGTAATTAGCAAGACACCCCTAATAAAGGAGTGGTTCTGCAGGTGGTGACCACAGACCTCTTCTCAGTTCCTATGCTTCCTGGCTGATGTTTTGGTCACTTTTGAATGCTGGCGGTGCTTTCACTCTAGTGGTAGCATGAGACGGAGTCTACAACCCACACAAGTGGCTCAGGTAGTGCAGCTTATCCAGGATGGCAGATCAATGCGAGCTGTGGCAAGAAGGTTTGCTGTGTCTGTCAGCGTAGGGTCCAGAGCATGGAGGCGCTACCAGGAGACAGGCCAGTACATCAGGAGACGTGGAGGAGGCCGTAGGAGGGCAACAACCCAGCAGCAGGACCGCTACCTCCGCCTTTGTGCAAGGAGGAACAGGAGGAGCACTGCCAGAGCCCTGCAAAATGACCTCCAGCAGGCCACAAATGTGCATGTGTCTGCTCAAACGGTCAGAAACAGACTCCATGAAGGTGATATGAGGGCCCAACGTCCACAGGTGGGGGTTGTGCTTACAGCCCAACACCATGCAGGACGTTTGGCATTTGCCAGAGAACACCAAGATTGGCAAATTCGCCACTGGCGCCCTGTGCTCTTCACAGATGAAAGCAGGTTCACACTGAGCACATGTGACAGACGTGACAGTCTTGAGACACTGTGGAGAACGTTCTGCTGCCTGCAACATCCTCCAGCATGACTGGTTTGGCATTGGGTCAGTAATGGTGTGGGGTGGCATTTCTTTGGAGGGCCGCACAGCCCTCCATGTGCTCGCCAGAGGTCGCCTGACTGCCATTAGGTACCGAGATAAGATCCTCAGACCCATTGTGAGACCATATGCTGGTGCGGTTAGCCCTGGGTTCCTCCTAATGCAAGACAATGCTAGACCTCATGTGGCTGGAGTGCGTCAGCAGTTCCTGCAAGACGAAGGCATTGATGCTATGGACTGGCCTGCCCGTTCCCCAGACCTGAATCCAATTGAGCACATCTGGGACATCATGTCTCGCTCTATCCACCAACGTCACGTTGCACCACAGACTGTCCAGGAGTTGGCAGATGCTTTAGTCCAGGTCTGGGAGGAGATCCCTCAGGAGACTGTCCGCCACCTCATCAGGAGCATGCACAGGCATTGTAGGGAGGTCATACAGGCACGTGGAGGCCACACACACTACTGAGCCTCATTTTGACTTGTTTTAAGGAGATTACATCAAAGTTGGATCAACCTGTAGTGTGTTTTTCCACTTTAATTTTGAGTGAGTGTGACTCCAAATCCAGACCTCCATGGGTTGAAAAATTTGATTTCCTTTTTTTTATTTTTGTGTGATTTTGTTGTCAGCACATTCAACTATGTAAATAACAAAGTATTTCAGAAGAATATTTAATTAACTCAGATCTAGGATGTGTTATTTTTGTGTTCCCTTTATTTTTTTGAGCAGTGTATATACACACACACACACACACACACACACCTGGACATACCCATATTTTCACTCAGCCCCCCTGATGCTAGCATCGGAGCATCTCATGGTCCCATGCGCTCCCTTGCCCTGTGCTGGATCGCGCAGGGCACGGGCTCTTTTGTTTATAACACCACACTGCCGGGCGGAGGCCTCCGTCCGGCAGTGTTTTCGGTGACGTCACTGGCTCTGATGGGCGTTCTTTAGCGCTGCCCTAGACGTTTTACTGGCTAGGGCAGCGCTAGAGCCAGCCCATCAGTGCCGGTGACGTCATCAGGCTTCCTGGCAGCCCTATGGAGAGCCCGGTTCCTCACTGGAACTCCTAAAAAATGCCTTTGCCCTGCACGATTTAGCGCAGGGCAAAGGAGAGCATTGGAGCATGAACTGCTCCGATGCTCAAGTCCGGGGGCTGCCTGGGTGAAAATAGAGGTATGTCCAGGTTCAGCTCTTAACCCGGGCAACCCCTTTAAAATAACAATTTGGGAGCATCTTTTCTGTATCCCAGTAGAACAGACTCAAACATTGACAGAAGTCTTTAGACTCATTTTACTTAAAATTTTCCAAAAATTAAAAATGGCATAATTTAACTGAATACTACTGAGAGAACATAAAACTAAAATACTGATTTAAAAGGAAAGGCATTGATTTCAATGGTACAGTAGCACAAGAGCTAACTTGGACAACTCCCAATGATGGGGATTTCAGACTATGCCCAAACCAAGTACTGCCACTGCCAGCGCCAGATATTTTTCACTACCCAGTCTGTTTTCCATTCTGGGTCCCACCGTTTACCCAAGGACTTAATCTGAGCTTTAGACATAATTGTATTATAAATTATTTCAAGTGGTTTTAAAAATAATACTTTACTGGTTTAAAAAAACTATTTTTCGCATGCATGTAAAACTTTCAAGCGAAAATGTTCCCCTATATCCCGCACATGGGTTTTCTGGAATCTCATTGGAGTTTGTCTATGTATTAAGCAATTCCCAAAATCCGGACATGGAAAGGGTTTCTCACCTGAATGGAATCTCCGATGTCTTATTAGAGCGGATACCTGGGTAAAACATTTGCCACACTCAGAACATGGAAATGGCTTCTCTCCTGTGTGGATTCTCTGATGTTTTATGAGATCAGCTTTCCGCGTAAAACTTTTACCACAGTCAGAGCAGAGGAACGGTTTCTCACCAGTGTGGATTTTCTGGTGCTGAATAAGGTTTGATTTCTTCTTGAAAAACTTCCCACAGTTAGAGCATGGATATGACTTCTCCTCCACATGAGCCCTCTGGTGTATCAACAGTGCATCATGCTGGGTGAAACACTTACCACAGTCTATACAGGTGAAAATTTTGTCACTGTGAGCTGCACCATACAGTGAAAAAAATGCTTTATCAGGAGTCATGTCCACATCATAAGAAAGCTCATTAATATCATTTATATCGACATCCTGGAGTCCAGAATGCCTGTTTTGAAAACTGCAGCTTTCTTCTGGGGAATTATCCAAGTCATTGTTATCTTCTAATTCCCAATCTGCAGAAGAATTCCTGATGTTGTGTGCATTCGCTGGGGATAAACAAATAGCAGTTCTTAAAGATGACAAAAACTTTACTCAAAAACTAAAAATTAAGAATACAATAGAATATAACCCCCATGTGGTACAGCAATTCAAGTAAATGGGCTGAAGTACCAGGCACAGCCACATGTATGATAAGGGGGAGATTTATTATCCCCTACGTCAGGGATTTGGAGTTAAAAAGTCGCAAAACCTGGTTTTGCAGCATTTTAAATGCCACTAGATTAGTTGCAATTGGCATTTTTACGCAATTTCTGAAAAGAGGGCAAGGCAATGGCAGGATTTGTGGGTGGAGCCTTTGGCCATGGCTCATTTATCATTATTTAAGCCAAAAACTGGTGTAAATAATGAATGATATCTACGCCAGCTGCAAGCTGCTGTAGAATTCAGTCTGGCACACAGAGGAGGCATTTAAAGGGGTGTTTCCACAGCATAGGGGATAACTATTAGGTCAGTGGGTCTCCTACAGCTGGGACCCCCACGAATCTCGATCATTGAACAGAGCAGTGGCGACAATTCCGACCAGCCACTCCATTCATTTCAGGGGAGGCTTCATAGTGTAGAGGTCCCCGTTCTTGTGATCTGTGGGGGTCCCAGCAGTAAGACCATCACCAATCTAATACTAGATAACTTTTTCTAACTGGAATACCCCTTTAACCCCTTAAGGACACAGCCTTTTTACACCTTAGGACCAGGCCATTTTTTGAAAATCTGACCAGAGTCCCTTTAAGTGGTGATAACTTTAAAACGCTTTGACTTATCCAGGCCGTTCTGAGATTGTTTTTTTGTCACATATTGTACTTCATGACACTGGTAAAATGGAGTCAAAAAAAATTTTTTTTTGCACCAAAAAATACCTAATTTAACAAAAATTTGGAAAAATTTGCAAATTTCAAAGTTTCAGTTTCTCTACTTCTGTAATACATAGTAATACCCCCAAAAATTGTGATGACTTTACATTCCCCATATGTCTACTTCATGTTTGAATTGTTTTTGGAATGATATTTTATTTTCTGGGGATGTTATAAGGCTTAGAAGTTTAGAAGCAAATCTTGAAATTTTTCAGAAATTTACAAAAACTCAATTTTTAGGGACCAGTTCAGGTCTCAAGTCACTTTGCGAGGCTTACATTATAGAAACCACCCAAAAATGACCCCATCTAAGAAACTACACCCCTCAAGGTATTCAAAACTGATTTTGCATACGTTGTTAACCCTTTAGGTGTTGCACAAGAGTTATTGGCAAATGGGGAGGAAATTTGAGAATTTCATTTTTTTGTCTAATTTTTCATTTTAACCCATTTTTTCCACTAACAAAGCAAGGGTTAACAGCCAAACAAGACTGTATCTTTATTGCCCTGACTCTGCCGTTTACAGAAACCCAATATGTGGCCGTAAACTACTGTACGGGCACACAGCGGGGCGTAGAGGGAAAGGTGCGCCGTATGGTTTTTGGAAGGCTGATTTTTATGGACTGGTTTATTTACACCATGTCCCATTTGAAGCCCCCTGATGCACCCCTAGAGGAGAAACTCCCTAAAAGTGACCCCATTTAAGAAACTACACCCCTCAAGGTATTCAAAACTGATTTTACATACGTCGTTAACCCTTTAGGTGTTGCACAAGAGTTATTGGCAAATGGCGATGAAATTTGAGAATTTCATTTTTTTGCCTAATTTTCCATTTTAACCCATTTTTTCCACTAACAAAGCAAGGGTTAACAGCCAAACAAGACTGTATCTTTATTGCCCTGACTCTGCTGTTTACAGAAACACCCCATATGTGGCCGTAAACTACTGTACGGGCACACAGCAGGGCGTTGAGTGAAAGGTGCGCCGTTTGGTTTTTGGAGGGCTGATTTTGCTGGACTGTTTTTTTGGCACCATGTCCCATTTGAAGCCCCCCTGATGCACCCCTAGATTATAAACTCCATAAAAGTGACCCCATCTAAGAAACTACACCCCTCAAGGTATTCAAAACTGATTTTACAAACATTGTTAACCCTTTAGGTGTTGCACAAGATTTAATGGAAAATAGAGATACAATTTCAAAATTTCACTTTTTTGGCAGATTTTCCATTTTAATATTTTTTTTCCAGTTACAAAGCAAGGGTTAACAGCCAAACAAAACTCATTATTTATGGCCCTAATTCTGTAGTTTACAGAAACACCCCATATGTGGTCGTAAACAGCTGTATGGGCACACGGCAGGGCGCAGAAGGAAAGGAACACCATATGGTTTTTGGAAGGCAGGTTTTGCTGGACTGTTTTTTTTTTACACCATGTCCCATTTGAAGCCCCCCTGATGCACCCCTAGAGTAGAAACTCCAAAAAAGTGACCCCATTTTAGAAACTACGGGATAGGGTGGCAGTTTTGTTGGTACTAGTTTAGGGTACATATGATTTTTGGTTGCTCTATATTACACTTTTTGTGCGGCAAGGTAACAAGAAATAGCTTTTTTGGCACCGTTTTTTTTTTGTTATTTACAACATTCATCTGACAGGTTAGATCATGTGGTAATTTTATAGAGCAGGTTGTCACGGACGCGGCAATACCTAATATGTATATAATTTTTTTTATTTATGTAAGTTTTACACAATGATTTCATTTTTAAAACCAAAAAAATGTTTTCGTGTCTCCATAGTCTAAGAGCCATAGTTTTTTCAGTTTTTGGGCGATTATCTTAAGTAGGGTCTCATTTTTTGCGGGATGAGATGACGGTTTGATTGGCATCTATTTTGGGGTGCATATGAATTTTTGATTGCTTGCTATTACACTTTTTGTGACGTAAGATGACAAAAAATGGCTTTTTTTACACCGTTTTTATTTTTATTTTTTTACGGTGGTCATCTGAGGGGTTAGATCATGTGATATTTTTATAGAGCCGGGCGATACGGACGCGGCGATACCTAATATGTATACTTTTTATTTATTTATGTAAGTTTTACACAATGATTTCATTTTTGAAACAAAAAAAAATCATGTTTTAGTGTCTCCATAGTCTAAGAGCCATAGTTTTTTCAGTTTTTGGGCGATTATCTTGGGTAGGGTATGATTTTTGCGGGATGAGATGACGGTTTGATTGTTACAATTTTGGCGTACATGCGACTTTTTTGATCACTTTTATTACCTTTTTTGGGAAGTAAGGTGGGCAAAATATCAATTTCATCATAGTTTTTTATTTTTATGGTGTTCACCGTTCGGGTAAAGTAACATGACCGTTTTATAGATCAGGTCGTTACGGACGCGGCGATACCAAACATGTGTAGGGAATTTTATTTTTTTCATTTTTTATCAGTGATAAATGTGTTTTTTGATTTTTACTTTTTTTTCACTTTTATTCACT
The DNA here is from genome assembly GCF_905171765.1 of Bufo bufo. Taxonomy (NCBI): domain Eukaryota; kingdom Metazoa; phylum Chordata; class Amphibia; order Anura; family Bufonidae; genus Bufo; species Bufo bufo. Next base: position 180,447,039 of record NC_053394.1, read on the forward strand.
TTTTTTTGACCCAGACCCACTTGGTTCTTGAAGATCCAGTGGGTCTGATGTCTGTATAATACAGTACAGAACAATATATATTGTACTGCACTGTATTTTACTTACACTGAACAGATCTATGCCTTTCAGCACAGATCTGTTCAGCACCATGGACAGCAGGACGCCTGAGAGGCGTCCTGTTGCCATGGGAACCTTCCCCGTCTGCTCAGAACTTCGCAGACGGGGAAGGGTAAGGAGGGGATCTCTCGGGGGGCTGTCTGGGGGCTCTCTCCCTTCCCATCGGGGGGCTGCAAAGGCACAGCAGCCCCCCAATGGGAGAGGGAGGGAGCTCCCTGCGCTGTTAACCTTTTCCATACAGCGGTCCGTACGGACCGCTGTATGGAAAGGGTTAAACGGCTGACATCGCATCGCAGATGTCAGCCGTTTATACCAGGGTGCCAGCAATGTGCTGGCACCCTGGTATACCCACTGAACACCAATGAATTTTCAAGGGGAGGCGGGCGGGGGATCGCGATCCCGCCTGCCGCACCGCCCGCCTCCCGCACCGCCCACAACCCTCCCCCTGCACCTCCCGCCACCATAAAAATCATTCGGGGATGCAGGGGGGGTGAATAAAACTTTTTTTAGGCATATAAAGTTTCTGATCCCCGCGGTCAGGGACCGCGGGGACCAGAAACTGCAGAAATCGCAGCAAACCGCAGGTCTGAATTGACCTGCGGTTTGCCGCGATCGCCGACATGGGGGGGTCACGGGACCCCCCCCGCGCATTTAGCCTAGGTGCCTGCTCAATGATTTGAGCAGGCACCGGGTTCCGATCACTGCCAGCCGCACGGCAGTGATCGAAAATACACAGGGAGTACATGTACGCCCTGTGTCCTTAAGTACCAGGGCACAAGGGCGTACCTGTACGCCCTATGTCCTTAAGAGGTTAATGTATCACAAGGCCAGCACCTCGTCATAAATTAAATGCCTCCTCTGGCTGACCAGGTCCTATCATGACTAGTGTATCACACTGGTCTTGATAAATCAGGGCCTTTGTCTGTGTGAAGAATAGAGATATGGTGCTCCATGGGCCCCTTCAGATAGGGTCCTAGCAGTATGACCAACACTAAGGCTACTTTCACACTTGCGGCAGCCTTCTCCGGCAGGCTGTTCTGGTGGGTGAACAGCCTGCCAAATCTGTGCTGCCGCTAGGTCCGCTCCGACCCCATTGACGGCTGCAGCACGGCATGGTCGTAGTTTTATTCCGGCTGCCTCTCAGCATGTTTGCTGTGCTGCCACCGGAATTCCGGCCTGCCCCCATTATAGTCAGCCTGCCGGAGAAGGCTTCCGCTAGTGTGAAACTAGCCTAAGTTAAGTTCAGTAAAACCCCCCTTTTTTTTTATTGCACATGCAACACCAAACTCCACTAAAATATTCCTCAAGAGGAATGGTCCTCTAAAACAGAATGAAAATAGGATATTATAGCTTATTGTACTGTACATGTATATCTATCGATTCACTATTACCCTACACTACTAGTCACAGTCATTCACTGAATACAATATACTGTAAATGAATGAGAAGGGGGGGACTTTGCTATCTCAGACAATGGTGGTTTCTGATTTATTCCTCACCTGCAGCGATGTCTACTGGGACTTCCTCCTGCTTGCACAGCACATCACCACTACTGTACAACTTGTCTTCTTCCTCCTCTACAACTTCAACTTTAATCTGAAGTGATTCTTGACCCTAGTAAACCGGGAACAATAAAGAAAAAAGTATGACATAGTGTACCAAAGCAAGATCTGAAACTATAAGCTTCCAGACGTATAGAAACATAGAATGTGTGGGCAGATAAGAACCATTTGGCCCATCTAGTCTGCCCAATATACTGAGTACTATGGATAGCCCCTGGCCCTATCTTATATGAAGGATGGCCTTATGGTTAAACTCCTCCACTGTATTTGCAGCTACCACTTCTGCAGGAAGGCTATTCCATGCATCCACTACTCTCTCAGTAAAGTAATACTTCCTGATATTACTTTTAAACCTTTGCCCCTCTAATTTAAAACTATGTCCTCTTCTAGCAGTTTTTCTTCTTTTAAATATTCTCTCCTCTTTTACCTTGTTGATTCCCTTTATGTATTTAAAAGTTTCTTATACTTCTATATGACTGCATTTGGCAGCATTTTCAGTTCTACCTACCACATCATCATCATGTGGACCACTTTTCTCTTCCTCTGTATAATCTGAATGGACAGGACTGGAAGATCTTTGTCGTTTATCTCTGTCACTGGATCCGTCTGAAAGAAATATACGCATTGCTGAATACACTGTCCCACATCTACCAATGTGATGGCACGTGGACAATGTCAAACAATTTAGCACTGCAGAACTCGATGTCTTCAGTGCAATTCCTAATTTATTCACCAAAGATCCAACATTTCGACTACAGTGAGTCTTTTTCAAGCAGAGTGACAATAGACACCAGTGTTCAGTACATATATATACACACCTGCTAAATGAGTGCATACCCTGTGGGCCTTGCCCCACCCCTTGGGTCATGTGATAGACCATTAGGTACAGAAATATATACAAATATAATCATCCTTTGTAAAAGAAAAAAAAAAAAAAGGAGGAAACGTGAAGCATACATATGGGAGGTGTCTGAGGGGAGATCGGGTCCATGTATCACTTTTGTGGCGTCGACCCAAGACATCCGCGTGTGTATCAGAGCAGGAATCCAGATATTAGTTTGCCCGCCAAGTAGGATAAACTGCACATATCCAAATCAGGTATGGCTATCCACGCATGTCAATACATGCTGGGTAGCCCGATAGCCGGGGCGCTGCACGCACTCCCTTCTGCAGCACTGCACATGTCCCGACGTCACATTGCCTGACAGAGAAGCCATCTGCCTCAGTAAAATGTATGGGTAAACGGGAGGTGGCTTATCATGGTGAAAATGATTAGCTGTCCGGGCCACGCACTTAAGAGCTGCTCCGTTCCCTGTACAGAATCCTGACTAATCCTGCCACGCTGCCTACTTCAAATTCTGAGTGGCAAGTGCAGAGGAGAAGGAGGAAGCCTAGACAGCGCGAAATGGGTCCCAGCAAGGCGCAATCCGCGGCTGATAAGCTCAAGGAGTATGCCCGCCAAGAAAACCAAAATGGCGCAGCGGCTCCCGCCACTCCACGTGCAGCAGTGAGCGCAGTCAAGCCGCGCAACAGATAGAGCCTGAGGATGCTGGAGAACCTGAAATTACACTGAAAGAGGTGTCGGAACAGCTCCTGACAGCGATCTCTTCCTGCCAGTCCTCCCTCACCTGTAAAATCGAGGCGGTGCGGGTGGACCTGGGACTGCTTAGGCAGGACGTACAGCAGCTGAGGGAGAGAGTGAAACAGACGGAGGATCGTGTCTCAGCTCTGGAAGACTTCACCAGGCCATTGGACTCGAGACTGCAGGAGGTTGAGCGGTCTGTCGGGTTGTGGAGGCAGAAATGCGACGACCTAGAGAATAGGGCCCGGCGCAACAATGTGCGGATCCTAGGCATCCCAGAAAGAGCGGAGGGGCGAGATCCTGCCAATTTCTTGGAGGTATGGTTCAAGGCCCAATTCCCCGATGCTACATTCTCTGCAGCGTACGCATTTGAGAGAGCACACAGGGTCCCTGCCAGACCACCTCCCCCGGGAGCTCCGCCGCGGCCTTTACTAGCCCGCTTACTCAACTGGAAAGATCGGGACTTAATGCTCAGTCAAGCAAGGAGTAAGGGAGTGATCACGCCAATGTGTCACTGTTCCCTGATTTTTTCTGCGGATTTGCAAAAGAAGAGGGCCACCTTCATTTCAGTTAAGAAACGTCTCCGTGAACTGAACCTGCAATATTTTATGGCCCATCCAGCGCGTCTCCGCGTAATTGACGGAGACCGACCAGTCTTTTTCACCGACCCAAAGGAAGCGGGGGACTGAATATCCAGGCGCCCAAGACCGCGCTAATTATATGGTTAAATCCGACACCGCAAGTATACCTTGGCACTGCGCAGTGCAATGTGCGAGCCTTGCTATTACATACATGTGCATTCTCGGTCTTATATCTATCTCCATTAATAGCATAATGTGAGACATTTTGATACCAGGCTAGTTAATGTTGTTAAGAATGCAGGCTAAGGGGGGTCTGGGTGTTCATGTATGTACCTATTTTTATTCCCCAGCTCCCGCAGCTTTTCTACTGCACATGTACAGGGAATGTTCAGCCACCTGTATGGGTTTAACATCTACTTTCCCGTCCATGTCCCCGAATATTTTGCCACAGAACTAACACAATAATGTTTGCACTAGATGTGTATCTAGGGTTGTTAGTTTACCACATGTTATGTTATGTGTTCTTTTTGATGTTGAAGGCATGGTCATTTAATAACCTCAAGTTGGATGGGGATGAGAGGCGTTCACTAGTGATGCAGAGGGACTACTGCCCTCTTTTCTAGTGGGATCCTGAGGTGTCCAGGTGGAAACCCTGCGCTTGTGTTATGGGGTCTCTAGTAGTGATGTCCTGGAATGTGAGAGGCTTGGGGGCTCCGAACAAAAGAATAGCTGTATTCTCGCACATAAGAAGGTATAGCCCTCACGTTCTGGGACTTCAGGAAACTCACTTGACGGCTGACACTGGGAATAGAATCATTAAACCATGGGTGCAGTGGTCTCTGCAGGCGTATGGAACCTCACACTCCAGGGGAGTGGTCATACTTGTTCATAAGAATCTCAAATGGGAGATGCAGCAATCTGTAGCAGATCCTAAGGGGCAGTACATTTTGGTATATGGATTCATTAACAATGTCCCCTATGTTATAATTAATTTATATAATCCTCCCCCAGCTAGGGTTTCACTGCTCCAGACAGTGTTGGGATTTGCCGCTTAGTATCTATCGGCCCGGTTACTCTGTATGGGGGACTTTAACATGATCATGCAGGAAGGTCTGGACAGATACCCTCCAGCTGCGCCGAGAGCGGACGGAGCTTCTTCCGTTACCACTTTATTTAGACTTGCCACGGAGATGGGGTGGTTGGACATGTGGAGACTTAGAAACCCGCAGCTGAGAGGATACTCCTGTTTTACACCCGCTAGAGGCGCGCTATCTAGAATCGACTATGTACTGGGCAATGCTGCAGTATACACGGATCTGATTGTTATTCAATATGAACCGCAGGGTCCTTCGGACCACGCCCCGGTTTGGCACGACAGAGTGCCGGGGGCAGCCTCTAGAGGGGGTAAGATGAGAATCCATCCTTTCTGGCTCACTCTTGACTCAGAATGATAGAATCCCTGAGCAGCTGCAGGTCTTCCTAGACATGCAGGGTGAGGAGACAGAGGATCTGCTACTATGGGACACCCTGAAAGCTTACCTGAGGGGCTGTTTAAAGTCCTCCATTTCCTATGTTAAAAAGAACACCGCTCGACAGGAAATGGACTTACACGCAAAATGCAGAGAAGCTGAGTTCTCCTTCTGTTCTGACCCCACGGAAGCGAATAGGATAGAGTGGATGGCTAGGGGTAGATCTTACATGGTGCATCTTAACCACCTCAGCCCCCCCCCTAGCTTAAACCCCCTTAATGACCAGACCACTTTTTACAATTCTGCACTACACTACTTTCACGGTTTATTGCTCGGTCATACAACTTACCACCCAAATGAATTTTACCTCCTTTTCTTCTCACAAATACAGCTTTCTTTTGGTGGTATTTGATTGCTGCTAAGATTTTTAGTTTTTCCGATATTAATCAAAATAGGCCACAATTTTCTCAAAAAAAGTGTATTTTTAACTTTCTCTGGTAAATTGTTCAAATATAATTACATTTCTATACAAGTTTGTGTCAGAATTTATTCTGCTACATGTCTTTGATAAAAAAAAATCCAATAAGTGTATATTTATTGGTTTGCGCAAAAGTTATAGCATTTACAAACTATGGTACAAAAATGTGAATTTCCGCTTTTTGCAGCAGCTCTGACTTTCTGAGCACCTGTTTCCGCAATTGCGGACAAGAAAAGGCATTTTCTATATAGTTCTGGCAATGTGCGGATTCTGAAAATGCAGAAAGCACATTGCCGGTGTCCGTGTTTTGCGGATCCGCAAAACACATACGGACGTCTGAATGGAGCCTTAAAGGGGGGTGAGCAATGACAGGGGGGTGATCAGGGAGTCTATATGGGGTGATCAGAGGTTAATAAGTGACGGGGGGGGGAGTGTAGTGTGGTGCTACTTACAGAGCTGCCTGTGTCCTCTGGTGGTCGATCCAAGCAAAAGGGACCACCAGAGGACCAGGTAGCAGGTATATCAGAGGCTGTTAACAAAACAGCGTCTGATATACCTTTCTGGGGTTAAAAAAAAAAAAATCACATCTACAGCCTGCCAGCGAATGATCGCCGCTGGCAGGCTGTAGATCAACTTGTTTACCTTGCGATCCTGTGAACGCGCGCTCCTGTGTGCGCGCGTTCACAGGAAATCTCGCGTCTCGCGAGATGGCGCGCGATGCGTCCAGGAGGTGGTTAAAGAAAAGAGTGAGCGTAGGATGTTCTTTATGAAGCAGCAGTCCTTTGAGTCTGGGGATAGAGCGGGTAAACTCCTAGCTCAAATTGCTAAAACCAATCAAATGTCTCCCCCAGTCATACGCATATAGAACACCGAGGGTCAGATGGTGGACTCCGTGGATGGCATTCTAAACAGCTTTAGGTGTTTCTACCAATCACTGTACAGCTCTGCGGCGCAATACACCGATAGAGAGCTGCGAGAGTATATAGCCGAGGTATCTCATCCTAGACTTAGTGCGGAGGACAAAAACCTGCTAGATAAAGATATATCTTTGGAGGAAATCCAGCTAGCTGTAAAAGGAACTGCCTGCTGGGAAGGCGCCGGGTCCTGACGGGATCCCTGTGGAGGTATATTCCAGATATATTGAGATTCTAGGACCCCAACTCCTTAAACTATACTCAGCGTCCCTCCAACGACACCAACTCCCTGAAACACTGTATGAAACCAGATAAAGACCCGAGTGAATGTGGCTCTTAAAGGCTATCTTAACTAGGCTCCTAGCCTCCCGCTTAAACAAAGTAATAACTTCTATTGTACACCAGGATCAAGCCGGATTTATGCCGAGCAGAACGACCTCTGACAATATCAGAAGAGCACAGGTTATGGCACAGATAGGGACGGCAGAGGGGAGAAGATGGGCCCTAGCGTCCCTTGACACAGCCAAGGCCTTCGACTCTGTAGAATGGCCCTTTCTGCTGCAGATTTTGACGGACTTCGGATTTGGTCCTAAGTTTGTGAGATGGGTTGAAATCTTATATCAGAGACCTAAAGCTAATTCACTTGTTAACGGAACGCAATCTGAATCCTTTACGCTCCACAGGAGTACCAGGCAGGGCTGCCCCCTCTCCCCACTGCAGTTTGCTCTAGTGATAGAACACCTGGCCCTTGAATTAGACAGGATGATTCCTTTTTGGGGATATCTAGGGGGAGTAGAGAAGAGAAAATAGGCCTATATGCTGATGATCTCCTCCTATTTATGGCTGAGCCCGAGCAAACTCTCCCGAGTGCAATAGATGTGATAGAGAAGTTTGGCACTTACTCGGGCTTACACATAAACTGGACGAAATCTGCTATTATGCCTCTACAGGCACATGACTGGCCGGCAAGATTTCATAATTTGCCAGTGGTGGATCACTTTAAATACCTTGGTATTATAATCACAAGGGACCCTTACACATCGGTGGCAAGAAATATAGAACCTATAGAATCTCTGTTTATTGATAAGTTTAAAACTTGGAAGTCTTTGCCGCTGTCGGTAATGGGAAGATTAAACTGCATGTGCTCCGGTTCCCAAAGCCTTCTTTGACCGATTGCATTCATTAACAGCTGCTTTTGTTTGGGGCAAGGTTAGAAGGAAGCTTTCCCTGAGTGTACTACAAAGATCTAAGCTTCAAGGGGGGGCAGCTCTGCCTGATTTTTTCCTATATTACATTGCTGGTCAGCTGAAGTATATAGCTGCATGGGTAGCGCCGGGGGACTTACTGGGACCGGAGTACTGGCTAAAAGAGTATCTTCATCTGACTACCCTATGGCCGGTGTTAGAATCCCCGGGTTCAGTACCTGGGAGATTACTCCCTATTCATAAGTTGGCTAATCAAGTATGGAAAGCTGCCAAACTAAACTCATATAAAAGATGTGCCTGACGCCATTCCACTCTTGGATAATCCCATGTTTCCGCAATTGGTGGATTTGGAGGGCTCTGCTGTTTGGAAACAAAGAGGGGTCATCTCCCTGGAGGATCTATATGTGGGAGGAGTGTTGCGCTCTCTTCAGCAGATCCCGGAGAAGTTTGAGATACCTCACACTCTCTTTTATAGGTACCTTCAACTGAGACATGCTCTAGGCGCTCAGTTCGGTGGTGTGGGCCGCAGCATTTCCAAATACCCCTTGATAGGGTTGTTGAGATCCCAAGGGCCCAGGGGAATCATATCTGTGCTATATACACACACACACTTGTTAGGCGATCGCATGCTACTCCAGCCCTTTGAGCTGGAGGGGAGATGGAAAGTTTCCATCCCTACACTTGATGCAGAGGATTGGGAAGAGGCTCTGCTGGTTCCCACTAAGGTTTCCCCATCGATAAATAATAGATTAACTCAATTGTTTATATTGCACAGAAGCTACCTTTCCCCACTCAGATTGTACAAAATGAGGAGGTTGCCTAACAGTAGATGTCACAGGTGTCAAAAGGAGAGGGCAGACTTTTGGCATCTGATATGGGACTGTGACCATTTGCAGGCCTTCTGGAGGAGTGTGGTAGATGTCCTCTCAACAATGGTTCCTGCCCCAATATCAGTTTGCCCTAAAATATGTATCCTAGGAGTGTTAGATGAGGAGCTGTGGTCGCACCATCAGAGAGTGTTTCTGGGGGAGACCCTGTTCTTAGCTAGGAAAGCGATTGCGTTGAGATGGATGGCTGATAGGACTCCCACAATTAATCAGTGGAAAGCATTGGTCAATCACGCTATGTCCATGGAAAAAGTGGTTTACACACATAGGAAGTGCCCACAGAAGTTTCAGAAAGTATGGGGGGGGGGGGGGGGGGGTGGTGCTCTTCTCCTCAAACCCTGCACCCTTTGCATATGCACCCTTTGCAAATTTTGATACGATGGTTTCTTGTATAAAGTACCCTCTCATTTACATGTCACTGTATAGTTTACTATGAAGCTTGTGACTCCCCTGCGTGGGATGTGACTGCTTTAGAATGTTATGTTTCATGCCTCTCGTTAAACTTCAATAAAACGAGTAAAAAAAAAAATGGGAGTGACCTACCGCCTATTCATTGTATGCATTATTAGGGGGCCCAAAATAAACAGGGTTCTGTACTGCTGCGGAGCATAAATGAGTCTGCTGCTTGAGGTCTAATTAATTAGGTCTATAAGGTGTGGATATACAACGGGATAAGGAGACCAAAGACCGTCTCTGCGGCAATGTGACGCATCTAAATAAACCTATACATCTAAGAGTCGGCCATAGTAGGTCATATCTGGACCCTAAAATTGCAGTAGCTGGCAAGTCCGTTATACGGGCTATGCTGTGGTCTCCATTGTATAGCGAATATAGTAAGAGAATAAACTCAAGGCCACAATAAACTAGTGACCAGTAAGGTGTACGCTCCTGTCCACTAGCTTTCACCCTCGACAAGGGGACAACCTGTCACCATCCGCACCCTGGTCCTTATAAATCCCGAGACTGGGCAAATCCCCAAATAGAGGAACTGCTCTCGTCCAAGGGTCTTTCCAGTCCCACCATACATACACTCAGCTCTCTGTACCAAATGAGTATTGTTATGTCAGCAAGGAAACCCCATACATACTCTGGACTTCAAACTTCCAAGGGTGTTGATGATCTCCATCGCCCTGGAGTAGTTCCAGCACAGAACATACATAATTATATCCCCAAAGTCCGGAGTATGTCTGGGGCTTCCTTGCGAACATAACAAAACTCATTTGGTACGGATAGCTGAGTGTATCACTATCACTCTCTTCATTCACAGTATATTCACTCTGTCACTCATTCGTCTCTCTTTTTCTCACAACTTTATTATAATAGTATTATAGTATGCTAATCACTATAATATGTGTCTATTGGTATATACTATATGGATTTTAATGGATTTATAAATATATTGCTATACATTGTATTTATTTACTTACTGTGCTTTATGCAGTTTGCACATCCTTATGTCTTGGTATGGGTGCTCATTGTTTTGCTTCAATCATGTATGCATAAATTTAATATGTTAATCAGGTCTATAATAATGCTTAATTATGTATCTTGAATTCTAGTTATTTTAATTTTTATTATTTTGTATTAGGATTGCAATATCTCTCATTGCCATCACGCTAACCTAGGCAGCATACCACATTAAATATAGCTGCCATGGTGTGCGCTCTGCGCATGTGCCAGCTCATGATGTGTCCCTGGCTCTGAGATGGCATGGACTGCACAACATCACACGCACTCTGTACCTTCTGGATGCCGCGTCCACGTCTTGTGGCCGACAGCATGGCACAGACTAACGCGCCATGCAATGAACGGCAGCAGCCTTAATCTAATTATTATCTACAGGTATGTTTGATGCACTTTTATTGGTGGCAATTATGAATATAATCATATACCTCTTTGCTCATTGGTTTGACTTATCATAATTGTCTACACCTAACTGTTAATGTCCCTGACCACATCAGAGAGTGTGTGTGTGTGTATGTGTATATATATATATATATATATATATATATATATATATATATATATATTCCCCACTGCTACTCCACCAGTCATTACCCCTTAAGAAAGTAGACCACGTAACGTGCGTCAGGGCATGGTGGTGGTTTGCCACAATACCGGATTTTCATTGGTTGGTATTATAATTAGGTTTTGTCTTTTTAAGTTGATTATTCTCTTATTGTTCAGTGGCCATAGGTTCTGTGTGAACCATGTTTATATAAAGCCTCTTAAGTTATAGGAAATTTTCAACAGTAACATTTTTTCAACTACCTCTTCCACCAGTTTATTTCGTATTGCACTGGAACTTTCTTCATGTATATGCTGTTTCCAGACCAACATCATAGTGTTGTTTTTTATCTTTAATTTGTCTATGTCTTGCCAATTACAGTGAGGAACAGAAGTATTTGAACACCCTGCATTTTGCAAGTTCTCCCACTTAGAAATCATGGAGGGGTCGGAAATTCACATTGTAGGTGCATTCCCACTCAGAGACAGAATAAAAAAAATATATAAATAAATATTCAGGAAATCAATGTATGATTTAAAAAAAATGGATTTGCCTTGTACTGCTGAACATAAGTATTTGAACACCTGAGAAACAGCAAGAATTCTGGTTCTCAAAGACCTGTTACTGTGACTATAAAAAGTCCACCTCTACTCCACTGATTAATATAACTTAGTAGCACCTGTCTGAGCTCTTTAAAGACACCTGTCCACCCCACAATCAGTCAGATGACAACTACCATGGGCAAGACCAAAGAGCTGTCTAAAGACACCAGAGACAAAATTGTGGACCTCCACAAGGCTGGAAAGGGCTATGGGGCAATTGCCAAGCAGCTTAGTGAACAAAAGATCAACTGTTGGAGCAATTTTTATAAAATGGAAGAGGCTAAAGACGACTGTCAGTCTCCCTCAGACTGGGGCTTCATGCAAGATATCACCTCGTGGGGTATCACTGATAATAAGAAAGGTGAGGAATCAGCCCAGAACTACAAGGGAGGAGCTGGTCAATGACATGAAGAGAGGTGGGACCACAGTTTTAAAGGTCACTTGTCGGTAGAACACTACGCCGTCATGGTTTTAAATCATGCATTGCGTGGAAGCTTCCACTGCTCAGGTCATCACATGTCCAGGCCCGTCTGAAGTTTGCCAATGACCATCTGGATGATCTAGAGGAGGCATGAGAGAAAGTCATGTGGTCAGATGAGACCAAAGTAGAACTTTTTGGTCTAAACTTCACTCGTCGTGTTTGGAGGAAAAAGAAGGATGAGCTGCATCCCAAGAACACCATCCCTACTGTCAGGCATGGGGGTGGTAACATCATGCTTTGGCGGTGCTATTCTGCGAAGGGGGCAGGATGACTGCACTGTATTAAGGAGAGTATTAATGGGGCCATTGTGATATTTTGAGCAACAACCTCCTTCCGTCAGTCAGAGCATTGAAGATGGGTCGTGGCTGGGTCTTCCAACATGACAACGACCCGAAGCACACAGCCAGGATAACCAAGGAGTGGCTCCGTAAGAAGCATATGAAGGTTCTCGAGTGGCCTAGTCAGTCTCCAGACCTAAATCCAATAGAACATCTTTGGAGGGAGCTGAAACTCTGTGTTGCTTAGCGACAGCCCCGAAACCTGACAGATCTAGAAGAGATCTGTGTGGAGGAGTGGGCCAAAATCCCGGTTGCAGTGTGTGCAAACCTGGTCAAAAACTACAGGAAACATTTGACCTCTGTAATTGCTAACAAAGGCTTCTGTACCAAATATTAAGACTGATTTTCCCAGGTGTTCAAATACTTATGTTCAGCAGTACAAGACAAATAAATTCTTTAAAAATCATAAAATGTGATTTCCTGATTTTTTATTCTGTCTCTCAGAGTGGGAATGCACCTACAATGTGAAATTCAGACCCCTCCATGATTTCTAAGTGGGAGAACTTGCAAAATTGCAGGGTGTTTAACCATGCTTATTTTGTGGTGATGTGATTCAATTATAATATCCGATTTCATATGCCTGTATTGGTTAAGTTCCGGTTCAGTTTCTGTGAAAGGATAGCACAACATGGAGGATTTCTTAACACTGTCTGACCAGAGATGTTAGGGGTGATGAGTGCTATTACCTTAATACACAGTGTCCATGACAGTGACAGTTATGATCTATGGCTATACCAAGCCCTAGCCCCTTACCCATCCCCCACACAGAATAATTAATGACTCCCCTAGGCTGCTCAGCTCTCAGCAGTAGGTACAGGCAGTGGTGCACGCAAGGTTACTGCTCCAGCCAATATGGGTATGGCTTGACAGCCTAGTACATGTGAGCACAGGCAGAGTAGTAGAGCTATGACTGCCCCACCCTGTGGATCACCAGGTGCCCGAAAGACAGGGTGTGAGAGATATCACACCTCGTGCCTGCTCGACGTCAACTACGTCGAGCTCATGAGACGCGGTATGGTCCCTGGTTACCAAGATGTGACATTACGCTCTCCTGGAGGAGCCTGTAAGGTCAGCTTGGTACAGTTTACACAGACACCTCCTGTCCACGCGGGCACAGAAAGGCAACAAGCTGAGAGAGCCTTTTAACTGCCGCAGTAAAAAACAGCGCTTCCTCAGCCCGGGTAATCTGCCACCAGCTTATCGTTTGATATAAGCCCGGTCCGCTAACGGGATTATATAGGGTGAGAAACCAACCCGTGGTAGCTTATAACTAGGCCAAAACACGGACGTGGGGAATTCGTGATCGAGATACAAGATAGCACAAGATTAAATTATATATTTAATCGCCTTAAGGGCACATTAGATATAACACTATACACACAATATATACAGTGTCACACTATATACAGTGGTCTGAGGTTACAAATACAGGTAATATGGTACAAACAGGATTACACAGAGTTCAAGTCAGTTACCGGGTAGATGAATGTTCCTTTGCTGTATTCACATGGAGGGCAGTGATGTCAGCTGGTTGCAGGTCCCTCTAAAACACATGGCACGATGTGACCCTCCTTCAGAAAAAAGACACGCCCGCTTGCTGGCACAAGCCTTTTAACCTGTAGCTGGTCTCTCCCCTCCCGGCCTCAGGGATCTAGTAACAGAAGTAGCGGCAATAGCGAGGCCTCTCAATTCTTTTTTAAATACACTATGCTCTCTTGTCCATCGGGTACTTAAGCAAACCCATATCTTCAAAAGGAAGTGCTGCTTTTCTGGACATCTTGGCTACTGGAGATCAAGCTTTGGGGCCCTATCCCAAGGAGCGGAGATTTTCTCATCGAAAGGGATATTTTCGCTTCACAGAAGAAAGAACAAAAAACTTCCTATCCGTTTTTTTTCCACTCTTTGGCAATGACCGCTTGAATGTTTTTATGGACATCAAACACCTTTTTTCTTCTGGGACCAAGACTCTCAAACAGAGTCCTGGACTAACCTCGGTGGCTTCTGATCATCCAACCCCATGGTAACTCCAACAGCCTTGACTAGGGAGTTAGTGTTCTCAACATGAAACAGTGGTTTCCCTGTGGATTCGCCTCAGAGGACTCATTAGATGACACTCATTCTCCTCCTTCTTTTAAACCAGAAAACACATCACTGTCACTGGAGGGGACATCTTTAGATGCAGGCACAGAAGTACTGGGTCGGCTTCTAATTAAACCGCTAACCGACATTCTGACCTCTTCTCAGATCATCTGTTTAATGCTGCCCATAAGAGACGGAGCTTACTCCTCCATTAACTTGCTTATACACACTTGGCATAGGAGTTTTGCCCAGGCAGAGAGTAGCTTCTTTTCACACACAGCACATCCCCTTTCTTTTGATCTGGAGATCTTCCTGGAAGACTCAGACACCTAAGCACAACACATGACCCCATGAGCATATACCAGGGCTGGCCAACCTGCAGCTCTCCAGCTGTTGTAAAACTACAACTCCCACCATTCCCTGCTGTAGGCAGACTGAGCATGCTGGGAGTTGTAGTTTTGCAACAGCTGGAGAGCCGCAGGTTGGCCAGCCCTGGCATATACTATAAAACATGTCGGGGTACAACCCCTCTTACCCCACCCTGGTATCGGCGTATCATTGGTGGTTTCAGCACACTGAGTCTGCTCCATGTTCATAAGCTAAATCAGCCAGAATAATGAAGATTACTCTTACCGGTAATTGGATTTTCCTGTACCCACGACAGCACCATGAGAGAGAGGCTTTGCCCCCCAAAGACAGGAAACCTGAAGTACAAAAAGGCAGACTCCCCTCCAACGTCAGCATGTCCTTTCCAAGGATTATTTTTTTTTTTTACTGCAACAACCATGTGTAATATCCAGCACCAAAAGAAAGAGGGTAGGGAACATATGGGTGCTGTCGTGGGTTTAGGAAAATCCAATTACCGGTAAGAGTAATCTTCATTTTTCCCCTCACCCATGACAGCACCACGAGAAAGAACCAAGGAACTCTTAGGGTGGGATAACAGCAGAAAGTACCTTAGAACCAAAAGACAGATCAGCAGGCAAGTTAACTGTAGACTATAGTGATTGAAAAAGGTAGACGGAGAAGACCAGACCGCTGCTTTGCAGATATCTTCAATAGAGACTGCAGCCTTCTCCGCCCAAGAAGTAGAGACAGCCCTAGTAGAATGTGCACAAAGGCCTTCTAGGGGTTCTTTTCCTGAAGATACATAGGCTTGAGACACTGCAAACGTAATCCACCTTGCCAGAGTTTTCTTAGAGGCTTGTAGACCCTTATTCTTTCCCTGAAAAAGAATGAACAACGAGGAGGATTTCATCCAATCTTTAGTTCTGGTTAGGTACTGAATCAAACACCTCCGGACATCAAGGCAATGGAAAGCCTTTTCTCTCTCAGATGTCGGATTCTCAAAAAAGGATGGAAGGATAATCTCTTGAGATTTGTGGAACCTAGAAGCTGCCTTTGGTATAAAAGCTGGGTCAGGTTTAATAACTACTCTATCATCTAGAATGGTAGTATAAGGAACATTAATCAAAATTGCCTGGAGTTCATCAACCCTTCGAGCTGAAGGGCCACTAACAGACATAACTTCAGAGACAGAAATTTAACCAAAATCTGCTCAATAGGTTCAAAGGGATGAGTAGAAAGGGACTCTAGAAATAAAATTTAAGTCCCAAGGAGCTACCCTTGGGAGACACATTCAGGGATGTTTTAGAGACTGATTTAAAGAAATGGATCAACCACGGATTAGATGTCAACTGTTCATTAAAGAGAGCCGACAATGCTGAAATCTGTACTTTTTAAGGTATTAGGAGATAATCCAATCTCCAACCCCTTCTGGAGAAATTCAAGAATCTTGTTTACTGGAGAAGGACATGGAAGATCTCTGAAATGTAAACCTGCGAAGGACAAACATTTCTTCCAAGTTCTAGAATATATGGAAATGGTAACCTACTTCCTACTTTTTAGCAGGGTGTTTATCAATTCGTGGGAAAAAACCTTTTTAGGGCTCTTTCACACTTGCGTTGTCCGGATCCGTCGTGTACTCCATTTGCCGGAATTACACGCCGGATCCGTAAAAACGCGTAAGAACGCATCATTTTTTCTTTCCGGATGAGTCTTTCCGGCTTTTTTGGTAAGAGACTGATCCGGAAATCCTGAAGCCAACATCAACGTTTTTTGTCCGGATCGGGTATGGGGCCGGATCCGTACAACGGATCCGGAAAAAAAGCGTTGATGTTGGCTTCAGGATTTCCGGATCAGTCTCTTTTCGCGCCAGCCAAGTCCTTCCTACTTTCTGGCGCAGATGCAACTTCCGGATCCGTCGTTGCGTCGTAACAACTGAAGAAGTTAGGACGGATCCGGAATAATACATTTCAATGGGCTATTATTCCGGATCCGTCGATGCGCCAAGTGTTCAGGATTTTTGACCGGAGCAAAAAGCGCAGCATGCTGCGGTATTTTCTCAGTTCAAAAAACGTTCCGGTCCTGAACTGAAGACATCCTGATGCATCCTGAACGGATTTCTCTCCATTCAGAATGCATGGGGATAATCCTGATCAGGATTTTTCCGGCATAGAGCCCCGACGACGGAACTCTATGCCGGAAAACAAAAGCGCAAGTGTGAAAGAGCCCTTAGCTAAAAGCTGCCTCTCAAGTTCCATGTCGTCAGGTGAAGACTGTCGACCTGAGGATGAACTACTGGTCCCTGCGACAGAAGGCCCTTGGTTGCTGGAAGAACCCATGGATCCGTCACAGACAGTTTTCTCAACCATGTGAACCATGGTCTCCTAGGCCAAAATGGGGCTATCAGAATTATTCTTGCTCGATCTTCCCTTATCTTTTTTTTAGAACCCTCAGGATCAGGGGAAAGCATATACAAGAGAAAAATCACACCTGTGGAGAAAGGCATCTAGACCACATGGGGATCCCTTTAGAGACAGGGAAAATAACTTTCACACTTTCCTGTTCTCTGCTGAACCAAAAAGATCTATGCATGGCATCTCCCAGCCGTTCACTATCTGTCCAAAAACTTTTGTATCCAGGCCCCATTCCCCCTGAGATATTATGTGACTGCTCAAAAAATCTGCCTGGATGTTCTCCTTTCCCTTTATGTAAACTGCCGAAATTGATTTGCAATTAGTTTCTACTATCTGGATAATAGAACTTCGCATTGACATCAGACTCTGGCTTCTGGTTCCTCCTTGTCTGTTTATATATGACACCACAGTTTTGTTGTGTGACATAATTCTCAAGTCCTTCCCAATTACTAGCGGAAGTACTTTCAGGATTGCAAACTTTACTGCCATCAACTCTTTCATATTGGAGGAGGCCAGCTTCAGACTCCTTCCCCATAGCGCCTGGACTGATAGATCCTGAATGCGGGCATCCCAGCCCCAAGGGCTTGCATCGGTCATCAGGCAAACTAAGTTGCTTTTTAACCATGGAACTCCCCGATTCAAATTGTCCGTCTTCATCCATTTTAGATTGAGAAGTGTCCGGACGGATATCTCTATTTTTAATTCTAAGGGTTGTCTCGCTTTTTGAAAGACAGTCAAAACCACTGAAGATCCCTTGGATGGAATTGGGACCACATGACTGCCGGAATGCATGAAGTTAGGCTTCCTAGGATTGACATACCTTTTCGTAAGGAGATCTTTGGATGATTGATTAACATCTGTATCTTCCCTCTTTATATTCCAAATCTTGTCCTCTGGCAACAGGCACGTCTGCTTCCTGGAATCTAAGATTAAACCTAGGAATTGTTGGCACTGAAGAGGGTACAGTTTTGACTTTTCCTCGTTTAAGATCCATCCCAATTCTTTCAAGATCTTCATCACTTCTTCTACCGCTCTGCTGCATGCTACTCTGTTCTCTGCTACAATCAGAAAATCATCCAGGTATGGGATAAATACTATATCCTTTTCTCGAATGTAGGCTGACATTTCCACCACTATCTTGGTAAACACCCTGGGTGCCATTGATACCCGAAGGGAAGAGCCTGGAACTGCAAATGGTAGATGACTCCTATTTCCTATGCTACTCTAAAGTACTTTTGATGATCATGATGGATAGGAATGTGAAAGTAAGAGTCTTTTAAATCCAGTACAACCATAAAACACTCTGGAAACAGTAAATTTATTACCGACCTTATAGTCTCCATTCTGAAATTCTTCCAATATAAGGAACCAGTTTAACTTTTTAAAATTTATATTAGTCCTGAAGGAACCAACTGTTTTGTTTACTAGGAATAGTGAAGAGTAAAAACCCTGGTACTAATCCCCTTTTTTTCTATTAAGAATAGTACTTCTGAAATAATTGCTATTTCTTCTGTCTGTGACGATCTTGTTATCATGAATCTTGGAGGAGGTAGGGAGCGAAATTCTCAAGCCCAGACTCAATGTATCCAAGATCCAGGGACTCCTGGAAATAAGTGTCCATGCAGGAAGAAAACTTTTCAGTCTGCCTCCTACATGGCACCGATCGTCATTACGGACCTGTTTTTTTTTGTCCTCTCTAGAAGATCTATTAAAAGAAGAAACGCCCCCCTTTTTTGGGGTTTAAATTTAAAGTCTTTATCTCCTCTTTCTCTCTCCCTTTTATTCCGAAAGGGGCGACTGAATCTTTCTCTTGAAAAGAAGAAAGTCTGCACAAGAAACTACTTTTTGTCGGCCACTTCCAATAATTCATCCAATGATGAACCAAACAAGGGCATTGCGCAAAGCCTCTTCATTGACTGAATGTCTCCACTCCAGTTTTTTAACCATAAGGCTCTGCGTGCAGAATTAGTTAGGCCAGAAGAACTTGCTTCTAATCTTATTGCATCCGCTGATGCGTCAACCAGGAAATCTACAGCCTTTTAAATAGTCGCCAATCCTGCCATCATATCCTCCCTGGGACACTTATTTTTTTAACTGGTCTTCTAGTTCTGATAACAAGATTATTAGTGATCTAGCTGTGCAGGTTGCAGCAATGGAGGGACTAAAAGGAAGAAGTTAAAGCTACCCAAGCCCCCCTTCAGAAAACCCTCTGCTTTCTTATCCAAAGGGTCTTTTAATGATCCCATATCTTCAAAGGGCAATGATAATTTCTTAGCTACCTTTGAAATGGCCACATCAATTTTGGGAGCTTTATTCCAGGTAGCTGCTATCTCTTCAGAAAAAGGGTACTTCCTTTTAAAAAAATTTGAGATAAACTCTTTTGTTAGGTTTTCGCCATTCTTCCTTAATCAATGCTGATACAGTTTTATGGACAGGGAAAGATCTGATATGTTTAGTCTCAAGACCGCCAAACATAATATCTTGTACCGATTTAGGCTCTTTGGCCTCTTCTATTCCCATAGTAGATTTGACTGATTTAAGTACCGTAATTTATCTATGTCCTCAGTAGGAAAGAAGGGTTTCCCTATTTCACCTTCTTCATTTTCAGAAGAACAGGATGACATATCCGAAAGGGGATTTTCTACCGACTGGACGTCCTCCCCCTCTTCTGACTCTGAGGAAACCATCTCACACACCGTATGCTCTCTCTTAATTTTAGGCACACTTTTCCTTGAGGCCAAAGATGAATCAATTTCAGATCTACCAAAGACTGTAAACACTTATAAAACGACGGTGATTCCTCCGCCACTGTCCTATCAATACATGGCTGACATAACTTCTCATAATCGGAGGCCAAGGCACATCACCAGATAGCACACTCTTTATGGTGTCTCTTAGTCAGGGAATTTTTGGGTTTTCCCTGCAAAACATGTATATACAGATACACCAGTCAGGAGTACAAATAAACATATGTGGCTATAAGCCTCTCACCCCTCCAATAGGTACCAAGGCTGGGTTGGACACTGGTTCTTCAGTATTGTCCCTCTTTTCTTCCTCCATAGTGATCACCGGAGCACACTGTTTCTGTTCTTACAGCAAGCACATGTAAAGGAAGACGCCGGCAACTCACTTCCGGGTTCCTGTGCTATTAAGCACCTCCCACAAAGCACGTGATGAGTGGCCGCGCATACGTGCGCTCCATTCAGAAAACGCTCCCCCCCTACCCGGCTTCAAACAAGTCTTCCTTCCAGCGCGCGCGATTCTTACTAGTGCTTTGAATTGCACTGAAGTATCATGCCCCCAGCGCTCAGGAACTCAGCCGTCACGTCTCTGCCAGTTCACCACCGTGCCGCGATAGTTACCGGGACTGCCGGTAACAATAAGGGCCGCCATGGGGAGAAAAGGGTGTACCACAGGCTTCCCCTCTAAAGACAGGAAACCATACTGAAGTTGGAGGGGAGTCTCCGCCTTTTTGTACTTCAGGTTTCCTCTCTTTGGGGGCGGATCCTCTCTCTTGTGGTGCTGTCGTGGGTGAGGGGAGAAGAGGAAATGCCAGTTTCTTCCACTCGGCATGGCAGCGAGTTGGCTGGGCTTTTCTCCTCGGTGCCCGCATGCTGCCCTCCCCTCCTTTCTGGTCTGCAGCGTCGGCTTCCTCCCACCGCCGCAACCCGGAAGTAAAGCATCCCTGAACGCAGGCCGGCGGCCGAACATGTGAACACGGCCGCAGAGGTTCGCAGAAGCCCAGGAAGGCCGAACCCCCCCCCCCCTCCAGGTCCCAGGAAGGAGAACAGAAATGGGGTAGGATAGAGAAGGGAGCCCTCTCTTCTGCAGCGGCTTCTAAAGGAGCCTTATGCCGCACGGGATAACCCTCCTCACACTATACATAGCCGGGGCCCCCGCAGCTCCATGTTAACTTTAACCAACGGATCTGACAGAACTGGGGATAGAGGGGATGGTCCCTCTTTTAAAATGCGGTTCCGGTTCCTGTCTGCTGTCCTGAGGAGGTGGAGTCAGTCTCTCCAAGGGTGCTGTCATAGGCGAAAGAGAAAGATACATCTTTATTATTAGACATCTAAAACCAACATAAACGTGGTATTGACATCAAAGACCACGTACACAGTGGTCATGTGTGAACAAATAAAACAGATACAAGGGGGTACCAATGAAAGATCAATCAACCACAATGTGGTGCAACCCCACTCATCAAAACATATACCATATATCAATCTACAGACTTGTACAAATGAAACCTCAACAGAACACACCGACATGTTTCATGTTAGCTTCCTCGGGGGAGACACATGACCATGGCTGTGCACGTTCAAGTGGTCTTAGATGTCAATACCATGTTTATGTTGCTTTTATATGTCTAGTTTGGAAGCAGTCTGCTAATTCTTGATTTGGCACGGTTCTTTTATAGTACCAGCAAAATAGATAAGATTTTAAGAAATCTTAAGGCTTTAAATCAGCAGCATATGAAATTATACTATGGATTTCACTTTTCGCAAGGCACAGTGTGAAATCTGTGGCAAATTTGCAGCAGAATTCACAACAGACTTGTTATGGATTACTATTGATTTCGCTGTCGCAAATTACTAATTGGAACTTAGATTGTGAGCCCCATTGGGGACGGTGTGATGCTAATCTCTGTAAAGCGCTGCGGGATATAGTACCGCTATATAAGTGCATAAAATAATAATAAATGAACTTACCTGGAGATGAAAGGGGCTCATTATTGTCCATATCATCCAGATACAGGTCTGTGGGTTCTTCTATATACTGTCTCGCAGGAACCTGACACACACAAAGATACAGTCATCATCCAGTCACTTCTCATGGTGTTACTGTATAATGTCCCATCACACCCAGCAGCGCTCACCTCTCCAGCCAGCAGCTCAATGATCTTGTCAGTGAGTCCTAGGATCTTCTCACTGTTTCTCTCAAGAATCAGTGATATAGATGGAGGCATCTTAATGGGGCTCTGGATCCTGGTTCTTCTTCCTGATGACTCCCCACTTTTCTTCTTGACTACCATGTAAACCTGTAGATTTAGAAACAGAATAATAGTGCAGTCATCACAGCTGATATTGCCAAGGATACCTGCGAGCCACCACGTATGTGTTGTTACAATGGGCATAAAAGCATTGCTGTGGGAGTCCTCCAAAACAAGAGTAGCGCTTTTCCGAGATATTTTTTTTACTGATGACCTATCCTTAGGATACGACATCAGTATCTGATTGGTGTCAGACCCCCGCTGATCAGCTTATCAACCACAGTTCCATACATTGAATAGCGGCCGTGCTTGGTATCGCGCTCAGCCCCATTCACTTGAATGGGGCCCAACTACTCCTGGCCATGAAAATGTTGTCACATGGCCTAGGGAAAGCAGAGAGAAGGCTGTGCCGCTCAAACAGCTGATTGGGATGGGTCACGGGTGTCGGACCCCCACTGATCAGATACGGATGACCTATCCTGAGGATAGTTGAAGTAGAAGAGTCACAGCAGCATCTCCGTTTTTTTCTTTTTTATTGCGAAAACTTCACAGCATGTATACAATAAAAGTTTTTTTGCCTCCAATAAGGAAACTAGTACCCACTCCCATGGGACTAAACAGGGTATTGAATTGCCGTTTAGTAAATTTGAGCTGAAGCGTATTAGCAATTTCTCCCCACCGTGTAATAATCATGTGGTTGAATCGTATATTGAAATTGTACATAAACAGATAGAGGATGAGAGCTGATGCTGATAATCATGTTAGGACCAATCTCTCTATACAGGAAAGACAAGCTATTGAGGCACTTGTGGATAACAAAACCATTACCATTAAGCCAGCTGACAAGGGGGGTGCCGTGGTTGTGATGGATAGCCCTAAGTATGTCAAGGAGATCATGAGACAATTGAATGACATTTTGGATGAGTCCCTACATAAAGCTGTCATAGATGATGACTTAACCACCTCAGCCCCCAGTGCTTAAACACCCTGAAAGACCAGGCCACTTTTTACACTTCTGACCTACACTACTTTCACCGTTTATTGCTCGGTCATGCAACTTACCACCCAAATGAATTTTACCTCCTTTTCTTCTCACTAATAGAGCTTTCATTTGGTGGTATTTCATTGCTGCTGACATTTTTACTTTTTTTGTTATTAATCGAAATTTAACGTTTTTTTTGCAAAAAAATGACATTTTTCACTTTCAGTTGTAAAATTTTGCAAAAAAAACGACATCCATATAGAAATTTTGCTCTAAATTTATAGTTCTACATGTCTTTGATAAAAAAAAAATGTTTGGGTAAAAAAAAAATGGTTTGGGTAAAAGTTATAGCGTTTACAAACTATGGTACAAAAATGTGAATTTCCGCTTTTTGAAGCAGCTCTGACTTTCTGAGCACCTGTCATGTTTCCTGAGGTTCTACAATGCCCAGACAGTACAAACACCCCACAAATGACCCCATTTCTGAAAGTACACACCCTAAGGTATTCGCTGATGGGCATAGTGAGTTCATAGAACTTTTTATTTTTTGTCACAAGTTAGCGGAAAATGATGATTTTTTTTTTTTTTTTTTTTTTCCTTACAAAGTCTCATATTCCACTAACTTGTGACAAAAAATAAAAACTTCTATGAACTCACTATGCCCATCAGCGAATACCTTGGGGTCTCTTCTTTCCAAAATGGGGTCACTTGTGGGGTAGTTATACTGCCCTGGCATTCTAGGGGCCCAAATGTGTGGTAAGGAGTTTGAAATCAAATTCTGTAAAAAATGACCTGTGAAATCCGAAAGGTGCTCTTTGGAATATGGGCCCCTTTGCCCACCTAGGCTGCAAAAAAGTGTCACACATCTGGTATCTCCGTACTCAGGAGAAGGTGGGGAATGTGTTTTGGGGTGTCATTTTATATATACCCATGCTGGGTGAGAGAAATATCTTGGCAAAAGACAACTTTTCCCATTTTTTTATACAAAGTTGTCATTTGACCAAGATATTTATCTCACCCAGCATGGGTATATGTAAAAAGACACCCCAAAACACATTCCTCAACTTCTCCTGAGTACGGGGATACCAGATGTGTGACACTTTTTTGCAGCCTAGGTGGGCAAAGGGGCCCATATTCCAAAGAGCACCTTTCGGATTTCACTCCTCATTTTTTCCTGAATTTGATTTCAAACTCCTTACCACACATTTGGGCCCCTAGAATACCAGGGCAGTATAACTACCCCACAAGTGACCCCATTTTGGAAAGAAGACACCCCAAGGTATTCCGTGAGGGGCATGGCGAGTTCCTAGAATTTTTTATTTTTTGTCACAAGTTAGTGGAAAATGATGATTTTTTTTTTTTTTTTTTTTTCATACAAAGTCTCATATTCCACAAACTTGTGACAAAAAATAAAAACTTCCATGAACTCACTATGCCCATCAGCGAATACCTTGGGGTCTCTTCTTTCCAAAATGGGGTCACTTGTGGGGTAGTTATACTGCCCTGGCATTCTAGGGGCCCAAATGTGTGGTAAGTAGGTAAATGACCTGTGAAATCCGAAAGGTGCTCTTTGGAATGTGGGCCCCTTTGCCCACCTAGGCTGCAAAAAAGTGTCACACATCTGGTATCTCTGTATTCAGGAGAAGTTGAGGAATGTGTTTTGGGGTGTCTTTTTACATATACCCATGCTGGGTGAGATAAATATCTTGGTCAAATGCCAACTTTGTATAAAAAAATGGGAAAAGTTGTCTTTTGCCAAGATATTTCTCTTACCCAGCATGGGTATATGTAAAATGACACCCCAAAACACATTCCCCAACTTCTCCCGATTACGGAGATACCAGATGTGTGACACTTTTTTGCAGCCGAGGTGGGCAAAGGGGCCCATATTCAAAAGAGCACCTTTCGGATTTCACAGGTCATTTTTTACAGAATTTGATTTCAAACTCCTTACCACACATTTGGGCCCCTAGAATGCCAGGGCAGTATAACTACCCCACAAGTGACCCCATTTTGGAAAGAAGAGACCCCAAGGTATTCGCTGATGGGCAAAGTGAGTTCATGGAAGTTTTTATTTTTTGTCACAAGTTAGTGGAATATGAGACTTTGTATGAAAAAAAAAAAAAAAAAAAAAATAAGCATTTTCCACTAACTTGTGACAAAAAATAAAAAATTCTAGGAACTCGCCATGCCCCTCACGGAATACCTTGGGGTGTCTTCTTTCCAAAATGGGGTCACTTGTGGGGTAGTTATACTGCCCTGGCATTTTCCAGGGGCCCTAATGTGTGGTAAGTAGGTAAATGACCTGTGAAATCCTAAAGGTGCTCTTTGGAATATGGGCCCCTTTGCCCACCTAGGCTGCAAAAAAGTGTCACACATGTGGTATCGCCGTATTCAGGAGAAGTTGGGGAATGTGTTTTGGGGTGTCATTTTACATATACCCATGCTGGGTGAGAGAAATATCTTGGCAAAAGACAACTTTTCCCATTTTTTTATACAAAGTTGGCATTTGACCAAGATATTTCTCTCACCCAGCATGGGTATATGTAAAATGACACCCCAAAACACATTCCCCAACTTCTCCTGAGTACGGCGATACCAGATGTGTGACACTTTTTTGCAGCCTAGATGCGCAAAGGTGCCCAAATTCCTTTTAGGAGGGCATTTTTAGACATTTGGATACCAGACTTCTTCTCACGCTTTGGGGCCCCTAGAATGCCAGGGCAGTATAAATACCCCACATGTGACCCCATTTTGGAAAGAAGACACCCCAAGGTATTCAATGAGGGGCATGGCGAGTTCATAGAAATTTTTTTTTTTTGGCACAAGTTAGCGGAAATTGATATTTTTAATTTTTTTCTCACAAAGTCTCCCGTTCCGCTAACTTGGGACAAAAATTTCAATCTTTCATGGACTCAATATGCCCCTCACGGAATACCTGGGGGTGTCTTCTTTCCGAAATGGGGTCACATGTGGGGTATTTATACTGCCCTGGCATTCTAGGGGCCCTAAAGCGTGAGAAGAAGTCTGGAATATAAATGTCTAAAAAATTTTACGCATTTGGATTCCGTGAGGGGTATGGTGAGTTCATGTGAGATTTTATTTTTTGACACAAGTTAGTGGAATATGAGACTTTGTAAGAAAAAAAAAAAAAAAATTCTGCTAACTTGGGCCAAAAAAATATCTGAATGGAGCCTTACAGAGGGGTGATCAATGACAGGGGGGGTGATCAATGACAGGGGGGGTGATCAATGACAGGGGGGTGATCAATGACAGGGGGGTGATCAGGGAGTCTATATGGGGTGATAACCACAGTCATTGATCACGCCCGTGTAAGGCTTCATTCAGACGTCCGGATGCGTTTTGCGGATCCGATCCATCTATCAGTGCATCCGTAAAAATCATGCGGACATCTGAATGGAGCTTTACAGGGGGGTAATCAATGACAGGGGGGTGATCAATGACAGGGGGGTGATCAGGGAGTCTATATGGGGTGATCACCACAGTCATTGATCATGCCCCTGTAAGGCTTCATTCAGACGTCCGGATGCGTTTTGCGGATCCGATCCATCTATCAGTGCATCCGTAAAAATCATGCGGACATCTGAATGGAGCTTTACAGGGGGGTAATCAATGACAGGGGGGTGATCAATGACAGGGGGGTGATCAGGGAGTCTATATGGGGTGATCACCACAGTCATTGATCATGCCCCTGTAAGGCTTCATTCAGACGTCCGGATGCGTTTTGCGGATCGGATCCATCTATCAGTGCATCCGTAAAAATCATGCGGACATCTGAATGGAGCTTTACAGGGGGGTAATCAATGACAGGGGGGTGATCACCACAGTCATTGATCATGCCCCTGTAAGGCTTCATTCAGACGACCGGATGCGTTTTGCGGATCCGATCCATGTATCAGTGCATCCGTAAAAATCATGCGGACATCTGAATGGAGCTTTACAGGGGGGTGATCAGGGAGTCTATATGGGGTGATAACCACAGTCATTGATCATGCCCCTGTAAGGCTTCATTCAGACGTCCGGATGCGTTTTGCGGATCCGATCCATCTATCAGTGCATCCGTAAAAATCATGCGGACATCTGAATGGAGCTTTACAGGGGGGTAATCAATGACAGGGGGGTAATCAATGACAGGGGGGTGATCAGGGAGTCTATATGGGGTGATCACCACAGTCATTGATCATGCCCCTGTAAGGCTTCATTCAGACGTCCGGATGCGTTTTGCGGATCCGATCCATCTATCAGTGCATCCGTAAAAATCATGCGGACATCTGAATGGAGCTTTACAGGGGGGTGATCAATGACAGGGGGGTGATCACCACAGTCATTGATCATGCCCCTGTAAGGCTTCATTCAGACGACCGGATGCGTTTTGCGGATCCGATCCATGTATCAGTGCATCCGTAAAAATCATGCGGACATCTGAATGGAGCTTTACAGGGGGGTAATCAATGACAGGGGGGTAATCAATGACAGGGGGGTGATCAGGGAGTCTATATGGGGTGATCACCACAGTCATTGATCATGCCCCTGTAAGGCTTCATTCAGACGTCCGGATGCGTTTTGCGGATCCGATCCATCTATCAGTGGATCCGTAAAAATCATGCGGACGTCTGAATGGAGCTTTACAGGGGGTTGATCAATGACAGGGGGGTAATCAATGACAGGGGGGTGATCAGGGAGTCTATATGGGGTGATCAGGGGTGATTAGGGGTGATCAGGGGCTAATAAGGGGTTAATAAGTGATGGGGGGGGGGGTGTAGTGTAGTGTAGTGGTGCTTGGTGCTACTTTACTGAGCTACCTGTGTCCTCTGGTGGTCGATCCAAACAAATGGGACCACCAGAGGACCAGGTAGCAGGTATATTAGACGCTGTTATCAAAACAGCGTCTAATATACCTGTTAGGGGTTAAAAAAAACACATCTCCAGCCTGCCAGCGAACGATCGCCGCTGGCAGGCTGGAGATCAACTCTCTTACCTTCCGTTCCTGTGAGCGCGCGCGCCTGTGTGCGCGCGTTCACAGGAAATCTCGCGTCTCGCGAGATGACGCGTATATGCGTGACTGTGCGCAGCGCTGCCACCTCCGGAACGCGATCCTGCGTTAGGCGGTCCGGAGGTGGTTAAACAATTATTTAAGGGTTGCCTATCCAATCACCCCCATGATATATACACTCCCTAAGATACATAAACGTTTGGAGGATCCGCCTGGCAGACCGATTGTGTCTGGCAGGGGATCCGTCTTCAACACAATCTCTATTTTCCTTGACAGGCTTTGCGGGTCCGCGCAACCACGGCTCCCTCCTATGTCAAAGACACTGGATTTTTTCTGGGTAAACTAAGGCAAATTCAATTACCCTCACAATTTTTGCTTGTCAGCTTTGATGTGGTCTCGTTACACACGTCAATTGACCATACTTATGGGTTGAATGTCGATGTGGCCTTGGCCAGCACCGGACTCTCCCTGGATGATTGCCGGCTTGTCCTCCACCTTGAGATTGTCCTGAGGAGAAATTATTTTCTCTTTGAGGACACTTTTTACCAACAGAAGCGTGGCGTGGCCATGGGGTCCAATGTGGCCCCAACTTACGCCAATATGTTCATGGCTGAGGTGAAGGACAGGCTGGTATATCGATCTGCATTCTTTGGGAGGGTCCTGTGCTGGCTGCGATACATCGACGACATTTTCATGATATGGGGTGGGACCAGGGAGGAATTGCATGAGTTCCATACCCACCTTAATAATGGGGTTCCTGGACTACAATTTACAGTTACAGCATCAGAAAATGAATTACAATTTCTTGATGTTAGGGTACATATCATTGATGGTGTTATACATACAGATATATATCAAAAGCCGACAGATAGAAATAATTTGGTGGCCTATAATAGTTATCATCCGCGACGTGTGGTTGACTCCCTGCCGTGGAGTCAACTGTTGAGAGTCAGAAGGATTGTCTCACAAGAAGGGAACTTCTCTAAGAGAGTTGATGAAATGTGCAATAAGTTTGTTGATCGAGGTTACCATAGACAACTGTTATTGAAAAAAAAGAAAAAGATCATGGGAATTGATAGTTAATCCACGCTCATTGAGGCATCTGGTGACAGGACTATGGAAAGGATTCCCTTTGTCTCCATTTTTGGACAGGACAGTGGTGTGATTGCCAATATCCTTAGAAAGGATTGGCATATTTTACAACGGGGGTTGCCCGAGATTAAGGAATTTTCTGTCCCTCCAATCATGGCTTACAAAAGGAATGCCAATTTACGGGATAAACTGGTGAAATGTGATGTTGGTGGTCCAAAGGTGGATCGGCAATTATATCTGGCTCCTAAAAAGAATGGTCATTTCCCGTGCCTGTCATGCTGCAATTGCAGTAATTTAATGAAGGGTGATACATTTACACACCCCTATAGTGGAAAGATATTTAAAATCAATGTTTTTTTTACCTGTCGATCAAAAGACGTTATCTACATGATACAGTGTCCTTGTAGTCTCATCTATGTGGGTGAGACTACAATGGAGGTGAGAGAAAGGATCAACAAACATAAGAGCACAATAAGGAAAGGTTCGTTGGTTAACCAGTCGCCAGACATTTCATTGAGCGTGGACATTCTATTAATCAGTTGCGGTTTAGAGTCATCGATGCAGTGGGTTTCCTTAGAAGGGGTGGAGACAGAGAAAAAAATCTTAAGGAAAAAAGAACTTAAGTGGATATATACCCTGCGATCCCTACAACCACATGGTCTTAATTTAGATTTCAGGGTGGCAGGGATCGAATAAGATGATCCCCACTTTATTGAGGTCATCCTCCGTATTCTGTATAATCTTAGTGATTTTTTTTATTGGTTTTAATTATGTCTGTTATATCCTCTAGAATGATATGTGTAACCAGCTTGTGTTAAATATATGCCCAATCCCTAAATTAGATGTATGTCACCATAGTCATATAGGTGCCCTGCCCCAATTTGTTTGGAGGTGGAGATTTATATGACATGTACTATTGGACAGATGGACCCTTTACTCTTGGAGCTCCGCTTTCGCTGTGTCCGCGAAGTTCTGTCTATTACCCTGGCAACGGGACGTATAGTGATGTCATATCCATGCGCGGCTGTTAGTCTCGGCGCCGGCTATGTAGCTTGAGCAGATATGTATTGTGACTTGTTCACACGGGATCTCCACGAGATCTGCAGCGCGGTTGCCGGGGTGATATACAAACAGTGAGTAGCGCGAGTCTGAGCAGTGCAGAGGCGGAGTCGCGAATGTTGGGCGGGAGTAAGTGAGTCCATGGTGAAATCTACTCAGGTGAGATTGCTGATATATGCAAAAGAGGGATTACTATTGTGATCAATTATGATTGGTTGGTTGTGGCAGGTGAACGCATATTATTGGTTGATGTCTTTTGAGGAGGGTGGAGGTTACCCTATTTAATGTCGGTATATGTCACTGTTTGATTATGCTTGATAAAGGCTGGTTACAGCTGAAACTTTGCACTTTATTTGTATACATGCTGTGAAGTTTTCGCAATAAAAAAGAAAAAAACGGAGATGCTGCTGTGACTCTTCTACTTCAACTTTCTGGTGACCCGATGAGACCGTGTGTGCTGCTTTCATTCCTTTTTCTACAATCCTGAGGATAGGTCATCAGCATAAAAATCTTGGAAAACACCTTTAAAGGGAGTCTGTCACCACCATATACAGTGCTTACATTGTCCTATAGCACACCTATACATGAATGTAATGGTACCTTTGTTATTTTCTTTAGACTTGCAGAAGCTGGAAAAAACAAAGTTTAATCCATATGCAAATAAGCACTCGCAAGTGCCCAGGGGCGGCGTTCACTGTGTTGGAGCCCAGGCTGCTCTGCCTTTTTTCATTGTTTCCCCGCCATCCTTTTCCCTTGCGTCATCCTTCGGTCCGTCCGAGATCCCGCGCCTGTACACTGCCTCGTCGGACCGGAGAATGCGCACTGTGTTGCCCATTGTGGGCATGGCATCACTTTAACTACTGCGCATGCGCCGGCACATGCAACATTGCGGCTGGTTTCGCACTGTTCTCCGGCGTATGCGCAGTAGTTAAAGCGATGCCGTGCCAACAATGGGCATTGCAGTGCGCATGCCCCGGCCTGGCGAGGCAGTGCACAGGAGCGGGATCTCGGCCGGACCAAAGGATGACGCAAGGGAATAGGAGGTCAGGCATAGGCAGAGGCGGGGAAGCAATGACAAAAGGCAGAGCAGCCTGGGCTCCAACACAGTGAACGCCGCCCCTGGGCACTTGCGAGTGCTCATTTGCATATAAATCAAAGTTCGTTTTTCCAGCTTCTGCAAGTGTACAGAAAAAGACAGGTACCATTACATTCATGTATAGGTGTGCTATAGGACAATGTAAGCGCTGTATATGGCCATATGGAGGTGACAGACTCCCTTTAAGGCTCTCAAGCTCATATCCTTTATTAAGGGATATAAACAAATTCCCAAAATCCTCTGATCATATCCCTATCTTATGACATAAGTGAAGCCATGCATTATTGTCAATATCCATCTCGTCCATTAATAGAGAACAGTGATGTCATATGACACCAAGCCTAGAATCCAGGACATCTCCAAGCAGATGGAGATAAGAGGGAGTTCCCACATTCAACGCTTGAGTCATGGCGTATGTTTTATCAATCCTGATAAGGCTACTTTCACACCTGCGTTCGGGGCTCCGCTTGTGAGCTCCGTTTGAAGGCTCTCACGAGCGGCCCGAAACGGATCCGTACTGCCCCAATGCATTCTGAGTGGATGCGGATCCGCTCAGAATGCATCAGTTTGGCACCGTTTGTCCTCCGCTCCGCTCAGCAGGCGGACCCCTGAACGCAGCTTGCAACGTTCGGTTGTCCGCCTGGCCGTGCGGAGGCAAACGGATCCGTCCAGACTTACAATGTAAGTCAATGGGGACGGATCCGTTTGAAGTTGACACAGTATGGCTCAATTTTCAAACGGATCCGTCCCCCATTGACTTTCAATGTAAAGTCAAAACGGATCCGTTTGCATTATCATGAAAAAAAAAAAAAAAAATTATTATTTTTTTTTTTTGTTCATGGTAATGCAAACGGATCCGTTCTGAACGGATCTAAGCGTTTGCATTATAGGTGCGGATCCGTCTGTGCAGATACCGGACGGATCCGCACCTAACGCAGGTGTGAAAGTAGCCTAAGAGTGATGTGACAAGTGCCCAAATCCCTCACCTCTCCAGTCAGCAGGTAGATGATCTCCAGGGTGATATTTAATATCCTCTCAGCCACTAGTCTCTTGTCTTGGTCCATCATGAAGTATGCAATGAGAAAATATTGTCTTTACAGGAAAGCTTGAGCACAAGGTCCCACTATAAATATAGATGGAGAATAGAATATATGTTAAAGGGTCACCCCATGGAATTGGATGTGGTGGTTGGTCAGAAATGCGTGCTGGCGCCTCATTTATCGCGAATGGAGCGCCGGTGATAGACGAGCAGGTTGTACAAAGTAATACCAAGAATATTACATAATGTATATTAATGCTACGAGTAATCAATTAATATGTATTCTTACACATCCAAAAACCTTGCAGGGTTTGTACAGGCGAAACGCATTTCAGCAAGTTTCATTTTCACAAGCTGTGCACCAGCCGCCAAATTGCAAAACTGTGGTAAATGTCAGATTCTGCCTCAACACAGCTTATCCATGGCTTCACAGTGCGGGGTCCACATGAATAAGGAGCGTGATCAGCCTATTAAATCCATGTAAGATTCATTATTCTGCGCCAAATTTTATGACGCATGTTAACAGGGCATAGAATACCCCAGTCACATGAACATACTGCCTAAATCCTGACAAAATCCACAATCTCATCACGTTCTTTGAGGTGTCTTCCACAGTTTTCACAAGTCTGGGAAAATGATTTCTGGCCCAACAAAAAAAGGGCAAAATGGCTACCACAGCCCCGATTTTGTTTAAATGTATTATCCATGTTGCTTTCTTAAAGGGAACCTGTCACCATGAAAATGCAGGCAGCAGGTTAGACAGCAGAGTCATAGATAGTTTTATGGAAAAAGATTCAGTATAAGGGAGCGTTCACACGTCCGGAACCGCTTTGCAGTCAGCAAAACACAGATACCGGCTGTGTGCATCCCACGGACCCTACTGTAGGCTCTATGTTGTGCCATTCCTCTGTTATTCCTACTAGAAGTTATGAGTGAATTGCTAGCAGTCTGCAGTAAGGGTACAGAGGGGTGGTAACCAGTTGGGGGGTGTACCTAGCAGGAATAATAGAGGAATGGCACAACATAGAGCTGTAAGAATAGATGTTCTACGATTGTTATTACATGGGAATACATGAAGCTATTAGACAGGCGGGTCAGGATCACTGGACACATAGCAATGACTTCTAGACATTCCTACAACTACACGAAAAAGAATAATGATAGATTTTAGTATGACAGCCTAAAACCTCTGCGGTTAGAGAGACTTATTACACCCCAGACAGGCATAATAATAAAGCCTCCCCAGGGATCGACACCTGACGTAACAGCTCCGTATCATATCATCCTACACCCCATTCCTACCTCTCACTGGACGCGGGTCCCGAATAAAGAGCCTCGACATCTGCCTCACAGGAAACACGGGGATTAGCGGGGATTAGGGAAGGACTCGGACAGCACGGGGTTGTGGGTAGGATCTAGAGTAGATTACAAGTCACATGGTATCGGAGGTCACATGATCGGGCTCAAAGGGGAGGGGCTTACACCTAATGGCGGAAGGGGAGAAGACTGCGGTTCCAGCCCACAGTGGGACATCAGTCAGTGAGGGAGAGGAGGGTGATTTGTAGCAGAACCTGCACCTCTTTGTCGTAAAAAGAATTTTTTTTTGTAGAAGGAATGTCACCCAGGCCAATGTCCCATATACTAGTTCCCCTCAGGTCATAGGCTCTATATCAGCGATCAGCAACCTTCTGCACTCCTGCTGCTGTGAAACGACAACTCCCAGTATGCACACTTACTCAGCTGTAACGCCCATAGAACTGCAAGGAGGATTCTGGGAGTTGTAGTTTTCAGAACAGCTGGAGTGGTCTCTATTGATAATGTGTCTGAGCATGGTCCAAGGTGTCATTTTTATTTTTTTCTTCTCTTAAAGGGGTTGTCCAGGTTCATAGCTGAACCCAGACATAGCTACATTTTCACCCAGTTCATGCTCCGATGCTCTCCTTTGCCCTGCGCTAAATCGTGCAGGGCAAAGGCATTTTCAGGAGTTCCAGTGACCAATCGGTCAACATGAGATGCTCCGATGCGAACATCAGGGGGGCTGTCTGGGTGAAATTATGGGTATGTCCAGGTTCAGCTCTGAAAAAACATTACTGGCCAGTTTATGGTTTCCTTCACACATAAATTTGGTTTCGCTTTTTTTTTTTAGTAAAATGCCCGCGTTTTTTCCACAAATGTGTTTTATGGCATTTTTGTTGCATTTTATTGTCATCTTTTTATAAATAGGTCCAACATGGTGTCTCGGTGGTAGCACTATTACCTTTCAGCGCTGCGGTCCTGGGCTTGAATCTGATCAAGAGTCACATCTATATGGAGCTTGTATGTTTCCCCCTGGTTTCTCTCACACTCCAAAAACCCACTGACAGGGAATTGAGATTGGGACAGCAAATATTGATTGTCTAAGTGCAGTGACCAATGGTTGACTACTAAAGAGGTTTAGAGTACAGGTCGCGGCCAGGATCGCAGGGGCATCGTAGTGTGGTGGTAATCCCATAGAAATGAATGGGGTTGCACATGTGCTGCGACCCCTGAATCGCAGGAAATAAAAACAATAGGGTTGGATTTTTTGCAATATAGGGGTTGCAGTCGCGTTACACATGCGACTCGCACTGCAATCCCATCCATTTCTATGGGTTCACCACTGATGCCTCTGTGATCCTGGCCATGACCAATGTCACCATGTACCTGTAACCTTATACTCAGGTTCTCCACTTCAAATGTTTAATGTGATGATGATCTATGCACTATGAATCCCAAAAGGTTATATATAGGTGGTAATTAGTTGATCTGGAAGTCTTTGTTGGTTGCTAGGAGACAGGCTGTTCCTGCTCAGACCCCCCCTCCATCGAGTGTGCCCTAAGGCCGAATGCACACGGCCGTGAGCGGTCCTTGGTATCCTGGCCTGGCATCCTGCTGAGAGCAGGAACGCACGGCGTCATTGGTTGCTATGACGCCGTGCACTTCATGCCGCCGCTGCACTACAGTAATACACTGACCGCTCACGGCCTAAAGAGAAGAAGGGTTGCGCTCCTCCAACCACAGCCTAGGGAAGAGTTGGAAATAGCTACTGTGAGGACTACTACCACCCTCATCTGCCTCAGCCTTCACTCCCATCCTCTCCAACTGCTTCCACCACACCTCCCCTAGGGGCCAGCGCATCGCATAAGCATTATGGAATATATTGACACTATACAAGTAATCGAAATTAATAGTTGCCCACATCTACTAATATGAGTGCACCTACATTTTGGGGTGAATTGTGGTGCTATTTGGTGCATCTAAATTCAGAGAAAGTTTGAGGCTAGTCTGAGAAGGGCATGGCCTTACATAAAATTCTAGCCCACATTAAGCCAACCTATAGTTGGCATGGAGTTAGACAAAAGTGTCTTAAGTTTAGGCAATCTACAGTCTACCTTAGTGTGTTTTAGTACATGTTTTTTTTTTTTTTTTTTGCAAGCTATGCATTGACTTATGAACTTTTTTAAGAGGGGCGAAAAAACAATGGATGTCTACTGCACAGAAAAGCCGCACTCAGACCATGCTGTGGTTTTCAAAAACGGACATGGAAATAATAAAAACAAAAACTCATTGCTGAAAAATGTCACTACAAAAAATCTAGTGTCTGACATCCAGACGGGATTGCTGAGGCCAGTAATTGGCTGCAGCGGTCATAAAGTAAGAATGTGTATGGTCAGCTGCTGAGAAGTATATACAGACTGGTGGGGACCAGTAGGGGCAGTGGGGGATTAAACTGGTGAATGCTGTGTTTTTTGTTTCACACCGGCAGGCTATTCTAGCATAGAATACTGGGAATCGGATAGACAAAAACCGCTGCATTGGTATTTGGCCAACCGATTTTTGGCATATTTGCCAGGTTGCGCCGGAACTCATAATAATCAATAGCACCAGACGGCATTCCGGCAGGCTGTTTTTAAAAGCATTTCCTGTCGTTAGATGTACCTATGAAACCGGCGGACCAGTTACATGTGCACTTGGCAGC
Source organism: Bufo bufo (assembly GCF_905171765.1). Taxonomy (NCBI): domain Eukaryota; kingdom Metazoa; phylum Chordata; class Amphibia; order Anura; family Bufonidae; genus Bufo; species Bufo bufo. Next base: position 180,483,373 of record NC_053394.1, read on the forward strand.
TGAAGGCATCTGTGCTGGTCCCATGTTCATATGTAAGATTATATATGTTGTGAGAAGGGCATGGTTTGGTAGAACCGATATCTGCCTTTGAAATGGTTAAACGGTGGCTGTCAAGCCTTGGGTGTGTCTCTGGGAACTGAAAGGTTAACTGAGGCCTCATGCACACGACCGTATGTATTTTGCGGTCCGCAAAAAATAAGGATGGCGTCTGTGTGCATTACATATTTTGTGGAACGGAACAGCTGTCCCTTAATAGAACAGTCCTATCCTTCTCCGTAATGTGGACAATAATCGGACATGTTCTATTTTTTTGCGGAACGAGAATACGGACATACGGAATGCACACGGAGTACCTTCCGTTTTTTTTGTGGACCCATTGAAATGAATGGTTTCCGTATACGATCCGCAAAAAAACCTGAACGGATACGGAATGAAAATACGTTTGTGTGCATGAGGCCTTAGACACAGGATAAGCAGGGTTGATGGCCTGTTTTGTCTATGTTAGCCATAGCTAACATAGACAGATTGTAAAGTATGTACTGGGACCTGCTTTTACTGGAGTGAGTGAGGTTGGCAGTGGGACGCTCACTCCACCCGGGCTTCGGTCCTAGGCTTCCATAGCCCACAGCTGCGGGTCACATGGTTCGTTAGGGCCTAATTTAAAGCTCAGTGTAGAGCTGAGCAGTGTGGCCATACCTGGAGAAGCTGGACTACAGAAGGTATTGCATGTGTCACCCAATACTTACCATTTGTACCTGTGGGCCGGGTAGCTGGTCCCACGTATAGTCAGGGACTGTCTCTTTGTATTAGGTACTTGCTGAGCCAAGCAGGATTAAGGCTATGCTTTTGTTGGAATATCTAAGGCCCCTTGCAGATGAGTGTTCCTCCCGCAGCGAGTCTGCAATGCAGCTCCTGGCCTGACCTCCCGGCGCGGCCGGGGTTCACATAGCATTATATTGATTTATGATGCTATGTAACCCTTACAGTTCTGGAATGTATTGGATAAAACTGGCATAATCCTGCCAGTGTTATCCAATACATTCCAGAACTGTAAGGGTTACATAGCCTCGTAAATCAATATAATTCTATGTGAATCCTGTCAGGCCGGGTGCTGCGATGCGGACTCGCTGCGGGAGGAACGCTCGTCTGCAAGGGGCCTAAGTGTGAAATAAAAACACTAAGGCTACATGCACACAAAATGGCCGTCTAAGTAACGTCCGTCACATGGCCATTTTTAGCACCAGTGAAAGTCTATGGGGCTATTCACATGGCCGTTCTTTTAATAGCCAGTGAAGTGTGTCCGTCCAAAAATAGGACATGTCCTATTTGTGGCTGTTTTCACGACCAGACTGACCCTATTGAAAATCAATGGGACCGTTTCTAACAGACGATTGACAGGAGTGCACCCGTCTAACGGCCGTTAAAAACGGGTACACAGGACATTTGGGGTAAAAAAAAAATATATACTCACCTCATCCACTTGCTCGCGGAGCAGCAGTCTCTTCTCTCTTCATTGAGCAGGACCTGCCGAAGGACCTGTGATCTGCGTGGTGACCTAACCACCTGGGAGCGCGCAGTGACGTTATCACGCACCTTCGGCAGGTCCCGTTCTGTGAAGAGACTGCTGCAGCGTGAGCAAGTGGATAAGGTGTTTTTTGTTTTTGCTGTGGGACTCTATGGGGGCATTATATAAACCATGGGGGACATTATAAAGCTGGGGGCCCTTAAAAAAAAAAAAAAAAAACACACTATGGGGGACATTATTTTAGCTGGGGGCCTACCATGCTGCAAGTTTAGTCAGTTTTGTCTGCGATTGCGTTCAGTTTTTACCGTGTGGGTGCAATGCTTTTGATGCGTTTTTTACGCTCGTGATAAAAAAACTGAAGGTTTACAAACAACATCTCTTAGCAACTATCAGTGAAAAACGGATCGCACCTGCACTTGCTTGCGGATGCAATGCATTTTTCACGCAGCTCCATTCTCTTCTATGGGGCCAGGACTGCGTGAAAACCGCAGAATATAGAACATGCTGTGATTTTCACTAATGTACAGAGACCCATTGAAATGAATGGGTCAAGATTCAGTGCGGGTGCTATGCGTTCACGTCACGCGTTGCACCCGTGTGGAAAACTCGCTCGTGTGAAAGAGGCCTTAAATTGGACTTTATCCTGTCTGTGTCCCTGCTTCCTGCATAGCTACCAAGTGTCTACCAGAGCGACTGCCCCCCCCCCCCCCCCCCCCATGTATATCTCAAATATATCTATTTATAAAGAAAATCATAATGGGCAGGTGCTCTAAACATATATTTTAATTAAAATAAAAACTAATACAAATATATCAATATACAATTATGGTAAAAAATCACAAAGAATAGTTGTTCCTGCGGGCCCTGCAGCTATAAATGTGTTGACATATAATTATGTCTGTATCATGCATATGATATTGATATATTCCCAAAGTGCGGTATTTGTTGATATTGTTGTATTCTCAAGATGCGGTATTTATGCGCTATACAATGTCGGGTAGTTCAATCTTGCGCTGATAATAGATTATGTGGATTATATACGTGGGTTAAAAACCACCACTCCAACCATGCTCGATCACAGAAAAAGTAACACCGTGCTTTAGGCTCAATTCACACGTGAGCGTTTTACAGCGCGTTCCTACGCGCTGTAAAACGCTCAACAAGGAGAAACCAATGCTTCCCTATGGGAATGGTTCTCACCTGGGCGTTTTACAGCGCGTACGATCGCGCTGTAAAACGCCCGACGCTCACACAAGTACAGGAGCGTTTTTTTGGGCGCTTGTCGCGCGTTCCCGTACATAGACTTTCGGGAACGCGCGACACTGTGTGCACACTTGTCTCTGTATGCGCGCTTGTAAACGTCCGTACAATCGCGCATACAGAGCGCTCCTTTCAGAACGCTCAGGTGTGAATTGAGCCTGAGTGATTGATGAAGTCCGCTGTGAAATCACTGTTTCTTGTTTAGTCCATACCATGTGTCCTCCATTTGAAAGTTGTGGCTGTCGATCACAGCTACAGGTGAGACTCGAAAAATTAGAATATCGTGCAAAGTTCATTTATTTCAGTAATGCAACTTAAAAGGTGAAACTAATATATAAGATAGACTCATTACATGCAAAGTGAGATATTTCAAGCCTTTATTTGTTCTAATTTGGATGATTATGGCTTACAGCTTATGAAACCCCAAAGTGATAATTTGAGGTACACTTTTCTTAGGGGATATGGATTAATGAGCTGACTAGAGTGTGACACTTTGAGCCTAGAATATTGAAACTTTTCACAAAACTCTAATTTTAAGTTGCATTAATGCAATTCCTTTTAATTTGCATTACTGAAATAAATGGACTTTTCCATGATATTCTAACTTTTCGAGTTTCACCTGTAGGTTATACCATTCTGGCTCTCCACTCCACCATCAGTACGTACTGTATCACTAACAATGCGTGCAGCCTCGCTAAAGATGATGCAGCGGACTACACCTGCAATGGGTCCGCAATTTTTGATTTGCGGTTTGGTTCTATGACCAGTTTTTTTTCTTTCTAGTTTCTAGCACAAATACAGAAATAAAATAAAAATATATGCCTGCCATGCTAGGATATAGACCATACACGTTTCGGAGCTCCTGGCTCCCTCCTCAGTAGCCGTAAATCGAATAGTTGTATGTACCGTAAATACTTTGTACTACTTTTATAGCTTAAAGGGTTTCTGTTATCAGAAAAATCGTTAGCATTAGCGATGTGCTAATGTCAGCAGAACATAACGGTATGACTTGTATCTCCCTGCCTGCCACCGGTCGCACTAAATAATGACTTTAATAATATGCAAATTAGCCACTAGGTGCTAGTGGGGCGTTGCTGCAGCACCTAAAGGCTTCGTCCTCTCACCGTTTGGCACACCCTTGTAAAGGTGATTGACATCCTTGGTCTCCTCCGCGCCGTCCATTTTAATATTAGGTGCAGTGAGTGAAGGACCCTTATAATTATAATTTTTCCAAACGCCCCCCCCAGCGGCACGACAGGATACCCCGCCTCCCAGGGACAGGAAACAACGTGGAGATCTTTAAATACTCCCCTCCCCTTACCTGCTCCAGTTGTTTCCTGTCCCTCTGGGACTAGCGTGGAGATCCATCAGTGGGAGTTTCTTTTTTCCCACAGAAGACGGCCGGCAGTTCGGCGGGGGAGCAGGATCGCGGGGTTGCGGTGCGGCCCTCCCTGTCTCTCAGGCGCAAGTCCTCCGGTGGAGGCAGCGCTTCCTGAATACAATTCTTGCGAGAGGAAGGCGCGGGTCACAGGCGCAGAAGAGTGACGTCTTTTCCCCTAGGCATTAAAAAAATTGCGGGAATCGGCAGCGTCCTGAGATTCAGCCTGCAACATGTCGGCATCATGAGAGGACGCAATGCGCAGACCCACGGATCCATCCAAGGCCGGCAGCCCGGTAAGCTACCCTCCTCTGGGTGGAGATAGAAAATGCTTGAAGTAGCCTGTGTACACTGAGGGGTTAGATTCTTATCTTTTTACTGCACTGGATAAGGGACTGTACCTCTCCCTTTTTTAATAAACTTGGCAGCCCCCTTTATTAAACAAGCACTCTGACTTATATCTATAGGTTAGGGAAGCTCAGAAGTCCACCGAATCTCAGCGAGTCAAAAAATGCTCCATTTGTAAAAAAGCCTTACCGTCAGGTTATAAGAAACCCCTCTGTTCAAAGTGTTTGGAGAAAATTGTTTCGGAAGAGTCCCCTTCCTTATTGGACAACATTAGAAATATAATTAGGAAGGAAGTAAGCAGCGCTGTGGATCAAAAACTAGCCACCATGTCCCAAAAACCCTCTACCTCCATGACCGAGATGTCCGCTACTTTAGAGTTTGAATATCAGGAAGAGGATTTAGATGATGGGGAGCTCCTCTCCGAGCCGGAACTACTTTCCTCTGAGGACGAATCTGGGAAGCCACTCTGCTCCATAGAGGACACCGAAGCATTATTGAAAACTATTAGAGCAACCCTAAACTTGGAGGAGTCTAAGCAATCCAAAGCTATACAGGATTTGATGTTTAAAGGCTTATGAGAAAAAAGGAAAAGGGTGTTCCCCCTCCACTCTAATATTACAAAATTAATTAGTAAGGAATGGACCGATCTGGAAAAAAGACTGAGTGTCTCTAGGGTCCTGAAAAGGAAATATCCCTTTTCAGAGGAAGATACGTCCTTTTGGGACAAATGTTCTAGAGTGGATTCCCCGGTAGCAAAGATTACAAAGAAATCGGCATTACCCTTTGAGGATTTGGGTCTCCTAAAGGACCTGATGGATAAGAGAAGCGAGGCTCTACTAAAAAAGTCCTGGGAGGCTTCCATGTCCATCCTTAGACCTAGCGTTGCTTCAACCTATACAGCCAGGTCCATGTCCATCTGGTTAAATCAGTTAGAAGAACACCTAGTAACAGGAACCCCTAGAGAGGATATTTTAGCATCTTTGCCAGTACTTAAGCAGGCGGCAAATTTTTGGGCGGATGCTTCGGTCGACTCTATAAAACTAGCAGCCAGATCAGCGGCCCTCTCAAATTCCACCAGAAGGGCAGTGTGGCTTAGGTCCTGGTCAGGTGATGCGGCATCCCCTGCGAAGGTGATAGGGTGTTCGGGTCAGTCCTGGACGACATCCTAGAAAAAGCCACAGACAAAAAGAAGGAATTTCCCTCTGAACAAAGGAATTTTCATCAAAGACTATTTTTTTCCTACATCTAGGGGCACACAAGACCAGAAAAGAAAAGATTTTTCTTCCCGGTGGCGTTCGGGAAGAGGAAGGGGGAGAGTTTTTTTTTTTTTTGTTCAACCCCTCAGACTCCTCCCAAAAGTCATCAAAACAATGACGCCAGAAGCAAGGTAGGAGGAAGGCTAAAATATTTCCTCCCAGACTGGGAGAATATTTCCAACTCTCCTTGGGTGTTGGACGTAGGCTCATCAGGCCTAAAACTGGAATTCTCCTCTCTTCCCCAAGATGTGTTCCACTTTACCAAAAAAAAAATCCAGTTCAATCGTTAATCCTAGATCAGATAGAGATCCTTTTACAAAAGGAAGCTATAGTGTCAGTTCCCCCAGAAGAGCAAAGTGTCACGGCCATGGCTATGACCGTGACTCCTTAACCGCATGCGGTTGCCTGCGGTTTGTTTTTGGTAGTTCAACCACAGGTGAGGGCTACTTGTGTGTTGCCTCACTTGTGGTTGCCGCGGGCAACATGTGGTTGGAGATTGTCGCAGATAGCAGCCTGAGCTGGTGCTAGGCAGCTTGCGGCATCTTCATGCGGTTACACCTAGCAACCTTTATGTTAGGTGTGTGTGTGTATGTTATGCACGTTGTATGTATTGTGTGCACTTCCCGTTTAAGTGGTGTTGGAAGGGTTAACTCCCTTCCCAGTGTGCGTGTGTGTCACTGGGTGTGTCTGACTGGGTGTGGCTACTTGGCTTTTAAAGCCTCTCACTTTTACATGGCTCAGAAGGTTGCTTCAGTCATGCTGGCTGGAGCAGCCTCCTGTGTTTTTCTTCCTGCCTGTGAGAGCCACCCCTGTGGTCATAAAAAATATTGTCGTTATGTTTATATCTTCTTGTATGTCATGTTGTATGTGATGTTCTGTTGGGACCTTCCTTGTTACTTTGTGCAGTTTACGGTTCTGGATTCCTGTTGCACAGGGATCCAGTCAGCAAGGCTGTGGCAGGTTGGTGGAACTTCTAGTTCGCCTGCCATACCCGTAAAGCTGTTTGTGTTCCCCTTTTTCCCAACAGCTTGGCCAGTGAGACTCCTGCTCCTCCACGTCTAGGAGGAGTAGGTAGTCTTACCCTGACTCCTAGCGCAGGGACCGGACGGAGGGTGAGTTAGGGATCCGAGGTTCCTGCGCATGGGTCCTCCTACCTTTAAGGTCAGCCCATGCAGTTAGGAGTTGGGGTCAGGGTAGGGACGCTGTTAGGAGGTGACCTGCTCCCTATCCTGTTCTCCTGGCCGAGTAGGCCAACAGCATCTGGCATCGCACGGCTGAGGATTTCCCCCATCCTCAGCCGTGACACAAAGGAACAGGTTATTCTCCTATATTTCTAGTCATGAAACCAAACGGCTCATACAGAGCCATTATAAACTTAAAAGGACTGAACCAACATCTACTTTACAAACGATTCAAGATGGAGAGCATAAAATCCACGATAAGTCTATTACAAAGAAACCTCTTTATAGCAACCCTAGATCTCACCGACGCGTACTACCATATTCCAATCTGCAAAGAACATCAGAGATTCCTCAGATTTGCAGTACAACAAAACTCGGTAGTACACCATTTTCAATTCCAAGTCCTTCCTTTCAGCATTACATCAGCACCAAGGGTCTTCTCCAAAGTGATGGCAGAGGTGATAGCAGACCTTCATCTAAAAGGCATATTAGTTGTGCCTTACTTAGACGACTTCCTAATAGCAGCAGGATCAGAGAGTCTTTTGTTAGAACACATAGAGTTAGTGAAACACAGCCTAACGGATCTGGGGTGGCTAATAAATATGGAAAAATCAGACCTCCGGCCCGAAAAAAAAGATCTTTTTAGGGATGCAGCTAGACTCAGGACTCATGAGGACCTTCCTCCCACAAGAGAAAATTCAAACTATCAAGCAAGAATTTACTCTATTCCGCAGCAGATCGAGAATGACAATCAGATCAATAATGAAGATCTTGGGTCTGATGTCCTCAACTATCCCAGCAGTGAAGTGGGCCCAGGCTCACTCGCGAACTCTTCAATCTTTCATGCTCAGAAGGTGGAACAAGAGCATAGCTTCACTAGAGCTGAAGGTAAAAGTCCCTCAGTATGTAAGAAATTCCTTAAATTTGGTGGTTGATCAACAAGAATCTAAACGCAGGCGTCCCGTGGCAACAAACAAATGTAGTCACTATTACTACAGATGCCAGCAAAAACGGCTGGGGAGCCTTTACAGACAGATCCGTAGTACAGGGTGGCTGGCACGGAGATCTAAATCTAGCCTCTTCCAACCTGAAGGAGTTAACCGCAGTCTGGGAAGCCTTGAAGGCCCTTCACTCAGAAATCTGCAGAAAAGAAGTAAGAATACTCTCAGACAATACCACAGCTGTGGCCTACCTGAACAGGCAGGGAGGCACAAGAACTCCATCCTTAGCGAAGGTCACAAGAGAAATTTTCCAGTGGGCAGAAAGGAGCATACTGTCAATATCAGCGGTTCACATAAGGGAAGAAGACAACACAGTCGCGGACTTTCTCAGCAGGGATGTCTTAAAGGAAGGGGAATGGTCCTTAAACCCAAAAATATTCCATCACATAGCACAAAGATGGTTCCTTCCAGAAGTAGATCTGTTCGCCACACGTCAAAACAGACAAACAGAAAAGTTCGGCTCTCTAGCCTATACAGATCACCCACTCATAGTGGACTCTCTCTCTCACCCGTGGCCAAAAGTAAACTTCTATGCCTTCCCTCCCTTTGCGTTAATCCCCAAAGTGCTGCAAAAGGTGCTACAGAAGAACCACAGGCTGATCCTGATTGCACCTTACTGGCCCAAGAGATCGTGGTTCCCTCTCCTAGTGAGGATGTCAGCAGGAGACGTGTGGCTACTACCAGACATCCCGGATCTCCTTCATCAAGGTCCAGTATGGCATCCCAGGACAACGCAACTCCAATTAGCAGCATGGAGACTGAGCGGGAGATATTAAAGGAAAAGGGCCTCTCGGACGAGGTAATTTCCACAATTGTTTATAGCCGCAAAAAGGTGACCTCTAAGATTTATGACAGAATCTGGCAGTCCTTCAGAAAATTTACAGGTGGTGATACTAGAGGTCCCCTTGTAATCACTAAGGTCCTAGAGTTTCTCCAGTCAGGACTACAGAAGGGGCTGATAGTCAGCACTATGAAGGTCGACATATCGGCTTTGAGTGCATTTCTTGATGTAAAATTGCCAGAGGTAGACCTTGTTAAGAGATTTGTGAGGGGCTCAAAAGAAAACAACCAATAGTGAGGTCCACTGTCCCCCCTTGGGACTTGAATCTAGTGTTGGCTGCCTTATCAGACAGTCCTTTTGAGCCCTTATCTGAAATATCACTAAAATTACTTACCTTTAAAACGTTTTTCTTAGTAGCTATCACCACGGCTAGAAGGGTGGGGGAAATCCAGGCCTTCTCGTGCAAACCTCCCTACCTATCCATCAAGGATGATAGGATAGTACTGAGACATTCTCCCTCTTTTTTGCCTAAGGTGGTCTCTAAGTTCCACTGTCTACAGGAAATGTCCCTCCCTTCCTTTGGATCCCCATCAGGCAGTCAAGAGCAAAGACGGTTCCATAACCTGGATGTGAGAAGAGCAGTACTTGCCTACCTAAAGACTACGGAAGATCTCAGAAAAACTGACAGACTGTTTATTCAATTTGCAGGTCCAAATAAGGGGAACGCGGCAAGCAAAACATCTGTTAGTCGATGGATCAGATCTGCAATCTTGACTTGTTATGACTTAAAAGAGGTTCCTCCTCCGGCGGGCCTGAAGGCCCACTCAACCCGATCTGTGGCAGCCTCTTGGGCTGAATCAGCGGAGGTTCCGTTAGAACAGATTTGCCAGGCAGCCACCTGGTCGTCACCTTCCACTTTCTTTAGACATTACCAGTTAGACGTGTTAAAGAACAGGGAGTTATCATTTGCTCGCAGGGTATTATCTGCGGTTGTCCCCCCCTGATATAGGATTCCTTTGTTATTCCTCCTGTCGTGCCGCTGGGGAAGGGCGTTTGGAAAGATTTAAATTACTTACCGGTAATTGGTTTTTCCTCTAACCCCCACAGCAGAATGGGGAATTTCCCACCCAGAAGTTATTCAAACTTTTGTTAAAAAAACAAACACTTTTTTTTTTTTTTTTTTGGGCATTTCTTGGAAAGTATCCTTGTCTAATTTCAATAACACATATAGATTAATATTGTCGCATCCATTCCAGAGATCCTCGGTTATTTACTGGAGCAGGTAAGGGGAGGGGACTATATTTAAAGATCTCCACGTTGTTTCCTGTCCCTGGGGAGGCGGGGTATCCTGTCGTGCCGCTGTGGGGGCTAGAGGAAAAACCAATTACCGGTAAGTAATTGAAATCTTCTTTATATCAGTAGGCACCAGATAGGTGCAGCAGCTCATCATTATCTACCATGTTTATATTTGCCTGCATTTCTGAGAAAAATCATGTTTACATATATGCCAATGAGCCTCTAGGAGCAATGGGGGCGTTGCTGTTACACCTAGAGGCTCTGCACTTTGATTGACAAGGCCAAGCAGTGAAAGTCATCACACCTACCTGGCTCTGTCAATCAGAATGGAACCTCTATAATGCCAATGCCCTCATTGCTCCAAGAGACTCGTTTGCAATTATTAAAACTCAATTTTTCTCAGCAATGCACACATGTGAACACAGGACCAACACAGATGCCTTCAGTTGCCAAGTCACATGTAACAGGTCATGTGACCGCAGCTCCTAAGTAGTTGACATAGGGAGGGGACTTCCTCAGTCGTATGACTGGCCTAATAGGATGCCTGTTAGTTTTAAAGTGACAGAAATAATGCATTGCAATACGGAAGTAATGTATTATAGAAGCAATCAAATGATCACATGGTCAAGTTTCTAAGTTATAAAAAAAAAAATCAACTCCTGAAAAGTGTTTTTTCACTTACAAAATGCCATATTAACCACCTCAGCCCCCAGTGCTTAAACACCCTGAAAGACCAGGCCACTTTTTACACTTCTGACCTACACTACTTTCACCGTTTATTGCTCGGTCATGCAACTTACCACCCAAATGAATTTTACCTCCTTTTCTTCTCACTAATAGAGCTTTCATTTGGTGGTATTTCATTGCTGCTGACATTTTTACTTTTTTTGTTATTAATTGAAATTTAACGCTTTTTTTGCAAAAAAATGACATTTTTCACTTTCAGTTGTATAATTTTGCAAAAAAAAAGAGATCCATATATAAATTTTGCTCTAAATTTATTGTTCTACATGTCTTTGATAAAAAAAAAATGTTTGGGTAAAAAAAAAATGCTTTGGGTAAAAGTTATAGCGTTTACAAACTATGGTACAAAAATGTGAATTTCCGCTTTTTGAAGCAGCTCTGACTTTCTGAGCACCTGTCATGTTTCCTGAGGTTCTACAATGGCCAGACAGTACAAACACCCCACAAATGACCCCATTTCGGAAAGTACACACCCTAAGGTATTCGCAGATGGGCATAGTGAGTTCATGGAACTTTTTATTTTTTGTCACAAGTTAGCGGAAAATGATGATTTTATTTATTTATTTTTTTTTTTTTTCTTACAAAGTCTCATATTCCACTAACTTGTGACAAAAAATAAAAACTTCTATGAACTCACTATGCCCATCACGAAATACCTTGGGGTCTCTTCTTTCCAAAATGGGGTCACTTGTGGGGTAGTTATACTGCCCTGGCATTTTCCAGGGGCCCTAATGTGTGGTAAGTAGGTAAATGACCTGTGAAATCCTAAAGGTGCTCTTTGGAATATGGGCCCCTTTGCCCACCTAGGCTGCAAAAAAGTGTCACACATGTGGTATCGCCGTATTCAGGAGAAGTTGGGGAATGTGTTTTGGGGTGTCATTTTACATATACCCTTGCTGGGTGAGAGAAATATCTTGGCAAAAGACAACTTTTCCCATTTTTTTTATACAAAGTTGGCATTTGACCAAGATATTTCTCTCACCCAGCATGGGTATATGTAAAATGACACCCCAAAACACATTCCCCAACTTCTCCTGAGTACGGGGATACCAGATGTGTGACACTTTTTTGCAGCCTAGATGCGCAAAGGTGCCCAAAGTCCTTTTAGGAGGGCATTTTTAGACATTTGGATACCAGACTTCTTCTCACGCTTTGGGGCCCCTAGAATGCCAGGGCAGTATAAATACCCCACATGTGACCCCATTTTGGAAAGAAGACACCCCAAGGTATTCAATGAGGGGCATGGCGAGTTCATAGAAATTTTTTTTTTTTGGCACAAGTTAGCGGAAATTGATATTTTAAATTTTTTTCTCACAAAGTCTCCCGTTCCGCTAACTTGGGACAAAAATTTCAATCTTTCATGGACTCAATATGCCCCTCACGGAATACCTGGGGGTGTCTTCTTTCCGAAATGGGGTCACATGTGGGGTATTTATACTGCCCTGGCATTCTAGGGGCCCTAAAGCGTGAGAAGAAGTCTGGAATATAAATGTCTAAAAAAATTTACGCATTTGGATTCCGTGAGGGGTATGGTGAGTTCATGTGAGATTTTATTTTTTGACACAAGTTAGTGGAATATGAGACTTTGTAAGAAAAAAAAAAAATAATTCCGCTAACTTGGGCCAAAAAAATGTCTGAATGGAGCCTTACAGGGGGGTGATCAATGACAGGGGTGGTGATCAATGACAGGGGCGTGATCAGGGAGTCTATATGGGGTGATCACCACAGTCATTGATCACCCCCCCTGGAAGGCTCCAGGGAGACGCCTGTATGTGTTTTGCAGATCCGATCCATCTATCAGTGGATCCGTAAAAATCATGCGGACATCTGAATGGAGCTTTACAGGGGGTTGATCAATGACAGGGGTGGTGATCAATGACAGGGGGGTGATCAGGGAGTCTATATGGGGTGATCACCACAGTCATTGATCACCCCCCCTGGAAGGCTCCAGGGAGACGCCTGTATGTGTTTTGCAGATCCGATCCATCTATCAGTGCATCCGTAAAAATCATGCGGACATCTGAATGGAGCTTTACAGGGGGGTAATCAATGACAGGGGGGTGATCAGGGAGTCTATATGGGGTGATAACCACAGTCATTGATCATGCCCCTGTAAGGCTTCATTCAGACGTCCGGATGCGTTTTGCGGATCCGATCCATCTATCAGTGGATCCGTAAAAATCATGCGGACGTCTGAATGGAGCTTTACAGGGGGTTGATCAATGACAGGGGGGTAATCAATGACAGGGGGGTGATCAGGGAGTCTATATGGGGTGATCAGGGGTGATCAGGGGCTAATAAGGGGTTAATAAGTGACGGGGGGGGGGGGTGTAGTGTAGTGTAGTGGTGCTTGGTGGGACTTTACTGAGCTACCTGTGTCCTCTGGTGGTCGATCCAAACAAAGGGGACCACCAGAGGACCAGGTAGCAGGTATATTAGACGCTGTTATCAAAACAGCGTCTAATATACCTGTTAGGGGTTAAAAAAAAAACACATCTCCAGCCTGCCAGCGAACGATCGCCGCTGGCAGGCTGGAGATCCACTCTCTTACCTTCCGTTCCTGTGAGCGCGCGCGCCTGTGTGCGCGCGTTCACAGGAAATCTCGCGTCTCGCGAGATGACGCATATATGCGTGACTGTGCGCAGGGCTGCCACCTCCGGAACGCGATCCTGCGTTAGGCGGTCCGGAGGTGGTTAAAGTGGTTGTCCCATTACAAAGACTTTTCACCTATCCACCGACTTTGGAATACACCGACGAGCAAAAGGGTACCAATGTTTAGAACTTTAGACTTTCAGGCTCCATATCTCACCATCCACTACAGCTTTGAACGTGAGACTACCATCATTTTATAGGCAATCCTGGCTATCTCATACATAAATTGGACTTGCGACTATTTAGTATATGATTAGTGCTGCAGATTCTTCTCCTGTGATTGCTTTGTTACTGTTTTGCTCCTGGTGGTGGAACAATCTTTTTCTTCTTGTAGACTACAAATTACTACCTGTTCTTACATTCCCTAATAGCTCAGGGTCTTATTAGGTTGATTCCCAAGCGAATCCAAGAGCAGCCATGAAGAAGATTTCTCAATAAAATAGAAACAGCATCATTCAGCTCGTCTATAGCAGTATTTCAGCCAAACAGCATTGTGTTAGTGCCATGACAGCTGGAAGAATACGAAATGAAGTCCATCTATTCCAAAGCCAAGAGCTGGACGTCCAGTGTAAGTATCTAATCAGCAGGGTAGACCACTAGAGCCCCTGTTGATCACAAGAACAAAGGCCAAGGGCAGATTGGCCATAGATCTAACAGGGAAACTTCCTGTTGGACTGATGCCCAAGGGGCTGCCGAAGTCCTCCTCTCTGCTGCTGGCCGTGTACAAAATAAGCTTTCAGCAGTAATTAACGCTGTGAGGATCAGGTACTCGTGTACCCAGCCAGCAACTACACATGCCCTCCTAAATTCAACTGCTGTGGTCCACATTTTACCTAAGCCCCTGCTCCATATTTTAATTAGAGACAATTGGAGAAGGACAGAAAATGGCATCTATTGATGGTTACCAGAGCAAAAGTGTTTGGGGCAATATATTGTGCTGCACTGTGGTATATGGTTCTGATGGGACAGTATTTTCCACTATGGTATTGCTGACCCTGCCTTCCATCAATTTGGATCCGCCAACAACATGAGGCCACTTTTAGGTTTCTTTCCAGGGCCCAGTATCCCTCTCACTTATCAGATAGTTGCTTCTATAGGCTTTACCCAGCAACCAATGGCTGACCCCAGCCTATCCTCACACAGCTGTAGCTTTTAGGAATTAGGGGAACCACCCACTAATTGACCACTATTGGGGTCAAGGGAGCTACACTGAGCCATAATATACCTAATATACCAGAGTCCACAGAAAATCTACTACTAAACGAGATAGACAAGGCGGCAAATCATAATGAGGTGGTTATTATGGGGGACTTCAACTACCCAGATATAGACTGGGAAACTGAAACTTGTATATCTCATAAAGGAAACAGATTCTTGGCAATAACCAAAGACCATTATCTCTCCCAACTGGTTCAGGACCCGACTAGAGGGACGGCCATACTGGACTTAATATTAACCAATAGACCTGACAGAACAACAGACGTGCAGGTTGGGGGACACCTGGGAAATAGTGACCATAAAGTAATAACCTTCCAATTATCATTCAAAAGAGCGTTTCTACAGGGAGAAACAAAAATACCAAACTTCAAAAAAGCTAAATTTAGCCAACTAAGAGAGGCCATAGGCCTAACTAACTGGGACAAAGTCCTCAAAAATAAAAATACAGCCAAAAAATGGGATATCTTTAAAAACATCCTAAAATCTCATTGTGAGAGGTACATACCGTATGGGAATAAAAGGTTAAGGAACAAAAAGAAACCAATGTGGATAAACAGAACTGTAAAGAAAGCAATAAATGACAAAAAGAAAGCATATAAAACCCTAAAACAGGAGGGTAGCACGGAAGCACTGAAAAACTATAAGGAAAAAAACAGAACATGTAAAAAACAAATAAAAGCGGCCAAACTAGAGACCGAGAGATTAATTGCCAAACAGAGTAAAACTAACCCTAAAATGTTCTTCAATTATATAAATGTTAAAAAGTAGAAATCTGAAGGTGTCGGCCCTTTAAAGAGTAATGAGGGGGGAGTCGCAGAGAGCGACGAGGAGAAAGCAAAGCTGTTAAATATTTTTTTCTCCAATGTATTCACTGAGGAAAATAAACTGTCAGATGAAATGCTGAATGCTGAAATAAATTCGCCATTAAAAGTGTCCTGTCTGACCCAGGAAGAAGTACAACAGCGACTTAAAAAAATCAAAATAGACAAATCGCCAGGACCGGATGGCATACACCCCCGTATCCTAAGGGAATTAAGTAATGTCATAGCCAGACCCTTATTTCTGATATTTGCGGACTCTGTACTGACAGGGAATGTCCCACAGGATTGGCGCATGGCAAATGTGGTGCCAATATTCAAAAAGGGTCCAAAAACAGAGCCTGGAAACTATAGGCCGGTAAGTTTAACATCTGTTGTGGGTAAACTGTTTGAAGGTTTTCTGAGAGATGCTATGTTAGAGCATCTTATGGGAAATAAGCAAATAACGCCATATCAGCATGGCTTCGTGAGGGATCGGTCATGTCAAACTAATTTAATCAGTTTCTATGAGGAGGTAAGTACTAGACTTGACAGCGGCAAATCAATGGATGTCGTGTATCTGGACTTCTCCAAAGCATTTGACACTGTACCTCATAAAAGGTTAGTATATAAAATGAGAATGCTCGGACTCGGAGAAAACGTCTGTAAGTGGGTAAGTAACTGGCTCAATGATAGAAAACAGAGGGTGGTTATTAACGGTACATACTCAGATTGGGTCACTGTCACTAGTGGAGTACCTCAGGGGTCAGTATTGGGCCCTATTCTCTTCAATATATTTATTAATGATCTTGTAGAAGGCTTGCATAGTAAAATATCAATTTTCGCAGATGACACTAAACTGTGTAAAGTAATTAACACTGAAGAGGACAGTATACTACTACAGAGGGATCTGGATAGATTGGAGGCTTGGGCAGATAAGTGGCAGATGAGGTTTAACACTGAGAAATGTAAAGTTATGCACATGGGAAGGAATAATGCAAGTCACCCGTACATACTAAATGGTAAAACACTCGGTAACACTGACATGGAAAAGGATCTAGGAATTTTAATAAACAGCAAACTAAGCTGCAAAAAACAGTGTCAGGCAGCGGCTGCCAAGGCCAATAAGATAATGGGTTGCATCAAAAGGGGCATAGATGCCCGTGATGAGAACATATTCCTACTACTTTACAAATCACTGGTCAGACCACACATGGAGTACTGTGTACAGTTCTGGGCTCCTGTAAACAAGGCAGACATAGCAGAGCTGGAGAGGGTCCAGAGGAGGGCAACTAAAGTAATAACTGGAATGGGGCAACTACAGTACCCTGAAAGATTATCAAAATTAGGGTTATTCACGTTAGAAAAAAGACGACTGAGGGGAGATCTAATTACTATGTATAAATATATCAGGGGGCAGTACAGAGATCTATCCCATCATCTATTTATCCCCAGGACTGTGACTGTGACGAGGGGACATCCTCTGCGTTTGGAGGAAAGAAGGTTTGTACACAAACATAGAAAAGGGTTCTTTACGGTAAGAGCAGTGAGACTATGGAACTCTCTGCCTGAGGAGGTGGTGATGGTGAGTACAATAAAGGAATTCAAGAGGGGCCTGGATGTATTTCTGGAGTGTAATAATATTACAGGCTATAGCTACTAGAGAGGGGTCGTTGATCCAGGGAGTTATTCTGATTGCCTGATTGGAGTCGGGAAGGAATTTTTTATTCCCCTAAAGTGAGGAAAATTGGCTTCTACCTCACAGGGTTTTTTTTGCCTTCCTCTGGATCAACTTGTAGGATGACAGGCCGAACTGGATGGACAAATGTCTTTTTTCGGCCTTATGTACTATGTTACTATGTTACTATGTTACTATATTTGGCCAGGTGGGCTCCACGTGTGATTGACCTGCATGGTGAACTAGTGGGGGCTATTTTTGGTTGCCCATAGCTCCTCACCAGGGTCACACTTATGTGTGTGGGCGGTCATCACGCCTACTTCCCCGGTTGAGTGATGTAGTTCTCCTGCCGTTTACATCGGTACTTTTTCTTTTGTTCCTACCTACTTTTAATTATATTTCAATAAAGAATTTTTTTTTTTTTTTAAGCGTTAACCCCACACTAGCAGTGAATTTCTTTTCATTGTGGGACGCTCAAGTACCTATCGATATAGCCGTGAATTTCTTTCTAGGGCCACTTTAGGTTCCAAGTCCACCCCTGACAAAGACCCTGTTTTTCACCTCTTGAATAGAGCGGCAGTGACACACACACGCGCTTTCACTCCTTTCAACCTCAGTGCTCGGCTATCTCTGCCTGTTCCGTAGAGATGAATGGAGTAGCAGTCACACACGCTGTCGCTCTTTTCAACTTCAGTAGGTAACTGGTTACCTACTCAACTGCGGACACATGGCGTCACGACACATGTTTACATATACATACACCATATATATGGTACACATACATAAATACACCATATATACACTACACAAACATACCACCCAAATAAGGAGCTAAACTATCAGTCGCACGCAAAGCAATGGAAGAGAACAGCTCCAGCTGTCCTGCTGCTGCCAGAGAACCGGATCGGGACTCTGCTGGTAACACTGTTCACCGATCTAGTTGTAATTTTAAGAACCGGATCTGGAGAACTGGCTGAATCCCATGCCTGAGTGTTGGGCTATCGCTACCAGTTACATAGAGATGAGTGGAGTGGCAGTCACACGTACACGCTGTCTCTGCTTTCAACTTCAGTGCTCAGCCATCTCTGCCAGTTACATAGAGATGAATGGAGCGGCAGCACATGAGTGACTGCTACTGCATTCAAACAGGGAAACACAGCATTTTTTTTACGATTGGCTGGGGCTCCTAGCAGTCAGAACCCTGCCAATAAGACATAGATAGGGGATGTCTTTGTAATGGGACAACACCTTTAGAAATAAAAACTCCACATAAAGTGGGGGAAATAAATATTTGATACACTGGGGATTTTGCAAGTTTTTCATGCGCCTCCCCAATGGCACTAAGCAGGAGGGTTACCCCGCCTCCCAGGGTCAGGAAAAAACGTGGAGAACCAACCTTTAAAATCCCCCTCCCATGTTCCTTCTCCAGTTGTTTCCTGTCCCTCTGGGATGAAGTGTAGAATGGAGCGGGGTTTCTCTCCTGCGCTTTACCAAGATTGCGCAGCCTAGTACCTTTTTCTCCCTGGACGGGTGTCAGGAGGGCTGCAGCAGTACGTCGGATCCCAGGGTAAGAGAGAGACCTTTCCGACATCTAGGTATAAGCCCTGCGGTTCGCAGGCAACCCCGGGCGATGCGGTTTCCATTTGCAGGCTGCGAAGGAGGATGCCGGCAGCGAGAGAACTTGCGGGCGAAAGTCTCGCAAGATCCGGTCACGTGGGTGCACGCGCGCAGTGACCAGGAAGTAAAACTTAAATGCCGGCATGGGGCAGAGAATGGCGTCTGTCGCAGTGTACAGCTCCAGAAGGGACCAGCATGTCTCTACCTACTGAACTACCCTCAGAAGGCCCTGAGCCCGGTAAGCCTCCTCCTAACAGGAGTATTTTTGGGGCATCTCTCTGCTCACTTTTGCCCTTTGTAATTCACTGGGGGCCCTGTCTTGGGTGAAGGTTCCTTTCACTAGAAAATTTTCCTTTTATGAATCCTTCCTAAAGGAATTATTTCTTTAATTCTTAGGCTACTTTCACACTTGCGTTCGGGGTTCCGCTTGTGAGCTCCGTTTGAAGGCTCTCACAAGCGGCCCCGACCGCATCCGTACGGCCCCAATGCATTCTGAGTGGATGCGGATCCGCTCAGAATGCCTCAGTCTGGCTCTGCTTGGCCTCCGTTCGGCTCAGCAGGCGGACACCCGAACGCAGCTTGCAGCGTTCGGGTGTCCGCCTGGCCGTGCGGAGCCAAACTGATCCGTCCAGACTTACAATGTAAGTCAATGGGGACGGATCCTTTTGAAGTTGACACAATATGGTGCAATTTTCAAACGGATCCGTCCCCCATTGACTTTCAATGCAAAGTCTGGATGGATCTGTCTGACTAACTTTCACACTTAGATTTTTTTGTGAAATATAATGCAGACGGATCCGTTCTGAACGGATACCATCGTTTGCACAGACTGATCCGCTCCTATAATGCAGACACCAGACGGATCCGCTCTGAACGCAAGTGTGAAAGTAGCCTTAGGGGAAAACCCAAGGTCGGGGAATACTCTATTAAAAATAAGTGTGCCATCGGAAAACAGCTAGTGGGCCACTCCAAAAAGACACTCTGCCAAAAATGTGCAGCTAATGTAATGGCGGAGGAAAAACCGTCTCTAGTGGACAGTCTAAAATCCATCATTAAAGAGGAAGTTCCCTCAGGCATCGAGACCAGGATAGCCTCCCTCCCACAGGCTCCCTCCACCTCAAAGTCCATTCCAGAGACTCCTCTAGAATCTGAACTTGATTTGGATGAAGGTGAAGTATCCTCAGATTCGGATTCATCTGATGATAATTCTGGCCCGTATGTTCAGTTGAAGATACTGACTCATTACTAAAGACTATTAGAGTGGCCATGAATGTTGAGCAAACCAAAGAGCCTCAATCTATCCAAGATCACATGTTTAGGGGACTGGCAGACAAAAAGAGACGTGTTTTTCCTATACACTGAAATATTAAGAAATGAATTGCTAATGAATGGAAAGACCTGGAGAAAAGATCGGGAGTCTCCGGGGTTTTCAAACGCAAGTATCCCTTTAGCGAGTCAGACTCGGCCCACTGGGATAAAACCCCACACGGGTCAATGCCCCGGTCGCCAGGATTTCAAAAAAGTCCTTACTTCCCTTTGAAGATGTGGGACTCTTAAGAGATCCTATGGCCAAAAAATGTAAGTCAATCCTTGAAAAATCTTGGGACACTTGTACCGCTATGTTACGGCCCAGCATTGCGGCCACTTGTACTGCCAGGACCCTTTCACTGTGGCTTGCCCAGTTAGAAGAGCATCTGCTTGCGGGTACTCCTACCGAAGACATTCTAGCCTCCCTTCCAGGCCTAAAGCAGGCTACTAACTTTGTCAGACGCCTCTGCTGATCTGGTAAAACTATCAGCCAGATCGGCCGCCTTGGCTAACTCAGACAGGAGGTCAATATGGCTCAGGTCATGGTCAGGGGATAACACTTCTAAGAACAAACTGTGTAATATCCCCTGCGAAGGAGACAGACTGTTTGGCTCTGTCTTGGATGATATCCTAGACAAAGCCTCAGACAAGAAAAAAGGGTTTCCATCAGAGGCCAGATTCTTCCATAACCGCCAGTCCTTTCGTTCCCAAAAGAAAGATAGACCAGAATTCGGGTACATGGCAACCCTCCAGTGGCAGAGGAAGGGGGTTTCTCTTCAACCCGGACAAGTCTTCTAAACAGCCTGGACAATGACTCCAGGAGCCCGGTGGGGGGAAGACTCCAAAAGTGTCTCCCAGCCTGGGAAAAAATTGCAAAGTCTCCGTGGGTTTTGGACCCAATATCCTCGGGGTACAAAATGGAGTTCGCTTCCCCTCCACCAAAAAGATTTTACATAAACAGGAAACTTTGCATAAAAGATCAGTCCCTTCTAAAAGCGCATATTCAATCCCTGCTCTTAAAACAGGCAGTGGCGACAGTGCCCCGGGGTCAGGAAAGCGAAGGCTTCTACTCACCTGTCTTCCTGCTGAAAAAACCGAATGACTCCTACAGAGCAATCATAAACTTAAGAGACCTAAACAGACATGTTTCTTACAAAAAATTCAAAATGGAAACCATCAAATCCACAATCAATCTGTTGTATCAGGACTGCTATATGGTGACCCTAGACCTGGCCAACGCCTATTATCACGTCCCCATCTACAAAGAAACTCAAAAGTACTTGAGGTTTGCGATCTATCTGTGCAGCCGTCTTGTTCATCTTCAATTCCAAGTACTTCCATTCGGCCTTTCATCTGCCCCTCGGGTGTTCACGAAAGTTATGGCGGAAGTATCGGCCTACCTCCATCAGCAGGAGATCCTGTTCATCCCCCTATCTGGACGACTTCCTGATAGCTGCTCATTCTCCGGAAAACCTTCTCAGCGACTTGCAGGTAGTCAGGAACACGCTTTAATCCCTGGGGTGGATGTTAAACCTAGAAAAATCGGACCTCATTCTCACCCAGAAGAAAGAATTTCTAGGGGAGCTAACCACTGAAGCGATAACACCAAATTATTTCTGGGAATACAGGCTACATTTTGAGACCTTTATGGTCGTCCGGAGACCTTCCTGAAAGAAATTATTTGCTGGTAAAAGATCGCGGCCGTGTACTAGGCCAGGCCGCCAGACCCCGGCTTGGATTTCCGGCACCCGTGGCACTTCTATCTCCACAAAGAGTACTCTGCAGGCACGAACAGGACCTAGCGGAGACCCGACAGGCGAGACCAGCACAGAAAAGTTCTAAACAACGCTAGGAAGACTCCGAGAAAATATCAGTTGTGGCCTGGTGAGTTGCATTAAGCCTCGGGCAAAGTTACTACCGAGAGCCGGTAAACCTCCGAGCGACACCTCCTGAGGGCCTTAACGCTCTTCCTGCTTCCTATATAACCCAGAGGAGACTCTGCGTTCCTTTTAAACAGAGTATCACGAGGGGCGGAGCTAACCAATGGCCGGGTAAGACGTGCTTTACCTCGGCTCCCGACCGACTCCAACTTTAAAGCCTGACAGGACACCATCCGCCTCGCTGACCACATGACAGGTCGCAGGAGAAGACCCTCATCGACGCCCGCTCCGACACGCCGCAAAACGGGAGCGATTTCCCGCTTCTTCGTCCCCTCCAGCCAGACAGACGCTGACCGAGGGGAAGACAACTCTCCCAAGATGGCGGCGAGACAGGTCAGAGCGGCGTCCCCCACGCACCATGAAGATGCAGGCCCACAAGCCCCAGAGTCACCACAACAGCTGAGGGGTACACCTACCGGTTCGCCGGTATCCTATGCTGCGGCAGCAAGCTCCGGCTCGTCGGCGGCTTCATCCCCGCCATACACAGGGTCGTTTTCAGCAGCACCTCAGGGACATTCTTCTAGAGGCCGCTGCTCCCAGACCTCGATCTTGGAGTCAGGGGCATCCATAACCCCACAGAGAGAGGATGAGGACTGGGACTGGAAGGTTCACCTCAAATCCCTCCCCACCAGGCATGAAATAGATGCCTTATTTTCCAGGCTGGAAACTTCTCATAAAAGAGATATGGAGGCCTTGCAGCATGACTTAAAGCAGGTGGGTCAGAGGGTAGAGGAGGCAGAATCCATGCAGGAACAAGTGCTGGGGGTCCTGGAGTCACACCAACAAGTCATCCAGACACACTCTGCGCAGATCCAAGATATCATCACACATTTAGACGATATTGAAAATAGAAATAGGAGGAATAACCTACGCATTAGGGGCCTTCCTGAAGATATTTTACCACAAGATCTTGAGAAATGGGCCACTTCCTTCTTCAATACATTGATGTCCAGAGAACCAGGACAATCTCTTGAAATAGATCGTATCCACAGAGCCCTTGGTCCTAAACTAAGCGATCCTAATCGCCCCAGAGATGTCATATGCCGTATACATTTCTTTAAAGATAAAGAGGCCATCCTGAAAGCTGCCAGATCTGCAAGCAAAATCATGCATGCTGACAAAGAAGTCATCATTCTACAGGATCTAGCCAGGCGTACCCTGCAGCTACGCAAAGCACTGAAACCGTTACTGACAGCACTCAAAGCCAAGGACATTCCTTACAGATGGGGATATCCATTTCAATTGTCCGCTACTAAAGAAGGGAGGTCAGCTGTATTCAGATCCCTTGATGACCTCGCCAACCTCTGTGCAGCGTTTGATATCCCGCTGCTGGAGTTGCCGGATTGGCCTAGTCCGAAGCAACCCATTCCCATCCCACAGAGGGAAAGATGGCAGACGACCTCACCTAAGCAGAAGAGGACCTCTAGACGTGAGCCTAACCCTAACGACTGACTGTTGGGACATTCTCGCTCACCCACCTGAGGGGATCTACACCCTCCTGTTGCCTTTATTGTTCTATACTGTTATAGAAATTATGTGCATATCATTTTCTTATGTATAGGTCTCCTAGACCTATACACACACCTGTCCTGTTATATATTCAGCAAATGTTATTTCTGCGTTATTATAAGTTGGAGTCCAGTAAGGAGACGGTTGGTCCTTGCTTTCTCCCCACCCCACTTAGGGACCGCAGCACACACCGCTGCGAAAGACCTCAGTTGTCACCTAGCACCCTTGGAACCGACGATGTTGGTTCTTCCAAATAAGATTTATTTGCTTTATATGTGCACTGCTCTGTGTTTAATTGTTCCCCTTGTTGTCTTCCTTCCCTCATGTGTCCTTCCCCATACTCCTACTACATCTCAGATAGTACTGGCAGAATATGGGAGATTATGCTTCCCTCTCACTAATATTCCTCAAAATGGCACCCATATCGTTTTGCACTTTTAATGTCAGGGG
This sequence comes from Bufo bufo, assembly GCF_905171765.1. Taxonomy (NCBI): domain Eukaryota; kingdom Metazoa; phylum Chordata; class Amphibia; order Anura; family Bufonidae; genus Bufo; species Bufo bufo. Next base: position 180,507,312 of record NC_053394.1, read on the forward strand.
TTTCAATAAACCCGAGAAACGGAGTCAGATCCTATACAACCTCCATAAGAAGAGAGTTATGATTGCTATGATACAGGAGACTCACTTTAAAGCAGGCGCCGTTCCCAAATATGCCAACCGTTATTATCAGAATTGGTTTCATGGTCCTAATCCCACTAGCAGATCAGGGGGAGTCTCTATAGGACTCCACAAATCATTCAGCTATACAGTTTTATCCTCTGAGATAGACCTAAAGGGCAGGTTTGTTTTCATTAAGCTCTCTGTGGATCAGTCTGTCATAACTATAGCTAATGTCTATTTTCCTAACCAGGGACAAACAACTTTTGGATCCAAGATCCTGAAAAAACTATCCAAATTTGCAGATGGATCCCCAATCATACTTGGAGGCGATTTCAACCTGGTGATGGACCCACTGCTGGATTCCTCATCTGGTAAGTCCTCGATCTCCCCGAGTTCTCTGCGCAGTTTTAAATCCGAGCTCATGGCACTTCGCCTGGTGGACCTATGGCGCATTTTGCATCCAGGTGTCAGGGATTATAGCTTCCACTCTCCAATCCATAATAGCTATGGTAGACTCGATCACATATTTATATCTCAACAGCTGCTGGACTCTGGGCCTAAATGCTCTATTGACACTCGCCTGTGGTCTGATCATGCACCGGTGTGTGGCATTATTTCCTCCCAACCTTCTTACACCCGGCCCTTCTCATGGAGACTGAATGATAACCTGTTATCAGATGTAGCCTGCCTAGCAGACATTAGGAAAGCTATTACCAACTTTACTAATGATCATCTAACGGATTTGACCGCCCCCCCTATTAAATGGGAGGCCCTCAAATGCGTGCTTAGAGGGGTGTTTATTTCACATGGATCCAGATTGAAGAAGGAACGGTCCCACAAATTGAAATCTCTTATATCTGACCTTGCCATAAAAGAAAACCTAAACAAAAATTCCCCTTCTGACAACCTAAAATCAGACATTTCTCTAGTTCAACACCAAATATTGCAGATCCTAGACCAAAAATCATTATGTTTTAGAGATAAAATTAGACACGGGTTCTTTGAGTATGGTAATAAATGTGGAAGCTGGCTAGCTAGGGCCTTACATCCCCGAACTGCTCTGACTCACGTGCCATCAATTAATACAGGTACTGGAAGCTCTGTACACAACCCAGTAGATATCACAGCGGAATTTCAATCCTATTATGCATCCTTATATAATTTACCAGCATCCGCTCTCTCACGAGAACCCCTTAGTGATGAAACTCGTGAATACATAACCCAATTTGGCCCTACACCTATATCTGACGAGGATACAGCCACGTTGGAAGATGATTTCACCCTCCCTGAGCTAGAGTCAGTGATCAAGAACCTGAAGAATGGGAAATCCCCAGGCCCTGATGGATTGACCTCACGGTTCTATAATATTCTCCGAGAAGACCTTACACCCCTATTGGTTGAAACCTTTAATTCCATCGCACCAGATTGTCCATTTACACGACAGGCACTCCAGGCACATATCACAGTCATCCCCAAACCAGGCAGGGACCCAGCGTCATGCTCTAATTACAGGCCTATCTCCTTGCTCAATGTGGATCTCAAAATGTATGCCAAGCTTTTGGCTCTGAGGCTCCATCCCCACATTCCAGGTTGCATACACAAAGAGCAAGTAGGATTTGTACCTAGACGAGAAGCCCGAGATAATACACTTAAAACGCTAGGGTTAATAGCGAGAGCACAACAAACCAAAATTCCACTATGCCTTCTCGCTGTAGACGCTGAGAAGGCGTTTGATAGGGTGAGCTGGCGGTTCTTAGAGGAGACCCTACGCCACGTTGGCCTAGGAGACAAAATGATCTATAGGATATTAGCTCTTTATTCCTCCCCTTCAGCCTGTGTTCGTGTTAATGGACTTCTTTCTGCCCCTTTTGAGATCCGGAATGGAACACGTCAAGGGTGCCCCTTGTCCCCCTTTTTATACACCCTTGTGATGGAATCCCTGGCTAATGCTCTTCGGGCAAATCCCTCCATCGCGGGTCTCAAGCTGGGCAATAAAGAGCACAAACTGTCCCTGTTCGCAGATGACCTGCTTATTTACTTAACCTCTCCCAGGATTAGCCTGCCCTCGATTCTTCGCGAATTTGATCTTTTTGGGCGCCTTAGTAACTTCAAAGTTAATGTGCAGAAATCAGAGATTTTGAACATAAACATGCCCCAACGGGAAGCAGATTCCTTAAGGGACTCTTTCTCCTTTAAGTGGACCTCCCAACATATTAAATATCTAGGAGTACATATCCCAGCCAACTTGACACATGTTTTTAAACTTAACTATCTACCTTTGCTTAGAGCTATTGAATCCAGTTTCCATAAATGGACTTCACTCCAGATTTCTTGGTTTGGGAGGATTAATGTGGTGAAAATGGACATTTTACCGCGTCTTCTATACTTGTTTCAGACGATCCCATGCAAAATCCCTTTAACCTATTTTGCTAAGATCAGGAGAATGGTATCGGTTTTTGTATGGAAAGCACCCAGAGCTAGACTAAGTTATAGCTTAATATCTCGTTCTAAAGCCCGGGGGGGTACGGGACTACCAAATTTTAGCTCATACTATAAAGCGACAATCATGAATTGTGTGCTTGATCTATGTCACAACCGCTCTACTAAACTATGGGTAGAAATTGAGCATGAAATGGCTCCACATCTAGCCACTGGAATCTTTTGGTTGTCCCCTACCTCCTTGAATTCATTATCTAATTCGCAATCCCCGATGCTTCTATATTCCTTGGCTAGGTCCTGGGCTAAATTTGCGGGTAAACTTGGCCTTATACATTCTCCTGGTCCTCTCACGACACTCACGGGTCATACAGATCTCCCCACAGGCTTGAGTCAACTCCCAGCTTTAGGAGACCATAATAGACAACCAATCAAATTAATAGACATATATAAACAGAATGGTTTACTCCCTTTGGAGGATCTTTCCCACATTATTCCTGCAAGCCCTGGGCGTTGGCTCCTCTACTTTCAGTTGCGAAGCTTCATTAAATCCCTGATACCTGGATCGCGGTCATGTCCCCCCTTAACTGAATTTGAAAAGATGTGCACAGCGAGGTCAGCTCCTGATCATGCTATTTCTCATTTATATGCCATGTTGAACTCTGGGGAGAAAGAGGACTCTTCCACAGATACCCAGGGAACTAAACTCAAATTCATGTCTGATTGGGAATCGGAACTGGGAGCCACCTTCTCTGTAGACCAATGGTCCAGATCTCTCCTCTTCACTCACAAATTAACGGTGTCTTGTAATTTACAGGAACTCAACTATAAAATCCTTAGCAGATGGTATAGGACCCCAGTGCGATTACACCAATTTTATCCTCAGGTATCTGATGCATGTTGGAGATGTCTTAATGCAAGGGGATCCATGACTCATATTTGGTGGGACTGCCAGGGTGTAGCCCCACTGTGGCAGGAGATCTTTGACTTATATAATTTCTTATACAAAGCCACTATTACACCCTCACCTGCGTTAGCTCTTCTATCCATGTTCTCAGGGCGGATCTCACAGATTAAGAAGGGAGCCCTCCGATTATTTATCCTAGCTATGAGACAGATAATTCCCCGTCAATGGAGGTCTACAGAGAGTCTTTTGAGAGTGACCTGGTCTAACGCCCTGGACTCACTAGTTCATATGGAAGAATTAAGCGCTAGGGATTTAGGATCTGCTACAGCCTTTAGGGGGACTTGGGACCCATGGAATCAATTTCGTACCTCCACATCTTTCCATGATTGGTTGACAACAGGTATTGTACCCGGTAATAGCTCCTAAATACTAAACTAAGTAGAATCTCCTATCCTGTCCTATACACCTCTCCCCCTCCCCTTCCCTTGTGTATATGTCTTGGTTTTGGTCTGTCATGTCTTGTGATGTCTTCCCGGTCTTATGTGGTTATTAGTCTGGAAGTTAGAGAATAAATGCCGTGTATGCTCTTAGATTCATTTATGGAAGCCCCAACGGCACTAATACTTGAAATTTTGTTCCATAAGACTAATTATTGAATGTAATACTACCTCAGACTTATTGGTATGTTCAGTTTTTGACCTTGTACTTTACTGTTTTGTATACTCATTGGATGTATTTATACATTATTCAATTATACGATTTAATAAAATAATGATTGAACCGTAAACAGAGTATCACGGTCGGCGTGACTATCACATACGTGACACAGAGGGAGGGAACAAGGAAGGCCCTGCCCAAGTGAGAGGGAAGGTGGTGACCCCTGACTCACCTAGCGGCTGGCACCTGACTGCCCTGACGTCCCTAGACGGGTTCCTCACCCGTACGCCGATCACGTGCCTAAAGCCCTGGCTTTCCCTAAGCTGAGCCCTAGATAGTGAACAGGGCGGTGGGAACACTAGTCCGCACCACTAGCTCTAAAGGAAAACACCAAGGGAAGGACAGACAATACAAACTCAACATATAATCCCAGATGGGCGACAACAGGAGACAACAAGAAGCCCAACAGGGATCCGGAGGGTAGCACTCTGGAACGACAACCAGGATTCACAACTCCAGTGGGTCAGTATAGATGTCCAGGCAGGAAGCTCTATAACTGGCAACTAGAGAAGAGTGAGGGGAGAATATAAGGAGGTTGGGAGTGGCAGACAAGAAACAGCTGAGGAGGAGAAGCTACGGATCCCTGATTGAGACAAAAAGGATAGCAAGGCAAACACAGAAAACAATCACTAAGAAACAACGTGATCTTTAGATATAGAGCGCGCAGCCACCCGCTGCGACCTCCTGACCCCGGGTATAACGGAGTCAGACGTGGCTCTTGATACCCTCGTGACACAGAGACACAGATAGTGAGATCTGAGATCGCGGTCCGACTGGGCTCAAAGCCGCAGTCTAGATTCCTGGCCACATTAACACTGCTCCCACCAGAATACATAATCGGATAGATCCGGAGGTGCCTTGACTATCTGGAGAGGCAATGAACTGTTTGTGACTACCTGTTACTGCTACCTAACATCCCTGGGAGAGAAACTGATATTGTGGCCTGATAAAGCCTGTGACTCCCGTCCTAAATACAAAGCCCTGAGCTGTGTACAGAGATACTATTGAGCAGAACTAATTGCAGGCCCACAAACTGCCTGGAAATAATACAGTTGAAACAAGGAAGATCCCAGCTTTTTTTTTTTTATAATGTGAAGAAATACCAATGATGCCTGGCCTCTGACTTAACCAAGTACATACCCTCTCATGTGCAAAAAATAACATGTACTAAAACAGCAGTCTTCTATATCTCCTCCCACATAGAAGTTCCTTAAGGACTGATTGCAACTAACACCACTTGATAACAGCGTTTCCTCGATTGGGGGGGCGGAGCTAGCTGCAGAACTGAGAGGAAGCATCTTGGAAGAGCTCTGCAAGCAGTTTGAGAAATATGGAGTTAATTCAGCACATCATAGACTGATTCTGTTAAAAAATACAGATTCTGGTCCAGGACACTGCCTGGAACCCAGAGAGACAACTTTTGTTGGGTTCTGAGGTGATTTAAAACTGCGGCCTACACCACACCGTGAAGCCTGGGACTCTGTTTAGGCGCCTAGCCTCAAAAGACAGGCTGATTTCCGGTGGTTCCCGGTGCTTCTGCCGCTTAGGAGCACCAGTGGTCCTCCAGGACTGCCTTATTACCGGCGGAGATCCTCATTGTAAGGGTAATTTCACCCCGTTTGTGAGGACAAGACCTGAAGAATGTCGCGGCGCATAGTGGAGGAAAGATACCCGCCCGGAGCGCTCACCACCCGACTATCACCCACCCCAAGCTGACCGGATGGCAAGCTAAGGTCAGTGAACATAAGCTGCCGCTCCAGAGACACACAGTGGGTCCTCTGTATACACCACATTGCCGCGGGTGTCCAATGAGAAAATTACTCAACATGCCTCGCATCTTGAACATACGGTTAAATATCAACAAAAATAAATGTACGAGTTACGTTTGCACATTGATGACCTTGAGAATAGATCCAGGCGAGAGAGGCACCGCTGCAAACAGTGATCACAAGCTGCCGCTGGATCGCATAAGCATCGCATAATCACCACATCGCTGCGGAGGTCCCACTGCTGGCTAGAAACACAGCACAGCAAAGTAACTGCAGAGGTGACTCGCTGAATGTGACTCCCTGAGCGCTCTTAGTATCGGAGCTGACAGGCGAGCAGAGGCGGCCAAGCGCATAACATAATAGCGCATAACACAATTGACACTGGGGAATCTGCTGGATGTGAGCCTCAGTGTCACTTACATAGACCGGCTTCAGCGCTGTGCAGCAGCGCTAACATCAAAGCGCTCATAATAACAGCATTAGCACCTAGTCAAACAAAGCTAGTGAAAAGTTAATCACCCACTCACATCAAATATCGCTGATTCTGGGGGTTAGGATAACATCAGATCATTCTAACCAGCCACAAGATCTACATTACTTGCCTCTGCTTGGTTTTCTTAAACAAGACAGACCCCAGCTCTTGACTGTAATAATGTGAAGAAATAATAGAGATGCCTGACCACTGACTTAACCAAGTCCATACCACTGTCACAACTAGACAGCTGAGAAGCTCTGACAGGAGCTTTCCAGATCCTCCTCCTTGAGTTTCTTTGTTTTGGTTAAGTTCCTCATCTCGTTAGTCTATCTCAGCTGTCATGCAGTTGGACTGATTGCTTCCCTTTAAGTTCCTCCCCATGATGCATTAGGTTGCGGCTTATACAACTTCCTGGAGTGTGTGTGCATGCTGTTTCTATTCCTCAGTCCTCTGCAAGATAAGTGCTGTTCCTTTATTTGTGATTTTCTGTCTGCTGGATTTTCAGGTGACCCTGACTCCCTCCGTGTCTTGTGTAGGGAGTCGGTGGTCGTGTCCCCTCACTATTGTAGGGTCTTCAGGTATTAAATAGCCGAGGTACGTGGATATGCGCCCATCCACCTTTGGGGTGTTCGCATAGGCTGAGCAATTAGGGAGAGTGGCAGTTCTCATGTAGGGGTCTCCCTTTTGTTCCTTAGTTGTGGATCCAGTGAGTCATTAATTGTATTGCATTGTCTTGTTTCCTGTACACCATCCGTGACATTATAAGCCGCCAAAACCGTCTCAAGCATGGATCCGGTTTCACTTTTGGCTGAGCGCTTCCAGGGTCTTTCATTGGAGGTAGCTGATCTCCGTAAGACTTTTTCTCAGTTTCAAGTGACCGGTTCAGCTTGCGTTCATGGAGTTTGTTCTGAGCCTAAGATCTCGCTCCCGGATACGTTCTCCGGGGGTAGTGAGTATTTTGTGCGTTTTAGAGAGGCTTGCAAACTCCATTTTCGCCTTCTTCCCCATTCCTCTGGTGATGAAGAACGGAGGGTGGGGATCATTATATCGCTGCTCAGGGGTAACGCTCAATCCTGGGCCTTTTCGCTGCCGGAGGGGGCACGGCCCCTCTGTTCAGTGGATGAATTCTTTTTAGCCCTGGGTCAGATATATGATGATCCGGATCGTATTGCTCTGGCTGAGTCTAGACTACGTCTGTTATGCCAGGGTAAACAATCCGTAGAGATATACTGCTCAGAATTTCTGAGATGGGCAGCTGATACTGGTTGGAATGATGCTGCACTCCGAAGTCAATTTTGCCATGGTCTTTCAGAGGGATTGAAAGATGCATTTGCCTTTCATGAGAGACCTACCTCCTTGGATTCTGCTATGTCTCAGGCCGTTCGTATTGACAGGCGTCTTAGAGAGAGAGGAGAGATCTCTCCTTCCTGTCATACTCAGTTCCGGGACAGTGCAGCTGTCTCTTTCTGTGCGCAGGGGTCTCAGTCGCTGTCAGCCCCTTCTGAGCAGGAGCCCATGCAGCTGGGGTTGATTGCCTCTGACAATACAAGATTCAGCCCGCATGGGAGGGTTTGTTTTTGTTGTGGAGGTATAAATCATTTGGCAAATGTTTGTCCCTCTAGGAGATTCAGGCAGTTTTCTGGGAGTAATAAAGAAACAAAAAGGAAAAAATCTTTTAAAAATGTTCCGTCTGTTACTATTGGCAGGGTTGAGGCGGAAATTGAAAGGTTTTCCGTTTGCTTGTAGTTCCCGTTTTGTCCTGCCTGCTAGGGTGGCGCTAGAGAGCAAGAGCATTTTATGTGAGATTTTTGTGGATAGTGGAGCAGCTGTCAATCTCATTGATAATCAATTTGCAATAACTCATGGTTTTCAGGTATGCACTTTGGGAAAGGATATTCCTGTTTTTGCTATTGATTCCGCTCCACTTTCTCAGAAATCATTAAAGGGCATAGTTCACAATATTCGTTTAATTGTGAGTGATGCTCATGTTGAGGATGTGTCATGTTTCGTCCTTAGCGGTTTGCCTACTCCTCTAGTGTTGGGGCTACCCTGGCTCACTAAACATAACCCCACCATTGATTGGCAAGCGAGGCAAATAAATGGTTGGAGTGACTTTTGCAGAGAGAATTGCCTCATGACATCTGTTTCTGAGGTTTCTACTAAGACTGTACCACCTTACCGCTCTGAATTTTCGGATGTCTTCTCTGAGAGTGGAGTTCAGGATTTGCCCCCGCACAGGGAGTACGATTGCCCTATTAATCTCATCCCAGGCGCCAAACTGCCTAAATCTCGTTTATACAATCTTTCCCAACCTGAGAGGGTCGCTATGCGTGCTTATATCTCTGAGAGTCTGAGAAAAGGACACATACGACCCTCGAAGTCACCTGTTGCCGCTGTTTTTTTCTTTGTTAAGAAAAAAGATGGTTCTTTAACCACCTCCGGACCGCTGTACGCACAGACGCGTCCTGGAGGTGGTTGATTCATTCCGCCTGGACGCATATACGCGTCATCTCGCGAGACGCGAGATTTCCTGTGAACGCGCGCACACAGGCGCGCGCGCTCACAGGAACGGAAGGTAAGAGTTGATCTCCAGCCTGCCAGCGGCGATCGTTCGCTGGCAGGCTGGAGATGTGTTTTTTTTAACCCCTAACAGGTATATTAGACGCTGTTTTGATAACAGCGTCTAATATACCTGCTACCTGGTCCTCTGGTGGTCCCCTTTGTTTGGATCGACCACCAGAGGACACAGGCAGCTCAGTAAAGTAGCACCAAGCACCACTACACTACACCCCCCCCTGTCACTTATTAACCCCTTATTAGCCCCTGATCACCCCATATAGACTCCCTGATCACCCCCCCTGTCATTGATTTCCCCCCTGTCATTGATTTCCCCCCTGTCATTGATTTCCCCCCTGTCATTGATTTCCCCCCTGTCATTGATTTCCCCCCTGTCATTGATTTCCCCCCTGTCATTGATTTCCCCCCTGTCATTGATTTCCCCCCTGTCATTGATTTCCCCCCTGTCATTGATCACCCCCCCTGTCATTGATCACCCCCCTGTAAAGCTCCATTCAGACGTCCGCATGATTTTTACGGATCCACTGATAGATGGATCGGATCCGCAAAACGCATCCGGACGTCTGAATAAAGCCTTACAGGGGCGTGATCAATGACTGTGGTGATCACCCCATATAGACTCCCTGATCACCCCCCTGTAAAGCTCCATTCAGATGTCCGCATGATTTTTACGGATGCACTGATAGATGGATCGGATCCGCAAAACGCATCCGGACGTCTGAATGAAGCCTTACAGGGGCGTGATCAATGACTGTGGTTATCACCCCATATAGACTCCCTGATCACCCCCCTGTCATTGATTACACCCCTGTAAAGCTCCATTCAGATGTCTGCATGATTTTTACGGATGCACTGATAGATGGATCGGATCCGCAAAACGCATCCGGACGTCTGAATAAAGCCTTACAGGGGCGTGATCAATGACTGTGGTGATCACCCCATATAGACTCCCTGATCACCCCCCTGTCATTGATTACCCCCCCTGTCATTGATTACCCCCCTGTAAAGCTCCATTCAGACGTCCGCATGATTTTTACGGATCCACTGATAGATGGATCGGATCCGCAAAACGCATACGGACGTCTGAATGAAGCCTTACAGGGGCGTGATCAATGACTGTGGTCATCACCCCATATAGACTCCCTGATTACCCCCCTGTCATTGATCACCCCCCTGTAAAGCTCCATTCAGATGTCTGCATGATTTTTACGGATGCACTGATAGATGGATCGGATCCGCAAAACGCATCCGGACGTCTGAATGAAGCCTTACAGGGGCGTGATCAATGACTGTGGTGATCACCCCATATAGACTCCCTGATCACCCCCCTGTCATTGATTACCCCCCTGTAAAGCTCCATTCAGACGTCCGCATGATTTTTACGGATGCACTGATAGATGGATCGGATCCGCAAAACGCATCCGGACGTCTGAATGAAGCCTTACACGGGCGTGATCAATGACTGTGGTGATCACCCCATATAGACTCTCTGATCACCCCCCTGTCATTGATCACCCCCCCTGTCATTGATCACCCCCCCTGTCATTGATCACCCCTCTGTAAGGCTCCAGACATTTTTTTGGCCCAAGTTAGCGGAATTATTTTTTTTTTTTTTCTTACAAAGTCTCATATTCCACTAACTTGTGTCAAAAAATAAAATCTCACATGAACTCACCATACCCCTCACGGAATCCAAATGCGTAAAATTTTTTAGACATTTATATTCCAGACGACTTCTCACGCTTTAGGGCCCCTAGAATGCCAGGGCAGTAGAAATACCCCACATGTGACCCCATTTCGGAAAGAAGACACCCCCAGGTATTCCGTGAGGGGCATATTGAGTCCATGAAAGATTGAAATTTTTGTCCCAAGTTAGCGGAACAGGAGACTTTGTGAGAAAAAAATTAAAAATATCAATTTCCGCTAACTTGTGCCAAAAAAAAAAATTTTCTATGAACTCGCCATGCCCCTCATTGAATACCTTGGGGTGTCTTCTTTCCAAAATGGGGTCACATGTGGGGTATTTATACTGCCCTGGCATTCTAGGGGCCCCAAAGCGTGAGAAGAAGTCTAGTATTCAAATGTCTAAAAATGCCCTCCTAAAAGGAATTTGGGCACCTTTGCGCATCTAGGCTGCAAAAAAGTGTCACACATCTGGTATCGCCGTACTCAGGAGAAGTTGGGGAATGTGTTTTGGGGTGTCATTTTACATATACCCATGCTGGGTGAGAGAAATATCTTGGTCAAATGCCAACTTTGTAAAAAAAAATGGGAAAAGTTGTCTTTTGCCAAGATATTTCTCTCACCCAGCAAGGGTATATGTAAAATGACACCCCAAAACACATTCCCCAACTTCTCCTGAATACGGCGATACCACATGTGTGACACTTTTTTGCAGCCTAGGTGGGCAAAGGGGCCCATATTCCAAAGAGCACCTTTAGGATTTCACAGGTCATTTACCTACTTACCACACATTAGGGCCCCTGGAAAATGCCAGGGCAGTATAACTACCCCACAAGTGACCCCATTTTGGAAAGAAGACACCCCAAGGTATTCCGTGAGGGGCATGGCGAGTTCCTAGAATTTTTTATTTTTTGTCACAAGTTAGTGGAAAATGCTGATTTTTTTTTTTTTTTTTTTTTTTTTTTCATACAAAGTCTCATATTCCACTAACTTGTGACAAAAAATAAAAACTTCCATGAACTCACTATGCCCCTCACGGAATACCTTGGGGTGTCTTCTTTCCAAAATGGGGTCACTTGTGGGGTAGTTATACTGCCCTGGCATTCTAGGGGCCCAAATGTGTGGTAAGGAGTTTGAAATCAAATTCTGTAAAAAATGACCTGTGAAATCCGAAAGGTGCTCTTTGGAATATGGGCCCCTTTGCCCACCTAGGCTGCAAAAAAGTCACACATCTGGTATCTCCGTACTCAGGAGAAGTTGGGGAATGTGTTTTGGGGTGTCATTTTACATATACCCATGCTGGGTGAGAGAAATATCTTGGCAAAAGACAACTTTTCCCATTTTTTTTTTATACAAAGTTGGCATTTGACCAAGATATTTCTCTCACCCAGCATGGGTATATATAAAATGACACCCCAAAACACATTCCCCACCTTCTTCTGAGTACGGAGATACCAGATGTGTGACACTTTTTTGCAGCCTAGGTGGGCAAAGGGGCCCATATTCCAAAGAGCACCTTTCGGATTTCACAGGTCATTTTTTACAGAATTTGATTTCAAACTCCTTACCACACATTTGGGCCCCTAGAATGCCAGGGCAGTATAACCACCCCACAAGTGACCCCATTTTGGAAAGAAGAGACCCCAAGGTATTTCGTGATGGGCATAGTGAGTTCATAGAAGTTTTTATTTTTTGTCACAAGTTAGTGGAATATGAGACTTTGTAAGAAAAAAAAAAAACAAATCATCATTTTCCGCTAACTTGTGACAAAAAATAAAAAGTTCTATGAACTCACTATGCCCATCAGCGAATACCTTAGGGTGTGTACTTTCCGAAATGGGGTCATTTGTGGGGTGTTTGTACTGTCTGGGCATTGTAGAACCTCAGGAAACATGACAGGTGCTCAGAAAGTCAGAGCTGCTTCAAAAAGCGGAAATTCACATTTTTGTACCATAGTTTGTAAACGCTATAACTTTTACCCAAACCATTTTTTTTTTACCCAAACATTTTTTTTTTATCAAAGACATGTAGAACAATAAATTTAGAGCAAAATTTATATATGGATGTCGTTTTTTTTGCAAAATTTTACAACTGAAAGTGAAAAATGTCATTTTTTTGCAAAAAAATCGTTAAATTTCGATTAATAACAAAAAAAGTAAAAATGTCAGCAGCAATGAAATACCACCAAATGAAAGCTCTATTAGTGAGAAGAAAAGGAGGTAAAATTCATTTGGGTGGTAAGTTGCATGACCGAGCAATAAACGGTGAAAGTAGTGTAGGTCAGAAGTGTAAAAAGTGGCCTGGTCTTTCAGGGTGTTTAAGCACTGGGGGCTGAGGTGGTTAAGACCTTGTCTGGATTTCAGGGAGCTGAACAGTATCACTATTCGTGACCCTTATCCGCTTCCTCTGATCCCTGACCTGTTTAACCAGGTTGTTGGGGCTAAAGTCTTTTCCAAATTAGACCTAAGAGGGGCATACAACCTGGTCAGGGTCAGAGAAGGAGACGAATGGAAGACGGCTTTCAATACCCCTGAGGGCCATTTTGAGAATTTGGTTATGCCTTTTGGTTTGATGAATGCCCCAGCCGTTTTTCAGCATTTCGTGAACAGCATTTTTTATCATTTAATGGGAAAATTTGTATTCGTGTATTTGGATGACATTTTGATTTTTTCTCCTGATTTCAAGACTCATAAGGAACACTTACGTCAGGTCTTGCTCATCCTGCGGGAGAATAAATTATACGCGAAACTGGAAAAATGTGTGTTTGCAGTTCCAGAAATTAAATTTCTGGGGTTTCTTCTCTCCGCTTCTGGTTTTCGCATGGACCCCGAGAAGGTCCGCGCTGTGCTTGAGTGGGAGCTTGCTGAGAATCAGAAGGTGCTGATGCGTTTTTTGGGCTTTGCCAATTATTACAGGAAATGTATTTTGAATTATTCCTCTGTTGTTAAACCACTCACTGATATGACCAGAAAGGGGGTAGATTTTTCTTCCTGGTCGGTAGAGGCGTGTAAGGCCTTTTCTAATATCAAGGAGAGTTTTGCTTCCGCTCCCATCCTGGTACAACCTGATATTTCGTTACCCTTCATAGTTGAGGTTGATGCTTCTGAGGTAGGGGTGGGTGCGGTCTTGTCTCAGGGTTCCTCTCCTGCCAAATGGCAACCATGTGCCTTTTTCTCGAAGAAACTCTCCTCCGCAGAGAGAAATTATGATGTGGGAGATAGGGAATTGTTGGCTTTTGAGGAATGGCGCCATTGGCTAGAGGGAGCCAGACACCCTATTACCGTGTTTACTGACCATAAAAATCTGGCCTACCTGGAGTCAGCCAAGCGTCTGAACCCGAGACAGGCCAGATGGTCTTTGTTCTTTTCAAGGTTTAATTTTGTTGTCACGTTCCGCCCTGGGGTTAAGAATGTGAAGGCAGATGCCCTGTCACGTTGTTTTCCGGGAGGTGGGAATTTTGAAGACCCGGGTCCCATTTTGGCTGAAGGTGTGGTGGTCTCTGCTCTTTTTCCTGAATTGGAGGCAGAGGTGCAGGCAGCCCAGTCAGAAGCTCCTGATCTTTGTCCTCCTGGGAGGTTGTTTGTGCCTCTCGCTTTGAGACACAAGATTTTTAAGGAACACCACGATACGGTCCTTGCTGGGCACCCGGGGGCAAGAGCCACACTGGATCTCATCGCTCAGAGATTCTGGTGGCCTGCGCTTCGTAAGTCGGTTGAGGGTTTTGTGGCAGCTTGCGAGACTTGCGCTCGTGCCAAAGTCCCTCATTCACGGCCATCAGGTCCTCTCCTTCCCTTACCCATTCCTTCCCGTCCTTGGACACATCTGTCCATGGACTTCATAACAGACTTGCCTCGTTCCTCGGGGAAGACTGTGATTCTGGTGGTGGTGGACCGTTTTAGCAAAATGGTGCATTTCATCCCTTTTCCTGGTTTGCCCAATGCTAAGACGCTGGCGCAGGCATTTATTGACCACATTGTCAAATTGCATGGTATTGCTTCAGACATAGTCTCTGATAGGGGCACGCAGTTTGTTTCCAGATTCTGGAAGGCTTTCTGTTCTCGCTTGGGGGTTCGGTTGTCATTCTCTTCTGCTTTCCACCCGCAGTCGAATGGTCAGACAGAGCGCGTCAATCAGAATCTGGAGACATATCTGCGCTGTTTTGTGGCGGAGAATCAGGAGGATTGGTGTTCTTTTTTGCCCCTTGCTGAGTTTGCTTTAAATAACCGTCGTCAGGAGTCCTCTGATAAGTCACCATTTTTTGGTGCATATGGGTTTCATCCGCAGTTTGGGACTTTCTCGGGAGAGGGGTCTTCTGGTTTACCTGATGAGGACAGATTCTCCTCGTCTTTGTCATCTATTTGGCAAAAGATTCAGGATAATCTAAAGAGCATGAGTGAGAGATATAAGCGTGTGGCAGATAAGAGACGTGTGCCTGGTCCGGACCTGAATGTTGGTGATCTGGTGTGGTTGTCTACCAAGAATATCAAATTGAAGGTTCCCTCCTGGAAGTTGGGTCCTAAGTTTATTGGGCCTTACAAGATCCTGTCTGTCATCAATCCTGTTGCCTACCGACTTGATCTTCCTCAGACTTGGAAGATCCATAATGTTTTTCATAAGTCCTTATTGAAACCTTATGTTCAACCTATTGTACCCTCGCCTTTGCCTCCTCCTCCGATTATGGTTGATGGAAATCTTGAATTTCAGGTCTCTAGGATTGTGGATTCTCGTCTTATCCGCGGTTCCCTCCAGTACCTCGTTCATTGGGAGGGTTATGGTCCTGAGGAGAGGATGTGGGTCCCAGTGACTGACATTAAGGCCACTCGTCTCATCAGGGCTTTCCATAGGTCCCATCCTGAGAAGGTGGGCCCTGAGTGTCCGGAGTCCACTCGTAGAGGGAGGGGTACTGCCACATTTAGACAGCTGAGAAGCTCTGACAGGAGCTTTCCAGATCCTCCTCCTTGAGTTTCTTTGTTTTGGTTAAGTTCCTCATCTCGTTAGTCTATCTCAGCTGTCATGCAGTTGGACTGATTGCTTCCCTTTAAGTTCCTCCCCATGATGCATTAGGTTGCGGCTTATACAACTTCCTGGAGTGTGTGTGCATGCTGTTTCTATTCCTCAGTCCTCTGCAAGATAAGTGCTGTTCCTTTATTTGTGATTTTCTGTCTGCTGGATTTTCAGGTGACCCTGACTCCCTCCGTGTCTTGTGTAGGGAGCCGGTGGTCGTGTCCCCTCACTATTGTAGGGTCTTCAGGTATTAAATAGCCGAGGTACGTGGATATGCGCCCATCCACCTTTGGGGTGTTCGCATAGGCTGAGTAATTAGGGAGAGTGGCAGGTCTCATGTAGGGGTCTCCCTTTTGTTCCTTAGTTGTGGATCCAGTGAGTCATTAATTGTATTGCATTGTCTTGTTTCCTGTACACCATCCGTGACAACCCTCTCATGAATAAGCACAGCATGTTTTGAAAAAAGCTGTCCCTTACATCTCCTTCAACACAGAAGCTTTTCTAAGACGGGCCACATATTACATTAATCTACAGCAACGTCTCTCTATTACTGCTAATACAAGAACATGGGGAAACCAAGAGGATTTACAGAGGAGAATAGACCCTCTAAAACACCGAAAAAATCCTCTGACTCTAATAAGCCTCTAACCTCAGTCCCATTAGAACCCGAATATGCAAGCGGGACCGTGAAGAAAAAAAAGCAAGTTCCTTCCTCCCCAAGGTATGGGCTCGGGGTCCGACAGTGAAGAGGAGGCCTTCTCCCAAGATCAGGATGATCTAAGAAGATACATCAAAACATTACCTACAGCAGAAAATATGAGGGACATGTTCAAAGAACTTACAAGCACTTTAAAATCCGAACTCACGGAAATAAAATCGGATATCAAACAAATATACTCCAGAGTCAATACGCTGGAAGAATCTAATGAAAAAATCAACCAACATGCCTCACATCTTGAACAAACAGTCAAATCCCAACAAAAAGAAATGTATGAACTAAGTTTACATATTGACGACCTGGAAAACAGGTCCAGACATAACAACCTAAGAGTGAGAGGCCTATCAGAAGAAGTGGAGGATAAAAACGTCTCTGAAGTCCTGACAAAGATCTTCTTGGCAAGGAGAGTACCTACGATCTGGGGATCGAGAGGGCCCACAGGGTCTTTAGTCCCAAAAACACACCTAAAGATGCCCCCAGAGACATTCTTTGCTAAATTCTGAGCTTCCGCATCAAAGAAGAAATCTTGAAAAAAGCCTGCCTTGCTAGTAGTATACAATACGAAGGAGGAGAGATTTCAATCTATCAGGATGTCTCAAAATTCACTCTGGATAAAAGAAGACAGCTGATGCCCTTTACCAGAGCCCTCAGAGAAAACGGCATTAAATATAGGTGGTTATATCCATTTGGGATCCTAGTAACCCACAATAGCAGACCTTTTACTATTAGGTTACTTGATGAACTCTCTTCAGTTCTCCCAAAGCTGAATATCGGTCAAATTGAGATTCCTGACTGGACCTCGGGGAACCCTTCAGAAGTATTTCCTGACCTACCTAGAGTGGATAGATGGGAGAAGATCACCACCCCCAAGCAAAGAAGAAATGAAGAATACAAACTTTCTCAACTAAGGGCCCCTAGGAAGAACGTGAGAGGGTTCACACCGGGCTGATGATAGCCCCATATCCTTTTTTGCTTAACTTGCTTTAGTTTGATTCTGAAAATGGGGTGTATGACGCCCAATGTGATTCAAACTGTTTAAATGTTACATTGTTTACTTATGTTGACTTGGTTTGGTCAGTGGTCTTAGTTTCTGGCAAACTAGATCTGAGATCACTCACCTACTTGGCATTTCAAACTGCTAATCTGTAGTTTACTTGCCTATTCCTTGAATTAGACATTATCTTTACGCAAACAAATGCGGTAAGACTCTTGCCAAGATCATACGTAAGGAGAGGGCCATGACAGGTATCCACAAAATTAAATCAGAAACAAATACCAAATTTTTTTAATCCAAAAAAATAGCTGAGGTTTTTAGGGTCTTCTACAGCAGACTCTATAATCTTCGCAAGGAAAAGGACACAGGACTAACACCAAGAGATCTAATAAAAGACTACTTAAAAGATATACAGTTCCCTACCCTTACAAAAGAACAAATTGACAAACGTAATGCCCTGTTCTCCCTCGATGAGATCAAACATTCCATCAACTCTCTAAAAAACGGTAAGAGCCCCAGATTGGATGGATTTTCCTCTGGTTATTATAAAAAATTTAGAGACTTATTGGCCCCACATCTGGAACACCTCTTCAATGGAATTTCCTTAGCTACTCCTTTCAGGCCCGAATCTATGCTTGCGCATATCTCTGTCATTCCAAAAGAGGGCAAAGATGATACTCAATGCGCTAATTATAGACCGATCTCGTTACTTAATAACGACCTCAAACTCTTTGCTAAATTATTGGCAATGAGATTGCAAAAACTAATGGGACACTTGATAGATAAGGATCAAGTGGGTTTCATTCCTGGAAGAGAAACTAAGGACAACACCATTACAGTTTTCCATATCATCCAAAGTGCCAAAATTAAGAATACCACCCTCCTACTGATAACAACGGATGCAGAAAAAGCGTTCAATAGGCTCAATTGGGATTATCTACACAAAGTCCTGAACAAATTAGCCCTCCCAATAAATTTCACTGAGAAAATAATGTCCTTATATACCCACCCTTCAGCCTGCGTCAGAGTTAATGGGATTCTTTCCAAACCTTTCAACATCACTAATGGCACCAGGCAGGGGTGCCCATTATCTCCCCTTCTCTTTGTACTCTGCTTAGAACCCTTCCTAGCAAAAATTAGATCCAACTCTAAAGGCCTTCGCACTAAAAACAAAGAGCATAAAATTACAGCCTATGCAGATGACACATTATTTGCTTTAACAAACCCATTAGATTCCCTACCAGAACTAATTAAGGAGTTTGAGGCATTTAATAGGGTCTCAGACTTTAAGATTAATTTGGACAAATCTGAACTGTTCAACGTTACCCTAAACAATAAAATATGGGATAAAGTAAAAGATTAAGCCCTTTAAAACCAGCACCACAATTCTTTAGATATCTAGGGGTCAAGGTCTGTCTTGATCTTGCAGATGTTTACAGAAGTAACTTTATCCCACTTCTAAAATCTATCAAAATACAGTTAAAAGAATGGGATTCATTATGGTTGTCATGGTTTGGTAGAATCAATTTAATAAAAATTATGATCCTACCTAAATTCCTTTTTCTTTTCCAGACCCTCCCCATAGAAATTCCCAGGGCATTCTTTAAAAAACCTAAGAATCTTATAGCGAAATTTATCTGGCAAGGGAAACATAATAGAATTAAATATAACACACTGACCAGACATGGGAAGAACGGAGGAGCAGGTCTACCTGACATTAAGAACTACTACAAGGCAACCACTTTGTCTAGATTACTAGAATGGGGTGTCTTTTCAGCAAACAAAATTTGGGTAGATATAGAACAAACAAGACTGTTCCAAAGTTAACCTCTCTGCTTTGTTGTGGAAGACCCCTCAATATCTTAAAAACCTTAGTACAACCCAAAATATGATCACTAAACACTCATTAAAAAATGGCATAGTATTAATAGATCCTTAAAACTAATCTCCAAGTTTGATACAAAAACCCCTGTTGCCAGTTTCATCCCTTATACTTGGCATACGCTGGTTAAAACTTTAAAGGAGAACAAACAGTTGGGGAAAACCCATATAGGAGATGTCTTTAGAAACAATACCCTTATCCCCCTAGAAGACTGTCGTAGACTATTTGGACGTAGGGCGATCGCCCCTAAAAAATATGCAACTTTATCTAAGCTGCTGACCAATTGTTTTAACGAGCAGACTGAACCTGTTGAAGATAACCTTTTGGCCTCCTTGTTGCACAAGAATACAATAGGAGATCACCTAGTGTCCAAATGTTACAAAGTGGTCAGCAAAACAGATAGTTTGCCCTCGTATATAGAGAATTGGAACAAAGAACTTAATTCTCTATTCAATAATACGGAAACAGAACACATTTTAAAAAATCCCCTTACTATCTTTAAATCCTACCTTTATCAGGAAATGCAGTACACGTTAACAACTCGCTGGTATAAAACTCCGGCCCTAATGCATAGGATCAATCAGGACATATCTGATTGTTGTTGGAGATGCAAAACGGACACGGGTAATTACACACACATCTGGTTTAGATGTTCACGCATCACCCCTTTTTGGGAAGCAATAAATAGAATAGTTAATGAGGTATTTAAAACAAAGTCCAAATTCACAGAAAAATGTATTCTGTTTTTACATATTTGATATTGGTCATGTGGACATAAAATCAGAATTGTGTATACACTTCCTAAATGCAAAGATACTTATACCACGAAACTGATTGCAAGAAGACCCACCGACAGTCAAAGATTGGTTTCTCGAAATCCGGAGAATACAGGACTTTGAAAGACTCAGATGGACTGTTGCGCAAAATTTACAAAAATATAAGGTTATATGGAGTGCTTGGATGGAATACTTGACTCCAGAGAAAGTTTCTCAATTTTTGTCAAGTTGACAGGTTAAAATGTAAAAATTATTTTGCTTTATTTATTATTTAATGTAATTATTCACAAATGATTATTTTGACTGGTACCTCCTTTTCCCTCTCCCCTTCCCCCGTACCCCTCACCCTCCTCAATTTTCAACCCTTCCCCTTTCTCTCCTGTTAACTGTATTACTATGTTACGGTTTGTCCAATAATTTTATCACATCTATTTTGTTAGGAGTGAATTAACTCCAATTGTTTACAAAGCAATTTTTCCTTCTATAAAAATTAAAGTTTACAGATAACAGCGTTTCCTCACTGTTGTTACTACAAGATCATGGGGAAACCAAAAGGAGGAAAACAGACCCACTAAGACACCGAAAAAATCTTCTGATTTCAAGCAAACCTCTAAACTTGGTCCCATTAGAAGCTGAATATGCAAGCGGGGCCTTAAAGAACAAAAGCAAGTTCCTTCCCTCTCAGGGCCTGGGCTCGGGGTCTGACAGTGAAGAAGTCTTTTCCCAGGATCCGGAAGACCAAGATGACCTGAGAAGGTACATTAAAACATTACCCACATCAGAGAATATGAAGGACATGTTTAAAGAACTTACAAATACTATAAACTCTGAACTTGCCGAAATTAAATCTGATATTAAACAAATATACTCCAGAGTCAATATGCTGGAAGAATCCAATGAGAAAATTACTCAACATGCCTTGCATCTTGAACATACGGTTAAATCCCAACAAAAATAAATGTACGAGTTACGTTTGCACATTGATGACCTTGAGAATAGATCCAGGCGTAATAACTTAAGGGTTAGAGGCCTTACAGAACAAGTAGAAGATAAAAATGTCTCTGAGGTTCTGACACAGATCTTTTTGGAGCTTCTTGGCAAAGAAAGTACCTATGATCTGGGGATAGAGAGGGCCCATAGGGTTTTCCGCCCTAAAAACGCACCAAAAGATGCCCCCCGAGACATTCTCTGCTATATTTTGAGCATCCGCCTTAAGGAAGAAATATTGAAAAAAGTCTGTCTTGCTAATAGTATAGAATATGAAGGAGGAGAAATTTCAATTTACCAAGATGTTTCAAAATACACGCTGGATAAAAAACAGCTGATGCCCTTTACCAGAGCCCTTAGAGAGAATGGCATTAAATACAGGTGGCTCTACCCATTTTGGATCCTAGTGACCCATAACAGCAGACCATTTACTATCAGGACACCTGATGAACTCTCTACAGTTCTCCCGAAGCTAAACATAGGCCAAATACAGGACTTCGGTGAACCCTTCAGATGCATTTCCTGACCTACCTATACTGGAAAGATGGAAGAAGCTCACCACCCCCAAGCAAAGAAGAAATGACATATATGATCTCTTTCAACTAAGGGCCCCCAGAAAGAATGTGAGAGGGTTCACACCAGGCTGATGATAGCCTTATATCCTTTTTTCCTACTTTGTTCTAGTTAGACTTTGAAAATAGGGTATATGAAGCCTATTATGTTTCAAATTGATCAAATGTTCTACTATTTACTTATGTTGACTTGGTTGGGTCAGTGGTCTTGGTTTCTGGGAAAACTAGATCTGAGATCACTCACCCACTTGTTTACTCCTTGAATAGGAAATAAGTTTACTTGCTTGCCTACATACACAACTGGTAATCTTCTATCACTTGATTAGTTTATAGTCATCCCCCCTCCCCCAAGTGGCGTGGACTTTAGTACCCTAAACTCTGCTCTGCTGAGAAACTTGAGGTGGCTTTCCCAGTAGACCAGACACAACTTTTTTTTTTTTTTTTCTCCTCCCTTTCTCAGTGCTATACTCTGATATTGAGGTGTACTGAAAAATGTTGGTTCATATCAGTTCAAGTTTACACCAGTCAGTAAGACTTAAAGTTATTGTCCTTTTACCTCACTTACAATGACAGAGCTTACTTGTTACATATAACGCAAATGGTTTAAATATTCCGTCCAAAAGAGGCATTATCCTGAAAATATTCCACACAAAAAAGATAGATATACTTTTCATACAGGAGACCCACTTTAAAAGATCCTACACCCCCAGAACCAAACATCATTATTACACGCAATGGTTTAATGCTTGTTCGCCTACCCAAAAAAGAAAAGGTGTTTCCATAGTGTTTAATAAACATCTTAAGTTTACTAAAACAGACATCTTAGCTGATCCTGATGGTAGATTTATATTCATTAAAGATAAAATTGGGGAGAGAATGTTCATCTTTGCCAATATCTATGCCCCAAATGACAAACAATCCTCCTTTTTTTAAGTTGGTATTTAATAGGTTAGATCCATTCTTGGATGGGACTCTGATTTTAGGAGGAGACTTTAACGTTGCATTGGAACCCAACGTGGATACATCCCCTGGTAAGTCCAAAGTTCCATTCCGCCGACTCAGAATGATCAAACAACTGTTTCAGCAATACCAATTGGTCGATGCCTGGAGGGCAATTAACCCAACAGTCAGAGACTTTTCATACTTTTCTAAGATGCACCAGTCCTATTCAAGAATCTACTACATATTAATTGGCCAAAGAGAATTAGGTAATATTAAAAAGATAGAATATGAACCAATGCTGTTATCTGATCATGCCCCCCTCCGAGCAAGTTTCCAATTTGGTCCATGCTTTAAAACACCTGGGACCTGGAGACTTAACGAAAGACTATTAGCCAAAAAAGAGAATGTTGACGCTCTCACCTCCCATCTGAACAATTTTTCTAAAGAGAACCTTGGGGATCATGACTGTGATATGCTAACGTGGGAAACACATAAAGCAGTCCTTAGGGGTCTTTTGATACAGATGGGAGCGATAGATACAATCCTATCAAAAAACTGGAGATGCTTCACAAAGTGTCTCTCTGTAAAAAAAAATGGAAGGGGAGTTAACACTACTAAAAAAACAACTTAAAGAACTACTTAATAACCACTTCCAAAAGTTCCTATTCATGTCCAAGTTCAAACATTATCTCTACGCAAACAAATGCGGTAAGACTCTTGCCAGGTTCATACAAAAGGAAATTAAGTCAGAAAGAGAAACTGAAGTGTTCAAATACCAAAAAATAGCTGAAGCTTTTAGAGTCTTCTATAGCAGACTTTACAACCTTCACAAAGAAAAAGATAAGAGCTTAGCTCCAAAAGACCTTATCAAAAGATTACTTGAAAGATGGGCAGGCCCCTAACCTCACAAAAGAACAAATAGATAAGCTTAATGCCCCGTTCACTCTTGATGAAATCAAACACTCTATAGATTCTTAAAAAAATGGTAAGAGCCCAGGGCCAGATGGGTTTTCCTCTGGCTATTATAAGAAATTCAGAGATTTGTTGGCCCCACATCTGGAACACCTCTTTAATAGAGTTTCCTTAGCTGCTCCTTTCAGGTCCGAGTCTATGCTTGCTCATATTTCTGTTATCCCAAAAGAGGGAAAAGATAGCACTCTATGTGCAAACTATAGACCGATCTCGCTACTCAATAACGACATTAAACTCTACGCCAAACTATTGGCAATGAGACTACAAAAACTAATGAGGCATCTGATTGATAAAGATCAAGTGGGTTTCATTCCTGGAAGAGAAACTAAGGATAATGCCATTAAAGTTTTCCACATGATCCAACATGCAAAACTTAATACCCCCCTCTTACTTATAACAACAGACGCTGAAAAAGCCTTTGATAGGCTCAATTGAGCCTATCTCCACGCAGTTTTAAGTAAACTAGCCTTTCCGACGAATTTTATTGAGAAAATAATGTCCTTATATACCTCCCCTTCAGCCTGCATCAGAGTCAATGGGATCCTTTCAAAACCATTCAATATCTCTAAT
Organism: Bufo bufo; assembly: GCF_905171765.1. Taxonomy (NCBI): domain Eukaryota; kingdom Metazoa; phylum Chordata; class Amphibia; order Anura; family Bufonidae; genus Bufo; species Bufo bufo. The sequence continues at coordinate 180,531,353 of NC_053394.1, forward strand.
GGTACTAGGCGGGGATGCCCATTATCTCCCCTTTTATTTGTCCTCTGCCTAGAGCCCTTCCTTGCAAAAATCAGATCCAACCCCAAAATAAAAGGTCTATGCACTCAAAACAAGGAGCATAAAATTACGGCCTACGCAGACGATACCCTGTTTGCCTTAACAAATACGTTAGACTCTTTCCCATAATTGATTAATGAGTTTGATTCATTCAACAGGGTCTCTGACTTCAAAATTAACTTGAATAAATCTGAAATGTTCAACGTTACCCTAAATAGCAAAGTATGGGAGAAGGTTAAAAGACTAAGCCCCGCAATCCTTTAAGTATCTAGGGATCAAGGTTTGTCGTGATCTTTTGGATGCCTATAGAAGCAACTTCATCCCACTTTTAAAATCCACTGAAATACAGCTAAAAGAATGGGACTCATTATGGCTGTCCTGGTTTGGCAGAATTAACTTAATAAAAATGATCTTGCCAAAATTTCTGCACCTTTTCCAAACCCTTCCCATAGAAATTCCCCAAGAATTTTTCAAAAAAACAGAGAACCTCATAACGAAATTTGTCTGGCAAGGGAAACAAAACAGGATTAAATACAATACATGGGAAAAATGGAGGAACAGGTCTACCTGACATTGAAAATTATTATAAGGCGATCACTCTGTCAAGATTGCTAGAATGGGGTGTTTCCCCAGCAAACAAAATTTTGGTAGACAGAACAGGACTGCTCTAAAGTGAACCTTTTTGCCATGTTGTGGGAAACCCCTCAATACCCAAATAACCTTAATAAAACCAAAAACTGATTACTAAACACTCATTAAGAAAGTGGCATAGTATCAACAGATCCTTAAAATTACTGCCTAATTTTGATATAAAAACTCTGATAGCTAGCTTCATTCCTAACACTTGGCATACGCTGGTAAAAATTTTAAAAGAAAACAAACAATTAGAGAAAACCCCTATAGGAGATGTTTTTAGACACAATACTCTCGTTCCTCTAGAAGATCTCTGTAGACTGTTAGGACATAGGGTGATCTCTCCCAAACAACACACAATACTATCTAACCTTTTGATTAAATGGTTTACTAAGCAGACTGATCCTGTAGAGGATAATCTTCTGACCTCTTTGCTCCACAAAAATGAAACAGGTCAAAAATGCAATTAGTCAATAAAACAGATAAATGGAACAAGGAATTTAACTCGCAATTTAACAATATGCAAACAGAACACATTTTGAAAAAATCCCTCACTGTCTCTAAATCTTATCACTATTAAGAAATGCAATATAAAATAACAACTCGCTGGTACAAAACTCCAGCCCTAATGCATAAGGATCAACCAGGAAATATCGGATTGTTGCTGGAGATGTAAAAAAGAAACTGGTAACTACACACATCTGGTGCAGATCCCCACGCATTATTACTTTCTGGGAAGCTATAAATAAGATAGTAAATGATGTATATAAAACGAAGTCCAAGTTCACAGAAAGATTCATATTGTTTAACATATTTGATGTTGGCCATATGGATATAAAATCCAAACTGTGTATACATTTCCTAAACGCTGCAAAGATCCTTATAACCAAGAAAATGGTTACAAAAAGATCCGACGGTTAAAGAGTGGTTCCTGGAAATCCAGAAAATACAGGACTTTGAAAAACTTAGATGGACTGTTACACAAAATCTGCAAAAATACAAGGACATATGGAGCGCTTGGTTGGAATATTTGACTCCAGAGAAAGTTTATCAATTACTGTCATACTGATCTGTTTAATTGTACAAAACATTTTGTCCAAAGTGATAATACACATTGTATTAACTTACATATGAATATTTTGACTGGTACCTCCTTACCCTCTTCCCTCTCTTTCTCCCCCCCCCCCTCTTTTTATGTTCACTCTTCCCTTTTCTTCCTTGTTGGTTGCATTATTTTGTTCTTGTCTTGCTGTAAAGCATTATTTACTCTTATAAATAAAAAATTTACAAGAAAGAATTTCTAGTTCTCCTGGATTCCGGTGTAATGACATCTTTTCTCCCAGAGAGAAAAATTCAGGACCTGAGATAAAAAATACTGTCATTCCAGTCGTTACCGAAAGTCTCCTTCAGACAAATTATCACTATCCTGGGGCTGATGACTTCAACCATTCCCTCCGTCAAATGGGCACAGTTCCACAGCAGACCTCTACAAAATGTTCTTTTATCAACCTGGAACAAAAGCTCCCTTTCCCTGGACAGAAAAGTGTCACTCCCATTTCAGATCAGAACGACTTTAATCTGGTGGTTAAAGAAAGATCACTTGACTCAAGGAGTTCAATGGAGACCGCAGAACCCAATTGTGATCACCACCGACGCGAGCAGTTTAGGTTGGTGGCTCACTGCGGAGACCTGGTTGTCCAGGGAGTTTGGAAGCAATCGGACCTTCCAACGTCTTCAAACATGAGGGAACTTCAAGCGATTTTCCTGGCCCTAAAAGCCTTTCAATCGACCATACATCAAAAAGACGTACAAAAAAAATTCAGACAGCAGTGGCCTATGTAAACAAGCAGGGGGGCACGAGAAGCAAAAACCTCAGCCAGACTACTTGCCTTTTGTTCTCCTGGGCACAGGTCTGGATAAACTCGATATCAGCAGTCCATCTCAGAGGAAAAGAAAATCAGCTGGCAGACTACCTGAGCAGACAACCCCTAAAGTCAGGAAAATGGTCCCTGAACAAGAGGGTCTTTCAACTTCTGTGCGAAAAGTGGGGTACTCCAATCCTGGATCTTTTTGCCTCCAGAGCGAACAGGCAAGTAGAACATTTATTTTCCCTGTCCTTTCGGGACAACCCAAACGGAGTGGACGCATTATCGAATCCCTGGCCTCCCCCCCCCCCCCCTATATATCTCTAATCCCCAGAACCCTAGCCAAAGTAATGGAGGACAGATGCGAGATAATCTTGGTAGCTCCATTCTGGCCAAGGAGGACTTGGGTTTCCCCTGTTGTTAAGCCTAGCCAAAGGGAACTTCTGGACGCTTCCTCGAATCCCGGACCTTCTTCTTCAGGGCCCTGTCTATCATCCGGATGCACGGCAGCTGAATCTGACAGCCTGGAGACTGAGCATTCCCTCCTAAGAGCTAGGGGTCTATCAGATGCGGTAGTCAACACTCTTCTGTATATCCGCTAGCCGATTACCTAAAAAATCTACCTTAGGGTCTGGAAAGTCTTTTTGCGATTTTCAGAGCATTGCTGGGATCCTTCAGAAAAAACTGAAATTAAAACAATTCAGGGGGGGGGGGCGGAGCTGACTGCTGGGCTGAGCAGACGCATGCTTGAGGAGCTCCTGCTCTATAAGTATTTTTTTCTTACTTAAACTGCCCTTATTATCAAATCTGAGGCATTTTCAACATAAATAAGTGGGGCTGACACTCGGGCACCCTTATTTCATTATCTTTATAGCCAGGAACATCGCTACATAACCGGAGGCCTGAACTTAAGCTGACACGGGTGTGAGCGCTCCCGGCCGGGAGCCGAAGCCTACAAAGAGAAAAGAGTACCGCTTACTAAGTTTGCAGGGCTATGCAGACTAACCGCACCTGAGGCAGACACCCGGACCAGCGATAACCAGGAACTACCCCCTGCACACGGGGGTCAGCGTGATATACTGCGGGAACAAGGCCGCGATCGTGACCGGTGAAAGTGGTTCCGGCTGAGAGCCGATGCCGATCAGAGGAAGGTTGTGCCGCTCTATTGAACCTGCAGGGCTCTGCAGGCTAGCGGAGATTGAAGCAGGCACCCGGGCCATCATAAACCAGAAAGGCATCCTCTACCAAGTACCTAAGGGGGACCAGTAAAGGCTCCGTTGGCACCGAGATCTAAATTGAGCCGGGAGCCGGGGCCCGAACTTCCGGTCTGGGCCCGCAGCAGGCTTAAGAAGAAGCACCGTATTTTAACAGCAGCGGAGCCAAGAACATAGCCAGAGGCTAATATTATTACAGAAGACTGCTGCGGAAACCTCCTATTCCCCACCTGCGACCCGCAGCAAGCGACTTCTAAAACTCTATCAGATAACAAAGGGCACTCATCATAAGAACACCGGGGGCCTGACTGCTGCAGACGCCGGGGATTGAAGTTCCGGTTTGAGGCCGCTGCAGGCCGAGGAAGAAAGGAGTTCCTACATTGTACCGACAAGGCTCTGCTGTCTCTGGGCCATTAACAGGGACACCCGCAGCAGTGGAGGGACGCTCTTTCTCCATCGGGACCCCGCACCATCACAGGCATTAACAAGCACCAGCACCACTGACATTGAGGTGCTGCAACATATCCCTCCAGATAGCCTCTGCTAGTGCCGTGAATATCGGAGCCTGAAAAGCAGCAGACGCAGGGGACTGAACTGCCGATCTGGAGCTGCTGCCAGCAGGAGAAGAGAAGGGCGGCAGCATCGCATCTACTGAAGTACTGCAAAATGCAGGGGACTGCCTGAATCAACCGAGGTAGCAGAGTACTGCGCACTTTCTACCAGAGCCCCACTGTAAGCACGGCCAAGTGCTCAAGTAAACGGGATCTTGGTCCGCAAGTAATAGAGAGTGCCACCGGCCAGAGAAGAGAGGAGTTTCCGCACTAGCAAGCCAAAGCCGCCTCTAATTTTATAGAACCAGAGGTAGCAGAAGACTGAAACAAACACCAGAGACATATCTGAGGCTATCAACAGCTAATTTGTGACTGAAGCAGCTACCGATCCATAAGAGAATCATCACTTTCAGCCTGAGATCCACTACATGGGACACCCGATCTGCCGGTAAGGACAAATAGCCTAATACTTACATCGGGACCCAGACTGTGGTGGGAGCAGGGCTTTGAACTTTGGGTCTGAGCGCTGGGCTGATTGAATAAGAAATACCAGGCTGTTGCACATTGCTGCCTGCAAACAGGAGGGATCCTTAGCGCTTGTGTGGGTCCATAAACTCAGGACCAATACATATAACATATAGCTAACCTTGTGGGTGAAAGACAGCAAAGTCACAAGAGTGCAGCTGGTACCTGAATTGATCTCACAGCTGACAAGGGGTGTCTGCTATCTATAAAGTGAGCGCATCATCATCACCTGCTCACTGTTCTGATAATAGACTGTACAAGTTCACCCTCAGTCAATCTCACTTAGACAAAGTTTTTAACACCTTCTATTTAACTCTGACTAAAGAGGAATACAGAGCCCTAGCTGCAAATTACTAGAGGGCGTCATACAGAAGTTCCGCTAAGTGATATTTTGCACTATTTTCAGCTCACGGTTCTTAGCTTTTTGTACCCAGCTAACAGTACTCAACTCTTTGTATTCAGCCTATTGTACTCAGCTCATTGTACTCAGCTTACGGTACTCGGCTCATTATATCCAGCGCATTGTACTCGGCTCCTGTACTCAGCTCATTGTGCTCAGTTTACTGTATTCAGCACATTGTATTCAGCACATTGTACTCGGCTCACGAACAACTACCTCAAGTCCTAACTAAAAAGTGAACGATTAAAACTGCTGATAACAGAACTGCGGCTGCGCCCAGCCTCAGCCTAAGCACTACTGAAATGTACATTTTTAACAGTAGAAGGAAGAATCAGCATCAAAATACAAGTCTACATACACAGCTGAATCAACTCTTCTATGTGACAATAGCTGTAGGATTTTATACCCGGCGCCTGTAAATCTTCAACATGGGCAAAAATAAGCCAACAATGGAAGCCTCTAGCAAAAGTAAAACGCCAAAGAAAAATCCAGAAAATACTAAGCAGACTGTCATTAGAGCTGCTGAAGCCATAACTAGTGGATTAGAAAGTGAAGAAGAATGTGAAACAAATACTCTCAATGAAGTAAAAAACTATGTTAGGGCCCTTCCTACAACGGAGTGTATCAAAGGGCTGTTCAAAGAATTCTCTTCCACCATTAAAGAAGAACTTTCTGAAATAAAGGCAGACCTGCACCAAATTGCTTCCAGAACCAATGCGGTTAAAAAAATCAACAAACACATTAATACAACATGCTGAACATATGGAAAAATACATCCAAAATCTACGTAGCAAAATGTATAAACTAAAGCTGCACTTAGATGACCTTGAAAACAGGTCAAGAAGAAATAACATAAGAATCAAAGGACTGCCTGAGACCGTTCTTGATAAAGACATACACTCTGTGCTGACGCAGCTTTTTAACGAATTACTGCAGCAAGATGAAAAAACTGAACTTTTCATTGAAAGAAAATATTGAGTCTATAGACCAAAGCATATACAAACTGACATTCCTCGCAATGTTTTGTGTTATCTTCAAAGTTTTAGGAGAAAAGAAAGTATCCTGCAGTGGGCCAGAATTGCCAAGAAAATTGTCTGGGAGGAGAGTGAAATATCTTTTTATCAAGATATCTCAAGATTTACCTTATATGTCAGAAACTTATCACAACCACTCACAAGAGAACTGAGGGATAAAGGTATTAAATACAGTTGGATTTTCCCGCTGGGACTACTCATTACCCATCAGAGCAGGACATACACCATCAAAATACCAGATGACATCCCTCCTGTTTTACAGAAACTGGACCTTACGAAGATACAAATCAAAGACTGAACTATAATGGATGACAATGAAGTCCCTTTTCCTGCCCTCCCACAACATGAAACCTGGCAGGTGGCGACTCCAACACAATCCAAGAAATAAAAAACATCTGAAAAAACATTTCCTAAAACCCCTTATAAAAGCCAGAGGATGTTGGTTGGAGATTGATGCAAGATTTGACCCTTACTACAGTTGATTGTTCTACCAGAGAACTTATTTGATAAGTTTTACTTGAATGATAGTGGTACTATCATTTAAATGGAACTCTAACAAATGCCATTTCAATGTTACTAGTTTGAAAATTATTGCACTTTCTTATTCATTGTAATGTACCCATGTTACCTTAACGCTGAAACAATTTAGTATTTTTTCAATACAGGCAACGGGGACAATATGTCCCTAGCTTACACCTTTTACAGTTCAGAGTATTTTATTTACTTGTGACCCTTTTGCAATCAGACCCCCTTGATGGTTTGATGCAGGACGGTCACCACATTCAATTCCTTTAGGAGAATCCCCCCCCCCCGGGATCTCCTGTGAAACAAGCCGTTACGAAGCCAGGCCCTTTTTGGGTGCATTTGCTAGCCCAGACACTGCCTGAGGCTTTTCTTAGTTATCACTGCTGTACAAGAAGCTCATGCTTGAGATGTACAGCCCCAGCAATTCTTTTACAAATGTTACTTTGCTTTATCTTGCCTTTCTAGTTGAATTGAAGTTATGTGTCACATGTGGAAAAATTATTGTTTTCTCTAATTCATTATGCAGGACTTCGTAGTCGTGTCTTATAACGTCAATGGATTCAACAGCCCTCAAAAACGGTCACAGATCCTGAGATACTTAAAAGAAAACAAGGTAGGTATTGCCATGATACAGGAAACGCATTTCAAAAAATCTCTTACACACCACAATCCAAAAATAATACATATACAATATGGTACAATGCCAGCACTCCAATGAGGAGAAGGAAGTGAGTGTCTGTCCTAATAAACAAAAATCTAGACTTAAAGATAAGATAATCGATGAGGAAGGAAGGTTTATATTAATAAAAGGTTGGATTAAAAATAAACTTATCTCTATAGTCAATGTTTATGTCCCAAATGTAGAACAAACAAGATTTTTGAAACCTATCTTTAAAATAGTAGACTCGTTCCAGGAAGGAACTTTGGTTATGGGAGGGGACTTTAATGTTACCTTGGAACCCCACATAGATACTTCTAGAGGTAAAACTTCATTCTCATACAATAAGCTAAGAATAATTAAAAAACTACTCCAAGAAAGACAATTAGTTGATGCTTGGAGGTATAGTAATCCAAAGAAAATGGACTATTCATACTTTTCCACAGTCCATAATCAATATTCAAGGATAGACCAAATTTATATCAGACAATATGACCTAAATATTATACACAAAGCTAAATATGACTATTTCTTACATTCAGACCATGCCCCACTTTTTATTAGTTTAAATATTTGGGAAGACTCTCCCCAAACTTTTAATTGGGGACTTAATGACTCGTTGTTAAAATCTGATGTGGATGTTAATTACATAGCAACCCAAATCAAATACTTTTTTGAAGAGAATAAAAAAGAAGATGTCTCATGGGCGAACGTTGTGGGAAACACACAAAGCAGTCATTAGAGGTCATCTAATGCAGTTGGGGGCCAGGAAAAAGAGAGAGAGAAAACAAAAAATAACAGACTTAACTTCCAAAATACAAAAACTTGAGAAAACACACAAAATGTCTTGTGCCAGAGAAACGGAGAAAGAACTAATGCAACTCAGAATGGAGCTCAGAGAAACCTTAAATTATGAATCAGAAAGGTACCTCTTTATGAATAAATATAGGCATTTCATAAATGCAAATAAATGTGGAAGGGATCTGGCAAGAATGATCCAAAAACAGAGAAACAAAGCCATTATTCATAAAATTAAGAACGAGAAAGGTGAGATGGAGCAACTAACGGAAAAAATAGCTATAACCTTTCATAACTTCTTTGAGAAGCTTTATAATCTTAACGCCAATGGTTCGGTCCCTGTTACATCTGATAAAGATATACAAGATAATTTGAACCAAATAAAGCTGCCTTGTCTTAATAAACTACAAAAATAACTATTATCCGCCCCTCTGACACAAAAATAAATTGATGAAGCAATTAGTAACCTCCCATCTGGTAAATGTCCAGGTCCTGATGGATTTGGTATATCGTACTATAAAAAATACAAGGAAATTCTTATTCCCCATATAATTGATTATTTTAACGAGGTCGGCCTAACTGTAAACTTCAAAAATGAAACACTAAAGGCAAACATCTCATTCCCAAAGAGGATAAGGACCCTACCTTGTGTCAAAACTATAGACCAATTTCATTGTTAAACAACAACCTCAAAATATACGCAAAAATATTGGCAAGTAGACTGCAATTTTTTTTATCTAGTATTGTTAATCCTGAGCAGGTTGGTTTCATGCCAGGAGGGGAGGCCAAAGATAATATAATTAAAAGCTCTATTTGCTATAGAATATAGCAAAAAGAATAAAATACCCACTGCGTTGATTTCTTCTGAAGCATAAAAAGCCTTTGACAGGCTCAATTGGAAGTTTCTTATGGCCTCTCTTTCTAGATTTGGACTCCCTGACATATTTATTAAAAAGATCCAAGCACTGTATACTACACCTACTGCCAAGGTGTTAGTTAATGGAATAGCTTCACAGCCCTTCGCGATCCAAAACGGCACAAGACAAGGTTGCCCACTGTCCCCAATACTATTTATATTGTCCTTGGAACCCCTGCTTGCAAAAATCATGCAAAACGAGAAAATTACGGGCCTAGAGACCAAGAAAATGATACATAAAACCAAAAAAGAATAAACCCAGTTGCAAAAGCAGATAGCGATACTGAACCCCCAGCCTGCTGTCACAAAGATTGAGAATGACCTTACCAAAATCATATTGAATAGAGATCCCCTTCAGCATGGAGTTTCGAGATTTTATTTAATCATGAATAGGGTCGGATCACCCCCACCGTACCTCGGCAGTTGGTGGAATGAACTTAAAAAATCCTTTAATGAAAAGGAAACACAAATGATTCTGCAGTCTTCTATACCAAGAGTGACCTCGACCAGACTCCAAGAAGCACATTACAAACTTGTTACTAGATGGTATAGAACCCCTGCATGTGTGTATATATATATCCCTCTACAGAAACTATCTAGGGTCGGGAATTAACCGGGTGCTGTCATAGGCTCAAAGAAAACTGATTACCGGGAAGTGTAATCCAATCATTCTTTCTCGCTTATGACAGCACCCCTGGAGAATAGGCAAGAAAAATAAAATTTTCGGGTGGGACCACAGCCTGAAGTACTTTACGACCACATGAAAGACCTTCATTAGAAGGTAACTATAGTCTATAATGCCTAAAAAAAAGTATTTGGAAAGCTCCAGGTAGCTGCCTTAAAGATCTGCTCTATAGAGACTGAAGCTCTCACTGCCCATGATGTGGAGACTGATCTCGTAGAATGAGCCCCAACCCCCGAATAACTCCCTTAGAAGAGTAGGCTAAGGAAATGGCCTGTCTAATCCACCTAGCAATAGTCTGAGAGGAGGCTGCCGATCCTTTCCTTGCTCCCTGAAACAAAATTAACAGACATATGGAGGATCTCCAAGGCTGAGTGACCTGTAGATTATTGTAAGATACACCTCCTAACATCCATACAGTGGTATGCAGACTCCTTATTTTTTGGGGAAGCACAGAAGGAAGGCAACACGATCTCCTGAGAACGATAAAAACGTGAAGAGACACTTGGTAAAAAAGAAGGATCAGGCAAAATCACTACCCGATCCTCCAGGATCACCAAATAGGGAGGGTCAACCGAGAGGGCAGCAATCTGACTGACCCTTCTAGCCGAGGTAATGGCCAGAAGGAAGGCAAGCTTAAGGGTGAGCAACTTATGGGAAATTTTATCGATAGGCTCGAAAGGGTCAGAAGTGAGAGCAGAGAGGACCAAGTTTAAATCCCAGGGGGAACTCTATGTTTACATACCGGAGATAATTTAGACACTGCCATTAAAAATCTTTAACTTGCTAATCTGCTAACTTGAATTCAAACAAAGCGCTTGAGGCTGAAATCTGGACCTTCAAAGTGCTAGGCCTACGTTTTTTTTCTTCCACCCCTCTTGTAGGAAATCTAACACAAGCGGGATGTCAGGCGGTTCTAGCACATCCACAGTTTTTTTTGCGAATCTGAAAAAGGTGCTCCAAACCCTAAGGTAGATCTTGGAAGTGACCCTTTTCCAACTGGCCAACCACTACTTCCTCAGAGAGACCACTTTTCTTTAAAATCTCCCTTTCAATAACCAGGCAGTCAGGTGCAGATTTCTCACCTCTGGGTGAAAAAGTGGGCCATGAGATAGAAGCTCCTGGGATTCTGGAAGTACCCAAGGTGTTGCTATTGACATTTTGCGGAGCCAGGAAAACCACACCCTTCTCGGCCAAAAGGGAGTTATCACTATTACCGTGGCCTCCTCCTCTCTGATCTTCTTGAGGACCCTTGGAAGGAGCTTTAGTGGGGAAAAGGCATACAAAAGACCCTGCCTCAAAGACTTGGCCAGAGCATCCACTGCTCTCGGATGTTCCTCTGGAGAAAGAAAAAAAGAAGACCTCTACTTTTCTGTTTGACCTGGTGACAAAGAGATCTATCTCCGGAGTACCCCACAAAGCTGCTACTTTGTTGAAAATCCCCTGATCTAGGGACCACTCTCCCTGGTATAGCTGATGACGACTGAGGTAGTCTGCTTTCATATTGTCTGAACCTTTTAGATGAACTTCAGAAAGAGATAATAAAGAAGCTTCTGCTAGGCTGAAAATCTGATGAGTGAGAGACATTAAGCCCTGAGCCCTTGTCCCTCCCGGTCGGTTTATATAGGCCACTGCTGTCGTGTTGTCTGAATAAACTTTTAAGTTTCTGCCCCTGATGACCAGAAGACTCAGTATCAAGGCTATCCTGATCGCATCCAACTCCCTGAAATTGTGCGACTGGGAAAGAGATCTTCTGATCCAATTGCCTTGCAACAGCAGGGACCCCACATGGACTCCCCAACCAGAGGGGCTCGCATCCATGGCTAAGGAGAGAACCGCCTCCCTTGGTCCAAGGAACTTCTCTCTAAGTTCTTTAAATCCATCCACCAGCCCAAAAAATCTAGGGTCTGAGAGGACAGAGACATCTCCCTGTCCAGAGAGGGGAGACTCCCATCCCAGTGCTGCAGAATATGAAGCTGAAGAGACCTTGAATGATACTGGGCGCATTCCACTCCTGAAATAGCGGATGTCATGAGACCCAGCACCGACATAGCCTCTCTTCTGGTGACTGACTGAGAGGAATGAAGAAGCTGAACTCTTGACGTGATCAGTAAGCCTTTCTGCAGGGGTAGTAGGCACTTCTGGGAAGTGCAGTCCAGAATCATTCCCAGAAAACTGCATCTCTGGCTTGGTCATAGACTGGATTTTTCTAGGTTTATCTCCCATCCCAGCCTCTCTAGAAGTTCTCTCAACCAGGCAATCTGACCCTGAAGAATCTGATCTGACCAGGCCACCAGCATAAAATCCAGGTCCAGGTATGGTATAATGATGATCTCCTGCTCCCTGACGTGGGCCATCATTTATGAAATAATCTTTGTAAAGACCCTCGGAGCCCAAAGGGTAATGCTCGGAACTGAAGATGCAGAATTTTCTTTTCTAACTGGATCGCTACCCTCAGAAACCTCTGGTGGCTGGGATAAATGGGGACATGATAGTATGCATCTCTCAGGTCTACTGTGGCCATGAAGCAGTCCGGGAAAAGATTGTTCACTACCGATTTGATAGACTCCATACGAAATCTCTCATACTGCAAAAATTGGTTTAAACACTTCAAGTTTATTATGGTCTGAAACCAGCCATTTGATATTTTGACCAGAAAAAGAGTCCAATAAAACCCCTCTGTCAATTCCTGCTCTGGGACTCTTACTAGCATGTTTTTCTCTATCTGGGAAAAAACCTCTGATATGATGGCAGAATGTTTTGCGGGATCTGAATGGAAATCTGTAATTACAAATTTTCCTACTGGAAGACTTTGGAATTTTAGTTTTAGGCCCTCCCCTATCACTGACTTTATCCAGGGGCTGTTGGAGATCCTCTGCCATTGATGTACAAAGAGGGACAGACAACCCCCAACCGGTGCCCTGGTGGTAATGTGACTGCTTTTCTGAGGCATCTGACACAGAAAAAAAAAAAACGCTATTCTTCTTGATCAGACCTGCAAACTGTCTTGCTCTTTCTTTCCCCTTAAAGGACCCTTTGTTAAATCTGGGACTGAAAGATCTTTTGGGTGGCTGACTATCAGAGGGAAAGCCCTTCTTCTTGTCTGAGGCCTTTTCTAATAAATATCAAGAACAGGCCCAAACAAGAATTCTCCCTGACAAGGGATAGCGCACAGTTTTGCCTTGGAAATTGTTTGCCTTTTGCCTTGGTCTCCGTTCCAGCCCTTTAACCAAATAGCCCGCCGGGTAGAGTTGGATAAGGCTGAGGCCCTAGCGGAAAATCTCAAGGTATCCGCAGAAGCGTCAGCTAAAAAATCCAAGGCGTCGTTTATAATAGGGAAGAAAGAAAGTAATTTCTCCCTAGGGGTACCCCCTCTAATGTGAGCCTCTAACTCCCCCATACAAATTTTCAGGGACCTGGCAACAGATGTAGCGGCAATGGCAGGTCTAAAAGTTGCAGCAGAGGCTTCCCAATTCTTCTTTAAAAAAAAACTCTGCCCTTCTGTCTATTGGGTCCCTGAGTGAACCCATATCCTCAAAGGGGAGAGCGGCCTTTTTGGACATTTTTGCTACAGGGGCATCCAGCTTTGGGGCTCTATCCCAAGGTGAAGACAATTCCTCCTTGAACGGATACTTCCGCTTCACTGAAGAGAAAAAGAAGAATTTCCTATCTGGTCTTTTCCATTCTCTGGCAATCACCCCCTGAATGTTCTTATGCACATCAAACACCTTCCTCTTCTTGGGGCCTAACCCTTCAAACATTGAATACTGGACTGAATGCTGTGGCTTCTGATTCTCCAAACCCATCGTAGCCCTAACCGCCTTTACTAGGGAGCTAGTGTTCTCCACATGAAAAAGTGGTCTCCCTGCAGCCTCTTCTTCAGAAGAATTGTCTGATGACCTCCACTCTCCTTCCTCCAGACCCAAAAGTATCTCACTGTCACTGGAGGGGGAGTCCTTAGCAGCAGCAGAAGTAGTACTGGGACGGTGCTTTATCAAACCGATAACAGACTCTCTGACTTCTTTACATATCATTTGTTTAATGCTGTCCATTAAAGACGGAGTTTCCTCCTCCATTAACTTGCTGATACATTATTGACATAGGGGTTTTGCTCAAGCAGAAGGAAGCTTCTTCTTACATACATCACATCCCCGTTTCTTTACTCTGGAGGGGTTCTTAGAAGACTCCTTTGATACCTAAGCAACAAAAAATACAGATGAGCATATAAATAAATAATATTCATGCTGGGGTAAAACCCCTCTTACCCCACCCTGGTACCGATGTATAATTGGTGGTCTCAGTGGGTTCTGCGCGCTGAGCTTGCTCCATGTATCACACAGCCTGAATGGAGGTACTGCACAAGCTCTTCTCACCCAGCGTGTCAGTGAGCTGACTGGGCCTCTCTCCTCGGCGCGCACAGCTGGCATCCCTCCCCTTCCGGTCCATAGCATAGCTTCCTCCCACTGCCGCAACCTGGAAGAAAAGGCTGAAGCACCAGCCAGTGAACGTGCGTGCCAGCGGCCGAACATGGCCACAGAGGTTCGCAGGAGCCCAGGAAGGTTAGGACCCTCTCAGGAACCAGGACGTAAGGGGTAAGGATAGAGAAGAGAGCCCAGACTTTTGCAGCTGCTCCCGGGGGAGAACTTACGCTGCACAAGGTAACCCTCCACACACTGTTTCAATAGCTGGGGCCCCCAACAGCTCTCTCTGCTAACTCTTCTTCCAGCGGATCCGATTACCTCCAGCCCCTTAGGACAGGAAACCGAACTGGAGATAGAGGGGATGGTTCCTAATGGTAATATTTGAGACTGTGGTCCCGACCAGGTCCTCCCATGTAGTTCTGGGCTGCTTTCTGACCTTTCTCAGAATCATCCTTACCCCACGAGGCGAGATCTTGCATGGAGCCCCAGACTGAGGAAGATTGACAGTCATCATGTGTTTCTTCATTTTCTAATAATTGCGCCAATAGTTGTTGTTTTCTCACCAAAGCTGCTTGCCTATTGTCCTGTAGCCCACCCCAGCCTTGTGCAGATCTACAATTTTGTCCCTGGTGTCCTTAGACAGCTCTTTGGTCTTGGCCATGGTGGAGAGGTTGGTGTGTGATTGAGTGTGTGGACAGGTGTCTTTTATACAGGTAACAAGTTCAAACAGGTACAATTAATACAGGTAATGAGTGAAGAGTAGAAGGGTTCTTAAAGAAAAACGAACAATCATACAATGTGATTTTTCTGGATTTTTTTTTATTTTATTAGATTCTGTCTCTCATAGTTGAAGTGTGCCTACAATAACAATTACAGACCTCTCTATTCTTTGTAGGTAGGAAAACTGGCAAAATCACCAGTGTATTAACCCCTTAAGGACTCAGCCCTATTTCACCTTAAGGACTTGGCCATTTTTTGCAAATCTGACCAGTGTCATTTTAAGTGCTGATAACTTTAAAACGCTTTGACTTATCCAGGCCATTCTGAGATTGTTTTTTCGTCACATATTGTACTTCATGACACTGGTAAAATGAAGTAAAAAAAAAAATCATTTTTATTTATAAAAAAATACCAAATTTACCAATTATTTTTTTTAAAAATTGCAAATTTCCAAGTTTAAATTTCTCTACTTCTATAATACATAGTAATACCTCCAAAAATAGTTATTACTTTACATTCCCCATATGTCTACTTCATGTTTGGATCATTTTGGGAATGATATTTTATTTTTTGGGGATGTTACAAGGCTTAGAAGTTTAGAAGCAAATCTTGAAATTTTTCAGAAATTTTTGAAAACCCAATTTTTAGGGACCAGTTCAGGTCTGAAGTCACTTTGCGAGGCTTACATAATAGAAACCACACAAAAATGACCCCATTCTAGAAACTACACCCCTCAAGGTATTCAAAACTGATTTTACAAACGTTGTTAACCCTTTAGGTGTTCCACAAGAATTAATGGAAAATAGAGATACAATTTCAAAATTTCACTTTTTGGGCAGATTTTCCATTTTAATAATTTTTTTCCAGTTACAAAGCAAGGGTTAACAGCCAAACCAAACTCAATATTTATGGCCCTGATTCTGCAGTTTACATAAACACCCCAAATGTGGTCGTAAACCGCTGTACGGGCACACGGCAGGACGCAGAAGGAAAGGAATGCCATACGGTTTTTGGAAGGCAGGTTTTGCTGGACTGTTTTTTTTTACACCATGTCCCATTTGAAGCCCCCTGATGCACCCCTAGAGTAGAAACTCCATAAAAGTGACCCCCATCTAAGAAACTAAACCCCTCAAGGTATTCAAAATAGATTTTACAAACGTCATTAACCCTTTAGGTGTTCCACAAGAATTAATGGAAAATAGAGATACAATTTCAAAATTTCACTTTTTTGGCAGATCTTCCATTTTAATAATTTTTTTCCGGTTACAAAGCAAGGGTTAACAGCCAAACCAAACTCCATATTTATGGCCTTGATTCTGTAGTTTACAGAAACACCCCATATGTGGTCGTAAACCGCTGTACGGGCACACAGCAGGGCGCAGAGGGAAAGGAATGCCATACGATTTTTGGAAGGCAGATTTTGCTGGACTGTTTTTTTGGACACCATGTCCAATTTGAAGCCCCCCTATAGTAGAAACTCCAAAAAAGTGGCCCCATTTTAGAAACTACGGGATAGGGTGTCAGTATTGTTGGTACTAGTTTAGGGTACATATGATTTTTGGTTGCTCTAGATTACACTTTTTAAGAGGCAATATAACAAGAAATAGCTGTTTTGGCACAGTTTTTATTTTTTGTTATTTACAACATTCATCTGACAGGTTAGATCATGTGATATATTTATAGACCAGGTTGTCACGGATGCGGCGATACCTAATATGTATACTTTTTTTTTATTTATGTAAGTTTTACACAATAATATTTTTGAAACAAAAAAAAAATCATGTTTTACGGTCTCCATATTCTGAGAGCCATAGTTTTTTTTTTCAGTTTTTGGGCGATTATCTTAGTTAGGGTCCCATTTTTTGCGGGATGAGATGACGCTTTGATTGGCACTATTTTGGGGTGCATATGACTTTTTGATCGCTTGCTATTACACTTTTTGTGATGTAAGGTGACAAAAAATGGTTTATTTAGCACAGTTTTTATATAAAAAAATTTACGGTGTTCATCTGAGGGGTTAGGTCATGTGATATTTTTTTCAATACGGACGCGGCGATACCTAATATGTATACTTTTTTTATTTATTTATGCACCGTATTTTTCGCCCCATAAGAAGCACTCCCCCACGCCCCCCAAAAGTGGGGGAAAAGTGCCCCTGCGTCTTATGGGGTGAATGCTGGCAATTTACATCGCAGTCTGCGAGGCTGCAGCATCGCAGACTGCGATGTATTAGTGAGGAGGGTCTATAGTAGGCGGGGAAAGCGGCGGGGCTGTGCAGGCACTGTACTCTGGCCCCGCCGCTCAGTATGTACTGTATTATACGTAGTGTTAATCATCATATCTAAACTGCGCTCCCCATGTGTACCGTACTTACCAGTACACATGTCACGCTCCTGTAGTAAGCACTAGCAGCTACATACTGAGCGGCGGGGCCAGAGTACAGTGCCTGCACTGCCCCGCCGCTCTCCCCGCCTACTACAGCCCCTCCTTAGGGATCTGTGGATGGGATAATGATGGGGGGGGTTCTGTGGATGGCATTATGATGGGGGGTCTGTGAATGGCATTATGATGGTGGAGGGATCTGTGGATGGCATTATGATGGTGGAGGGATCTGTGGATGGCATTATGATGGTGGGGGGGATCTGTGGATGGCATTATGATGGGGGGTCTGTGAATGGCATTATGATGGTGGAGGGATCTGTGGATGGCATTATGATGGTGGGGGGGATCTGTGGATGGCATTATGATGGGGGGATCTGTGGATGACACATATAGCAGTGTCATCCACAGATCCACTACCCCATAAAAGTGCCATCCACAGATCCCCCTCATCATAATGCCATCCACAGATCCCCCCCACCATCATAATGCCATCCACAGATCCCCCCACCATCATAATGCCATCCACAGATCCCCCCACCATCATAATGCCATCCACAGACCCCCCATCATAATGTCATCCACAGCTCCCCCCCATAACAGTGCCACCCACAGATCCCCACATAACAGTGCCATCCACAAATACCCCACCCCATAACATAATAGTCTCATGCACAGACCGCCATTAGTTCAAACCCACCAAAAGCACACCTTTTGGTTAAAAATTTTATTTTTCTTATTTTCCTCCTCAAAAACAGCTTTTTTTTAAAAAAAAAATAAGTTTTAGTGTCTCCATATTCTGAGCCATATTTTTTTAAATTTTTTGGGCGATTGCCTCAGGTAGGGGCTCATTTTTTGCGGGATGAGGTGACGGTTAGATTGGTATTATTTTGGTGGGAAAATGCCTTTTTGATCGCTTGCTGTACTTTTTGTGATGTAAGGTGACAAAAAAATTGTTTATTTAGCACAGTTTTTATTTTTTATGGTATTCATCTGAGCGGTTAGGTCATGTGATATGTTTATAGAGCCGGTCGATACGGACACGGCGATACCTAATATGTATACTTTATATGGGGAAAATTACGTTTTTGTTTATTTTTACTTGAAACTTTAAAAATTTTTGGGGGAAAACTTAAATTTTTCACTTAATTTTTTGTCCCACTTTGGGACTTGAACTTTGGGGGGGTATATTCCTTTACAATGCATTCCAATACTTCTGTATTGGAATGCATTGGCTGTATGAGTAATACTGTGTGTATTACTCATACAGCTTCCGGCCTGTGAGATCTAGGGGGCTGGATCTCACAGGCTCTTCACCGGAAGGCAGCGCGATCCCTTACTTAGACATCGCGCTGCCTTCCATGCAGCCCAATGGCACCGCCGCACAATGACCCCCCCCCCGGCGTTGTGACAGGATGCCCGCTGAATGATTTCAGCGGGCATCCTGTTCTGATTAACCCCCGCCGCGCCACAATCGCGGTTTAAACCCATGACGTACCGGTACATCATGGGTCCTTAAAGCGAACCTTTCACCTCATTTTCACTTTATAAACTAGCAACAGTACCTTATAGATTATCTTGAGTGTGTTGTTATCCATGTTAGTGCCGCTTTCCTGGGCTCTTTATACTTTAAAAAATCGTCTTATAAACTTCACATTCGGTGCTCCAACAGTCATGCAACCAGTCAAGGGGGTAGCCCTTCCATCTCCTCTGGCCGTACCGCCCCTGCCCTAACCCCTCCTCTATGCTCCTAACTGACAGCCGGCTCAGTCCCCGGGACGGCGCTTCCGAAACCTGCGCATGCGCCGTCCTCCTGATTCGCCGCGCGATCCCGTCTTTCTTGCTGACAAAAGCGCGATCATGTAAGAGAATCGCGCATGCACCTTACGCGATGCCGGCCTGAATGAATAAATAAAGGGGGTCATTTATTACCCTGAAATACACCTATATTAGCCAGGTCTAAAAAGTGGGCGTGGCAGGGGATGGATCAGGAGGTCCGTCTCATTCATCATTTTGTACGGCTGTTTTAGTTATGGCAAAATGGTTTAAATGTAAGCCAGCAAGGAAGTAGTCTTTACTTTAGACTGGCGCTTGATGCGACAAAGTTATGTGGAGGCCTGCGCCTTTTCATAACTTCGGTGGATCCACCGCCAGATATAGGGGTTATTAAGACCAGCATCTTAAATGCCGGTCTTAATAAATGGCCCCCAAAGTTTCTAGTATGACAATTCTGGACGTGGTTGCAGCAAGTGATGTCCAAACCCAGGTAGTCAAGAAGTTGTTCTGCCCACTTTTCTTCCCCCGCCCTTCAAAAGAAAGAAATTAAAGGTGAATAGGTATCAGGTAAGTAAAAGGTGAATTAAATAAAAAAGTAGTGACTAATAAGAAAAACGGTATAAATCTGGTATCACTGTAATTGTACGAACCCGCACAATAAAGGTAACTGAATGCCATGAAAAAATCTGTAACACCATGTTGGCGTAGTCTATTTCCATTGGTTTTTTCAAACAGCAACCGCATGCATCACAATGTGGACTCCCATTGAAAACAATGGGATGCGGTTTCTGTACAGACACAGTTTTCAGTGTAGTCTTTTAGAAATTGATGAGTTAAATGGTTTTTCCGGGTGTTTAATATTGATGCCATATACTCAGGATTGGTCAGTATCAGATTGGTGGGAGTCCAACTCCGAGCAGCCGATCAGATGTTTGAAGAGGCCAGTGACATCACATGGCCTAGTTGCAGCTTAGTCCCATTCAAGTGAATGGGGTTGACCTGCAATACCGAGGACAGCCACTATCCAATGTATGGTGCTGTGCTTGGTAAGCTATGAGAAGTTCACAGTGCTCACTGGAGCATCAAGGCCTTGTCAAACAGCTGATTGGTGGGGGTGCCGAGAGTCTAACCCCCCATTAATTAGGTATTGATGATCTATCCTGACTATGCAGGCAGGGAAAATGGGCAAACATAATGGCCGCATAGTGGCTAGTACTCGTGTGATAGAGATGTGTGACTTTTATTCTATATTTTTGTATCTCTAGGACTGTAATGAGTTAACTTTTCAACTTACAAGTGCCTCCCACCCCCCTCTTTGTTTCAAGGCTGGAGAAGAGAGGGGGGGGGGGGGGCAAAGAGCTGTGCTGTGGGCAATGTCTGGTTTCTCATCTTTGTACAGGTGTCCCAAGGGAGGTATATAGACTGTGGAGGAATGCATAAGCCAATCATATGACTTGATGATATGTATATATTATTCACTGCCTATAGAGAAGCACCTCCTTGAAGTGTCACATATGACGTATGCAGTATTATTGTTAGAATAGACGCCATTATAAGATGGCGGATACTTAGATGTTTACATTAGTTCACATTCCAAAGTGGTGCGCAGATGTTAGAGTGTTATCTCTGTTTCTCTCATCTCTTTTTCCTTTTTGACCAATGAAACAATGTTTAAGCCTCAGAGAGGACTGCCCTCTTCTGAAGATGTATATACCACTTACTCTTTGTAATAAAAGATAGAGATTGCTTTGACCAGCTTCTGTGTCAGTGTCCAGTCTCCCAACCACGCGTGGATATTAACCCCCTGGGGGTACATTGATTTGGAGTACCAGAGTGCATCTCAAATGCTCTAATTTAGGGCGACTTTAACACGTGTCTTGCAGCATTGCGGTCCTAGGTTCAAACCAAGGACAACATCTGCATTGAGTTTGTTCTTTTGGTGCTTGCGTAGGTTTTCACCAAGTACTCCAGTTTCGTCCCACACTCCCAAGACGGACTGATTGGGAATCTAGATTGTGACCCCTCTTCTGGGGACAAAGAGTGATGGTAATGTCTATAAAGCGCTGTGGAATATGTTGGTGCTATATAAGTAGGAAGACAGAGGACCAAATTATGACAACTGGATCAGAGAATCTCAAAAACAGCAGGTCTTTTGAGGTGTTCCTAGTATGCAGTACTTAGTACCTTCCAAAAATAGTCCACATGGTAGGAATCTGCAGCAAATCAATAATTAGTACCTTCCAAAAGTGGTCCTCACAAGGTAGTAAATCTGCAGCAGATTAGGAGTAAAATCGTTCAGACAAAAACGGCTGGTGAAAATGCGCAGCACAAGAGTTTCCACTGCAGGGTTTCTCAACAGCATGTGGATTGGATTACTTAAAATCTCATCCACTTTGCAGGAACTGTAGAATGCTGCAGATTCGCCGACTACAAATCCACAGTGCTTATACCACATGTGAACATACCGTTAAAGGGGTTGTTCACCCCCCCCCCCTTTCGATCAGACCCCCAACATGGAACAGATCTGTGAAGGGAATCATACTTGCCCCTGCCATTCGGATCTGGCTTCTTTGTTCTGCTCTCCCCATGCAAACATCTGGGTTCAAGTGGATCACGTAGCTGCTGCAGCCAATAACTGGCTTCAGCGGTGACATGTCTCCTGTGCATCATGTGACCCAGTGGATCAGGTTAAGTATGGTTCCCTCTGCAGGTCCAGCCACGTTAAGGGGAGATATGACTAAAAGAACCCAAAGGGTCAACAACCCCAGCACTGCTGCACCAGTCCTCCCTGCCAGACGTTATTTACATGACTGCTGCAGTGGCATGCCTGTATACAACACGTGACTACTGCAGATAATCAGTTGTCTCATGCCATATACTGCTGCCGGCTGAACTGACAAGTAACCTTGAAATTAGCAATTGTTTAATTTCAAAGAGAACTTGTCACATTAAACATGAAATCTGTCAGCGGCATGTTATAGATCAGGAGAAGCTAAGCAGATTGATATGGTTTTTTTTTTGGAAAAGATTCACTAAAACTTGTAATTTTTACATTTAGGCTAGGGCTACATGTGTTGCGTGACTTCTTGCCACTGTGACATGCAGCGATGTGACAATTGCAAAAAATCCATCCAATGTCACGAACCTACGGGTGTGAACCCACTGTGCCACATTGCCTACCTCCTCTAAGGGCGTTGTCTAAGTGTACCCCTCGATCTTCATAGTACCCCTGATGGTGGGGATAGACTATCCCGAGGGGAACACCAGGTTGCTACCTCTTGAGGGGAATAGGCACACGAGGCAGCTGGTCTAGGAGGTACCTGAGAAAGGTACCAGAGGTACAGGCGTTGTCAGCAGGCTGAGTTGTAACCAGGCGCAACAGTGCAGGACCGAAGGATGAGGCAGAGGTGAAGTCAAACAAGCAATAGGTAGGACCACAAGCAGATATCAGGACCCTTAGCAGGACACAAGGACCTTGACACCGAGGCAACTGGGAAGGGGGCTGAGCCACTTTTATACAGTCAGGTCCATAAATATTGGGACATTGACACAATTTTACCATTTTTGGCTCTATACACCACCACAATGGATTTGAAATGAAACTAACAAGATGTGCTTTAACTGCCGACTGTCAGCTTTAATTTGAGGGTATTTACATCCAAATCAGGTGAACGGTGTAGGAATTACAACAGTTTGCATATGTGCCTCCCACTTGTTAAGGGATCAATTCCTACACAGTTCACCTGATTTGGATGTAAATACCCTCAAATTAAAGATGACAGTCAGCAGTTAAAGCACATATTATTTGTTTAATTTCAAATCCATTTTGGTGGTGTATAGAGCCAAAAATGTTAGAATTGTGTCGATGTCCCAATATTTATGGACCTGACTGTATGTGCAGGAGAGCTAGGATTGGTTGGCGAGGCGCACAAGCCCTTAAGGAAATGCTGCAGGAAACAAGCAGCAAGCATGCTGTGGCCAGGGCTGAAAGGAAACACTGGCAGTAGATCACCCCTAAACACGGCGCCCGGGACCGCGGCGGTAAGTAGGGGGAACAGCGGCCGCTGTTACATCCAAGTTCAATTTTTTTTGTGACTCTCGCAGTTGCAGCGTGTTGCATTGCAGCACCTTTGACTATCATTGCAAAAAATGTTCACTGACTTTAAGCGAGAAGTCACACAACAAATGTTGCCATGTAGCTGTACTCTTTTTGTCACATGATTTTTAGCCATAGCCATTTATCCATGCTCATTTTGGGCTTTGAAGTCAAGTAGGCGGTCCTATTAGTGATTGACAGCCATCCCTCTATGACTGTGTATATAGGGATAGCTGTCAATCACTTATAGGACAACCTCCTTGACTTCAAAGAATGAGCAGGAATATAAATGTATAAATTACAAGTTCTACTGAATCTATTCCTATAAAACTGCATACCAATTTGCTCAGCTTCTCTTAACTTGTGAACACAATACTTCCCATGTACACTGTTGCAATCAAATTGGAAAGTCTTCAGATCCTTTCATTTTTTTCCCCACATTTTGTTATGTTGTGGCCTTGTGCTAAATAAATAAAAATAATCAAGTTTTTACCCATCTCAATACCTCATAATGATAAAGTAAAAATAAAAATTTTTAAATCTTTGCTTTTTGATTGAAAAGGAAAAACTATAATATTGCATAGACATAAGTGGGACTCGCAGACTCTTCCGTCCTCCCATTGCTAGCATGGTTAAATGCTGGAGTTAACTGGTGAGTTGTCTGTGAGTCGGACCTCACACTCCTGTAATTCGCCTACTGGCCCCTGGTATTGCCCATACGGCTCAGGTAGGTGAGTGTTAGGACCCGACCTACTTGAGAAACCTTGGCGCAGTGCTCGGGCTCAGACATGTCCTCCACAGTAAGATATGTTGGCTAATTTCTCAATTTTAACATCAGTTTGAGGGTTGAGTAAGACCGCAGAGTGCACCTGTCTTTGCTATTATTATATTGTCATAAGTATTCAGACCCTTTTTCTCAGGACCTAGTTGAAAAACCTTTGGCAGCAATTACAGCCTCCAGTTTTCTGATGCCACAAGATTTGCACACCTAGGTTTGTGGATTTTCTGCCATTCTTCTCTGCAGATCCTCTCAAGTTCAGTCAGGTACAGTCTGTGGACAGTCATTTTCACGTTTCTGAAGAGATGTTCGATTGGTTTCAAGTCAGGGCTCTGGCTGGGCCATTCAAGGACATTTACAGAGTTGTCCCTAAGCCACTTCTGTGTTGTCTTGATTGAGTGCTTAGGGTCATTGGGGACCGTATTCCACCTGTCTATGATAACCAGTCCAGAAAACTGGTGTAAAAGATGATGAATGTGGCAGGGCAGTTGGCCCCGTCACCTTCTCACCATGCCACCTTTTTGGGAAAATAGCAAGGTCGGCAGAAAAGCTGCACTTGTGCAAAAACAAACAGCGATTAAAAAGTTGCAATCTTGCAGTTTGGGCCTTTTTTTTTTTTACACAAAAGTGGCGTCAAAATCAGCCCCATTTGTCATTTTATTTTATATCAAATCATTTTTATTAACAAAATAATTATTACAGATACACTGTTCGCGTATCACATCTTAAAAGAAAATAAAGATATTTGGTACAATTGTATTCTGTCTGATTATTTTATATATCTATAATAATACAAGCCCTCTGTGCCTGCGCTGGGTCAGTGCGCATGCACGGCGCGCTGGCCAATAGAATCATAGTGCACCACACAGCCGCCCGGACCTCCCACAGACCAATCGGCACACGCCGCCACCATCCAGTCCCCGTGCTCCCTCCTGTCACCTGCACGTTACATGTATACTCAGTCGTCCAGCAGCCTCACAGTCCACACAGACGGGAGATCCAGACCGTGGTTGCTTCCGCTCATTAGGCGACTTAACATCATCCCGAAACCAGGCACACAACTTGTACACATCTATTCCGGGTCACAGTGCACCTGCCGGGCTGTGCTGCAGACACAGCCCGCCTCTACAATCTAGCTGACCAATCAAAAAAGTTGAAAATGTGATTGATGGCTAAGGAGCCAATAGGAGAACAGAATCGGGAGAGAAAGAAGCACTCTTCACTAATTGGTGTAAGAGGTTTTGAATCCCCATCATCGCAAGGGGGTTACCTAGAGCAGAGACCACCTCAGCAGGGGCACAACAGGTGGTGGAGGTGGCATGAGCACAGGCACCAGAGGGAGGAAGGGCATCTGGAGCAGGGGCACTACAGAGAGGAGGCAACTGAAGGAGGGGCCCTGAGGGGGCATCTGGAACTAAAGGGGAGGCACTTGGAGTAGGGGTACTCGGGGAGGGGGGTCCTGGATGCAGGGAGAGTAGGGGCTCTGGGGAACACCTGCAGCAGAAAGAGGGAAGCTGGAGCAGGGGCAACTGATGGGAGTTACCTGGAGCGGGAGCAACTGATAGGCGTTACCTGGAGCAGGGGCAACTGATGGGGGTTACCAGGAGCAGGGACAACTGATGGGGGTTACCTGGAGCAGGGGCAACTGATGGGGGTTACCTGGAGCAGGGGTAGGATCACTAATGGATGGACACTAGAGCAGGAGTATTACTACTAGAGGCAAATATGCGGCAGCCCCCTGCACTCAGCACCTGATGCCGCCGCCTCTACAGTATACACAGAACATCCTCCTCCGAACTCCCCTCAGAGCTGAGCCCTGGGGAGCAAGTCCTCCGTCGGGTGGCCTCACGCAGAAGTGCCCGGGCTCTGGAAGAGGAGGGAGCAGCGTGCAGACCACGGGATCTGGTGATGGCACCACTGCGGGTGCTGGAGCTGTACAGCAGCATCGGAGGCATGCATTCCAACCTGTCAGGTAACGGGTGCCCCGGGCCTCCGTGCGGACACCTGGAGCGCCGTGTGCTGATGGGTCGGCATGCCGCGCATGCACAGTTTAAATATCCGCACACACGCACGGACCCGGAGTACGCACACAGGGCTTTTATTATTATACATTGTGTTTGAGGGAATCAATGGTACAAGCTATCTCTTATAATAAAAGCCCTGTGTGCGTGCTCTGGGCTGCGTGTCTGTGCGTGTGTGCCGATAATTGAACTGCACATATGCGGCGAGCCAACCAATCATCACATGGCGCTCCACACACTGCGCACACCTGCGTGCCGCCCAATCACCGCTCGCAGGTTATGGTGTGCTCTCCACGTCGGAGAACCGCCATTACTGTCCGTGCATCACAGAGCCGCACAGTCCCAGCACTCTCAGCCACAGATAGCAGCCACTGCCAGCAGTCTCAGCCACCAGTCGCTGCCAACAGTCTTAGCCACCAGTCAGTACCACCAGCCACAGTAGTCTCAGCCACCAGCCAGTGCCAGCTGTCTCAACCATCAGTCAGTGCCAGCAGTCTCAGCCACCAGTCAGTGCCAGCCGTCTCAGCAATCAGTCAGTGCCACCAGTGACAGTGCCAGCAGTCTCAGCCACCAGTCAGTGCCAGCTGTCTTAGCCATCAGTCAGTGCCAGCCGTCCCCTTGCCATTCAATATCGACTTTTCCTACTAATATTTATGCTAGGGTTGTTGCGATACCAACATTTGGTTCGGTTTTGATACCATAAAAAAGTATTGCAATACTCAATACCATTCGATACCACACCACGCGAAAAAAAATCAAACAGTCCTATCCTTTGGGGGGGCAAAGTGATAAAACAAAATATATTTAAAAAAAGGGGAAATCACGCAGTTTTGTTTTTTTTTTTCTGTTACGGTGTTCACCGCATAGGAGATTTTTTTCATATTTTAATAGTTTGAACTTTTCAGAAGTGGCAATATGTGATATGTTTATTTATTGTTTACTGTATATATTTTATATGTAAAATTGGGAAAAGGGGTGATTTCTACTTAATATTCTATTGTTTTTTTTGTGTGTTTTTTTTTAACTGCCGCGGAACGCAGCTCCCTGTCACTGAGGTCGGGTGCAGGCTATGTGATTCTGCCACCGCACCCGGCCCCTGTATCTGTTTTAGACGTTAATCTTTCATTGATGGCGCAGTGCGCCCGCCCCTTTCTCTCCTCATTGGCAGAGGCGGCACAGGGGGAGGGAGAGAGTGACTCCTTCTCCCCTGTGCTGCTGAGGGAACATGGCGTGCGCTGACAGCAGCGTGCTCCATGCTCTCTGATACTGGGCTATGCAGTAGCGCAGCCTAGCATCGATAAAAGGCAAGTCCCCACACCGAACAGATACCGGGACAAAAGTATCGATATTTCTATACCCGAAACAACCCTAGTTTATGCACTACTGTTCTAGCCCCGGTTATTGTAACAGGTTTAATGTCTAGTGTATATATATATATAGAAGAAAAATGTGGCAGCACCAATTCTCAATATGAACAGCGGGTGCTATGTCCAAAGGTGTCACTGCTTACCCACAAATGTAGATGGAAACGGACAGCACATCCAGTAGAAAAAATAAATAATTTATTGGACCACAGTGGCACAGTGAGGCGACGTTTCGGCTCAAAACACAGAGCCTTGAGAAAGGCTCTGTTTTGAGCCGAAACGTCGCCTCATTGTGCCACTGCGGTCCAATTAATTAATTATTTATTAATTATAAATTTTTTCTACTGGATGTGCTGTCCGTTCCCATCTATATATATATATATATATATATATATATATATATATATATATATTGTAGGAGAGTATCTGGGGTGGTGGTAGACGGGAGGTACGTGCCACCGGGGGTCCTGGCCCCGATGGAGTAAGAGCCGGAAAAGTGCATTTTGCAGCGGATCCGGGCCGGCTCTTATTGGGAGCAGGCAGATATGCGGGCGGGTGCCTGTCTCCCCACGGTCCAGGCCAGGTTTTGCAGGGAAGGGTTAAATCCCGACCAGCAACAAGGGTGTGGTGCGCAGTGTGGAGCTTCTGTGTTCTCTGGCTGTGAGAGTAAGAAGTGGAGGTGAGCTGGGCTGTGTGCTGAGGCCTGTAAAGGAGTGGGCAGGGACCCGCAGCTGAATCCAGGAGGGATCCGTGTCCTGTGGCTAGAAGCAGGACCCATGGACTTACTTCACCAAGGAGAAAAAGGTGACATTACTCCTGGCTTTAAATAGACTTTGCTTTATGTGACTGAAACAGGCCTCAAGTAGCCTGCAGCAGGGACTTGCTGTGTTTGAACTATTATTTTGCTGTGTGTGACCACCCTCCCTATGAACTGCACCGTCTTTCACAAATATGCACCGTGTGAATAAACAAAGCATTGTGTTTTACACCAAGACCGGTCTGTGTTGCCTCTATACTGCACTCGCTACCACTGCCTACCAGAGCGGATCCCCACTATATATATATATATATATATATATATATATATATATCTCAAATACAAAGAAGTCTCCCCAACCCCTCACTCACTCCAGCAGTGTCTTTCCTCCTACTTTCCCCTTTAAATCACAATATGACTAAGGCCTCATGCACACGACCGTCGTGTGCATCCATGGCCGTTGTGCCGTTTTCAGGTTTTTTTTGCGGACCCATTGACTTTCAATGGGTCCGTGGAAAAATCGGAAAATGCACCGTTTTGCAGCCGCATCCATGATCCATGTTTCCTGTCCGTCAAAAAAATATGACCTGTCCTATTTTTTTGACGGACAACGGTTCACGGACCCATTCAAGTCAATGGGTCCGTGAAAGAACATGGATGCACACAAGATTGGCATCCGCGTCCATGATCCGTGGGCATAGGTTACTTTCATACAGACGGATCCGAAGATCCGTCTGCATAAAAGCTTTTTCAGAGATGAGTTTTCACTTCGTGAAAACTCATATCCGACAGTATATTCTAACACAGAGGCGTTCCCATAGTGATGGGGACGCTTCTAGTTAGAATATACTACGAACTGTGTACATGACTGCCCCCTGTTGCCTGGCAGCACCCGATCTCTTACAGGGGGCTGTGATCCGCACAATTAACCC
Source organism: Bufo bufo (assembly GCF_905171765.1). Taxonomy (NCBI): domain Eukaryota; kingdom Metazoa; phylum Chordata; class Amphibia; order Anura; family Bufonidae; genus Bufo; species Bufo bufo. Next base: position 180,560,455 of record NC_053394.1, read on the forward strand.
CTCAGGTGCTGCACCTGAGGGGTTAATTTTGCATATCATAGCCCCCTATAAGAGATCAGGGGCTGCCAGGCAGCAGGGGGCAGACCCCCCTCCCTCCCCAGTTTTAAATTAATTGGTGGCCAGTGCGGCCCCCCTCCCTCTCTCCCCAGTATTATATTCATTGGTGGCCAGTGCGGCCCCCCGGCCCCCCCTCCCTCTATTGTAATATCATTGGTGGCCAGTGTTCGGCCTCCCCCGCCCCCCCCCCTCCCTCCCTTTATTGTATTATCATTGGTGGCCAGTGTGCGCCCCTTCCCCCCCCGGGCACCCCTCTATTGTATTAATATCATTGGTGGCCAGTGTGCGGCCTCCCCTCTCCCCCTCTCCCCCCCCCCCCCGATCATTGGTGGCAGCAGAGAGTTCCGTTTGGAGTCCCAGTTTAATCGCTCTGGGGCTCCGATCGGTAACCATGGCAACCAGGACGCTACTGCAGGCCTGGTTGCCATGGTTACTTAGCAATATTACAATATTAGAAGCATCATACTTACCTGCTGCGCTGTCTGTGACCGGCCGGGAGTTCCTCCTACTGGTAAGTGACAGATCATTAAGCAATGCGCCGCACAGACCTGTCACTTACCAGTAGGAGTAGCTCCCGGCCGGTCACAGACAGCGCAGAAGGTAAGTATGATGCTTCTAATATTGTAATATTGCTAAGTAACCATGGCAACCAGGCCTGCAGTAGCGTCCTGGTTGCCATGGTTACCGATCGGAGCCCCAGTGATTAAACTGGGACTCCGATCGGAACTCTCCGCTGCCACCAATGATCGGGGGGGGGGGGGGGGGAGGCCGCAACTGGCCACCAATGATATTACAATAGAGGGAGGGAGGGGGGCCGGGGGGGGCGCACACTGGCCACCAATGATAATACAATAAAGGGAGTGAGGGGGGGCCGGGGGTGGGGGCCGCACACTGGTCACCAATGATATTACAATAGAGGGAGGGAGGGGGGGCGGGGAGGCCGCACACTGGCCACCAATGATATTACAATAGAAGGAGGGGGGGCCGCACACTGGCCACCAATGATAATACAATAAAGGGAGGCCGGGGGAGGCCGCACACTGGCCACCGATGATATTACAATAGAGGGAGGGGGGGGGGGCGCACACTGGCCACCAATGATATTCAAACTGGGGAGGGAGGGGGGTCTGCCCCCTGCTGCCTGGCAGCCCCTGATCTCTTACAGGGGGCTATGATATGCACAATTAACCCCTCAGGTTAATTGTGCGGATCACAGCCTCCTGTAAGAGATCGGGTGCTGCCAGGCAGCAGGGGGCAGTCATGTACACAGTTCGTAGTATATTCTAACTAGAAGCGTCCCCATCACTATGGGAACGCCTCTGTTAGAATATACTGTCGAATATGAGTTTCACGATCAAACTCATATCCGACAGTATATTCTAACATAGAGGCGTTCCCATGGTTATGGGGACGCTTCAAGTTAAAATATACCATCGGATTGGAGAAAACTCTGATCCGATGGTATAATAGGGACTCCTGACTTTACATTGAAAGTCAATGGGGGACGGATCCGTTTGAAATTGCACCATATTGTGTCAACGTCAAACAGATCCGTCCTCATTGACTTGCATTGTAATTCAGGACGGATCCGTTTGGCTCTGCACGGCGAGGCGGACACCAAAACGACATTTTTTTAATGTCCGTGGATCCACCAAAAATCAAGGAAGACCCACGGACGAAAAAACGGTCACGGACCAACGGAACCCCATTTTGCGGACCGTAAAAAAATACGGTCGTGTGCATGAGGCCTAAGAGACAACCAGTCACTCTATAGTTTATCAAATTTTTCCTCTTTTTTTTTTTCACACAGCAACATATATTAACCTTTATCCGGAAGTCCTCCAGTGATGGAGGCTTCTCCTGTATCCAGTGCAAGGCTATCAGTTTCCTGGCTACATATAACATCCGCCCCACTGCTACCTTTCTATATTCATCTGTCCCAATTTTATATATATAGCCTAATACACATATTTTGGGATCCACTCTCACCAAGAATACTTAATGTATTGTCTCCGATATGCCTTCCCAATATCTGTTCAGACTCTGACATTGCCACAGCTGGCTCCAGTAAGCATCTTGGACATCTAGCATCAATTCTGACTCCAATATGATGTAAAAATTTTGGCGTTTTGTACACTATGAATTTCCCTTGTTCACTCGGCGAATCAATAGAACCGCTTGTAAAATGTCTTCCCATTGTTCTTGTGCTATCTTCCCCAGATCACTCTCTCACTTCTTCATTCGTGTCAACGGAAGGGACTCTAAAAATGTATCGATTAGTAATGTGTATAGCGTACATATCAAACCTCTGTTATCTCCCCCAGTGAGCGTTAATTTTTGGGCCATCTCTAACTTAATATTAGTGCCTTTTTTTAATCGTGGTATCATACGCATGACGCAGCTGAAGATAATGAAAAACCATTGTACGAGGGATCTGGAATTTCTTCTGTAGGTCCGTAAAGGACCTGAATACTCCATTATCTAATAGATCCCCTATCCTAAAAGAAACTCCGGTTGCTCCATAACGGAGCTAATTCACTGATACCCAGGACCCCTCTCAGCTACTTAACCTTTGCCCATACTTTTTTTCATAAGCCCTATTAAGGGTAGATGGTCCTCCACACTATATATCCCTGCGCCCTCAAGTATCCATATTAGATCTCTCTCTCCTATTTTTTTGCTGCAATATCTGACTAGTCATATCCACCAATGTATAATCCTTCTACCCTTTAAAATGCTGACATTGCGCTGCTAAATAATAAATCCAAGGATTTGGTACCGCTAGCATCCCCCCCCCCCCTCAACGTTTTTGCGTAATGCAGTGTCTCCAATTTAATCCTTGGTTTACCTCCTCTCCATATTACGTCTCTGAATATAGCATTCATTTTATGAAATCTGTCCAAGGGTAGCCAAACCGGGGCATTGTGAAGCATGTACAATAGTTGCGGCATCATTACCATCTTGAGATTAACTCTACCCACAACTAAAAGGAATAGTTTACACTATACTTTAGTCTTCGCTCTAAATTTCCCCAACAATGGACACAGGTTTAAGTCTTCAAAGTCCCTTAGCCTAAGAGATATGTGAATTCCTAACTACTTAATACTTTCCACACAGGGAATATTATTAGCTATGACCGTTTCAGACACTACCTGTCCATCAATAAGCATCAGTGCTGTTTTTTGCCAATTAATCGTAAGCCCCGAGAGTCTACCAAACCGGTCTATAAGCGACAAAGTAGCTGTTATAGAAGACGCCGTATCTGCCAGGAATAGTAGAGTATCATCGGCATATAACGCGATTTTATTATGTATCTGTCCGTATTGAAACCCCCTAATATCTGGAGATTTATGCACTGCTGCCGCTAGAGGTTCAATGGCTATAGCAAATGGCAAAGGCGAGAGCGGATACCCCTGTCTAGTCCCCCTAGCCAATTGAATGTAGTCAGACACTCCCCCATTAGCCCTAATCCGCGCTTTCGGGGTTGAGTACAAGACCTGCACCCATTTGATAAATCTCTGTCCAAAGCCCATACATCTCAATGTAGCCCAGAGAAACTGCCATTCCACACTGTCAAATGCCTTAGCGTCATCGAGAGAGAGAATAGCTCTATCTCCACTATTATCCACCTGCATTTGCAGACCTTTAAATACTCTTCGTATATAAATAGCCGTAGATTTCTGGGGTATAAAGTCTGTCTGATCTGAGTGGATAATGTTAAGAATCACCCTGGACAAACGCTTCGCTAAGACCTTTGCTAATAGTATGACATCTGACGTTAACAGGGATATCGGTCTATACGAGTCTGGAGTACGAGGATCATTCCCAGGCTTTGGAATCTCTACTGTCAGGGCCTCCTGCATAGACGGTGGGAGCGAGCCCGTCTCTAGCGAGTAATTGAAGACTTTTAATAATTCTGGCAGCAATATTCCCTGGAAACTCTTTTATATTTCCACTGGGATACCATCCGCACCCAGAGCTTTGTCATTGGCCATATCTTTTAGAACCTCTTCTAATTCCTCCAGAGTAATAGGCTCCTCTAATTTTTCCCTATCATCTGCCGCTAATGTAGGCAACTCTGCCTCCCTAAGGAATGTTAAAAGCTCATCCTCCGAGGCAGAGGCCCTAGAAGTATATAGGGAGGAGTAGAAATCCTTAAATATTCTCAGGATATCTCCTGTGCCCACAAAGGCCTTCCCCTGATGATCCATTAGTTCCGTTATGCATGATTATCCCTGTTGGGCCCTAGAAATGACAGCTAACATATGGCCTACTCTTTCCCCTTCTGCAAATATGCAATGCTTATAGAAGATACGTATCCTATCTGCGTCCTGTATCAGATGACATCTTAGTTGTTCCTGTGCCGCTCTAAATGATCTGCTGGTAACCTGTGAAGGTGATACTCCAAAGGCCTCCTCCGCCTCCGTTACGGCTTCATCAGCCCTTATATCCGCTTCTTTAGATCTAGTTTTGTGGGCACTAATCGCCTTAATCTAGTGATGCTCAACCTGCGGCCCTCCAGCTGTTGTAAAACTACAACTTCCACTATGCCCTGCTGTAGGCTGATAGCTGTAGGCTGTCCAAGCATGCTGGGAGTTGTAGTTTTGCAACATCTGGAAGGCCGCAGGTTGAGCATCCCTGCCTTATTCAATAGCCCCCCTCATATACCTTTATAGTATCCCATACAGTATGTCGGGATGCCGTTCCCGCATTAAAATGAAGTATTCTGTAATAGATTCAGCCATACCAGTCAGGTCACCTAGGATCTGTAGCCATACCGCATTACATTTCCACAATTTCGGCCCCGGCCTAATCCCCACCAGATTCAGTTTCACCTTCAATATAGAGTGGTCTGATAGCGCTCTAGGCTGATATTCAGAGGATTGGATAAACTGAAACATTGCATCATTTACTAATGCCAAATGTATTCGGGATAAGGTCTGGTATGTGGGCAAGCTGCAAGAGCATATACGTAGCATATACGCAGAATGTCTCACTCTCCATACATCTAACAGCCCTACCCTACCTCATGATATTGCATAGCGCAGAACTTCCTGGAGATATCCAAGCGTCCCCACTCTACATCTATCCAGTCGGTCATACGGAGTACAGTTATAATCCCCTAAAAGCAACCATGGAGTTCCCGAATATTCTGCCAAAATGTCTAGGATCATTCTCAAAAGAGTTGATGCAAATAGCGGGGGACTATATATCACCACAAACCTCATCTGTATCCTTTCTGTAGTGCATAGTGTACAAACAAACCTCCCTTCTTCATCTAGGAACTCCTTAATACATTGAAATCTAACACTCTTATGTACTAGTATACTAACTCCCCTGGAATGGGAGGAAAACACCGCATGGGCCGCATATCCTACCCACGGCTTCTGTAGCCAATGTATTGTGTTCTTAGTTTTAATGCATCTCTTGTAAGCAGTATATAGCCGGCTGAAACCGTGACAATTAATTAAAAATACTATGCCGCTTATTCATGTCAGCCATGCCCCTCACATTCCAGCTGAGTATCCTAATCATATGTGTCATATTGCCAAAACTTAATATAAAAGTAAAAGTGATCCCCACCCATTAAGATCATCCATATCACTAGTTTAATGTGCCGTATTGTCCCTATAGCCATGCCAGAGTAGTGAGTACCGACCCCCCCTTCCCCCATAATTCTAAATCAGTTCCTGAATAGGGCATTTCCTAACCAACTTGCCCACCTTAGTAAATAGCATGTTCAACCGTTCAATTTCCAAACACACAAAGGGAAAAAAAACACAATGAAAACTGTTAACCATGAACAGCACTGTCTGTGTGACTCACGCTCCTGCATCAGAAGAACTGATGTTATAGTGTTCATCAGTGTCCCATCCGTGGAACCGTCCTGAGACGAGTAGATCTCTCACGCCTCAAAGTGGTACTGACGGATAAAAAATAAACAAAAGGGGAAAGAACAAGGAAAGAGAAAAAGAAAGGAAAAATAATCTGGGAAGGGCGGAAATATAGAAATTTTTCAGGACATCCTAGAGTATCAACGGCATATCTTTTTCTTAAGTGCTGACTTCTCAAGTGACCTTGTTCTTCTCCCTCAGTTGACTTTCATGACAGTCCAGCCAATGTGCCGCCTCTTCTAGGTCTTCAGAGAACCCATAGCCACCACTGTCAGTTTAGCCGGGAATAACATGGAGTATTGGATTTGCAAATTCATTAATCTTCTCTTGACATCCAGGAAACGTGTCCTCCCTTCTGGGACTCTGTAGAATAGTCCGAGAAGATAGAAATCTTTGCTCCATTTATGACCAGGTCTAGATTATTCCGTGATTGATGCAATATGGTGTCTCTATCTTTAAAGTGCAGTATTCTAGCAAATATTGGTCTCGGTGGTCTGCAAGGTGGTAGTGGCCTTGTGTACTCCATAGCATATGCTCCTTCTGTTTTTTCTGGGATCCCCACTATTCTGATATTGTTACGGCGAGATCTATTTTCCAAGTCATCCGCCTTAGCAAATAGGGCAGCTATATCTCTTGCCATTGATTTAGTCGCCATCTTGAGAGGCCTAACCTCATCCTCCACTGTCGACACTCTTTTTTTCCAGCTCTGAGGTTCTCATGGATTTTATGAATATCGTGCCTCATCAGGGATATATCCTCCCACAGACTGCCCACTTGAAGGTTGAGGGCCTTAAGAGTGGAATTGCATATGGCTACTGCCATCATAATATCTTTAAGGGTAGGCTCCTTATCAGTAGGGTTGAGAGGGGTTCCTTTCTCCTGTGCATGGTCTGATGATACAGTGACCTGTTTGCCAGTATCCTTCTCCCCCTCTTCATCTGTTATTCGTTCCTCCTGATCTGAGGAGGACATATCAGCCACCTTGCATTGGGACCAGTCTTTTGTCCCTTCTGACACCTTTGCGAACCTGCTGAGGCGCGCTGCCGCACTCCGGCTCACTGCCTTATGCTGACCCTCCTCCTCCTCCACACCGGCGCCATGTTGGATGCACTCTGTTTTGTCCGGGCGCCCGCTGCTTTTCCCCCCTCTTTGGCATGTTATTAGACATGTAGGCTCTTCCTCTTACCCCCAGGTACCTCTCAAGGTGATTTTCGTTCAGCGGGTGGTCATGGCGTACAGGATGGCGGCAGGAGTGCTCTGATTTGCGTCTCACGCCATGCTCTGTTAGGCCCCCCCCCCCCCCCCCCCCCAATTTGTCTTCTTAAAAGGTGAACCTTCGTCCCAGTCTGAGGTCCAGAGCACTCTGGATAAGGGTTTCATAAGAATATCTTAATAATTGCTCTATTCAGCTTTCCCTTAACCCTGACCAGTCTTCCCGTCCCACCTGTTGAACCCCCCGCAACCCCCCAGCATGATGCTGCCACCATTCTTAACTGTAGGGATTTTACTGGGGAGGTATTAAGCAGTGCCTGGTTTTCTCCAGACATAATGCTTAGAATTGAAGCCAAATGTTCAGTCTTTGTTTCATCATCAGACCAGAAAATCTTGTCACAATCTGAGAGTCCCTTAGGTGCTTTTTGTGAACTCCTGGCGGGCTTTTATGTATCTTTTACATAGGAAAGGTTGTTTTTGGCCACTCTTCAATAAGGCCAAGATTGATGAGTGCTGCAGTGATGGCTGACCTTGTGGACATTTCTTCCATCGGCCCATTGGATTTTTAGAGCTCAGTTAGAATGACCATTGGGTTCTCGGTCACCCCTCTTACCAAGACCTTTCTCTCATGATTAGTTTCGTGGGGCGGCAATCTCTAGGAAGGGACCGGGTTTTTCCAAACTTCTACATTTAAGAATTATGGAGGCCACTGTGCTCTTGGGAACTTTCAATGCAGCATAAATCTTTTTGTACCCTTCTCCAAATCTGAGCCTCCACACAATCCTGTCTTTGAGCTCTACAGACAGTTATTTCCTCATCATGGCTTTGATTTAGCTCTGATATGGAATGTCAGCTGTAAGACCTTATACAGACAGGTGGGTGCCTTTTCAAATCATGTCCAATCAACTGAATTTACCACAGGTGTACTCCAATCAAGGTGTAGAAACATCTCAAACATGATCAATAGAAATGGAAGGCCCCCAGAGCTAAATTACAAGTGTCATAACAAAAGGTTTGCATACTTATGTTAATGTGAATCGTTAGTTTTTGCTTTGCAAACATTTCTAAAATGCCCTTTTCCCTTTCTCAGGGAATTGAGTGCAGGGGATAATGTTTTTTTTGTTTTTTTTTTTTTGTATGAAGTTGCAACATAACAAAATGTGAGAAAAGTAAAAGGGCCTGAAGAATATTCAAATGCATTGTATACAATGAAGGGGTATTCTGGTCCACAGGATAGAGGATACCTGTTAGATTGGTAGAGGTCCAAAAGCTGGTTGACTGCTGCTCCATTTAATTTGTATGGGACTGCTAGAGATAGCAGTGTATAGCGCGTGACATTCCCATATGAAACCTGCTCGCTGTCGGACCTCCACCAATCTTACAGATATCCCCTATCCATCAGGCATAGCTGGGGCGTCTATCATTTTGATGAAAAAATATATATATTTTCCCCATCAAATGTGGTGGAATCTATGACAGAGATCTGATGGGGCTGAGGTCAGGGCTCTGTGTCACACCAAACTTAACCAAATATGCCTTTATGGACCTTGCTATGTACACCGGGGAACAGTCATACTGAAACAGAAAGGGACCTTTCCAAAACAACAGTGAGACCCCAAAAAGTGGAAGCATACAATTCTCCAAAATGTCTTGGTATGCTAAAGCATTAAGATTTCCCCTCACTGGAACTAAGAGGCGCCAAACCAGACTAACTCATCAGAGATGTGATTCGCCACTCCACAGAACACGTTTCGACTGCTCCCGAGTCCAGTGACAGCGAGCTTTACACCACTTCATCTGACGCTTGGCATTGTGTGTGGTGATGTAAGGCTTGCATGCAGCAGCTATAACCATTTCATGAGGCTCCTAGCACACTGTTTTTATGCCGATATTAATGCCAGAGGAAGTTTGGAACTCTGCAGTTATTGAGTGAGCAGAGCATGGGCAACTTTTATGCACTATGGCACTGATTTATCAAGGCAGAGTTGATAGGCCCTGCGCTGTTGGAGGAGAAAATCAATTCATGATGAGGCGCAGGCCTTGTCATCAATTAAATGCCACTTCCAGCAGTCCATGTGCCAGACTTGAATCTGCTCTAGCTCATAATTGGTGAAGATTTCAGTCATCATATATGCCAGTTTCTGGCTTAAGTGAATATAAATGTACAGAGGCCAATGACCCTGCCATGCACCATCCTTACACCTCCTTTTCAGAAACTGGTGAACGCAACGTAAAAACTCCAACCGAGTGTTGTGACTTTAATACAAAAAACCAGGCATAACGAAATGGTAAATCTCTCCCTATGTGCCGCAGCACTCGGCGACCCCACTCTGTAACTTTATGTGGTCTGCTACTTTGTGGAGATTTGCTGTGGTTCATAAACATTTCTACAAAGAAATTTCACAAACTCAAATTCAGAGAGCTCTTTAAAACGAGACATTGTTTTTACCAATATTTGTAAAGGCAGACTGCATGACTAGGTTTTGGATGTTATATACCTGCGGTAATGGGACTAAATGAAATGCCTGAATTCAGCGACCAAGGCATGTGTTCCAATATTTTTGTCTATATAGTGTACATAACCAGCAGATTTCCATTTGGGAGCTTTATAGAAAATACAAGTTGACAACTTTGTGTAAACTGCAAAAACAGGGTTACACATTACTACATAATTTTGATTGCAGAAGTACAGTGCAATGTAGTATAAACTATTCACAGAGACCATAATAGACCAGCCAGTCTTAGTTCTATAAATGTCGCAGTTTTATATTATAGGATCTTCTTCCTGTAGTGTGACTATATTTGCTTTTTATTCAATAAAAACTACTGTTTAATAAAAGTAAAGTCTGTTGCGAATTGTAGACATGCTGCGGCCTTTCACTGCAGATTTCATCCATTGCAATGCAAATGTTGAAATCTGCACCGTAATCTGCAATGAAATCCCCATATAACACATGTAGTATGCTGGTTCAACAGCATTACATTTACATGAAGTGGGAATATAGCCAAAGGCCCCTTTCAGATGAGCGAGTTCCACGCATCGGACTGGCAGCGTTAGTATGGGGCAGCTCCCATCCTGACCTCCCAACACTGACGGGTCGCATAGCATTATATTGATTTATGATGCTATGTAACCCTTAGAGGTCTTAGGACAGCATTATGTCAGTGTTATCTAATACATTCCACAACTGTAAGGGTAACATAGTATCATAAATCAATATACACTGCGTGCAGAATTATTAGGCAAATGAGTATTTTGACCACATCATCCTCTTTATGCATGTTGTCTTACTCCAAGCTGTATAGGCTCGAAAGCCTACTACCAATTAAGCATATTAGGTGATGTGCATCTCTGTAATGAGAAGGGGTGTGGTCTAATGACATCAACACCGTATATTAGGTGTGCATAATTATTAGGCAACTTCCTTTCCTTTGGCAAAATGGGTCAAAAGAAGGACTTGACAGGCTCAGAAAAGTCAAAAATAGTGAGATATCTTGCCGAGGGATGCAGCACTCTTAAAATTGCAAAGCTTCTGAAGCGTGATCATCGAACAATCAAGCGTTTCATTCAAAATAGTCAACAGGGTCGCAAGAAGCGTGTGGAAAAACCAAGGCGCAAAATAACTGCCCATGAACTGAGAAAAGTCAAGCGTGCAGCTGCCAAGATGCCACTTGCCACCAGTTTGGCCATATTTTAGAGCTGAAACATCACTGGAGTGCCCAAAAGCACAAGATGTGCAATACTCAGAGACATGGTCAAGGTAAGAAAGGCTGAAAGATGACCACCACTGAACAAGACACACAAGCTGAAACGTCAAGACTGGGCCAAGAAATATCTCAAGACTGATTTTTCTAAGGTTTTATGGACTGATGAAATGAGAGTGAGTCTTGATGGGCCAGATGGATGGGCCCGTGGCTGGATTGGTAAAGGGCAGAGAGCTCCAGTCTGACTCAGACGCCAGCAAGGTGGAGGTGGAGTACTGGTTTGGACTGGTATCATCAAAGATGAGCTTGTGGGGCCTTTTCGGGTTGAGGATGGAGTCAAGCTCAACTCCCAGTCCTACTGCCAGTTTCTGGAAGACACCTTCTTCAAGCAGTGGTACAGGAAGAAGTCTGCATCCTTCAAGAAAAACATGATTTTCATGCAGGACAATGCTCCATCACACGCGTCCAAGTACTCCACAGCGTGGCTGGCAAGAAAGGGTATAAAAGAAGAAAATCTAATGACATGGCCTCCTTGTTCACCTGATCTGAACCCCATTGAGAACCTGTGGTCCATCATCAAATGTGAGATTTACAAGGAGGGAAAACAGTACACCTCTCTGAACAGTGTCTGGGAGGCTGTGGTTGCTGCTGCACGCAATGTTGATGGTGAACAGATCAAAACACTGACAGAATCCATGGATGGCAGGCTTTTGAGTGTCCTTGCAAAGAAAGGTGGCTATATTGGTCACTGATTTGTTTTTGTTTTGTTTTTGAATGTCAGAAATGTATATTTGTGAATGTTAAGATGTTATATTGGTTTCACTAGTAAAAATAAATAATTTAAATGGGTATATATTTGTTTTTTGTTAAGTTGCCTAATAATTATGCACAGTAATAGTCACCTGCACACACAGATATCCCCCTAAAATAGCAAAAACTAAAAACAAACTATAAACTACTTCCAAAAATATTCAGCTTTGATATTAATGAGTTTTTTGGGTTCATTGAGAACATGGTTGTTGTTCAATAATAAAATGAATCCTCAAAAATACAACTTGCCTAATAATTCTGCACTCCCTGTAATGTTATGTGACCCCCTCAGTGCTGGGAGGTCAGGTGGGAGCTGCTGCATACTCACGCTGCAAGTCTGATGCGTGGAACTCGCTCATCTTAAAGGGGCCAAAAAAGCAGCATCCATCATCTGAGGAGCCTTAAACTAAATAGGCCCCATGCACACAACTCTCCGGGTGTTGTATGGTTAACTTGACCACTGTACCACCCAGTAAGCTATCCGCTTTTCTCTACCTCAAGGTGAAATCACTTCACATCTTGACAATATAAAAACCTATATGTATTATTTTAAGTGCTCATTCTACTATTATGTGTACAGTAAAAGTCCTATATTAGCACCTTCAGAAAATACTGATAATCCTGCTTACACCAAAAATTTCATGCCAAGTTATCTGAAGCGCCTAACTATTGGCAGCTCCACAAAGAGCTTCAGTGGTCCCAGACAGAAGTTCATGTTGGCATCTGAAGATTATAGGAAAGTTTCCAAGATAGCATTGCTGTTAAAAGGATTCTGACTGATCTAGAAGGACACAATATTTTTCTTCCCTGCAACAGTAGAAATATTTTGGTTACTATACCTTCTGTAACATGTGAAACTAATTATATCACGAGGTATATGAAGACTGTAAATGCTCATCCTGATAATCGGCCCATGTAAAGGTCCTGCGATCACCCAATGAATAAGCAAACTCTTGTTCATCAGGTCAAATAATTGTATATGCTTCAAACAAAGAATCTGTATGGGCATGAGTGACTGCAGTGGCCATCACTCATCCCATACAGTGGAGGTGGCTCACAACTCCTCTGATGAGAAGGCAATGATTGGGAGGATACAGTTTTGTCCCGATCACTGCCTGCTCAGTCGGCACATGTAAATAAGCCATTAGTCACAATGCAAGAGTAACAGCTCAGATGTCTGTAACATGTCACCTGGAAGTACAGCTTAGCCTAAATGAGGTATCTGTATCTAAAACATTTCCTATGTAAAAGAAGCTGATTGCAGGCTCAGCCTAAATGAAGTCTCTATATCTAGAAAAATTTTCATATAAGGAACCTGGAAGCAGAGATTAGCCTATATGAAATCTTTTTATGTACATCATGTTTCATGTGAAGAATCCGGAAACAGGTTTTTAGCCTGTGTGAAGACTCTGATGATAAAGTTCAGATCTCTGAATGAAACATTTTGCACAATCACAGTAAGGGAACGTGCAGTCAACCTGGTGAGTCTGAGGATGAGCCACGAGGCCGGCTTTTTTGCTGAAGCCTTTCCCATAATCAAAGCACAGATATGGCTTTTCCCGAACATGAATTTTCTGATGTCTCTTCAGATGAGTTTTCTGTATGAAAGACTTCCCACAACGAGGACAAACATGAGGCTTCTCCCCGGTATGAATTTTGTGATGACGAACAAGCACTGATCTATGACTGAAGCATTTCCCACAGTCTGGACATGGATAGGGTTTCTCTCCTGTATGAAGTCTCTGATGATAAATTAGATCAGACTTCTGGACAAAACACTTCCAGCATTCAGAACATACGAACGGCTTCTCCCCAGAGTGAATTTTCTGGTGCCTGACCAGCACCGATTTATGTGTGAAACTTTTACTACACTCAGAGCAGGAATATGGTTTCTCTGCAACATGACTCTTCAGATGAGAAACTAGATTGACTTTTTTGCTGAAACATTTGCCACATTCAGGACAGGGGAACATATCATTTTCTCTTTGAGGTGCGCCAGGTAGAATTATATTACATTTTTCTGAAAAAAAAGGATCAGATGATAGCTCTGAGCTGTGAAACGCTGGATAAATAAACGAGATGTTATTTCCTGGGGAAACTTGTATATTGTTCTTATCTTCTATTTCATAATCTGTAGATAAAAAAAGACATCCCTCCACAGTATTCTGGACAGTCACACCAGCTGCTGTGGAGAGAAGAACATTTGTAGAAAACACAAGCAGTCAGTAAGCATTGCATCTTTCCATACATACTGCATTATATACAGTTAGGTCCATATATATTTGGACAGAGACAACATATTTCAAATTTTTGTTCTGTACATTACCACAATGGATTTTGAACAAAACAATTCAGATGCAATTGAAGTTCAGACTTTCAGCTTTAATTCAGTGGGTTGAACAAAATGAATAAAATGTGAGGAACTAAAGCATTTTTTTAACTCAATCCCTTCATGTCAGGGGATCAAAAGTAATTGGACAAATTAAATAATTGTAAATAAAATGTTAATGTTGGCAATGACTGTCTGAAGTCTTGAACTCATGGACATCACTTGACGCTGTATTCTGTATTTCCTCCTTTTTAATGCTCTGCCAGGCCTTTACTGCAGCAGTTTTCAGTTTGTTTGTTTGTTGCCCTTTCTGTCTGAAGTGTAGTCTGTCACAGAGGAGGTAAAGGAGTAAACACCACACGGACAACCAGGGGTAGAGGGAAAAGCCACTAGGCCTTAACGCTAGGGAAGGGTCACCACCTAAAGAACCCTACTCCTGGCCCTGACTCCTAACCGTATGGGCACCCCTTGAAGGTAGAAATGCCCATACACAGTAACCTGGAGACCCTGACGAGCCCTAAAGATATTGGCAGGGTTGAGACAACTGTTCCTTCCAAGATGAAGGAACAAGCGTCTCCCTGAGGCCTAGTAACCACAACCAAGGGGAAAAGACAAAATACAAACAAGCGAGACACTTCTGTTGTAGAAGGATGAGCTTTTTCCAAAACAAAATTAAGCAATCTACCGCATAGTCAGAAGGGTGGGGTCAGACTATAAAGGGTAGTCTGAATCAAGAGAAATCAAGGAGGCGGTTAGATTCCTCCACGCTCAGCCAGTCTCCTTGATCTCCTGACATCAGTCACTTGAGGGACCATGACATAGTCTTTAACAAGTGAAATGCATGCTCTATTGGGTTCAGATGAAGTGACTGACTTGGCCATTCAAAAATATTCCACTTCTTTGCTGTAATAAACTCCTGGGTTGCTTTGGCTTTATGTTTTGGGTCATTGTCCATCTGTATTATGAAACGCCGACCAATCAGTTTGGCTGCATTTGAGCACACAGTATGTCTCTGAAAACCCCAGAATTCATCCGGCTGCTTCTGTCCTGTGTTGCATCATCAATAAACACTAGGGACCCAGTGCCTCTGGCAGCCATGCATGCCCAAGCCATCCCACTGCCTCCGCCCAGATTTACAGATGATGTGGTATGCTTTGGATCATGAGCTGTACCATGCCTTCGCCATACTTTTTTCTTTCCATCATTCTGGTAGAGGTTGATCTTGGTTTCATCTGTCCAAAGAATGTTGTTCCAGAAGTGTTCTGTTTTTTTAAGATGTTTTTTTTTTTAGCAAAGTCCAATCTAGCCTTCTTATTCTTGAGGCTTATGAGTGGCTTGCACTGTGCAGTGAACCCTCTGTATTTACTTTCATGCAGTCTTCTCTTTATGGTAGATTTGGATATTGATATGCCTATATCCTTGAGAGTGTTGTTCACTTGGTTGGCTGTTGTGAAGGGGTTTCTCTTTACCATGGTAATTATTCTGCGATCATCCACCACTGTTGTCTTCCATGGGCATCCAGGTCTTTTTGTATTGTTGAGGTCACCAGTGCTTTCTTTCTCAGGATGTACCAAACTGTAGACTTTGCCACTCCTAATAGTGTAGCAATTTCTCGGATGGATTTTTTCTGTTTTCGCAGATGAAGGATGGCTTGTTTCACCTGCATGGAGAGCTCCTTTGACCGCATGTTTACTTCTCTGCAAAATCTTCAAAATGCAAGCACCACACCTCAAATCAACTCTAGGCCTTTTATGTGCTTAATTGAGAATGAAATAATGAATGAATTGCCCACACCTGCCCATGAAACAGCCTTTGAGTCAATTGTCCAATTACGTTTGGTCCCTTTAAAAACAGGGTGCCACATGTAAAGGAGCTGAAACTCCTAAACCCTTCATCCAATTTTAATGTAGATACCCTCAAATGAAAGCTAAAAGTCAGGACTTTATGTCCATTATATAACTATAACTTGAATATATTTTAGTAAACTGGTAATAAAAACAAAATTTGTGTCAGTGTCCAAATATATATGGACCTAACTTTACGAGTGCGTGTTTGATAAATCATGTGTTCATAGAACTTCTGGTTCCCGGCTTGTTTAATTTCGTCTGGGGTTTGGACGGGGTCACGTGCACTGCTGCAGCCAATGACTGTCCTGTTGGGTCATGTACCACTTGGGCACATGTCACTTCTGAAGCCAGTAATTGGCCGCAGCAACAGCAAACAACACAACATCCAAACTCAAGACGGAAGTAAACCAGTTTGCCAAGTGAGTATGATTTTTTACATTAGGTACCACGTGCTACAGGGGCTAATTAAAAATGCCCATAATCCTGTAAAATTTCTTTATGGACGTGGCTTATTTAGGACTTTAGGATGGAGTGTTTTTTTTTTTTTTAACTCAGCATTTCAAAAACCATAACTTTTTATTTTTTCCTCAATATAGCCATGTGAGGGTTTACTTTTTGCAAGACTAATTGCACATTAAATGGCACCATTCTGGGGTACTTATAGTGTACTGTATAACTTTTATTATTTTTATTTTATAGCATGCACCATGCTGTATTAATGACATAGCAACATTATACTCTGGGTCAGTGCGATTATGAAGATACCAAACTTATAAACTTTTTTCTCAGCTTTTCCTAAGCCAGTGATGACACATTCATCTATTATCATCTATAGGTGGCCTAGGAGCAGCTCAGCCTCGGAGAAGTGAATGGCGCTGAGCGCGATACCAAGCACTGCCACTATACAATATAAGGCTCTGTGCTTGGTAAGCAGGTATAGGAATGCCTATACCTTCTCAAACAACTGAAAGGAGGGATTCCCAGGTGTTGGACCTCCACTGATCAGATACTGATGACCCATGCAGAGGATAGGGCCTCAGTATTAAAATCTCAGAAAGCCCAATTTAAAGGGGTTTTCCGGTTTGCATCAATATCCTTTAAAATGATGATTTAGGAAGGTAGCTTTACTTTTTAATGTATTTCTTTTAATTTTATTGTCCATATTTTCCGTTCAGAGTTGAGATCACACAACCATGTCCATGAAGCTATTTATTTCCTGTGACATTATGTCCACGGGTGTGTCAAAACAGCAACAGGGGCAGTGGTAGTTAAATGTCTATGTAACTAGCTGGGAGGGAGGAACTATAAGCTAGCCAGGCGTTTTTATGGGCGGTGCTGCAGCTGTGGCAGAAAAAGGAGAAGTGCATCATGGGTTTGGTTGGATACAGGAAAAGGAAGTGCTACATACAGGATGTACAAAAAACAGAGTGATATGTTTACATGGCGAAAACAGGACAAGAGAGTTCAAATTGTAACTACATGAGCATATCTGTTAAAAAGCATAGTAATCTCAGAATACCACTTTAACTCTTTCGCTACCAGAGCCATACATGTACGGCAATGGAGCGATGTGCGAACATGGCCGGCAAGTGTCTGCTGTTTCAAACAGCAGAGACCTGCGGCTAATTACTGTGACCGGCAATAATGTTGATTGCGGTAATTAAAGGCTTTAGATGCAGTGATCAAGTGAGATCACGGCATCTAAATGCGCTAAATCACGGCATCTAAATGCGCTTCCTACGGCCACTCCCTGTGGCCAATGGGGCTGTCGGTAGTTGTTCTGAATGCTATCAGCCTTGCAGACCAGGCTGATAGTATTCATGCTACAATTCTTATTTTGGACACTAAATAGCAGACCAACATAAGTCATTTTAAAAATCCGATTGTACAAAATAAAAACACTTAATTTATAGGCTCATATATGAGCTTTAAAATCATTACAAAAATTTTTAAACAAATGTAAAAAAATAAATATATAAAACGTTTAATCACTTAAGGACCACAGGTTTATACCCCCCTAAAGACCAGGCCCTTTTTTACAAATCGGCACTCCACAACTTTAGCGGTTTATTGTTCGGTCATGCAACTTACCACCCAAATTAATTTTACCTCCTTTTCTTCTCACTAATAGAGCTTTCATTTGGTGGTATTTCATTGCTGCTGACATTTTTACTTTTTTTGTTATTAATCGAAATTTAACGATTTTTTTGCAAAAAAATGACATTTTTCACTTTCAGTTGTAAAATTTTGCAAAAAAAACGAGATCCATATATAAAATTTGCTCTAAATTTATTGTTCTACATGTCTTTGATAAAAAAAAAATGTTTGGGTAAAAAAAAAAAATGGTTTGGGTAAAAGTTATAGCGTTTACAAACTATGGTACAAAAATGTGAATTTCCGCTTTTTGAAGCAGCTCTGACTTTGTGAGCACCTGTCATGTTTCCTGAGGTTCTACAATGGCCAGACAGTACAAACACCCCACAAATGACCCCATTTCGGAAAGTAGACACCCTAAGGTATTCGCTGATGGGCATAGTGAGTTCATAGAACTTTTTATTTTTTGTCACAAGTTAGCGGAAAATGATGATTTTTTTTATTTTTTTTTTTTTCTTACAAAGTCTCATATTCCACTAACTTGTGACAAAAAATAAAAAGTTCTATGAACTCACTATGCCCATCACAAAATACCTTGGGGTCTCTTCTTTCCAAAATGGGGTCACTTGTGGGGTAGTTCTACTGCCCTGGCATTCTAGGGGCCCAAATGTGTGGTAAGGAGTTTGAAATCAAATTCTGTAAAAAATGACCAGTGAAATCCGAAAGGTGCTCTTTGGAATATGGGACCCTTTGCCCACCTAGGCTGCAAAAAAGTGTCACACATCTGGTATCTCTGTATTCAGGAGAAGTTGAGGAATGTGTTTTGGGGTGTCTTTTTACATATACCCATGCTGGGTGAGATAAATATCTTGGTCAAATGCCAACTTTGTATAAAAAAATGGGAAAAGTTGTCATTTGCCAAGATATTTCTCTCACCCAGCATGGGTATATGTAAAATGACACCCCAAAACACATTCCCCAACTTCTCCTGAGTACGGAGATACCAGATGTGTGACACTTTTTTGCAGCCTAGGTGGGCAAAGGGGCCCATATTCCAAAGAGCACCTTTCGGATTTCACTGGTCATTTTTTACAGAATTTGATTTCAAACTCCTTACCACACATTTGGGCCCCTAGAATGCCAGGGCAGTATAACTACCCCACAAGTGAACCCATTTTGGAAAGAAGAGACCCCAAGGTATTCGCTGATGGGCATAGTGAGTTCATGGAAGTTTTTATTTTTTGTCACAAGTTAGTGGAATATGAGACTTTGTATGAAAAAAAAAAAAAAAAAAAAAAATCATCATTTTCCACTAACTTGTGCCAAAAAATAAAAAATTCTAGGAACTCGCCATGCCCCTCACGGAATACCTTGGGGTGTCTTCTTTCCAAAATGGGGTCACTTGTGGGGTAGTTATACTGCCCTGGCATTTTCCAGGGGCCCAAATGTGTGGTAAGTAGGTAAATGACCTGTGAAATCCGAAAGGTGCTCTTTGGAATATGGGCCCCTTTGCCCACCTAGGCTGCAAAAAAGTGTCACACATCTGGTATCTCCGTACTCAGGAGAAGTTAGGGAATGTGTTTTGCGGTGTCATTTTACATATACCCATGCTGGGTGAGAGAAATATCTTGGCAAAAGACAACTTTTCCCATTTTTTTTATACAAAGTTGGCATTTGACCAAGATATTTCTCTCCCCCAGCATGGGTATATGTAAAATGACACCCCAAAACACATTCCCCAACTTCTCCTGAGTACGGCGATACCAGATGTGTGACACTTTTTTGCAGCCTAGATGCGCAAAGGTGCCCAAATTCCTTTTAGGAGGGCATTTTTAGACATTTGGATACCAGACTTCTTCTCATGCTTTGGGGCCCCTAGAATGCCAGGGCAGTATAAATACCCCACATGTGACCCCATTTTGGAAAGAAGACACCCCAAGGTATTCAATGAGGGGCATGGCGAGTTCATAGAAATTTTGTTTATTTGCACAAGTTAGCGGAAATTGATATTTTTTATTTTTTTCTCACAAAGTCTCCCTTTCCGCTAACTTGGGACAAAAATTTCAATCTTTCATGGACTCAATATGCCCCTCACGGAATACCTGGGGGTGTCTTCTTTCCGAAATGGGGTCACATGTGGGGTATTTATACTGCCCTGGCATTCTAGGGGCCCTAAAGCGTGAGAAGAAGTCTGGAATATAAATGTCTAAAAAATTTTACGCATTTGGATTCCGTGAGGGGTATGGTGAGTTCATGTGAGATTTTATTTTTTGACACAAGTTAGTGGAATATGAGACTTTGTAAGAAAAAAAAAAAATAAATTCCGCTAACTTGGGCCAAAAAAATGTCTGAATGGAGCCTTACAGGGGGGTGATCAATGACAGGGGGGTGATCAGGGAGTCTATATGGGGTGATCACCCCCCTGTCATTGATCACCCCCCTATAAGGCTCCATTCAGATGTCCGTATGTGTTTTGCGGATCCGATCCATGTATCCGTGGATCCGTAAAAATCATACAGACATCTGAATGCAGCCTGACAGGGGGGGTGATCAATGACAGGGGGGTGATCAGGGAGTCTATATGGGGTAATCACCCCCCCTGGAAGGCTCCAGGGAGACGCCTGTATGTGTTTTGCGGATCCGATCCATCTATCAGTGGATCCGTAAAAATCATGCGGACGTCTGAATGGAGCTTTACAGGGGGGTGATCAATGACAGGGGGGTAATCAATGACAGGGGGGTGATCAGGGAGTCTATATGGGGTGATCACCACAGTCATTGATCATGCCCCTGTAAGGCTCCATTCAGACGTCCGTATGCGTTTTGCGGATCCGATCCATCTATCAGTGGATCCGTAAAAATCATGCAGACGTCTGAATGGAGCTTTACAGGGGGTTATCAATGACAGGGGGGTAATCAATGATAGGGGGGTGATCAGGGAGTCTATATGGGGTGATCACCACAGTCATTGATCACGCCCCTGTAAGGCTCCATTCAGACGTCCGTATGCGTTTTGCGGATCCGATCCATCTATCAGTGGATCCATAAAAATCATGCGGACGTCTGAATGGAGCTTTACAGGGGTGTGATCAATGACAGGGGGGTGATCAATGACAGGGGGGTGATCAGGGAGTCTATATGGGGTGATCACCACAGTCATTGATCATGCCCCTGTAAGGCTCCATTCAGATGTCCGTATGTGTTTTGCGGATCTGATCCATGTATCCGTGGATCCGTAAAAATCATACGGACATCTGAATGCAGCCTGACAGGGGGGGTGATCAATGACAGGGGGGTGATCAGGGAGTCTATATGGGGTGATCACCCCCCCTGGAAGGCTCCAGGGAGACGCCTGTATGTGTTTTGCGGATCCGATCCATCTATCAGTGGATCCGTAAAAATCATGCGGACGTCTGAATGGAGCTTTACAGGGGTGTGATCAATGACAGGGGTGTAATCAATGACAGGGGGTGATCAGGGAGTCTATATGGGGTGATCACCACAGTCATTGATCACGCCCCTGTAAGGCTCCATTCAGACGTCCGTGTGCGTTTTGTGGATCCGATCCATCTATCAGTGGATCCGTAAAAATCATGCGGACATCTGAATGGAGCTTTACAGGGGTGTGATCAATGACAGGGGTGTAATCAATGACAGGGGGTGATCAGGGAGTCTATATGGGGTGATCACCACAGTCATTGATCACGCCCCTGTAAGGCTCCATTCAGACGTCCGTGTGCGTTTTGCGGATCCGATCCATCTATCAGTGGATCCGTAAAAATCATGCGGACATCTGAATGGAGCTTTACAGGGGTGTGATCAATGACAGGGTGGTAATCAATGACAGGGGAGTGATCAGGGAGTCTATATGGGGTGATCAGGGGCTAATAAGGGGTTAATAAGTGACGGGGGGGGTGTAGTGTAGTGTAGTGGTGCTTGGTGCTACTTTACTGAGCTACCTGTGTCCTCTGGTGGTCGATCCAAACAAAGGGGACCACCAGAGGAGCAGGTATATTAGACGCTGTTATCAAAACAGCGTCTAATATACCTGTTAGGGGTTAAAAAAAATCAGATCTCCAGCCTGCCAGCGAACGATCGCCGCTGGCAGGCTGGAGATCAACTCTCTTACCTTCCGTTCCTGTGAGCGCGCGCGCCTGTGTGCGCGCGTTCACAGGAAATCTCGGCTCACGCGAGATGACGCCAATCGGCGTTAGTGTGACCTGGGAGCGCCGCAGAAATGACGCCTTTCGGCGTTAGCGTGACGGTAAGTGGTTAAATCACCCCCCTTTCCGTATAATAAAAAAAATACCTAAATAACAATAAATCTAAACATCCTGGGTATCACCACAAACGAAAACGACCATACTATTAAAATATTTTAAAAAATCAAATACGGTGAATGGCATAACAGAAAAAAGGGTCAAAATGGCAGATTTGCAATTTTTTTATCGCTTCGCTTACCCCAAAAATTGCTATAAAATGTGATCAAAAAGTCACACATACTCCAAAATGGTATCAATAAAAACTATAGATTGTCCCGCAAAAAATGAGACCCTATACAGCTCAGTAGACATAAGTATAAAAGAGTTATGGGGGTCAGAATATGGTGATGTAAAAAAGTTTTTTGTTTTATTTTCAAAGTCTAAATTAATTTTTACACTATTTAGACACATAAAACCTATACATATGGGGTATCGTTGTAATCGTACTGACCCAGAGAATGAAGGGCATGGGTCAGTTTTGCCGCAAACGAAACACCGTGGGGAAAAAAAACGTGGAGGAATTGCGTTTTTTCCCCGATTCCACCCCATTTGGAATTTTTTAACTGCTTCCTACTACAATGTATGCCATAATTAATGGTGGCATTAGAAAGTACAACTTGCAGACACAAGAAAAGAAACACCATATACAAGGCTGCACCTCTAATTATAAAAATATATAATTTATTAGAAAACACAAAGCCCAAACATTAAAATCATTGTATACAATTACAGTACCATGTGTGGACTAAACATATGTCCAACACACTTGCCTACAACAGCCAGTTTCTAGGTAGAAACATACGTATGCAGCCAAAAATTATACATTATACACAAGTAGAGCACCAAAAAATGTAATACTTATCATATAAGATAATCAGCAAGTATGGTGTGTAGGTCAAAATACGCCCCAAGTGTATCGCCAGGTCAAACTGGCTTCCTCAGTGGTCCATAAGTCAGAGCAAATGTGCCCAGTATAAATACATGAATCCATAATGAGTAAACGAGTGTCACCTGTTAGAAGCAAGGGGATGGATGGTAAAACCACACTGATGTTCCCGATGCAGGACCCATATCCTTACATCTTTACACGATGGCGCCGTCTAGTTTAGATCAGCGCCCCGAGAGTACCATCAGCGCATTTTGGTTTTTACATTTATTTTTAACAGGTGACACTCATTTACTCATTATAGATTCATGTATTTATACTGGGCACATTTGCTCTGACTTATGGACCCCTGAGGAAGCCAGTTTCACCTGGCGATATGCGTGGGCCATATTTTGACCTACATACCATGTTTGCTGATTGTCTTGTATGATAAGTATTGCATTTTTTGGTGCTCTACTTGTGAATAATGTATCATTATTGGCGGCATACGTATGTTTCTACCTAGAAACTGGTTGTTGTAGGCATGTGTGTTGGACATATCTTTAGTCCACACACGGTACTGTAATTGTATACAATGATTTTAATGTTTGGGCTTTGTGTTTTCTAATAAATTATATATTTTTACAATTAGATGTGCAGCCTTGTATATGGCGTTTCTTTTCTTGTGTCTACATGGTTGTGTTTTAATACCGTGGCTTGCACTCTATGTGGTTTACTTGGTGTGCCCCCTAATCTAAGTTCTTTGTCAGAAAGTACAACTTGTCCATCAAAAAATAAGCCCTCATACAGCTATGTGAACGGAAATCTAAAAAAAGTTATGGCTCAAGGAAATTAGGGAAGAAAAATGAAAACGAAAAAACGAAAACAAAAAGCAAAAACCTTCCTCTTATACCCTTTAACCAAAGGGTATAAGAGGATTTTAAAACTGATGGCTTATTCTCAGGTTAGGCTATCAATATGTGATTGGCGAGAGTCCAACAACTTGCCATCCAACTGCTCCGCAGTAGCTCCAGCACCAGAACTACACAGTTGTTCACTATGCAGTAGAAGAAGCTGGTTACTGCAGCACTGCTTCCATTCACTCCAATGGCTCTACCTCCTAAGGAGAGGCCATCAATATTAAAATCATGGAATGACCCTTTAACTCCTTAAGGACACAGCCTTATTTCACCTTAGGGACCAGGCCATTTTTTGCAAATCTGACCAGTGTCACTTTAAGTGGTGATAACTTTAAAACGCTTTGACTTATCCAGGCCATTCTGAGACTGTTTTTTCGTCACATATTGTACTTCATGACACTGGTAAAATTGAGTCAAAAAAATGCATTTTTATTTATTAAAAAAAAATACCCAAATTATCAAAAAGTTGTAAAAAATTGCAAATTTCCAAGTTTCAATTTCTCTACTTCTATAATACTTAGTAATACCTCCAAAAATAGTTATTACTTTACATTCCCCATATGTCTACTTCATGTTTGGATCATTTTGGGAATGATATTTTATTTTTTGGGGATGTTACAAGGCTTAGAAGTTTAGAAGCAAATCTTGAACTTTTTCAGAAATTTTCAAAAACCAAATTTTTAGGGACCAGTTCAGGTCTGAAGTCACTTTGTGAGGCTTACATAATAGAAACCACCCAAAAATGACCCCATTTTAGAAACTACACCCCTCAAGGTATTCTAAACTGATTTTACAAACGTTGTTAACCCTTTAGGTGTTGCACAGGAGTTATTGGCAAATAGGAATGAAATTTGAGAATTTAAATTTTTTGGCAAATTTTCCATTTTAATTTAATTTTTCCAGTAACAAAGCAAGGGTTAACAGCCAAACAAAATGCTATATTTATTGCCCCGATTCTGTAGTTTGCAGAAACACCCCATATGTGGCCGTAAACTACTGTACGGGCATACAGTAGGGCGTAGAGGGAAAGGTGTGCCGTATGGTTTTTGGAAGGCAGATTTTGCTGGACTGGTTAATTTGAAGCCCCCCTGATGCACCCCTAGAGATGGACACTACGGGATAAGGTGGCAGTTTTGTTGGGACTATTTTTAGGGTACATATGATTTTTGGTTTATCTATATTACATTTTTGTGAGGCAAGGTTACCAGAAATAGAAAATCTAAAATTTCATCTCCATTTGCCAATAACTCTTGTGGAACACCTAAAGGGTTAACGACGTTTGTAAAATCAGTTTTGGATACCTTGAGGGGTGTAGTTTCTTAGATGGGGTCGCTTTTATGGAGTTTTTACTCTAGGGGTGCATCAGGGGGGCTTCAAATGGGACAAATGTGCCAAAAAAAAAGGCCATCAAAATCTGCCTTCCAGAAACCATACGGCGTTCCTTTCCTTCTGCGCCCTGCCGTTTGGTCATACAGCAGTTTACGACCACATATGGGGTGTTTCTGTAAACTGCAGTATGAGGGTAATAAATATTAAGTTTTGTTTGGCTGTTAACCCTTACTTTGTTTTTGGAAAAAAACGGATTAAAATGGAAAATTTGCCCAAAAAATTGCTTTTTTGGCACAGTTTTTTTTATTTTTTATCGTGTTCATCTAAGGGGTTAGGGGGGGGATATTTTTATAGAGCAGATTCTTACGGACGCAGCAATAATATGTCTACTTTTTTTATTTTATTTATGTTTTACACTATATTATCTTTTTATAAACAAAAAAATAATAATTTTAGTATCTCCATAGTCTAAGAGTCATTTTTCTAGTTTTTAGTCGATTATCGTAGGTAGGGGCTAATTTTTTTTTTGCAGGATGAGAGGACGGTTTTATTGCCACTATTTTGGGGGGGTATATGACTTTTTGATCGCTTGCTATTACAATTTTTGTGATGTAAAGTGACAAAAGATGAAAATTACTCTTACCGGTAATTGGATTTTCCTTTAGCCTCCACAAGGTGGAGGGTTATCCCGCCTTCTTTAGGGACAGGAAATTGTTTTCGAGACAAGCCAATAAAGGGCCCCCTCCCTCTTACCTTGCCAGTTAGTAACCTAGTACTCAGAGATAGATGCAAAACAATCTAAATTTAATAAGGTATATAACATCAACAATATAAACAGTATCGCTCAATATAGAAGGTCAGGATCTTTTCTCCTGAGGGTAATGGAACCAAATGTCACATAATCGAATATATCCCCCTTTTTCTTTTTTTTTTTTTTTTTTTTTTTTAGGGGGGTAAATTCTGTTGTGGAGGCTAAAGGAAAATCCAATTACCGGTAAGAGTAATTTTCATCTTTTCCCCGAGCCTCCACAACGGCACTACGTGGAGGAATAACATAGGAGACATGATCAGGGTGGGACAACTGCCGACAGGACTTTGCGTCCAAAGGATAAGTCTCTATTTGTAGAGACGTCCAATTTATAATATATAAAAAGGTGCCAGGATTGGACCATGTGGCTGCCCGACATATTTCTTCTATCGAGGCCGAGGCCCCTTCAGCCCAGGATGTGGCCAATGCCCTGGTAGAGTGGGCTTTCAATAAAGGTGGAGGAGCAACCCCTTCCATCTCGTAGGCTAGAACAATGCAGGCCTTGATCCATCTAGAGATGGAAGTCTTGCTAGCTGCCTGGCCCCGATGCAGACCGAGATACTGTACAAGTAGCTGGTTGGATTTTCTTAGATCCTTCGTAGCCTCCATTTACTGTAGGACGCATCTCCTAACGTCCAGGTTGTGAAACAGTTTTTCCTTCTCTGAGGTCGCCTAGGAACAAAAGGAGGGAAGAGTAACTTCCTGTTGACAGTGGAATTTAGTTACAACCTTAGGAAGAAATTCAGGAGCATGTTTTAATATGATTCTATCCTCCAGAATCATAAGATAAGGAGGTAGGATGGAAAAGGCCTGGATCTCCCCTAGTCTTCTTGCTGTAGTGATGGCTAACAAAAAAACTGTCTTGAGAGTCAATGTTCTCAAGGAGATTTCTGTTATAGGTTCAAAGGGCGGATACATTAGTCTGGATAGTACCAGATTTAAATCCCAGGGCGGGACTGAAGACCTTAATTTTGGGCGGATTCTACTTGCCCCCTAAGGAACCTTTTGATAACATTTATGTCCGTTAGTTTGCTGTTTAAAAATGCACTTAGCTGCTACCTGGACTTTTAAGGTACAAACCAGATTTCCAAAAAGTTGGGACACTATACAAATCGTGAATAAAAACTGAATGCAATGATGTGGAGGTGCCAACTTCTAATATTTTATTCAGAATAGAACATAAATCACGGAACAAAAGTCTAAACTGAGAAAATGTACCATTTTAAGGGAAAAAATATGTTGAATCAGAATTTCATGGTGTCAACAAATCCCCAAAAAGTTGGGACAAGGCCATTTTCACCACTGTGTGGCATCTCCCCTTCTTCTTACAACACTCAACAGACGTCTGGGGACCGAGGAGACCAGTTTCTCAAGTTTAGAAATAGGAATGCTCTCCCATTCTTGTCTAATACAGGCCTCTAACTGTTCAATCGTCTTGGGCCTTCTTTGTTGTACCTTCCTCTTTATGATGTGCCAAATGTTCTCTATAGGTGAAAGATCTGGACTGCAGACTGGCCATTTCAGTACCCGGATCCTTCTCCTACGCAGCCATGATGGTGTGATTGATGCAGAATGTGGTCTGGCATTATCTTGTTGAAAAATGCAGAGTCTTCCCTGAAAGAGATGACGTCTGGATGGGAGCATATGTTGTTCTAGAACCTGAATATATTTTTCTGCATTGATGGTGCCTTTCCAGACATGCAAGCTGCCCATGCCACACGCACTCATGCAACCCCATACCATCAGAGATGCAGGCTTCTGAACTGAGCGTTGATAACAACTTGGGTTGTCCTTGTCCTCTGTGGTCCAGATGACATGGCGTCCCAGATTTCCAAAAAGAACTTCGAATCGTGACTCGTCTGACCACAGAACAGTCTTCCATTTTGCCACACTCCATTTTAAATGATCCCTGGCCCAGTGAAAACGCCTGAGCTTGTGGATCTTGCTTAGAAATGGCTTCTTCTTTGCACTGTAGAGTTTCAGCTGGAGATCACGGGCATCCAGTATGGTTTTACGGCCTTGACCCTTATGCACAGAGATTGTTCCAGATTCTCTGAATCTTCGGATGATGTTATGCACAGTTGATGATGATAGATGCAAAGTCTTTGCAATTTTTCGCTGGGTAACACCTTTCTGATATTGCTCCATTATCTTTCTGCGCAACATTGTGGGAATTGGTGATCCTCTACCCATCTTGGCTTCTGAGAGACACTGCCACTCTGAGAAGCTCTTTTTATACCCAATCATGTTGCCAATTGACCTAATTAGTGTTAATTGGTCTTCCAGCTCTCCGTTATGCTCAAATTTACTTTTTCCAGCCTCTTATTGTTACTTGTCCCAACTTTTTGGGGATTTGTTGCCACCGTGAAAATTGGAATCAACGTATTTTTCCTTTAAAATGATAAATTTACTCGGATTAAACGTTTGATCTGTCATCTACGTTCTATTACAAATAAAATATTGACATTTGCCATCTCCACATCATTGCATTCAGGTTTTATTCACAATTTGTTTAGTGTCCCAACTTTTTTGGAATCCGGTTTGTACTTCTGCCTGAAGGAAGTCCAGGATTAGCGCCACCTGTAGTTCTCCGGAAGGATCATATTTGCCGCTGCTAAACCGCAGAAAAGATTCCCAGGCTCTCAGATATATTCTTGATGTGACTGGTTTTCTACTTTGCAAAAGGGTGGATATTACTGCCTCTGAAAAACCTTTCCCTCTTAGCATACGACTTTCAGCCTCCAGGCTGTTAAGCGAAGCTGGGCGACTCTGGGATGAACAACTGGGCCCTGAAACAACAGATCCGGTCGAGGATGGAGGATCCAAAAGTCTTTCCCTGCTAGGTTCTTTAAGACTGGGAACCATGTTCTTCTGGGCCAGAACGGAGATATTAGTATGATCTGGGCATTCTCCTCTGTGATCTTGGCTAAGACCCTTTGTATCAGGGGAAATGGTAGAGCAGCTGCTGGGGCCAAGGTGTTGACAAGGCGTCCACTCTCAGGGGACGATCTAGAGCTGACAGGGAGAAAAAGTCCCTGACCTGTGTGTTCTTCCTTGTGGCAAACAGGTCGACACTTGGAGTGCCCCACTTGGAACAAATTTGGTTGAAGACCTGTTGGTTCAGAGTCCATTCTCCTGCTCGTGCTGAGGAAATCCGCCACTTGATTTTCTTTTCCCCTCACATGGGCTGCGGACAGAGATAGATTTTTCTCTGACCAACTTAGGATTTTCCCTGTCACCGAGGATAGAGAGCGACTTTTTGTTCCTCCCTGTTTGTTCAGGTAGGCCACAGTCGTTGAATTGTCCGATAGGATTTTTACATTCCTCAGGAGGATGAAAGGAGCGAAGGCTTTCAAGGCTTCCCACACCGCGGTCAGCTCTCTCAAGTTTGACGAGGCTTGTTGTAGGTGAGATCCCCATTAGACCCTGCTCCAACTGTTTTTCCATATGGGCTCCCCACCCCTGTTGGCTGGCGTCCGTAGTAATGACGACCTGATTCCATGCCACGCCTCGAGAGATTTGTTTGATTCGTCCACTAAGATAAGGATGTTTTTACACGAGATGGGATTTTTATCCTTTTGTTTAAGGAGGTTTGCTTTTTGTCTCAGTTCTTTAGAAGAAAGGCCTGAAGTGTTCTTGTATGGTACTGGGCCCATTTTACCGACGGGATTGTCGAAGTCATAAGACCCAGGATTGTCATTATATCCCGGAAAGAGGGAAGTTTCTGTCTTCGGAACTTCTCGGTGTTGGAAATCAAGGTGTCATGTTTTTGTTCTGGAAGAAAGGAGGTCATCAGCATTGAGTCCAGCAGAACTTCCGAAAATATACTTCTTCGTGAGGGAAGCAGACATGATTTTTCCCTGTTGACCATCCATCCTAGGCTGGTCAGGGTCTTCAGTATAATCTGAAGGTGACGAAGCAGCAGGTCTTCCGATGGGGCCGCGATCAAGAAGTCGTCCAGGTATGGGATGAATAAAATCTCTGCCAGATGAAAATATTTTGCCACTTCCGTCATGATTTTTGTGAACAGCCTCGGAGCGGAACTGAGGCCAAATGGAAGGACCTGGAACTGGTAATGACATAGAGATCCTTTGAACCATACCGCCATCCTCAAAAACTTCTGGTATTTTTTTCGGATTGGAACATGGTAATAGGCATCTGCCAGGACTAATGTTACCATGTAACAATCTTTTGGAAGGAGGTTGGTCACGGATTTTATCGTCTCCATTTTTAACTTTTTGTACACTATGTACTTGTTTAAGGTTTTCAAATGTATTATTGTTCGGAAGGAGCCGTTCGGTTTCCTTACAAGAAAGGTTGGTGAATAAAATCCTTCCTTCCGTTCTTCCACTGGTACAGGAACGATGGCCCTCTTTTCCAACAGGAGCGATATTTGTAGGTCCATTGCCTTCTGGTTTCCGCTTTTAATTTTGTGTTCTCCATATACCGGTCTGGTGGATAATGGCTGAACTCCAGACTGTATCTTTTTTCTATCACCTCTAGTACCCAGGGGCAGGCTTGGATATTTTCCCAGGCAGAGTGGCAAAAACTGAGCCTTCCCCCTACGGCCCTCCTGGCGTCATTGGGAGGATGTACGGGTGGACTTGTCGGGGTTAAACAAGAACCCATTTCCTTTTCCTCTGGTAGATTGCCATGACGGTCCTAAATCCTTCTTCTTTTGATCAAATCTACCACGTCTTTGGTGCTGAAAGGAACGCCTCTTGTAAAAAAAACTTTGATTCAGTGGGAAAGCCCTTTTTCCTATCCGATGACTTTTCTAAGATATCATCCAGAGCCGTGCCAAAAACTCTATCCCCTTCGCCTGGCAAAGAACAGAGCTTATTTTTTGACGACGTATCTCCTGACCAGGTAGGTAACCATATTGCTCTTCGTGAGGCGTTTGACTGTTCTGGCAGATAGTCTTACAATGTCTGCCGAAGCATCGGCAATAAAATTGGTAGCCTGCTTCAGTATAGGGATTGAAGCAAGGAAGTCTTCTCTAGGGGTGCCGGACTCAATATGTTCCTCTAGCTGTCCCAACCACAGAGACGGGGTTCTGGTGGTGTAGGTTGCAGAGATACCTGGTATCAATATAGCGGTGGAGGATTCCCATGTCTTTTTTAGGAGACTTTCACATTTTTTATCCATGGGATCCTTAAGAAGACCCAGATCTTCAAAGGGTAAGGCAGATTTTTTTTTAATCCTTGCCACGGGGGCACCCACTCTAGGAGTCTTATCCCAGGTGGCCGAGTCTTCTTCCGCAAACTGATATTTTCTTTTAAATATCTTAGAGGCGGATTGTCTCTTTTCAGGCTCTTTCCACTCAGTTTGGATTAAAGACTTAATATTAGCATGGACAGGAAAAATATGTGTTTTATTGTCCCCCAGAGCTGCAAACATCTGATCCTGTACAGATAGTGGCTCTTTTGCTTCTTCTAGATTAATGGTGGCTCTGATAGTTTTTAACAAGGATTTTGTCTCTTCCACTGAACACAGAGGTCGACCATAGGCGTCTTCCGAAATATCAGAGTCTGAACCGGATGAAATTTTTCCTTCATCTAGGTCAGAATCTTGCTCCATAATATGGGTGCTATAAGTGGAAGGTCTGGGCGGTATGGAAGATAGCTTTGCTTCTACAGCTGCCCCAACTTCTTCCTTAATCATGCTTCTCAGACTTTCCACCAGGGAAGGGGTTTCCTCTGAGACCACTTTGTCGCAATATTTCTGACATAAAGGTTTTTTATATGAGCCAGAGAGCATTTTCTTGCATATGGCACATCTTCTTTTGATGGACAGTTCCCTTTTTAGAGGTTTCTCTCCCATAGGAGACATAAAACGGCAGGAATAGTTTCATTTAAGAAATTTTTTCTCTTTTTTTTTATTATTTTTTTGGAACCGCCACCAAAAGAAAATGGGTGCAAGCTTAAACATAACTTAATAGTGCGTAAAAAACACCCCAAATACATAGAACAGGGAGGAGGCTTACCGGGCTAGAAGGCCTGGAGGTGTCTGTGGGCTTTTTGGGGGGAGTCTCCTTCGGCTTGCATCATTCTGGTTAGTCCTGGTTAGAGGAGCGCTTGGTAGCTGCACGAGGACGCCGGCAGCCCGCACTTCCTCTTCCTTAGTACTGCGGAGCTCCGCCCCTTCCTATGCGCCGAGCGGCCCCTTCTGATGACGCAATAACCCGCGTCACAGAGGCGCGCGGCAGCTATAGGAGGATTATGGGAGCGTTCCCAGGCCCAGGAACGCTCCCCCATGCCACACAGAGATGCCGGTTCCACAGGAACGCGGGGATACAGCCCGGGGTGACCAGCCTAAGCTGGGATTATACCTAAGGGAAGGAGGGACCACACTGCCGTATCCCACGATCCTTTCCCCTGCGACGGCCCTCCGGCAGCACCGGGTTAACAAACCTTAAGGCCGCGCGAATACTAGCTGGTGCACGAGTTCCCGACCTTCTGAGGGACAGGAAAACAACTGGCAAGGTAAGAGGGAGGGGGCCCTTTATTGTCTGGTCTCGAAAACTATTTCTTGTCCCTGAAGAAGGCGGGATAACCCTCCACGTAGTGCCGTTGTGGAGGCGTGGGGAAAAATACCTTTTTTTGCACAGTTTTTATTTTTTTACAGTGTTCATCCGAGGGGTTGGGGGGAGGGTATTTTTATAGAGCAGATTCTTACGGACGCGGCGATACCTAATATGTCTCCTTTTTTTTTATTTATGTTTTACACTATATTATATTTTTATAAACAAAAAAAAAACATTTTAGTATCTCCATAGTCTAAGAGTCATTTTATTTTTATTTTTTAGCCGATTATCTTAGGTAGGGGCTCATTTTTTGAGGGATGAGAGGACGGTTTTATTGGCACTATTTTGGGGGGCATATGACTTTTTGATCGCTTGCTATTACAATTTTTGTGAGCGTGTTCATCTGAGGAGTTAGGGGGGTATTTTATAGAGCAGATTATTAAGGACGCGGCAATACCTAATATGTCTACTTTTTTATTTTATTTTAGTTTTACTAAATAATTTTTTAATTTTTTTTTAGTTTTAGTGTCTCAAGTCTGAGAACCAGTTTTTTTATCCGATTGTCAGTGGCTAAATTGGGATATAAATTTACTACTCCATGGAAGTGTGGTACTCCCTAAAGCAACCGTCAATGCAGAGGCACAGATGATCGGGGCACGTGTCCCACTGTGTAGTGGTGTCCTTCCGTATCCCCCTCCTGCGACACACACTGCACTTTTTTTGGTCCGTCCCTTCTTTCCAGTATGGGGGACCACACCTGGAAAGTGTTGGCCAGGGACGATCCCGGCGCCTCCAGTTCCCGAGGTACTCCGGTCTGCTCTTTCCCGGTCAGAAAAGATCAGGGCCTTGAGGACTGCCTCATAGAACTGAAGGAATGTCCCTGTGTTGCCAGCACTCCGAGACAGCACAAAAGAGTTGTACAAGGCAACCTGCACTAAGTAGACCACAACTTTTTTTGTACCATGCCCGGCTTTTGCGCATGGCGTTATATGGCTTGAGGACTTGATCAGAGAGATCAACTCCTCTCATATACCGATTGTAGTCGACGATACAATCGGGCTTGAGGACAGTTGCCATGGTACCTCGCACAGGGACAGGGGTGATGCCGTTACCATGAATTGTGGACAGTACAAGGACATCCCTCTTGTCCTTATATCTGACCAGCAACAGGTTTCCAGTGGTAAGGGCACGGGTCTCACCCCTGGGGATAGGTACCTGGAGGGGGTGGGCAGGAAGGCCGCGTTGATTTTTCCGCACGGTCCCACAAGCGGACGTGGATCTGGCGGCGAGGGACTGGAACAAGGGGATACTAGTATAAAACTTATCCACGTACAGGTGGTAACCCTTATCTAGCAGTGGGTGCATAAGGTCCCACACAAGTTTCCCGCTAACACCCAGAGTGGGGGGACATTCTGTGGGTTAAATATGGGAATCTCGCCCCTCGTACACACAAAACTTGTAAGTGTACCCTGAGGTACTCTCGCAAAGTTTGTACAGCTTCACGCCATACCTCGCCCGCTTTGAGGGAACATACTGGCGGAAAATGAGTCTCCCCTTGAACGCAATGAGAGACTCATCAACCGTAACCTCCCTTCCAGGTACATAGGCCTGTACAAATTTGGCCCCAAAGTGATCGATGACCGGCCTGATTTTGTACAGGTGGTCCTAGGGGGGGGGGGGGGACATGCTGCATTATCTGAATAATGCAATCATTTCCGGATGGCCCTCAAACCGGGTACGTGTCATGGCAGTACTGTAAAGTGGGGTCTGGTAGAGGACGTCCCCACTCCAGTAATGCTTGACACTAGGTTTCTTGACTGGGCCCATGTGCAGCACGAGGCCCCAAAATGTCCTCATCTCGGCTGCACTGATTGGGGTCCAGCCACAGGGCCTAGCCAAAAAGGAGCCCGGGTGTTGAGCAACAAACTGTTGGGCGTACAGGTTTGTTTGCTCCACCATTAGATTTACAAAGTGGTCACTGAAAAAAAGTCGTATTCAGTGAAGCCCACTGTGGAAATCTGGATTCCTGGTTGGCCTACAAAATCAGGAATCACGGGCTCAAAACGCTCTGGGGTACACCAGACAAGTTCACCGGCAGGGGCCTCCGGTGGATTTAACTGGTGGGCCGGAAAACTAGTACGAGCCCCAGAGCTGCTCGTACTAGGGTGGGCCACAGGGTCACTAGCATGGAGGGCCCCTTGCTCCGCCGCCTTGGGGGCTCATCATCATCGCTAGATGAGGAGGAGGACACGGATGACAACAGGAAAGTGGGGTCATCCTCGTCCTCACTAGGACTCTCGGACTCTGAGGCAAGCTGGGCGTATGGCCATCCAGCGGGCCATAGGGGAGTGTGTGTCTGCGTGTGTGTGTGTGTGCGCGTGCGTGTAAATCTTTATTCAGTGTGCGTGTGTGTTGGGGCCACGGGTGTTCGCGAACTCACCCTAAATCTAACAGACAAAAAGAAAAAAAAGACCAACAAAAAAAAGGGCAAAAAAATTGAAAAAAAATTAAAATCTCAAAACCGCTGATCAACCGTCCGAAGTTGATCAGCGGTGGGGTGTGCGATGCGCTAACAGTGGCCGGACGCTAAGAGTGCCGGCCACAGTCAGCGTACGCACAAATAAAAAAACTGCCTGCGCCCCAAAAAAGTTGTGGGGGGGGGCAGGGGGGCAAGCTGCAGCACCCCTGGGGGGGGTCTAGGGTCACACCATGCTGTGGACCCCAGACACCCGATTTAGGGTGATGCAATCACAAACTTTTTTTTTTTACTTCCACTAACTTTCCCTTTTATATCCCTGCCTAACCCAACCTTTCCCTAGTCTTTCCCAAAGTACCTGATTGAACAGATGGGGGGTGCTAAGGTACAGATCGGGTGCTGGGCACAGATGGGGTGATTCCTGGACAGATGGGGGGTGCTGAAATCCGACGACGTGCAGCACTCCTCTCTCCTCTGCTCCCCGGACACAAAAGGAGGAGGAGAGGAGTGCTGCTCTAATTTAAACCACCCACCCACCTACCAATCAGAGCCGATCCTGAGAGGTGATGTCACCCGGAAACGCAGCAAACCGCAGGTCTAAATTGACCTGCGGTTTGCTGCCATCGCCTACACGGGGGAGTCACAGGACCCCCCGGCGCATTGTCCCCAGGTGCCTGCTCAATGATTTGAGCAGGCATCGGGTTCCGATCACCGCCCGCCGGTGATCGGAAATACACAGGGCGTACAGGTACGCCCTGTGTCCTTAAGTACCAGGATGTCAGGGCGTACCTGTACGCCCTGTGTCCGTAACAGGTTAAGTACCAGACTAGGCCTCGTCCTTTAAGTGAATCTGTTGTGCCGATTTTGGACTATTATCTACAGAAATACATGTGTAGTACTGCATATATGGAGTCCACTTCACCGTTATTGGTTTTCCTACTGCCCCCCATTCCTCCGCTGTCAGCACACAAAGATGCACTGAAATGCACAGTCTGGACTGCTGTGGTGTAGGACTCAGGTGCACATGCATGGCAGTCCTGACAATGTATTTGTCACGGATGGTGTTGCAGAAAGCTGGAACTTATAAATAAACATCCGACTGGCTTGATCCCAAACTAAGGAGCATATGGGTGAGCCCTATAAAACCCCTAGAGCTCTCCCTGACTGCTATGCCCATGCAAAGGTCTTTATGGTAGACGATTGCATGCCCACGTACCTAATACTATGTGACACCTGAAAACCCTGTAATAGTGAGGGGACACGACCACCGACTCCCTGCACTTAATACGGACGGAGTCAGGATCACCTAGAAGCAAGCCAACAAGGAAACTCAAATAAAGGAAAAGGACTTATCTGAGGAATCAGCAGTAGCAGCCTCCAGCAGTGAACAACTCATCCAGGAAGAAGTATAAACCGCAAAGTGAGGCAGTATGGGAGGGAATATAAAGGGAGACAATTAGTGTAAATAGGTGACAGCTGGGAGAAGGAAAGGAGAGGACAAAGTGAAACCAAAACAAAGAACGTCATGCAAGAGGTAGAGAAGAACGTCTAACAGACCTTCTCACAGAACTGGCGGTGACAGTATTTCAATGTGGCTCTGAGCGCTGACTACGAGAGAAAAGGGGGCAATAGGAAAACAGTTGCAGAGAGCAGAACCTCTAGGGGTAATGGCAACGACCCCATTGCTCCTAGATGCTTATTCACATATATTAAAATATAATTTTTCTCAGCAATGTGGGCACATATGAACATGGGACCAGCACAGATGCCTTCAGCTGCCAAGCGCACATGTAACAGGTCAGCCAGATGCCCTTTAAGAACTCTCATCTAGGCTGTGTGAAAAACAAATAGCAGCAGAAATTGACCTGCCAAGTGGAATTTAAATCGGCACCACGTGAATGTATGCTGCGGACATTCACTGTGGATTGCATGGGGTGAAATAAGCAGCAAATCCGCAATCCATATGTAACAGAAGAGTATTCTGCCACGGATTTGGAGAGGATTTTGCTGTGGAAGTGCAGAGCTGAGGAAATTTTGTCCCATGCTGATATAAGGCCTCATGCACACGACCGTTGTGTGCACCCGTGGCCGTTGTGCCGTTTTCCGTTTTTTTTCGCGGACCCATTGACTTTCAATGGGTCCGTGGAAAAATCGGAAAATGCACCGTTTTGCAGCCGCATCCGTGATCCGTGTTTCCTGGCCGTGAAAAAAATATGACCTGTCCTATTTTTTTCACGGCCAACGGTTCACGGACCCATTCAAGTCAATGGGTCCGTGAAAGAACACGGATGCACACAAGATTGGCATCCGTGTCCGTGATCCGTGGCCGTAGTTTAGTTTTTATACAGACGGATCCGAAGATCCGTCTGCATAAAAGCTTTTTCAAAGCTGAGTTTTCACTTCGTGAAAACTCAGAACCGACAGTATATTCTAACACAGAAGCGTTCCCATGGTGATGGGGACGCTTCTAGTTAGAATACACTACAAACTGTGTACAAGACTGCCCCCTGCTGCCTGGCAGCACCCGATCTCTTACAGGGGGCCGTGATCAGCACAATTAACCCCTTCAGGTGCGGCACCTGAAAGGGTTAATTGTACTATCATATCCCCCTGTAAGAGATCAGGGCTGCCAGGCAGCAGGGGGCAGACCCTCCCCCCCCTCCCCAGTTTGAATATCATTGGTGGCCAGTGCGGCCCCCCCCCCTCCCTCTATTGTAATAATTCGTTGGTGGCACAGTGTGCGCCCCCCCCCCCCTTCCTCCCTCTATTGTAATAAATCGTTGGTGGCACAGTGTGCGCCCCCCATTGCCCCCCCCCCCCCCCCCTCTATAGCATTAACAACGTTGGTGGCCAGTGTGCAGCCTCCCATCTCCCCCCCCCCCCCCCCCCCATCATCATTGGTGGCAGCGGAGTTCCGATCGGAGTCCCAGTTTATTCGCTGGGGCTCCGATCGGTAACCATGGCAACCAGGACGCTACTACAGTCCTCGTTGCCATGGTTACTTAGCAATAGTACAATAGTAGAAGATTAATACTTACCTGCTGCTGCGATGTTCGTGTCCGGCCGGGAGCTCCACCTACTGGTAAGTGACAGTGACAGGTCTGTGCGGCGCATTGCTAAATGAACCGTCACTTACCAGTAGGAGGAGCTCCCGGCCGGACACGAACATCACAGCTCCCAGGTAAGTATGAATCTTGTACTATTGCTAGTAACCCGCTGCCACCAATGATCGGGGGGGGGGGGGGGGGGGGGGGGGGGCGCAAGATGGGAGGCCGCACACTGGCCACCAATGTTGAAAATGCTATAGAGGGAGGGGGCCAATGATTTGCACCAACGATTTA
This sequence comes from Bufo bufo, assembly GCF_905171765.1. Classification (NCBI taxonomy): domain Eukaryota; kingdom Metazoa; phylum Chordata; class Amphibia; order Anura; family Bufonidae; genus Bufo; species Bufo bufo. Next base: position 180,598,930 of record NC_053394.1, read on the forward strand.
TTACAATAGAGGGAGGAAGGGGGGGGGGGGGGCGCACACTGTGCCACCAACGAATTATTACAATAGAGGGGGGAAGGGGGGGGGGGGCGGGGGGGGGCACACTGTGCCACCAACGAATTATTACAATAGAGGGAGGAAGGGGGGGGCGCACACTGTGCCACCAACGATTTATTACAATGGAGGAAGGGGGGGGGGGGGGCCGCACTTTCCACCAATGATATTCAAACTGGGGAGGGGGGGGGGGGGGTCTGCCCCCTGCTGCCTGGCAGCCCTGATCTCTTACAGGGGGATATGATAGTACAATTAACCCCTTCAGGTGCGGCACCTGAGGGGTTAATTGTGCTGATCACGGCCCCCTGTAAGAGATCGGATGCTGCTAGGCAGCAGGGGGCAGTCAGGTACACAGTTTGTAGTATATTCTAACTAGAAGCGTCCCCATCACCATGGGAACGCCTCTGTGTTAGAATATACTGTCGGAAATGAGGTTTCACGATCTAACTCATATCCGACAGTATATTCTAACATAGAGGCGTTCCCATGGTGATGGGGACGCTTCAAGTTAAAATATACCATCGGATTGGAGAAAACTCCGATCTGATGGTATAAAAGGGACTCCGGACTTTACATTGAAAGTCAATGGGGACGGATCCGTTTGAAATGGCACCATATTGTGTCAACGTCAAACGGATCCGTCCCCATTGACTTGCATTGTAATTCAGGACGGATCCGTTTGGCTCCGCACGGCCAGGCGGACACCAAAATGACTTTTTTTTCATGTCCGTGGATCCGCCAAAAATCAAGGAAGACCCACGGACGAAAAAACGGTCACGGATCACGGACCTACGGACCCTGTTTTTGCGGACCGTGAAAAAAAACGTTCGTGTGCATGAGGCCTAACCTAAAGTACTCTACGGAGGATACGGTAGATCAGGCAGTACTGTGTAAAGGAAACCGTATGACGCCCTAGCAGCATGTTTACATGTTACAGTTATGCAGCAGATCTGCCTTTGTAGATTTTCGTACAGTACCAGCAAAGTCAATGAGATTTTAAGGAATTTCAACCTCACAACACAAAACTGCAAATTGACCTTTAGTGTGGATTTGAAATCTGCAGCACATCAATGTATATGGTTGATCGCCACCAGATTTCACCCTCTGCAATCAAAATCTGCATGTAATTCACATGGTTTTCGCCCCGGATCGCAGCAAAATCCACAGTGATATTTTCTGCTGTGTTTTATGTCCCCGCTGAACGTATCCTTTGACCCATCTACAATATGCTGGAGGACCATTATACTGTTGTCTTAGTAACCATACAAACAGATCAGTCAGATTTGAATTTTCAACTGTAAAACAAGAATGCTAGCAAAACAGCAAAAGTACTATTTAACCCCTTCTACCCCGGGCCAGTTTTCGCCCTCCTGCCCAGGCCATTTTTTGCAAATCTGACATGTGGTAATAACTTTGGAACACTTTTATTTATCCAAGTCATTCTGAGATTGTTTTCTCATGACACATTGTACTTCATGATATTCTAAATTTGAGTCAATATATTTCCCCTTTATTTATGAAAAAAATCCCAAATTTACCAAACATTTAGAAAAATTCCAATTTCTCTGTTTTTAACCACCTCAGCCCCCAGTGCTTAAACACCCTGAAAGACCAGGCCACTTTTTACACTTCTGACCTACACTACTTTCACCGTTTATTGCTCGGTCATGCAACTTACCACCCAAATGAATTTTACCTCCTTTTCTTCTCACTAATAGAGCTTTCATTTGGTGGTATTTCATTGCTGCTGACATTTTTACTTTTTTTGTTATTAATCGAAATTTAACGATTTTTTTTGCAAAAAAATGACATTTTTCACTTTCAGTTGTAAAATTTTGCAAAAAAAAACGACATCCATATAGAAATTTTGCTCTAAATTTATAGTTCTACATGTCTTTGATAAAAAAAATATGTTTTGGTAAAAAAAAAATGGTTTGGGTAAAAGTTATAGCGTTTACAAACTATGGTACAAAAATGTGAATTTCCGCTTTTTGAAGCAGCTCTGACTTTCTGAGCACCTGTCATGTTTCCTGAGGTTCTACAATGCCCAGACAGTACAAACACCCCACAAATGACCCCATTTCTGAAAGTACACACCCTAAGGTATTCGCTGATGGGCATAGTGAGTTCATAGAACTTTTTATTTTTTGTCACAAGTTAGCGGAAAATGATGATTTTTTTTTTTTTTTTTTTTTTCCTTACAAAGTCTCATATTCCACTAACTTGTGACAAAAAATAAAAAGTTCTATGAACTCACTATGCCCATCAGCGAATACCTTGGGGTCTCTTCTTTCCAAAATGGGGTCACTTGTGGGGTAGTTATACTGCCCTGGCATTCTAGGGGCCCAAATGTGTGGTAAGGAGTTTGAAATCAAATTCTGTAAAAAATGACCTGTGAAATCCGAAAGGTGCTCTTTGGAATATGGGCCCCTTTGCCCACCTAGGCTGCAAAAAAGTGTCACACATCTGGTATCTCCGTACTCAGGAGAAGGTGGGGAATGTGTTTTGGGGTGTCATTTTATATATACCCATGCTGGGTGAGAGAAATATCTTGGCAAAAGACAACTTTTCCCATTTTTTTATACAAAGTTGTCATTTGACCAAGATATTTATCTCACCCAGCATGGGTATATGTAAAAAGACACCCCAAAACACATTCCTCAACTTCTCCTGAGTACGGGGATACCAGATGTGTGACACTTTTTTGCAGCCTAGGTGGGCAAAGGGGCCCATATTCCAAAGAGCACCTTTCGGATTTCACTCCTCATTTTTTCCTGAATTTGATTTCAAACTCCTTACCACACATTTGGGCCCCTAGAATACCAGGGCAGTATAACTACCCCACAAGTGACCCCATTTTGGAAAGAAGACACCCCAAGGTATTCCGTGAGGGGCATGGCGAGTTCCTAGAATTTTTTATTTTTTGTCACAAGTTAGTGGAAAATGATGATTTTTTTTTTTTTTTTTCCATACAAAGTCTCATATTCCACAAACTTGTGACAAAAAATAAAAACTTCCATGAACTCACTATGCCCATCAGCGAATACCTTGGGGTCTCTTCTTTCCAAAATGGGGTCACTTGTGGGGTAGTTATACTGCCCTGGCATTCTAGGGGCCCAAATGTGTGGTAAGTAGGTAAATGACCTGTGAAATCCGAAAGGTGCTCTTTGGAATGTGGGCCCCTTTGCCCACCTAGGCTGCAAAAAAGTGTCACACATCTGGTATCTCTGTATTCAGGAGAAGTTGAGGAATGTGTTTTGGGGTGTCTTTTTACATATACCCATGCTGGGTGAGATAAATATCTTGGTCAAATGCCAACTTTGTATAAAAAAATGGGAAAAGTTGTCTTTTGCCAAGATATTTCTCTCACCCAGCATGGGTATATGTAAAATGACACCCCAAAACACATTCCCCAACTTCTCCCGATTACGGAGATACCAGATGTGTGACACTTTTTTGCAGCCGAGGTGGGCAAAGGGGCCCATATTCAAAAGAGCACCTTTCGGATTTCACAGGTCATTTTTTACAGAATTTGATTTCAAACTCCTTACCACACATTTGGGCCCCTAGAATGCCAGGGCAGTATAACTACCCCACAAGTGACCCCATTTTGGAAAGAAGAGACCCCAAGGTATTCGCTGATGGGCAAAGTGAGTTCATGGAAGTTTTTATTTTTTGTCACAAGTTAGTGGAATATGAGACTTTGTATGAAAAAAAAAAAAAAAAAAAAAATCAGCATTTTCCACTAACTTGTGACAAAAAATAAAAAATTCTAGGAACTCGCCATGCCCCTCACGGAATACCTTGGGGTGTCTTCTTTCCAAAATGGGGTCACTTGTGGGGTAGTTATACTGCCCTGGCATTTTCCAGGGGCCCTAATGTGTGGTAAGTAGGTAAATGACCTGTGAAATCCTAAAGGTGCTCTTTGGAATATGGGCCCCTTTGCCCACCTAGGCTGCAAAAAAGTGTCACACATGTGGTATCGCCGTATTCAGGAGAAGTTGGGGAATGTGTTTTGGGGTGTCATTTTACATATGCCCATGCTGGGTGAGAGAAATATCTTGGCAAAAGACAACTTTTCCCATTTTTTTATACAAAGTTGGCATTTGACCAAGATATTTCTCTCACCCAGCATGGGTATATGTAAAATGACACCCCAAAACACATTCCCCAACTTCTCCTGAGTACGGCGATACCAGATGTGTGACACTTTTTTGCAGCCTAGATGCGCAAAGGTGCCCAAATTCCTTTTAGGAGGGCATTTTTAGACATTTGGATACCAGACTTCTTCTCACGCTTTGGGGCCCCTAGAATGCCAGGGCAGTATAAATACCCCACATGTGACCCCATTTTGGAAAGAAGACACCCCAAGGTATTCAATGAGGGGCATGGCGAGTTCATAGAAATTTTTTTTTTTTGGCACAAGTTAGCGGAAATTGATATTTTTAATTTTTTTCTCACAAAGTCTCCCGTTCCGCTAACTTGGGACAAAAATTTCAATCTTTCATGGACTCAATATGCCCCTCACGGAATACCTGGGGGTGTCTTCTTTCCGAAATGGGGTCACATGTGGGGTATTTATACTGCCCTGGCATTCTAGGGGCCCTAAAGCGTGAGAAGAAGTCTGGAATATAAATGTCTAAAAAATTTTACGCATTTGGATTCCGTGAGGGGTATGGTGAGTTCATGTGAGATTTTATTTTTTGACACAAGTTAGTGGAATATGAGACTTTGTAAGAAAAAAAAAAAAAAATTCCGCTAACTTGGGCCAAAAAAATATCTGAATGGAGCCTTACAGAGGGGTGATCAATGACAGGGGGGTGATCAATGACAGGGGGGTGATCAATGACGGGGGGTGATCAATGACAGGGGGGTGATCAATGACAGGGGGGTGATCAATGACAGGGGGTGATCAGGGAGTCTATATGGGGTGATAACCACAGTCATTGATCACGCCCGTGTAAGGCTTCATTCAGACGTCCGGATGCGTTTTGCGGATCCGATCCATCTATCAGTGCATCCGTAAAAATCATGCGGACATCTGAATGGAGCTTTACAGGGGGGTAATCAATGACAGGGGGGTGATCAATGACAGGGGGGTGATCAGGGAGTCTATATGGGGTGATCACCACAGTCATTGATCATGCCCCTGTAAGGCTTCATTCAGACGTCCGGATGCGTTTTGCGGATCCGATCCATCTATCAGTGCATCCGTAAAAATCATGCGGACATCTGAATGGAGCTTTACAGGGGGGTAATCAATGACAGGGGGGTGATCAATGACAGGGGGGTGATCAGGGAGTCTATATGGGGTGATCACCACAGTCATTGATCATGCCCCTGTAAGGCTTCATTCAGACGTCCGGATGCGTTTTGCGGATCGGATCCATCTATCAGTGCATCCGTAAAAATCATGCGGACATCTGAATGGAGCTTTACAGGGGGGTAATCAATGACAGGGGGGTGATCACCACAGTCATTGATCATGCCCCTGTAAGGCTTCATTCAGACGACCGGATGCGTTTTGCGGATCCGATCCATGTATCAGTGCATCCGTAAAAATCATGCGGACATCTGAATGGAGCTTTACAGGGGGGTGATCAGGGAGTCTATATGGGGTGATCACCACAGTCATTGATCATGCCCCTGTAAGGCTTCATTCAGACGTCCGGATGCGTTTTGCGGATCCGATCCATCTATCAGTGCATCCGTAAAAATCATGCGGACATCTGAATGGAGCTTTACAGGGGGGTAATCAATGACAGGGGGGTAATCAATGACAGGGGGGTGATCAGGGAGTCTATATGGGGTGATCACCACAGTCATTGATCATGCCCCTGTAAGGCTTCATTCAGACGTCCGGATGCGTTTTGCGGATCCGATCCATCTATCAGTGGATCCGTAAAAATCATGCGGACGTCTGAATGGAGCTTTACAGGGGGTTGATCAATGACAGGGGGGTAATCAATGACAGGGGGGTGATCAGGGAGTCTATATGGGGTGATCAGGGGTGATTAGGGGTGATCAGGGGCTAATAAGGGGTTAATAAGTGACGGGGGGGGGGTGTAGTGTAGTGTAGTGGTGCTTGGTGCTACTTTACTGAGCTACCTGTGTCCTCTGGTGGTCGATCCAAACAAAGGGGACCACCAGAGGACACAGGTAGCAGGTATATTAGACGCTGTTATCAAAACAGCGTCTAATATACCTGTTAGGGGTTAAAAAAAACACATCTCCAGCCTGCCAGCGAACGATCGCCGCTGGCAGGCTGGAGATCAACTCTCTTACCTTCCGTTCCTGTGAGCGCGCGCGCCTGTGTGCGCGCGTTCACAGGAAATCTCGCGTCTCGCGAGATGACGCGTATATGCGTGACTGTGCGCAGCGCTGCCACCTCCGGAACGCGATCCTGCGTTAGGCGGTCCGGAGGTGGTTAAAGCAGAAAGTAATACCTCATAAAATATTTATTACCTAACATTCCCCATATGTCTACTTTATGTTGGCATCATTTTGTAAATGTCATTTTATTTTTTTAGGACGTTAAAAGGCTTAGAATTTTAGAAGCAATTCTTAAAATTTTTAAGAAAATTTCCAAAACCCACTTTTTAAGGACCAGTTCAGGTCCAAAGTCACTTTGTGAGGATTACATAGTGTAAAACCCCTATAAATGACCCCATTGTAAAAACTACACCCCTCAAGTTACTCAAACCTGATTTTACAAAATTTGTTAACCCTTTAGGTGTTTCACAAGAATTAAAGGAAAATGCAGATGAAATTTTACTTTTTTGGCAGATTTTCCATTTTGATCAATTTTTTTCTTTAACAAATTAAAGGGTTAACAGCCAAACAAAACTAAATATTTATTACCCTGATTCTTTACAGAAACACCCCACATGTGGTCGTAAACTGATGTAAGGGCACACAGCAGGGCGCAGAAGAAAAGGAGCGCCATATGGTTTTTGGAAGGTAGATTTTGCTGGACTGGTTTTTAGATGCCATGTCCCATTTGAAGATGCACCCTTACAGTAGAAACTTCCAAAAAGTGACCCCATTTTAGAAACTAGGGGATAAGGTGTCAGTTTTATTGGTACTATTTTGGGGTACATATGATTTTTAATTGCTCTATATTACGTTTTTTGTGAGGCAAGGTAACCAAAAAATGGCATGGTTTTTATTTTTTACAACATTCATCTGATCATGTGCTATTTTTATAGAGCAGGTTGTTGCGGACATAATGATATCAAATATGTCTACTTTCTTTGTTTGTTTGTTTCAGTTTTACATTACAGTTTTACTTTTTTTTTTCTGCCGATCGTCTTGTGCAGGGGCTCGCTTTTTGCAGGAAGAGTTGACATTTTTATTGGTACCATTTTTGGGTACATATGATTTTTTTAATCATTCATTATTACACTTTAAGGAGCAAGATGACCCCAAAAAATTTTTGCCACAGTTTTTATTTATTTATTTTTACAGCGTTCACCTGAGGTGTTAGGTCATGTGACATTTTTATAGAGCAGATCGTTATGGATGTGGCAATATCTAATATGTATACATTAAAAATGATGTTTGAATGTCTCCATGTTCTGAGAGCTATAGTTTTTTAAATTTTTTGAGGGATTTTCTTATGATGGGGATCATTTATTGTGGGATGAGGTGACGGTTTTATTGGTACCATTTTGTGGGACATACGCCTTTTTGATTACTTGGTGTTGCACTTTTTGTGATGTAAGGTGACAAAAATGTTTTTTTTTTTTTATGGTGTTTATTGGACGGGGTGGATATATTTATAAAGCCGGTCATTATGGACGCAGTGATACCTAATATGTGTGTTTTTTCCCCTTTTTTTTATTATAAAATCAGAGGAAAGGGGCACTTTTTTCATTTTTTTACTTGAAACTTTATTTTTTTATGATCCCCTCTGCAATGCATTACAGCCTGGGGCTGGATCTCCTCGGCCCCCATAGAAGGCAAGTCACTGCTGACCACGGCATTGAAGAGGTTAATCCGCCGGCATCGGATTTTACAGCGATGCTGGCGGATACAGCAGGGTGGATATTAGGGACTGTCGGGCCCCTGCAGTGATCAGGCGCACACCGCTCTGGTGCCCGCCCGATCACTAAGACATAATAGTACATCAAAATGCGGCAAGTCACTTGTCGCCATGACGTACTATTACGTCATATGGCGGGAAGGGGTAAAGCGTCTGGCCACTCTATTTTCCCAAGTGTGCTGGAAACACACTTACTACTATAACATTATTGAAAGAGCATCACTGATGTCTTGATTTGTATAGTGCCAAGTTCCAACATGGCTGCTTATGGCAGGGCAATGGGCCAGACCTGTCCATTGAATAACACGCACCGCATGTGAGGCTAGCCCATGAGTGTCATGCACAGTGTAAACAAGCACTAAGTGATAACTGGAGGCACTGGCACATGGCAGATATAGGGGATTCTGGTGCCAGTATACAGTTTAACGTTTCGATTGGCCAACCCCTTTAAGCCTCGCGCTGCCACAATAAAATAAAAAATAAACAAACAGCTCCAACCATTGTAATGTGAAATTAAGGACACCAAATAACAGAGTAATTTTGAAATATGTTGCTCTGCTAGGTAAGAAATGTAGAGATGATAGTTTGAAAAATACTAGTAAGTGTGGGCAGGCAGAATGATGCCCCCAAGGCTAAGACCAATGAGTATGTGGCGATCTGTCGCATCTTTTGCCTGGCAGCAAGCAATGGGGATAGCACAGAACCTCCACTAGGAAGGATAATTTCCTTATTACTTTGTCCTGACTGAGAAAGGTGTAGAATGGTGACTGCGTTTGGCTGCCAGCTATCTGTTATAATGCCCCAATACATATGCATAATCTTGGCCGAGCATACATATGTAGTAAATGGGAGCAGAAGTGGATGTGGCGTGTCTGGAGGCCCCTTGCAGACTGCTACGCTCCTCCCCCATCAGTCTATAAACCCCACTCTCCGCTTTGTAGTTAAACTGCTCTACAGCTGTCAAGGGCCCCTCTTTCACCTTTGGCCCCTGTACAGCTGAACTGGCTGCACAAGCAATGAATGGCAAAGGAGAGAAAGCTTCTGCCAGACTCCTCTGGCAGCAGCTTATCTCCCCTCTAACAAAGGATCGGGCAATACATCTAATGTGTATGCCAGCTTTACTCTTTTTCTGTGTCTTTATTACTTACCTTTACTGGAATTTGTAGGGGTGTCCTTCTTTCCTGACTGCAGATCACCTGTCCCATAAGTTTCTTCCAACCCTTCTATAACTTCAACTTTAATACCAACAAAACCTTCATCCTAGATAATCCAGAGAACAAGATTTTCCATAAATCAAGATCAAAGGGGTTGTCCTGTACATTACAAGCGATGGCCTATCCTCAGGAGTCTGACACCCGGCCCCACCAGCAATCTCCCGTTTCAGACTAGCACTGGAAGTACAAACCATCATATAGTGGATGGAGCTGGTAGCTGCAGTGCTGCTCCCACATACTACAATGGGAGAAGGACTGCAGTAACCACTCTGCCCACTACACAATGGATGGAGCCCTGTGGTACTGGCACCAGAGCTACTGCACCAGATTGTTAGAGGTGTGGGGTGTCAGACCCTCGCCATCACTTGTAAAGGACTGGACAACTCCTTTCATTATACATGCTAAGAATTCATAAACTGTACAGTGTTATTTCCCGAATAATTCATTTTGGAATCTGACAAGAAGTCAGTTCAGCCTACCTGACAGTCCTGAGAGACAATGCGATTTTCATCTGGACCATCCTGAAAATTCACAAGGCTGGGACGTCTCTTTGGTGAATTTTCATAACTGGATTCATCTGTCGATTAATCACACAAAAACTGTGTTTTAACACACTGTGATAGGTACATTGTGATAACTAAATGATGGTTGTATCTTTGTGACCATCAAACCTACTCTCCCCTTTACATCCAGTCTTACCCAGTGATATGAGAGGCTGGTGATTCTCCATCATGACGTCCTTGTACAGATCCCTGTGTTCTTCTAAATACTCCCACTCCTCCATGGAGAGATAGACAGTGACATCATGACTCCTTATAGGAACCTGACTTACAAAATGATACAGTCATCATCCAGACATAGAAGAGTTATGAAACTGCCAAAAAGCAATGGTTGCTATGGGCAACAAAGACAGTTTTTGTTTTAGAGATTTTCACAGATCTGCCCCGATACTCCAGACAGCGCTCACCTCTCCAGTCAGCAGACAAATGATCTTGTTGGTGAGGTCTAGGATCCTTTGCTCATTGTTAATTTCATGTATCAGTGAGAGAGATGATGCTTCCATCATGGGGCTCATTGTCCTGTTCCATGCTCCTGACATAAGTGGGCAGTTGCTCGGGGTGACTGGCTCTCCTGATGTCTTTTTCACTACTGTGGACTCCTGATAAAAATGAAAAAAATATGACTACATTTATAAACATAGGTGTAGTATTCCAACAGTTACCCTCATCTTCCCTCGGAGATAAGAGGGATGTCATCACTTCCAGAATCACTGACCTCTCCAGTAAGTATGTAGATGATCTCCAAGGTGAGATCTAATATTCTCTCAGTTATGAGACCCTTCCCGTTCTCCATCATTAAGACCTTAAATATGGAATCAGGCCTTCATGGATCTAATCAAATATGAGGTACCTTCTGCAAAACAGGAACAATAATACCATGGATTATGCAATAAAGGAAACTGCATATTTTAAAATATATAACTTTCCTTCTAGTAAAAACAGTACATAGGGTCTGCTTCTTTAAGGGGGGGGGGGGGGGGGGGATCTAGAATTCTTCAATCTCTGGGTATGACCTTAAAATCCTACAATGTTTTTAGGGAGGATTTACTGGAGTCACAAACTCTTGAGAGATACCTTTTTTATCATGACTTATCAGTATTATTATTGTCTATATTCATATATTAATATATTCTAACAGTTCTGGAGACTATAGAAGAGGACCGCAGCACAATCAAGTCAAGTCAAGCTTGAAAAAGACCATGTAAGGTCAAAACATTGCACTTCTTTGGTGAATAAACTGCAAAATTGAATTGAAGACTTGAGTGTGCCGCAGTCCTCTTCTATATTCTGGATAAAGTTATGGGACAGTGTATTGTGTGTGTATGATACTATGTATGACATTCTGTATCCTTTGACATATATTTGCAGACATGCCTGGCAGAGATTTCATTCTACAGATGGACACTGTAAAGTGCTCTTCTTCTGGTATCCACAGGTCCCTTGGCAGGGTCCACTGAAGACCGGCATACAAATAAAATAAATTCTAGTTTAGGAGACTGCACTGTTCACGTTGATTATTATATTTTGCTTTCAGATTTATGTTAGCTGGTACTGTGATGGTGGGCCATTATATACTATACAGACTAATATATAATAATATATTATAGCCAAATGAAAGAGTCACATACAGTATATTGGACTGTACTGGAGTGAGAGCGTGATGTTTTTTACATAAGACTGTATGTTGGAGGGGGCTGAAGGGAGCAAAGTGTTGTTATTTCATGGGATTGTATGTTGGAGGGGCTGAACAGAGGGGAGAGATGTTATTTAGACTAGTAATGGTTCCCCTGCGTAAATACTAACCCCTTAGGGTCCATTCACACGTCCGCAAATGGGTCCGCATCCGTTCCGCAATATTGGAAACGGGTGCGGACCCATTCATTCTCAATGGGGCAGGAATGGATGCGGAGAGTACACTATGTGCTCTCCGCATCCGCATTTCTGGAGCACGGCCCCGAACTTCCAGGCCGCGGCTCCGCAAAAAAAATAGAACATGTCCTATTCTTGTCCGTAATTGCGGACAAGAATAGGCAGTTCTATGGGGGGTGCCGGCCGGGTGTATTGCGGATCCGTAATACACCATGGACGTGTGTGGACCCTTAGGCCGTGTTCACACCTCTGCTGTTTATTTCTGTAGTTCTGCTCTGTTAGTGGAGCAGAACAACAAAAACAATGGAATGGCACATAACTGACAAGAACAGAGCTGAGAAGACTCTATTAACTATGATGATATCCGCAAAGAAAGAAATGGGGGTTAGTCAGCACTTACCAATGCGCAGGTGCACGTCTCCATGGCTAAAGGCACAAAAGCAAAAACAAACAATGCTACAGTAGTCTGCAAACACAAATAATCAAGTAAATACAACAGTGCGGCCACACTCACTATAGAAAATGTACTAATACTAAGTTATAAATGTGAGATTCTTGGCAAATACATTTTGTACAAAATTATTTGTGCCTGTCCGACAACGACAAGGTGATCTCTTTAGGACAGGAATCTACACTAAATACCACCTCCTCTTGTGCAATACTGGCCTCCATTAACCAGTTGCCGCAACTGTAACGCCGAAAGGCGTCATCGCGGTGGCTCCCTCAGGCTACGCTAACGCCGATTGGCGTCATCTCGCGTACACAGGCGCGCGCGCTCACAGGAACGAAAGGTAAGAGAGTTGATCTCCAGCCTGCCAGCGGCGATCGTTCGCTGGCAGGCTGGAGATGTGATTTTTTTAACCCCTAACAGGTATATTAGACGCTGTTTTGATAACAGCGTCTAATATACCTGCTACCTGGTCCTCTGGTGGTCCCCTTTGTTTGGATCGACCACCAGAGGACACAGGCAGCTCAGTAAAGTAGCACCAAGCACCACTACACTACACTACACCCCCCCCCCCCGTCACTTATTAACCCCTTATTAGCCCCTGATCACCCCATATAGACTCCCTGATCACCCCCCTGTCATTGATTACCCCCCTGTCATTGATCACACCCCTGTAAAGCTCCATTCAGATGTCCGCATGATTTTTACGGATCCACTGATAGATGGATCGGATCCGCAAAACACATACAGGCGTCTCCCTGGAGCCTTCCAGGGGGGGTGATCACCCCATATAGACTCCCTGATCACCCCCCTGTCATTGATCACCCCCCCTGTCAGGCTGCATTCAGATGTCCGTATGATTTTTACGGATACATGGATCGGATCCGCAAAACACATACGGACATCTGAATGGAGCCTTATAGGGGGGTGATCAATGACAGGGGGGTGATCACCCCATATAGACTCCCTGATCACCCCCCTGTCATTGATCACCCCCCCCTGTCATTGATCACCCCCCCTGTCATTGATCACCCCCCCCGTAAAGCTCCATTCAGACGTCCGCATGATTTTTACGGATCCACTGATAGATGGATCGGATCCGCAAAACGCATACGGACGTCTGAATGGAGCCTTACAGGGGAGTGATCAATGACTGTGGTGATCACCCCCCTGTCATTGATTACACCCCTGTCATTGATCACCCCCCTGTAAAGCTCCATTCAGACGTCCGCATGATTTTTACGGATCCACTGATAGATGGATCGGATCCGCAAAACACATACAGGCGTCTCCCTGGAGCCTTCCAGGGGGGGTGATCACCCCATATAGACTCCCTGATCACCCCCCTGTCATTGATCACCCCCCCTGTCATTGATCACCCCCCCTGTCATTGATCACCCCCCTGTCATTGATCCAAGCTCCATTCAGATGTCCGCATGATTTTTACGGATGCACTGATAGATGGATCGGATCCGCAAAACGCATCCGGACGTCTGAATGAAGCCTTACACGGGCGTGATCAATGACTGTGGTTATCACCCCATATAGACTCCCTGATCACCCCCTGTCATTGATCACCCCCCTGTCATTGATCACCCCCCTGTCATTGATCACCCCCCTGTCATTGATCACCCCCCTGTCATTGATCACCCCCCTGTCATTGATCACCCCTCTGTAAGGCTCCATTCAGATATTTTTTTGGCCCAAGTTAGCGGAATTTTTTTTTTTTTTTCTTACAAAGTCTCATATTCCACTAACTTGTGTCAAAAAATAAAATCTCACATGAACTCACCATACCCCTCACGGAATCCAAATGCGTAAAATTTTTTAGACATTTATATTCCAGACTTCTTCTCACGCTTTAGGGCCCCTAGAATGCCAGGGCAGTATAAATACCCCACATGTGACCCCATTTCGGAAAGAAGACACCCCCAGGTATTCCGTGAGGGGCATATTGAGTCCATGAAAGATTGAAATTTTTGTCCAAAGTTAGCGGAAAGGGAGACTTTGTGAGAAAAAAAATAAAGAAAAAATCAATTTCCGCTAACTTGTGCCAAAAAAAAAAATTTCTATGAACTCGCCATGCCCCTCATTGAATACCTTGGGGTGTCTTCTTTCCAAAATGGGGTCACATGTGGGGTATTTATACTGCCCTGGCATTTTAGGGGCCCTAAAGCGTGAGAAGAAGTCTGGGATCCAAATGTCTAAAAATGCCCTCATAAAAGGAATGTGGGCCCCTTTGCGCATCTAGGCTGCAAAAAAGTGTCACACATCTGGTATCGCCGTACTCAGGAGAAGTTGGGCAATGTGTTTTGGGGTGTCATTTTACATATACCCATGCTGGGTGAGATAAATATCTTGGTCAAATGCCAACTTTGTATAAAAAAATGGGAAAAGTTGTCTTTTGCCGAGATATTTCTCTCACCCAGCATGAGTATATGTAAAAAGACACCCCAAAACACATTGCCCAACTTCTCCTGAATACGGCGATACCACATGTGTGACACTTTTTTGCAGCCTAGGTGGGCAAAGGGGCCCACATTCCAAAGAGCACCTTTAGGATTTCACAGGTCATTTACCTACTTACCACACATTAGGGCCCCTAGAAAATGCCAGGGCAGTATAATTACCCCACAAGTGACCCCATTTTGGAAAGAAGACACCCCAAGGTATTCCGTGAGGGGCATGGCGAGTTCCTAGACTTCTTTTATATTTTTTGTCACATGTTAGCGGAAAATGATGATTTTTTTATTTTAATTTTTTTCCTTACAAAGTCTCAAATATCTTGGCAAAAGACAACTTTTCCCATTTTTTTATACAAAGTTGGCATTTGACCAAGATATTTATCTCACCCAGCATGGGTATATGTAAAATGACACCCCAAAACACATTCCCCAACTTCTCCTGAATACGGAGATACCACATGTGTGACACTTTTTTGCAGCCTAGGTGGGCAAAGGGGCCCATATTCCAAAGAGCACCTTTCGGATTTCACTGGTCATTTTTTACAGAATTTGATTTCAAACTCCTTACCACACATTTGGGCCCCTAGAATGCCAGGGCAGTATAACTACCCCACAAGTGACCCCATTTTGGAAAGAAGACACCCCAAGGTATTCGCTGATGGGCATAGTGAGTTCATGGAAGTTTTTTATTTTTTGTCACAAGTTAGTGGAATATGAGACTTTGTAAGGGAAAAAAATTTAAATAAAAAAATCATCATTTTCCGCTAACTTGTGACAAAAAATATAAAAGTCTAGGAACTCGCCATGCCCCTCACGGAATACCTTGGGGTGTCTTCTTTCCAAAATGGGGTCACTTGTGGGGTAATTATACTGCCCTGGCATTTTCCAGGGGCCCTAATGTGTGGTAAGTAGGTAAATGACCTGTGAAATCCTAAAGGTGCTCTTTGGAATGTGGGCCCCTTTGCCCACCTAAGCTGCAAAAAAGTGTCACACATGTGGTATCGCCGTATTCAGGAGAAGTTGGGCAATGTGTTTTGGGGTGTCTTTTTACATATACTCATGCTGGGTGAGAGAAATATCTCGGCAAAAGACAACTTTTCCCATTTTTTTATACAAAGTTGGCATTTGACCAAGATATTTATCTCACCCAGCATGGGTATATGTAAAATGACACCCCAAAACACATTGCCCAACTTCTCCTGAGTACGGCGATACCAGATGTGTGACACTTTTTTGCAGCCTAGATGCGCAAAGGGGCCCACATTCCTTTTAGGAGGGCATTTTTAGACATTTGGATCCCAGACTTCTTCTCACGCTTTAGGGCCCCTAAAATGCCAGGGCAGTATAAATACCCCACATGTGACCCCATTTTGGAAAGAAGACACCCCAAGGTATTCAATGAGGGGCATGGCGAGTTCATGGAAGTTTTTATTTTTTGTCACAAGTTAGTGGAATATGAGACTTTGTAAGAAAAAAATAAAATAAAAAAAAATCATCATTTTCCGCTAACTTGTGACAAAAAATAAAAAGTTCTATGAACTCACTATGCCCATCAGCGAATACCTTAGGGTGTCTACTTTCCGAAATGGGGTCATTTGTGGGGTGTTTGTACTGTCTGGCCATTGTAGAACCTCAGGAAACATGACAGGTGCTCAGAAAGTCAGAGCTGCTTCAAAAAGCGGAAATTCACATTTTTGTACCATAGTTTGTAAACGCTATAACTTTTACCCAAACCATTTTTTTTTTACCCAAACATTTTTTTTTTATCAAAGACATGTAGAACAATAAATTTAGAGCAAAATTTATATATGGATGTCGTTTTTTTTGCAAAATTTTACAACTGAAAGTGAAAAATGACATTTTTTTGCAAAAAAATCGTTAAATTTCGATTAATAACAAAAAAAGTAAAAATGTCAGCAGCAATGAAATACCACCAAATGAAAGCTCTATTAGTGAGAAGAAAAGGAGGTAAAATTCATTTGGGTGGTAAGTTGCATGACCGAGCAATAAACCGCTAAAGTTGTGGACTGCCGATTTGTAAAAAAGGGCCTGGTCTTTAGGGGGGTATAAACCTGTGGTCCTTAAGTGGTTAAATGCATGGAGAGGAGGCTACAGCTTTATACCTGCACTAATTAAAATCAGCCTATGGGACAGACAGGTTAGGTCACATTTATGATGTAGCATTAGTACATTTCTATAGTGAGTATGGCACTGTCGTATTTACTTTATTGTTTGTGTTTGCAGATTGCTGTTGCATTATATTTGTTTTTGCTTTTGTGCTTTCAGTCATGGCGATGTGCAGGGTACTTTCACACTAGTGGCAAGTAACTCTGGCAGGCTGTTCCGACGGGTGAACAGCCTGTCGGATCCGTGCTGCCGCTAGTGCACACGTGCCCCCGGACTACCGCTCCAGCCCCATTGACTATAATGGGGTAGGCCAGAGTTCTGGTGGCAGCACGGCAAACATGCAGAGAGGCGGACAGAATAAGTGTCGTCGTTTTATTCCGGCCACCTCTTGGCATGTTTGCCGTGCTGCCGCCAGACTCCCTTGCATAACGGAAACGGGACGGATCCGTTTTGCAGCCCATAGACTTCTATTATGACTAATGAATAACTGAATGCCTCTAAATGCATTCCGTTATGCATTCCGTCACAGAATTGCATTATGTAGTATAAAGACCAGCACTCCGTAATTCCAATGATGAAAAAAGGTTTCTTTTATTCGTCACCCATGTGTGACGAATAAAAGAAACCTTTTTTCATCATTGGAATTACGGAGTGCTGGTCTTTATACTACAAATATTCAGGTATCTACCTCTTGACCGCGCACCTGGACCGCGACTGATGCGCAGTGCCGCCCATTCATTTATCTTATAGAATTGCATTATGGTCCGTGATAACGGAATCCATAACTCAATTCTGCTTTTACCACCAAACGAAGCGTGAACAGATTTCAAAATATTAAATTCGCTCATCTCTAGATGCCAGGATGGCATCCACAGAGGTAGATTTAGTGTAGGTTTCTGTCCTAAAGAGATCGTCTTGCTGTTGGCGGACAGGCACAAATAATTTTGTAGAAAATGTATTTGCCAAGAATCTCACATTTATAACGTAGCATTAGTACAATTTCTATAGTCAGTATGGCACGATTGTATTTATTTTGTTGTTTGCAGAGTTCTGTTGCATTGAGTTGCAGCCATCCAGAAGCTTTTCTAAGATGTTGCATTTTTCCTGTACTGCGCCTAAGTACTAGCAGCAAAGTGGCAAATGCCTTTAATTTAGTGATTAATATTAATAATGTATTATTAATAGTGACATAGAAGTTACTACTCTTCCAGCATGGAGACTGATTTCTGGCATAAATTGCATGGAGCAGGAAAGAGTCACATTATGTTCCACTGCAACATAAGAAGACAACCTGGCGTAGCTCAGTATCTGCTCTGTGTAGACGAATATGACGCACGCCATTGTAAAGTTACATTCAGATGTCCTATTAGGTGGTAGACCATATGAGAGCAAAGAAAAAGTGGAGCAGTTACCTATAGCAACCAATCTGGTTCAGCTTTAATTTTTACAAAGGGCCTCTGAAGAATGAGATGGTATATGGTTGCTATGGGCAACTGCTTCATTTTTTTTCTCTCCTTGTAACAGTTTTGGTAACTAAGGCTTAAGGCTACATTCACACAAACGTATTTTGTTTCCATGTTCGTTCCATTTTTCTTTTGCGGATTGGATGAGGACCCATTCATTTCAACGGTTCCACAAAAAATGCAGACAGGACATCGTGTGCTGTCCACATCCGTGTGTCCGTTCCGTAGCCCCGCAAAAAATATAGAGCATTTCCTATTCTTGTCCGTTTTGTCCATTTTGCAGACAAGTATAGGCATTGTTGCAATGGATCTGCAAAAGAAACTGATGCAATACGGATGCCAAAAGGACGTCATCCACATTTTTTGCGGATCAGTGTTTTGCGGACCGCAAAACACATACGGTCATGTAAATGCAGCCTAATAATAACAAAATCAACACTAACAGCTTCAGCCGCAGACGGTAAATAATAATTTAAAAGAAATTAAATATGATGTATTGTAAATTATACAATAATAATAGTAGTTACTACAAACAATATAGGATTATTATTTAGTGGGTCTTGTAATAACTCATATCCTGTAACAATATTTTATTTATTCTCATGCTCCTATTATTCATCAGAGCTTTATTATTGATTACCAATAATATGTCATTACAAGAGATGTCACAATAGAACTGTAAGAAATCCAGCAATTACCTGCAGGAGGCTCAGAGCCGAGTCGCACACAGCTCCTCTACAACTGCCCAGTGACACAGGAAATTAAAGAAGGCATGCTGGGGATTGTAGTCATCCATGGGCAGAAGAGGATTCTGGGAGTTATCACTTATACAAAAGAAGGTTTTGTACTGAAGTATGAATAACCACTGGTAGGATGGATTTGCCACGTCTGTCCACAACAAAATGGCCGCTATATATATACTCCTGACAATCGGTGCAATTCACTGTGTTCCAGTTCTCTCTCTAGTTTTCTTTCGGGGCGGATGATGTCTCTCGCGACTATGTGCGGTACAGTTCAGGATCCTGGGCTGGTAGAGTACACTGTATATTTTTTTTTTTTATGTCCGAGTCACCCAACTCTGATTCAAAAACCACCAAGGATCGGACTGAAGTGGTAGTGATAGCTTCCGGTGCAGAGGTGAAGCGCAGGAAGCTAGGAGAGACATTGCTGTGACTGGCAGCAGCTACGGGCAGCTGTTATATTCCAGGGACTTGTTATTTAGCAATAAATAAAGGGTGTCATAATTGTGAATGTTTGCCACTGGAAAATAATGCCTGCTGCATTTCTTTAGCTGCCTTATGCACCTCCGCTCATGTTTTTTTTTAGGGTTTTACTTCATTAAGGAACAAAACACTAAATGAAATGTGCAACCAAGACCGTAGGAATGTGGTGATGGTTAATATGGAATCTGTTCCTCTGTAAGCATCTCTTGCAGAGCCCCAAAAAGGAGGACATATGTACCAGCTGTACATATATAATTATATACAGGGAATGCCCAGGTTATACCAGCATGGTCCATGTCACTATATACATGAAGATGTATAACTTATACCAGCTGTACATATATAATTATTTACAGGGGATGCCCAGGTTATACCAGCATGATCCATATCACTATATACATGAAGATATATAACTTATACCAGCTGTACATATATAATTATTTACAGGGGATGCCCAGGTTATACCAGCATGGTCCATATCACTATATACATGAAGATATATAACTTATACCAGCTGTACATATATAATTATTTACAGGGGATGCCCAGGTTATACCAGCATGGTCCATATCACTATATACATGAAGATGTATAACTTATACCAGCTGTACATATATAATTATTTACAGGGGATGCCCAGGTTATACCAGCATGGTCCATATCACTATATACAAGAAGATGTATAACTGATACCAGCTGCCCAGCTGTACATATATAATCATATAAGGAGATACCAGGTTATACCAGCATGGTCCATATCACTATATACAAGAAGATGTATAACTTATACCAGCTGTACATATATAATTATATACAGGGGATACCCAGGTTATTACAGCATGGTCCATATCACTATATACAAAAAGATTTATAACTTATACCAGCTGTACATATATAATTATATACAGGAGATGCCCAGGTTATAACAGCATGGTCCATATCACTATATACATGAAGATGTATGACTTATACCAGTTGTACATATATAATTATATATAGGAGATACCCAGGTTATTACAGCATGGTCCATATAACTATATACATGAAGATATATAACATACCAATTGTGTATATATTTAATTATATATAGGAGATACCAGGTTATTACAGCATGGTCCATATCACTATATACAAGAAGACGTATAACTTATACCAGCTGTAGATATATAATTATATACAGGGAGTGCAGAATTATTAGGCAAGTTGTATTTTTGAGGATTAATTTTATTATTGAACAACAACCATGTTCTCAATGAACCCAAAAAACTCATTAATATCAAAGCTGAATATTTTTGGAAGTAGTTTTTAGTTTGTTTTTAGTTTTAGCTATTTTAGGGGGATATCTGTGTGTGCAGGTCACTATTACTGTGCATAATTATTAGGCAACTTAACAAAAAACAAATATATACCCATTTCAATTATTTATTTTTACCAGTGAAACCAATATAACATCTCAACATTCACAAATATACATTTCTGATATTCAAAAACAAAACAAAAACAAATCAGTGACCAATATAGCCACCTTTCTTTGCAAGGACACTCAAAAGCCTGCCATCCATGGATTCTGTCAGTGTTTTGATCTGTTCACCATCAACATTGCGTGCAGCAGCAACCACAGCCTCCCAGACACTGTTCAGAGAGGTGTACTGTTTTCCCTCCTTGTAAATCTCACATTTGATGATGGACCACAGGTTCTCAATGGGGTTCAGATCAGGTGAACAAGGAGGCCATGTCATTAGATTTTCTTCTTTTATACCCTTTCTTGCCAGCCACGCTGTGGAGTACTTGGACGCGTGTGATGGAGCATTGTCCTGCATGAAAATCATGTTTTTCTTGAAGGATGCAGACTTCTTCCTGTACCACTGCTTGAAGAAGGTGTCTTCCAGAAACTGGCAGTAGGACTGGGAGTTGAGCTTGACTCCATCCTCAACCCGAAAAGGCCCCACAAGCTCATCTTTGATGATACCAGCCCAAACCAGTACTCCACCTCCACCTTGCTGGCGTCTGAGTCGGACTGGAGCTCTCTGCCCTTTACCAATCCAGCCACGGGCCCATCCATCTGGCCCATCAAGACTCAGTCTCATTTCATCAGTCCATAAAACCTTAGAAAAATCAGTCTTGAGATATTTCTTGGCCCAGTCTTGACGTTTCAGCTTGTGTGTCTTGTTCAGTGGTGGTCATCTTTCAGCCTTTCTTACCTTGGCCATGTCTCTGAGTATTGCACACCTTGTGCTTTTGGGCACTCCAGTGATGTTGCAGCTCTGAAATATGGCCAAACTGGTGGCAAGTGGCATCTTGGCAGCTGCACGCTTGACTTTTCTCAGTTCATGGGCAGTTATTTTGCGCCTTGGTTTTTCCACACGCTTCTTGCGACCCTGTGGACTATTTTGAATGAAACGCTTGATTGTTCGATGATCACGCTTCAGAAGCTTTGCAATTTTAAGAGTGCTGCATCCCTCTGCAAGATATCACACTATTTTTTACTTTTCTGAGCCTGTCAAGTCCTTCTTTTGACCCATTTTGCCTAATAATTATGCACACCTAATATAGGGTGTTGATGTCATTAGACCACACCCCTTCTCATTACAGAGATGCACATCACCTAATATGCTTAATTGGTAGTAGGCTTTCGAGCCTATACAGCTTGGAGTATTACAACATGCATAAAGAGGATGATGTGGTCAAAATACTCATTTGCCTAATAATTCTGCACGCAGTGTATAAGAGATACCCAGGTTATACCAGCATGGTCCATATCACTATATACAAGAAGATGTATAACTTATACCAGCTGTACATATATAATTATATACAGGAGATACCCAGGTTATTACAGCATGGTCCATATCACAATATACAAGAAGATGTATAACTTATACCAGCTGTACATATATAATTATATATAGGAGATATCCAGGTTATTACAGCATGGTCCATATCACTATATACAAGAAGATGTATAACTTATACCAGCTGTAGATATATAATTATATATAGAAGATGCCCAGGTTATAACAGCATGGTCCATATCACTATATACATGAAGATGTATAACTTATACCAGCTGTACATATATAATTATATATAGGAGATACCCAGGTTATTGCAGCATGGTCCATATCACTATATACAAGAAGATGTATAACTTATACCAGCTGTACATATATAATTATATATAGGAGATACCCAGGTTATACCAGCATGGTCCATATCACTATATAAAAGAAAATGTATAACGTACATAAGTTAGCGAGACCAATTTAGAGTCAGTTTGGGTTACCTTGCAGCTTGATAATCATAAGGTAACTCGTGTTGGTGTGATATATAGACCTCCTAGCCAACTCAAACAGACTTTTCTAAAATTAGATTAGTGGTATACGAGTCCCTATCAGATTGGAACAGTTTCAATGGAGTCCAGGAGAAATGGGACTACTTAAAAGTGGCACTATTGAAGGCAACAGAAAATTGCATTAGGCTTGTCAGTAAAAGAAAAAAAAGGAAGAGACCACTGTGGTACTCCGCAGAAGTGGCCAAAATCATTAAAAACAAAAAGATAGCATTTAGTAATTATTAAAAAAAAAACGAGGATGACAGGCAAATTTATAAGATTAGGCAGAGAGAGGCCAAACAAGTTATAAGAGCTTCTAAAGCACAGGCAGAAGAGAAATTATCTCAGTCAGTGAAAAAAGGCGAAAAGACATTCTTCAGATACATAAATGAAAAAAGGAAACTAAAACAAGGAATTACCAAATTAAAAACAAAAGAAGGAAGGTATATGGAAGAAGATAAAGAACTAGCTGACGGCCTCAATGAATACTTCTGTTCAGTTTTTACAAAGGAAAATGAAGGAAAAGGACCTCAGTTAGGAAAGAAGACTAATGAATCTTTTGATGCATGTGTCTTTACAGAGGAAGAGGTTCTAAGTCAGCTGTCTAAAATTAATACAAATAAGTCACAGGGGCCTGATGGGATACACCCAAAGCTATTAAAAGAGCTCAGCGGTGAACTAGCAAAACCATTAACAGATTTATTTAACCAATCACTGGCAACACGAGTCGTCCCAGAAGATTGGAAATTGGCAAATGTGCCCATTCACAAGAAAGGTAGTAGGGAGGAATCGGGGAACTATAGGCCAGTAAGCCTGACATCAATAGTGGGGAAATTAATGGAAACCATACTTAAGGAGAGGATTGTGGAACATCTAAAATCCCATGGATTGAAAGATAAAAAACAGCATGGGTTTACTTCAGGGAGATCATGTCAAACTAATCTTATTGATTTTTTTTTGATTGGGTGACTAAAATAATAGATGGCGGAGGTGCAGTAGACATCGCTTATGTAGACTTTAGTAAGGCTTTTGATACTGTCCCACATAGAAGGCTTATCAATAAATTGCAGTCTTTGTGCGTGGACTCCCATATTGTTGAATGGATTAGGCATGTGCCCCCCAGCCTCTGATCAGCCTCTCATGTGCCCCCCAGCCTCTGATCAGCCTCTCATGTGCCCCCCAGCCTCTCCCTCTTATCAGCCCCCTCTGGTAACTCAACACACACCCCCCCCCCCCGTATTAATCATTGGTGGCAGTGGCCACAGGGTCCCCCTCCCCCCCCCATCATTGGTGGCAGTGGGCAGTGCGCCCCCTTCCCACCCCAGTATTAATCAATGGTGTCAGTGGCCACAGGGTCCCCCTCCCATCATTGGTGGCAGTGGGCATTGGTGGCAGTGAGCAGCATTATACTCACGTGCACCGTGGCCGCCGGGCGCTCCTTCTTCTGTCTGTGCGGCACATTGCTAATGCTTTATAGCATTAGCAATGCGCCGCACAGACCTATGAGAAGAAGGAGCGCCTGGCGGCCACGTCGCACGTGAATATAATGCTGCTCACTAACATACCATGGCAGCCAGGACTTCAGTAGCATCTTGGCTGCCATGGTAACCGATCGGAGCCCCAGCATTACACTGCTGGGACTCCGGTCGGAACTGCCCACTGCCACCAATGATGGGGGGGGAGGGGGACCCTGTGGCCACTGCCACCAATGATTAATACGGGGGGGGAGGGAGGGGGGGCCCACTGCCACCAATGCAGAGACTGAAGAACATTCCCGGCACCCGACCTCTGACAGGACGCCGTGATCCGCGCAATTAACCCCTCAGGCAGTGGTATCGGGGACATTTGTACGAGTACAAGTACTCTGCAAATGTCCAGTATCGGTTCATGCTGGGGCTGGCGGCCGCGGACGTAGATTTAGAAGCGGTCAGCGCACATGACCGCTAGTGATGAGCGGCAGGGGTCATATTCGAATTCGCGATATTTCGCGAATATTTCGTAGAATATTCGTCGAAAATTCGCAAATTCGAAAATTCACGTTTTTTTTTTTACAAAAAAAATCGGAAAGGTAATGATTGTGTAATATGCGAATTTTCGGAATTCGAATTTTCAGATTCGAATTTTTTATTGCAAATTTTTCAACTTGCTAAATTGCTCTATTCGATTTTTTTAGAATATTCTCTATATTGCTATAACTTCATTTTTTAAAATATTCGTAATATTCTAAAACAAGAATATATAGCAATATAGCGAATATTCAAAAAAAACGAATATAGAGCAAAATTCGCAAACACTACTACTCCTAAATAGTGATGAGCGGCAGGGACAATATTCGAATTTGCGATATTCTGCGAATATATGGTAGAATATTCGCGAATATTCGTATTCCAGATATTTGTTTTATTGCGAAAAATCTGTAATAAAATAATCGCATAATGCGAATTTTAATGCGAAAAAAAAAGGTGTTGGTCAAAAATGAGTATATAGCACTACAGAATATACTGCTATATATTTGTTTTTAGAATATCCGTCATATTTTCCATCTGAACAAATGATTCCTCCCTGCTTAACATGCTTGTGGTCAATGAGTCATTGGCCCACAAGCAAGAAGCAGGGAGGAATCATGACTTTAGATGTTGAAAAAAGATGAATATTCTAAAAAACTAATATATAGCACTGTAGTATATAAATTTAAAAACAGGCACTCATCATCTAACAGTTTAAAATAGTTTTAAATTTATTATTATTAAAATTACACAAATTACCCCTACAATTTTCAGCGATTAAAATATTCACAATATTCTGCAATGATAAATATTCTGCGATTGTTTTGATCTCGAATTTTTCACAATTAAGAAAATAACTGTGCAGTGTGAAAATATTCAATATAATAAATATTCGACAATGTATCCCTTAGTGCTTAAACATATTAGCAAATAATCAAGTGATTTTGCGTGTACAAATATAGAACTTATCCAAATAAAACAATAATTTTAATAAAGGTGATTATACTTTCTTCCCAAAATAATTGTCACTGATGTTATGTGGTAATATAGGCAATTGCTTATGTGACGAAAAAGTTATTTGCGAATTTAGTATGTAAAATTCGATATGAGCAGATAAATCGGGGAGGTCCGTTATCTTAAATAAGGCTGGCGTCTGGGGCGTCCCCCTTGCACAGCCTCTTACCTGTTCCCTCCGTTCACTGCTCTCCAGGCTGGGTCTTTTTAAAAAGTATCTGGACTCCTGCGATAGTTTGCAGTCTTTCACTGACAATTATATTTTCCAGCTATGTAAAACATAGACCTCGATGTCTCACACAAGAGGTGTCTGCAATCTTCGCCGCAGGATAGCAGCTGTAGCTTAAGGTCAGCTCAACTCAGATGCTGGTTTCACTCTGGTTCGAGTGTAAAATGCTCTTAAAGGGCCCAGTGTCCTGTATAAAGTCTCAATCAGAATATAGAATATAGTCACTTTGTGGTGGTCTTAGGTGGGTAGTTGTAGATCCAAACACGGCCAGACGCGTTTCGAGGTACCTTTTTATTATAATTATTGTTTTATTTGGATAAGTTCTATATTTGTACACGCAAAATCACTTTATTATTTGATAATATGTTTAAGCACTGTCGAATATTTATTATATCGAATATTTTCACACTGCACAGTTATTTTCTTAATTGCGAAAAATTCGAGATCAAAACAATCGCTGAATATTTATCATTGCAGAATATTGTGAATATTTTAATCGCAGAAAATTGTATATTACACATGCTGATCAGCCTTTATGCTTGGAAAGAGTACTGATTTTAATTTACATAGCCTGATCTATAAAAACAAAGGTACACATACAGCAGTTATCATGAGTCAAGAGAAATATTAGTATAGAGCCTAAGGCCTTTGACTCTGTGGAGTTGAGATACTTATGGGCGGCGATTCTTTCTGGTCCTTCTCAGAGATTAGTGTCAAATGGGACAAAAGCCATCTCCTGGTAGTAGATATGCCGGCAATGGATGTGGTGCTTCCGCCTCCACTGCAATGGGTTAACCAAACAGACTATCTAGGGGTATGCGTGAGCAGACAAGTAGATACATATTACATGGATAATGTCTTCCCATTAATGCAATTGTTGAAGGATAGCTTTGAAATGGGAACCTCTCCCTCTTACACTAGTGAGCAGAATCAATTTACTTAAAATTAAAATGCTTCTGAAATTCCTATCTTTTTCATGACTCTCCCACTCTGATTGATCGTCGCTTTTTTCTGTCTCTGTAAACACTTCTTGGAAATTCTATGGGTGGGCTCTGTTCCTATAATAAAACAATTTCTCTGCCGGTACTTCGTTATTTCTATTACTATTATTTAGCCATACACTTAGTGTATGACCGTTAGTGGTTGACCGCTACTGATTATAATCCCACAGTGGGTCTGGAACACAGAGTGCTTGGCCGACTAGATCTCTGCAGACATTTTTTTTGAGAGGTGTTACTATAGACCGTCTCTCTCTCCCTGCACCCATGATGGTTAGCCTCCAAGTGTGGACTCTTTCTTTGAAGCGCATCCCTGACGAGATGACGAAATGGTCTCCAAACACTCCCTTATGGCTTAACCCCTGACTTCCCTATTTTGTACGATTTCCTAATATCCAGATTTGGAGTAGACACGGTATCACTACTCTGACGCATATTATGGATGCCTTGCAGTTCCCAAATACTGCTCTCTATAATTATCAACCGCTTAAGCATGCCTTCCAAGGACAATTTGGAGGTTTACCTTTCTTTCTTACCTCTCCACTTATGGGAGAGCATGGTGCAAAATAAAAGCCTGTGTCTGCCTTTTTATGGGTATCTGACTTGAAGTTTTGCACCAATGCAGGATAAGATAATTATGAAATGGCAGGAAACATTCCCGATCTAAATGAGATTATTTTAAAGGGGTTGTCCGGGCTTTTACTATTGATGACCTATCCTTAGGATAGGTCATCAATATCAGATTGTTAAAGATAGGAGGAGACAGCCTGCGCAGTGCGCATGTGCCATTTATCTTCCTGTTCACCACTGCTGTCTATAGGCTTTGCCCTAGACAGCAGCAGCGGACAAGAAGGGAGAAGGCACGTGTGCACTGCGCACTCTGTCTCCTCATACAGCTGATCGGACTCCCGCCAATCTGAGATTGATGACCTATCCTGACGATAGGTCATCATTAGTAAAAGCCTGCACAACCTCTTTAAGAGTCTTTAGAGTGCTTCATGTCCTAGAGACAAACTGGTACAAGTTAAATTTACCCATAGAATATATTATACTCCACACAGCCTCTATGTCATGGGTGCTTTACCATCAGCTGAATGCCCCAGGTGTCTACTGAAAGATGGTATGATGCTGCATATGTTCTGGGACATATTAGAATTTATGGAGACTTATTTGACTACCCTGAATATATTACACCCCATAGTGCGCCTTTTAGCTTGGTAGATGACCTCCCCCTCATTGTGGCGCTGCACACCTTACATCAACTCTTAGTTTATTAAGCTAAAAAAAGTTATCTTCTAACTGGAAACACCTGAAGACACCTACTAAATCTCCTTGGATTAGAGAGGTTAACAATGTACTTCCACTCCCTTACCTAGCTCGAGGCTGTTTGACAAGGTTTGGGGTCCCTTGGTTAAGTATTTCTACCACCGGACTGAGTCCCTTGATTCCTTAACACCACCCCCCCCTCCTTTTTTTTTTTTCGCTCTCCCTCTTGTTTTGTTCTGGTTACTGTTTATAAAGTTTCCTTATTTCAGCTACTGATAGTGGTTGGGCTTTTAGTGTATATAGATTAGGCTACTTTCACACTCGCGTTTGGTGCAGATCCGTCATGGATCTGCACAAACGCATCCGTTCAGATAATACAACCGCTTGCATCCGTTCAGAACGGATCCATTTGTATTATCTTTAACATAGCCAAATTGGATCCGTCTTGAACACCATTGAAAGTCAATGGGGGACGGATCAGTTTTCTATTGTGCCATATTGTGTCAGTGAAAACGGATCCATCCCCATTGACTTACATTGTGTGTCAGGATGGATCCGTTTGGCTCAGTTTCGTCAGACGGACACCAAAAGACTGCAAGCAGCGTTTTGGTTTCCGCCTCCAAAGCAGAATGGAGACAGAACTGAGCCACACTGATGCATTCTGAGCGGATCCTTAGCCATTCAGAATGCATTAAGGGCAAAACTGATCCGTTTTGGACCGCTTGTGAGAGCCCTGAACAGATCTCACAAACGGAAAGCCGAAATGCCAGTGTGAAAGTAGCCTTACTAGCAAGAACTTTATTGCCCTTGCAAACATTGTTTAGTGATGTTTAGTTGTGATGGGGAATAGAAAATAACTAAAGAGCTGGTATTGCAATCCTTCTATGATGTACTGTCAATATGTACGAAACTGTGTACTCTTTATTGTTATGATATGCACAATATATATGAACTGGATCCTTGCTCCTTTGTCTTTTTTGAATAAATGTTCTTTAACCCTTTCATGACCAATGGTCATTGATGCCCGAGTGTCCAGGTCAAAATTTACAAATCTCACATGCGTCACTTTATGTGGTAATAGCTTTGGAACACTTTATCCAAGCCATTCTGAGATTGTTTTCTCGTGACACATTGTACTTCGTGATAGTCATATATTTCACCTTTATTTATGAAAAAATTTCTATTTCTCTGCTTCTAAAACTGAAAGTGATACCTCATAAAATATTTATTACGGGACTTCCAGTTCCAGCGCTGGGATGCAAGCAGCGGAGCGAAGGAGATCCGGTACTCGCCCGCCTGCAAACTGCCCTCATTCCTCCTACAGTGACGTAGGGGGACAATCCACGAGCGCCCGGGACCCCTGACCTGCCGAAGTATACCTTTCATGGATCGTTATCTCCTACGGAGCGGCGGTCAGAGCCACACTTCACTAAGCAGTGCAAGAGGAGCGCAGAGCAAGATGGCGGACACGCGCCCTCACCAGAGTCAGTGCCGGAGACACAGGAAAGGGGTGAGTCACCTATACACAGCCTATGGTGCCCTCTGCTCCCCCTAATATAGACTATAAATCCTTAGCCATTGAAGTGGCCATCCACCTGGCTCCCGATATCAGGGAGACACTAACTAAAACGCTGTCAGCCTCCTTACAACAGCGCCATGAGGCCATTGCGCAGCATGATGTAAAACTGGAGGAGCTAGAGCATAGGACACTATCTCTAGAGGCAGACAATGCCAAGTATGCACATGCAATGAACGAACTGTCTAAACAAAATGGCATATTGCTGGACCGAGTGGAAGACCTGGAAAACCGGTCGCGGCAAAACAATTTACGCCTCCTGGGCCTCCCTGAATCTATTAAACTGCAGGCTTTAAAAGGTCTTTGTGAACTAGATCTTCCGCGGGCTTTGGGACTGGACGGGTGCCATAAGGTGGAGCGGGCCCATAGGATTGGACCCATGCCGAAGACCCGAGCGAGAAGACATAGCGGGCCGTCTAGTGATACACCTAGACCGCGCCAGGTGATAATGAAGTTCCTAGACCATTGGGACAAGGAGGCTATCCTTAAAGCATTCAGAATCAGGAAGGGACCACTAAAGCTCTTAGGCCATACAGTCTTATTATTTGCAGACTATTCATCGGCTGTGGCGAAGAAAAGGAGAGAATTCAGCCATGTTTGTTCTATACTGCATAAGAGGCAAATAAAATTCCAGCTTATGTACCCGGCTAAACTCTGTGTCACTCACGCAGACGGCTCTACTATCATCTTCCACGAACTGTCGGCGGCGGAAGAGATGGTGGACTCTTTGCAAAACAGAAGGGGTGAAAGAGACCCAGAGCAGACAAGGAGAACCGATTCACGACGCCGGGACAGATCTAAAGGGGAGCGTCGCAGAAAGGAGTCCAGCATAGACAAAGACCGAGGAACTGGGACTGGGCGCAAAAGATCTCCCATGAGAGGCGACTCCTCATACCTGAGGAGATGACTGATCAGTTTATGGCAGATGCCGTGGTTTGACACGAGTATCCTTTTTCCGTTGTGGGGAGAGTAGTGTAACAGAATAATCTCCACATGACGGATGGTTTCACCTTCCCGCCCCAGGAGACGGGGAGCGTGGTGATACTGTTGGTTGGCTCCGTTGGGAGCTATATGTTCCTGTTCAAGTGTCGGTAACTCGTTATATTTGCTGGGCATTTTCTTGAGGGGTTCTGGGTTTCTTAGTTTCAAAGTTACGGTTCAGAAAGGTGGACGAGGGCCGCAACCCAGAAAAAAGGAAGTTCTATTTAAGGCTACTTTCACACCTGCGTTAGGTGCGGATCCGTCTGGTATCTGCACAGACGGATCCGCACCTATAATGCAAACGCTTAGATCCGTTCAGAACGGATCCGTTTGCATTACCATGAAGAAAAAAAAATGCAAACGGATCCGTTTTGACTTTACATTGAAAGTCAATGGGGGACGGATCCATTTGTAAATTGAACCATATTGTGTCAACTTCAAATGGATCCGTCCCCATTGACTTACATTGTAAGTCTGGACGGATCCGTTTGCCTCCGCACGGCCAGGCGGACACCCGAACGCTGCAAGCTGCGTTCAGGTGTCCGCCTGCTGAGCAGAGCGGAGGACAAACGGTGCCAGACTGATGCATTCTGAGCGGATCCGCATCCACTCAGAATGCATTAGGGCTGGACGGATCCGTTCGGGGCCGCTTGTGAGAGCCTTCAAACGGAACTCACAAGCGGAGCCCCGAACGCTAGTGTGAAAGTAGCCTTAGAATTTGAACTTAGTTGCTGCTCTAACTTAAGGGAAAAGTAATTTGGGTGGGCAGGGTAGGAACGGTTATACTTGTAGTAGGGAATAGTTATACCAGTATTTTTACCTTTCTGGTTGTCCTATTGATATTTGGTTATTAGTGGGTGCCTGAAAAGAAGCACAATATGAAAATAATCTCTTGGAATATCAAGGGCTTGAGATCGCCACATAAAAGGGGGATGATTCTCAGACATCTTAAGAAGCTCAAGCTTGATGTTCTCCTACAGGAAACCCACCTGGGGAGAACGATTTTGCTAGGATGAAGAAGCTATGGGTAGGCACAGTAATAGGATCCCCTGCAACTCACAGGAAAGCGGGGGTACTAAAATTGATCAATAAACAACTGAATTGTACTGTTGTACAGCAATCTGTAGATACCTTGGGTAGGTGGGCACGGGTACTTCTACAAATCCAGGAAACTCAGTACAGCATTTACAACATTTATGGCCCGAACTCCAATAATGGTCTTTTTTTTCAGGGACTTGGAGGCGTCTTTACTGGGTGACACGTGTATGAACAAGATCATTGGAGGCGACTTTAACTCAGTGGTTAATGGGGTGGAGGATCGAAGACAATTGGGTGATGGACCTCAGGACAATGTTCTACAGCCGCTGATGAGGGGCACCGGACTGATAGACCCATGGCGCCAACTTCATCCAGATGACCGGAGTTTCACGTTTTACTCGAATCCGCAATCCTCTTGGTCTCGAATTGACTATATATTTCTACCTCACTCCTTGATGCACAAGGTGAAAAGGGCGGAGATTGGGGACATTGTAATTTCAGACCATGCACCGGTTTCACTTTAATGGATAAATATCCAAGAGGGCCAGACTACATATGGCGCTTTCCCTCTCTCACCTGTGCTTAGGGGAGGAGTTTTTAGAAAAGCTTAGTATGGTGGGAGGAGTACAAGGCAGATAACGAAGCCCATATGAATACCCCGGGCCTGTTCTGGAGAGCAGCTAAGGCGGTAATGCGGGGGAAAATTATGGGATACGTGAATGGTATCAAGAGAAAAGCCCAACTCTCCTTCAACCAGGTGAGTCAGAAAGTCAGGGAGGCCTATCTTATTTTCACTGCCAATCGAAACCAATAGAAGAGATGGGTTGAAGAACGTCAGATATTTGAAAATTGTGTGAAAGACAGAGAATCCTTGAGGCATTCAGAAATGGAAGTCAGGATGTATAAATATGGTAACAAGTCTGGGAAACTATTGGCCAACCTGGCAAAAGGTATGAGACCCCCCAGTATATTTCGAGACTGAAGGATTCTAGGGGTAACATAGTCCATGACCCAGCGGAAATTAATTGCGACGGTCACGTACACTACACACAGGGGGGAGGATAGTGACCACTGCTCTCCACCCTCACCCCTGGCCCTGCCTACTTGCCTCGCAAGTCCTAATGACAGGGGACAACTAGACGGCAGTCCCTAACTTAGGATACATGCTGGGAAGACAGACAAGACAAATAACGGAACATGAATGGACCGGGTCAATACCTCGAGAGCTACGCAGTACTGAGGAATGAGCAGAGAATAGTCAGGAAAAGCCGAGGTCAAATACCAGGAGAGAAACGAAGTACAACAGGAGTCCGCAAAGAATCATCAGGTGGAAGCCGGGGTCAGGATACCAGGAGAGATGCACAGTACAGGAGGAGCAGGCAAAGGATAGTCAGGGAACAGGATCAGGTAGTATTCAATAGTCCAACAAATAGCCAGGAACCTAGAATTAACAGGCAACCTGTGGCCAGCAGGCTGCCTGTATTCATAGTGGGGTCTGAGGGTCATGTGACGTGGCGTCACATGACCGACAGACAGACAAGTCGAGCACCGAGTGATCAACTCGGCGCTCAAGGCAGACCTAGGAGCAGGGAGCCTCCCAGCTAGCAAAGCCGCCCTGGGAACGAGGCCAAACACAGATCCTCGCTCCCGTAGCTAAGCAGCAGGTCTGCGGCTAATGGGAGACAGAGTGCGCCTTTGGCGCCCCGTGACATTAATTCTATGGTGGGGGCGTATTATGAGACCCTATATAAAGACGAGGCGCATTGTGACTTGACGGATTCTCTCCTCACCAGGGTCAATATACCTAGACTTATGGACGAACAACTCCAAACTTTGAATGCAGAGATTTCCATACAGGAACTGCAGGGAGCCATTAAGCATTTAGGTAACTCAAAGGCACCAGGCCCGGATTGATTTACCGGGGAGTATTATAAGGCACTGATAACCCAGATATCGCCAGTTCTTGTGGAGCTATTTAACGGCGTCTTTCAAGGCCGTATGCCGTTGGACAATGAAAATATGTCCTATATGAAACTATTATCCAAGCCAGGGAAAGACCTCTTGCTTCCGGGGTCATATAGTCCTATAACATTGATAAATGTTGACGCCAAGATTGTGGCAGATCGTCTTGCCAAAATATTGCCCCAACTGATAGGGTCTGAACAAGTGGGGTTTGTCCAGGGTAGATCTGCAGTGACGAACATTAGGATGGTCTTGACAGTTCTGGACAGGGTGCATCATCTGCCCAAGAAGGGGGAGCTCCCAGCCATGCTCACCTTAGACGCCGAGAAAGCATTCGACAATGTTCGATGGGCATGGCTGGGAGCGGTACTGGACAGGATGGGGTTCTCTGGTGCTTTCAGGACATGCTTATCTCAGATGTACCAAAACCCTAAAGGCAAGGGTCTATACCCAGGGTTTTTTATCTAAACCTTTCAATCTCCAGAAGGGAACATGCCAGGGCTGCCCCTTATCGCCCCTTTTGTTTAATCTAGCCCTGGAGCCGTTAGCTAGGGAATTGTGTAGCTCTAATGTTTTCAAGGGGATCAGGGTTCGGGAGGCTCAGGTGAGGGCAGCATGATGTAATATTGTTTCTTTCCAAACCAAAAGACCATCTGGGGAGAGTGATGGAACTGTTAAAGGGATTCGGACGATATTCCGAATACTCGATCAATACATCCAAATGTGAATTGTTACCATTGACACAGGGTGACAACGGGTCCTATATTGGATCCCTGGGGCTTGATATCACGAAAGTCTTGTCACAAATCACCTACCTAGGGATCAAAATAGGAAGGTCTCCGCATTCTATTTACCAATTAAATTACTCTCTATTGCTGTCCAAAATTAAAAGTGACTTAGAAAGATGGCAAAACCTTCCCCTTTCTCTGATGGGGCGATGTCACCTGATCAAGATGATGGGGGCGGCGAAGCTGATGTACCCTCTCCAAACCATACCACTGCTTCTACGCCATGCAGATGTGACGGAATTAGAGAAGAAATTTGTTTGTTTCCTTTGGGGTGGGAGGAGAGCTAGAATTTCTTTAAAGAAACTGAAGCTCCGCAAGGGACAGGGTGGCCTTAACTTCCCAGATCTACGAGGGTATAACTTGGCATGCCTCAGCAGGCACATAATAGACTGGTCCAATGCGACGTCTTACTACTCCAATTTGCATATAGAACGACAGCTTGCAGCTCCATGGGACCTGATGGCCCTCTTGCATACCGGGATATCTAAAATCCCTTGTATTGCAAGGAGGTCATTGATTCTGCGTGACACAATTATCACATGGAAAAATATTAGGAAATTGTACGGTCTTTCCTACTAGTTTTCCCTATACAGGGCAATCCCATTCTCCCCCCTGGGAATGGCGATAAATACTTTAAGTCCTGGGCGATCAAGGGGGTGAGCAAGATAGGAGATTTGTTACATGAGCGGGTGAGAAGCTATGGTAGGAAACATAGAAACATAGAATGTGTCGGCAGATAAGAACCATTTGGCCCATCTAGTCTGCCCAATATACTGAATACTATGGATAGCCCCCGGCCCTATCTTATATGAAGGATGGCCTTATGCCTATCCCATGCATGCTTAAACCCCTTCACTGTATTTGCAGCTACCACTTCTGCAGGAAGGCTATTCCATGCATCCACTACTCTCTCAGTAAAGTAATACTTCCTTATATTACTTTTAAACCTTTGCCCCTCTAATTTAAAACTGTGTCCTCTTGTGGTAGTTTTTCTTCTTTTAAATATGCTCTCTTCCTTTACCGAGTTGATTCCCTTTATGTATTTAAAAGTTTCTATCATATCCCCTCTGTCTCTTCTTTCTTCCAAGCTATACATATTAAGGTCCTTTAACCTTTCCTGGTATGTTTTATCCTGCAATCCATGTACTAGTTTAGTAGCTCTTCTCTGAACTCTCTCTAGAGTATCTATATCCTTCTGGAGATATGGCCTCCAGTACTGCGCACAATACTCCAAGTGAGGTCTCACCAGTGTTCTGTACAGCGGCATAAGCACTTCACTCTTTCTACTGCTTATACCTCTCCCTATACATCCAAGCATTCTGCTGGCATTTCGTGCTGCTCTATTACATTGTCTTCCCACCTTTAAGTCTTCTGAAATAATTACTCCTAAATCCCTTTCCTCAGATACTGAGGTCAGGACTGTGTCAAATATTCTATATTCTGCCCTTGGGTTTTTACGCCCCAGGTGCATTATCTTGCACTTATCCACATTAAATTTCAGTTGCCAGAGTTCTGACCATTCTTCTAGTTTTCCTAAATCCTTTTCCATTTGGCGTTTCCCTCCAGGAACATCAACCCTGTTACCTATCTTTGTGTCATCAGCAAAAAGACAAACCTTACCAGCGAGGCCTTTTGCAATATCACTTATGAAGATATTAAACAAAATCGGTCCCAGTACAGATCCCTGTGGAACCCCACTGGTAACATGACCTTGTTTTGAATGTTCTCCATTGACTACCACCCTCTGTTGTCTGTCACTCAGCCACTGCCTAATCCACTCAACAATATGGGAGTCCATGCTCAATGACTGCAGTTTATTGATAAGTCTTCTATGTGGGACAGTGTCAAAAGCCTTACTAAAATCTAGATATGCGATGTCTACTGCACCTCCACCGTCTATTATTTTATTCACCCAGTCAAAAAAATCTATAAGATTTGTTTGACATGATCTCCCTGAAGTAAACCCATGTTGTTTTTCATCTTGCAATCCATGGGATTTTAGATGTTCCACAATCCTATCCTTTAATAGGGTTTCCATTAATTTGCCTACTATTGATGTCAGACTAACTGGTCTATAGTTGCTCGATTCCTCCCTACTACCTTTCTTGTGAATGGGCACGACATTAGCCAATTTCCAATCTTCCGGGACGACTCCTGTTACTAATGATTGGTTAAATAAATCTGTTAACGGTTTTGCCAGCTCACCACTAAGCTCTTTTAATAATTTTGGGTGTATCTCATCAGGCCCCTGTGACTTATTTGTCTTCACCTTAGACAGCAAACTTAGAACATCTTCCTCTGTAAAGATACATGCATCAAACGATTTATTAGTCATTCTTTCTAGTGGAGGTCCTTCTCCTTTTTCTTTTGTAAAAACTGAACAGAAGTATTTATTAAGGCAGTCGGCTAGCCCTTTATTCTCTTCTACATACCTTCCGTCCTTTGTTTTTAATTTAGTTATTCCTTGTTTTAATTTCCTTTTTTCATTTATATATCTGAAGAATGTCTTATCCCCTTTTTTCATAGACTGAGCTAGTTTTTCTTCTGCCTGCGCTTTAGAAGTTCTTATAACTTGCTTGGCCTCTCTCTGCCTAATCTTGTAGATTTCCTTATCTTCATTGCTCTGGTTTTTTTTATAATTACAAAATGCTAGCTTTTTATTTTTAATGATTTGGGCCACTTCTGCTGAGTACCACAGTGGTCTCCTCCTTTTTTTGCTTTTACTGACAAGTCTAATGCAATTTTCTGTTGCCTTCAATAATGCACCTTTTAAGTAGTCCCATTTCTCCTGGACTCCATGTAATCCGTTCCAGTCTGATAAGGACTCATTTATGACTAATTTCATTTTTGAAAAGTCTGTTTTTCTAAAATCTAAAACTTTTGTTTTTGTGTGGTGGGACTCTTTCACAGTTCTTATATTAAACCACACTGACTGGTGATCACTAGATCCCAAGGTTTCGCCTACAATGACATCATATACCGAATCCCCGTTTGTGAATACCAAATCCAAAATGGCCTCCCTCCGGGTTGGCTCCTCAACCACTTGTTGTAGAGATAACCCCAGTAGGGAATTTAGAATATCTGTACTCCTGGTAGAACTTGCTATTTTGGTTTTCCAGTTTATATCTGGAAGATTGAAATCTCCCATAATGATAACTTCTCTAGTAAAGGATTTATCTAAAGAATGGCAACGAAATAAATTCGACACCCTTACCGAGAACAAAAATAAAACCTCAATCTCACTGTTGTACAATACAGTCGTGGCCAAAAGTTTTGAGAATTACATGACTATTGGAAATTGGAAAAGTTGCTGCTTAAGTTTTTATAATAGCAATTTGCATATACTCCAGAATATTATGAAGAGTGATCAGATGAATTGCATAGTTCTTCTTTGCCATGAAAATTAACTTAATCCCCAAAAAAACTTTCCACTGCATTTCATTGCTGTCATTAAAGGACCTGTTGAGATCATTTCAGTAATCGTCTTGTTAACTCAGGTGAGAATGTTGACGAGCACAAGGCTGGAGATCATTATGTCAGGCTGATTGGGTTAAAATGGCAGACTTGACATGTTAAAAGGAGGGTGATGCTTGAAATCATTGTTCTTCCATTGTTAACCATGGTGACCTGCAAAGAGACGTGTGCAGCCATCATTGCGTTACATAAAAATGGCTTCACAGGCAAGGATATTGTGGCTACTAAGATTGCACCTCAATCAACAATTTATAGGATCATCAAGAACTTCAAGGAAAGAGGTTCAATTCTTGTTAAGAAGGCTTCAGGGCATCCAAGAAAGTCCAGCAAGCGCCAGGATCGTCTCCTAAAGAGGATTCAGCTGCGGGATCGGAGTGCCACCAGTGCAGAGCTTGCTCAGGAATGGCAGCAGGCAGGTGTGAGCGCATGTGCACACACAGTGAGGCGAAGACTTTTGGAAGATGGCCTGGTGTCAAGAAGGGCAACAAAGAAGCCACTTCTCTCCGAAAAAAACATCAGGGACAGATTGATCTTCTGCAGAAAGTATGGTGAATGGACTGCTGAGGACTGGGGCAAAGTCAAATTCTCCGATGAAACCTCTTTCCGATTGTTTGGGGCATCTGGAAAAAGGCTTGTCCGGAGAAGAAAAGGTGAGCGCTACCATCAGTCCTGTGTCATGCCAACAGTAAAGCATCCTGAGACCATTCATGTGTGGGGTTGATTCTCATCCAAGGGAGTGGGCTCACTCACAATTTTGCCCCAAAACACAGCCATGAATAAAGAATGGTACGAAAACACCCTCCAACAGCAACTTCTTCCAACAATCCAACAACAGTTTGGTGAAGAACAATGCATTTTCCAGCACGATGGAAAAGTGATAAGGCAAAAGTGATAACTAAGTGGCTCGGGGACCAAAACTTTGACATTTTGGGTCCATGGCCTGGAAACTCCCCAGATCTTAATCCCATTGAGAACTTGTGGTCAATCCTCAAGAGGCGGGTGGACAAACAAAAACCCACTAATTCTGACAAACTCCAAGAAGTGATTATGAAATAATGGGTTGCTATCAGTCAGGAATTGGCCCAGAAGTTGATTGAGAGCATGCCCAGTCGAATTGCAGAGGTCCTGAAATAGATGGGCCAACACTGCAAATACTAACTCTTTGCATAAATGTCATGTCATTGTCGATAAAAGCCTTTGAAACGTATGAAGTGCGTGTAATTCTATATTTCACTACATCACAGAAACAACTGAAACAAAGATCTAAAAGCAGTTTAGCAGCAAACTTTGTGAAAACGAATATTTGTGTAATTCTCAAAACTTTTGGCCACGACTGTACACTCAGTGACACCTGGGAAGATCAAATATCTGCAAGTTTATTTAAAAAGTGGGGTGACCGATTAGGGGTGATGGAGGTCGGACTAGTGGCTCGCTCTGGCATTCAAGCTGTGTATAGGGCAGTCTTAAGGGGGGGAGGGGGGAGTGTCAGGGTTGAAAAATGAAAATGTCTGTTTTCTATGTTTCAACTTTTTTTATGAACAAATGAAAAATGTGCAATTGTACTTGAACTGTATACTTTATCTTCACTGTTCGGATTATGCTGTATCAATGTGGCATAGCAACAATAAAATATTGTAAAGAAATATATATATATTTATTACTTAACATTTCCCATATGTATACTTTATGTTGGCATCATTTTGAAAATGTCATTTTCTTTTTAGGACGTTAGAAGTCTTAGAAGTTTAGAAGCAAGTCGTAAAATTTTTAAGAAAATTTCCAAAACCCACTTTTTAAGGACCAGTTCAGGTTTGAAGTCACTTTGTGAGACATAGTGGAAACCCCCCATAAATGATCCCATTGTAGAAACTACACCCCTCAAGTTACTCAAAACTGATTTTACAAACTTAGTTAACCCTTTAGGTGTTCCACAAGAATTAAAGGAAAATGGAGATAAAATTTCAAAATTTCACTTTTTTGGCAGATTTTCCATTTTATTACATTTTTTTCTTTAACACACTGAGGGTTAACAGCTAAACTAAACTCAATATTTATTACCCCGATTCTGCGGTTTACAGAAACACCCCACATGTGGTCGTAAACTGATGTAAGGGCGCACTGCAGGGCGCAGAAGTAAAGGAACGCCGTATGGTTTTTGGAGGCAGATTTTGCTGGACTGGTTTTAGATGCCATGTCCCATTTAAAGCCCCCCTGATGCATCCTTACAGTAGAAACTCCTAAAAAGTGACCCTATTTTGGAAACTAGGGGATAAGGTGCCAGTTTTATTGGTACTATTTTGGGGTACATAGGATTTTTAATTGCTCTATATTACGTTTTTTGTGAGACAAGGTAACCAAAAAATAGCTGTTTTGGCACAGTTTTGTTATTTAAATTTTTTTACAACATTCATCTGACAGGGAAGATCATGCGCTATTTTTATAGAGCACGTTGTTATGGACACAATGATATCAAATATGTCTACTCTGTTTCAGTTTTACATAATAAAGCATTTTTAAAAAAGAAATTATGTTTTTGTGTGTCCATTTTCTGAACGCCATATTTTTTATATTTTTCTGCCTATCGTCTTGTGCAGGGGCTCTTTTTTTGCAGAAACAGTTGAGGTTTTTATTGGTACCATTTTTGGGTACATATGATTTTTTGATAATTAATTATTACACTTTATGGAGCAAGGTGACCATAAAATTGGCTGTTTTGGAACAGTTTTTATTTATTTATTTTTACAGCGTTCATCTGAGGGGTTAGGTCATGTGACAGTTTTATCGAGCAGATCATTACAGACATAGCAATACCTAATATGTATACTTTTCCTTATTTATTTAAGTTTTAAACAATAATAGCATTTCTGAAACCCAAAAAATTATGTTTTAGTGTCTCCATAGTCTGAGAGCC
This sequence comes from Bufo bufo, assembly GCF_905171765.1. Classification (NCBI taxonomy): domain Eukaryota; kingdom Metazoa; phylum Chordata; class Amphibia; order Anura; family Bufonidae; genus Bufo; species Bufo bufo. The sequence goes on from NC_053394.1 coordinate 180,639,968, forward strand.
ATAGCTTCTATATTTTTTTGGCGATTGTCTTAAATAGGGTATAATTTTTTGCGGGATGAGGTGACGGTTTGATTGGTACTATTTTGGGGGGCATAAGCATTTTTGATCACTTGGCTTTTTTGGCACTTTTTCATTTTTTTACGGTGTTCACCTGAGGGGTTAGGTCATGTGACATTTTTATCAAGCATGTTGTTACGCACGCGGCGATACCTAATCTGTACACTTTTTTAAAATTTCACTTATAACACAATAATTGCAAATTTGAAATTAAAAAAATTATGTTTTAGTGTCTCCATGTTTTTTTATTTTTCGAGCGATTTTCTTATGTAGGGTCTAACTTTTTGCGGGATGAGGTGACGGTTTTATTGGTACCATTTTGTTTGACATACGCCTTTTTGATCCCTTGATGTTGCACTTTTTGTGATGTAAGGTGATAAAAATGGCTTTTTTTGACAGTTTTTATTTTAATTTTTCATGGTGTTTATCGGACGGGGTCGATCATGTGATATATTTATAGAGATGGTCGTTACGGACGTGGTGATACGTAATATGTGTATTATTTTTTTTCATTTTTTATAGGAAAAGGCAATTATTTTTTTCATTTACATTTTTATTTATTTAAACTTTTTTTTTTTTTTATCAAGTAGTCTCACTTGTATCTTGAAGATCCAGTGGGGCTGATGGCTGTACTATACTAAAGTATATTACTATAAGATTTCCTGTAGGTGGCAACACCGGACACCTTTGCAAAGCAACCATCGGGCGCTGCCATAGAGCCCCCTCCCTCTATAATCCCCATGGATGCCGCTGCCGCGGCATCTAAGGGGTTACAGCAGAGTGTCAGCATACAGCTGACACTAGCTGTTGATGTCGGCGGCTCAGGAATGGAGCTGCCGACATCAAATAAAGCAGGGGGCAGCGCTGGAAAGCAGGGGAAGGGGGGTACAGTCAGCCAGCATTGAGGGGGCACAGATGGGGCAGGATGCATGGAGGGGGGAACCGCATCAGGGGCAGGATACATCGATATGGATGGGGGGGGAACCACATCAGGGGCAGGCGGGGAGAGATAGCGGAGGCAGGGCTCACAGGGGGGGATGGAGGCGCACAGGGGAGGTACAGATCGGAGGGCACGCAGATCAAAAGCATGAAACTGGCATTTTAACACTGCCGCGATCCGATTAGTTAGTCTGCACAGACTAACCAATCAGATCGATTGCCGGCAAGGGACCACTCTGATTGGTCCCTTGCCGGCATTACTGCACTGTATGCTGTCCGCAACAGCAGCAGGACAGGGGCAGAAGCTTTAATGCAAGCGTTTTGCAGCGCTTGGATTAAAGAACTGCCATGACGTCTATACACGTGCTAGCTGCACGGGGTATGTTCAGCTAGCACGTATATAGTCGTATGGCAGCCGGGAAGGGGTTAAAAAAAAAGTGAAACATACAGTACAGACCAAAAGTTTGGACACCCCTTCTCATTCAAAGAGTTTTCTTTATTTTCATGACTATGAAGGCATCAAAACTATGAATTAACACATGTGGAATTATATACATAACAAACAAGTGTGAAACATCAGAAAATATGTCATATTCTAGGTTCTTCAAAGTAGCCACCTTTTGCTTTGATTACTGCTTTGCACACTCTTGGCATTCTCTTGATGAGCTTCAAGAGGTAGTCCCCTGAAATGGTCTTCCAGCAGTCTTGAAGGAGTTCCCAGAGATGCTTAGCACTTGTTGGCCCTTTTGCCTTCACTCTGCGGTCCAGCTCACCCCAAACCATCTCGATTAGGTTCAGGACCGGTGACTGTGGAGGCCAGGTCATCTGGCGCAGCACCCCATCTCTCTCCTTCATGGTCAAATAGCCCTTACTTTCAAAGTTTTCCCAATTTTTCGGCTGACTGACTGACCTTCATTTCTTAAAGTAATGATGGCCACTCGTTTTTCTTTACTTAGCTGCTTTTTTCTTGCCATAATACAAATTCTAACAGTCTATTCAGTAGGATTATCAGCTGTGTATCCACCTGACTTCTCCTCAACGTAACTGATGGTCCCAACCCCATTTATAAGGCAAGAAATCCCACTTATTAAACCTGACAGGGCACACCTATGAAGTGAAAAACATTTCAGGGGTCTAACTCTTGAAGCTCATCAAGAGAATGCCAAGAGTGTGCAAAGCAGTAATCAAAGCAAAAGGTGGCTACTTTGAAGAACCTAGAATATTGGGAAAACTTTGAAAGTAAGGGCTATTTGACCATGAAGGAGAGAGATGGGGTGCTGCGCCAGATGACCTGGCCTCCACAGTCACCGGTCCTGAACCTAATCGAGATGGTTTGGGGTGAGCTGGACCGCAGAGTGAAGGCAAAAGGGCCAACAAGTGCTAAGCATCTCTGGGAACTCCTTCAAGACTGCTGGAAGACCATTTCAGGGGACTACCTCTTGAAGCTCATCAAGAGAATGCCAAGAGTGTGCAAAGCAGTAATCAAAGCAAAAGGTGGCTACTTTGAAGAACCTAGAATATGACATATTTTCAGTTGTTTCACACTTGTTTGTTATGTATATAATTCCACATGTGTTAATTCATAGTTTTGATGCCTTCAGTGTGAATCTACAATTTTCATAGTCATGAAAATAAAGAAAACTCTTTGAATGAGAAGGTGTGTCCAAACTTTTGGTCTGTACTGTATATAGTTACCTACATTCAAATAATGATATGCAAAAGTATAACTATTTTTTTGTCCAAACAAATTTTTAATACATAGCTGTCTAATAAATGTCCATATGTAAATTCTCATAAATCATAATATAAATAATGGTGAACAATAACCTGAAAAATAGACAAAAATATTACATCTGTGTCCCTAGAGTAACAATCGGGTTTGGTTCTAGTTTATATTGTATGTGTGGAGTGGTTTTAGGTTGGCTTGGGAGAGTATATGCATTCTCCTCAAAAATATTTACATTATACAGCAATTAAAATAGTTCAATAATTAATCTATTACACTGTTAAATGTCCTCATTGTCATCTCTAACAACTGCACATACCAGCACCAAAAAGGAGATTTTTTGTGAAACTCACCTGTAAAATCTTTTTCTCGTCTTTTCCATTGGGGGTCACAGACCATGGGTATAGCTTAGGCCATTACTAGGAGGAGACACTATGCAAATAAGAAAAAACAGCTCCTCCTCCACTGGCTATACCCCCATGCTCCAACAGGAGGACCTCAGTGCGTGCAAAAGCAGTAGGAGAAGGAGATCAAAAACCAAATATTAACAAAGAAAAGCAGAACCGAGGAACACCGCCATCAGGCCGTTAACCATAAGGTCCCACTAGAATAGAACCAACCCCTCCTGCAACAGACAAGAATGGGTGGGAGCTGTGTCCCCCAATGGAAAAGACTAGAAAAAGATTTTACAGGTGAGTTTCACAAAAAATCTCCTTTTCTCGCCCATTCCATTGGGTGACACAGACCATGGGACGTCCAAGAGCAGTCCATGGGGTGGGAAGACCAGCACCTCCAGAAGGAAAACGTCCAACGGTTAAACAGGAACCACAGCCTGCAATACCTTGCGCCCTAGGGCAGCATCAGCCGATGCCAGAGAGTGCAGCTGGTAGAACTTTGTAAAGGTATGTAAGGACGACCAGGTGGCCGCCTTACAAAGTTGTGATGTAGATGCTCGATTGCTCCTAGCCCAGGAGGCCCCCACCGCCCTGGTGGAGTGCGTGGTAACCCCCGCTGGGGGAACCCTACCCCGGGACCGATAGGCCATGGCAATACAATAGCCGACTGAATCCAGCGAGCCACAGTGACCTTGGAGGCCGCCAGACCCTTACGAGGCCCCTCTGGAACCACAAAAAGGGAATCCGAGCGGCGAAATGGGGCAGTAACCGACAGGTACACCCGTAAAGCACGGACAACATCCAGAGAATGGAGAGCGCGCTCCTTGGGGTTTGCCGGGGCTGGGCAAAAGGATGGCAGAACTTTGTCCTCATTAAGGTGGAAGGCGGAGACCACCTTGGGCAAAAAAGAAGGGACTGGGCGCAGTACCACCTTGTCCTTGTGGAAGACCAAAAAGGGCTCTTTAGAGGAAAGGGCGGCCAGCTCCGATACCCTCCTGATAGAGGTGATGGCCACCAAAAAGACCACCTTCCAGGTGAGAAGACTCAGGGAAATGTCCCTCAGGGGCTCAAAAGGAGCCGCCTGGAGAGAAGACAGAACCAGGTTCAGATCCCAGGGGGGCAGAGGAGGGACATACGGAGGGACCGAATGCGCCACCCCCTGCAGGAAAGTCCTCACCGGACCTAGCAGAGCCAGAGAACGCTGAAAGAAAATGGCCAGAGCGGAGACCTGACCCTTTAGAGAGCTCAGGGACATTCCCATCTCAAGACCCGACTGGAGAAAGGAGAGGACCACCGGAACGGAGAAATGAAGGGGAAAAACGCCCATCTTCTCGCAAAAGGCAAGAAAGGCCTTCCAGGTACGATAGTATATCCGGGAGGAAGCTGGTTTCCTGGCTTTGATCATGGTCTTCACGACAGAGTCCGAGAAGCCCTTCCTCTTCAAGATGGTGGTCTCAACAGCCACGTCGTTAAACAAAGTGGTTGTAAATTCTGGTGGAAGAGATGTCCTTGAGATAGCAGGTCCTCCCTGAGAGGAAGAGGCCACGGAACGTCCGCCAGCATCCGAGTGACCTCCGAGAACCAGGTGCGGCGAGGTCAATCGGGGGCGATGAGGATGGTCGGGATTCCTTCTGCCCCAACCCTGCGAAGAACCTTTGGGAGTAGAGGCAGTGGTGGGAAGACATAGAGGAGTGCGAAGTCTTGCCACGGAGACACCAGAGAGTCCACCCCGTACCACTCTCCCGGATCCACCCTGTTGCAGCTGAGAAAGTCCGCCATCCAGTTTTCGACCCCTGGGATGTACACTGCAGACAATATTGGAATATTGGAACGTGAGCCTCCGCCCACTGGAGGATCCTCTTCACCTCCTGCATCACCGGACGGCTGCGGGTTCCGCCCTGATGATTGGTGTAGGCCACGGCTGTGGCATTGTCCAACTGGATCCTTACCGGGAGACCCGCTAGGAGGGGGGTCCAATGAGACAGAGAGAGGAAAATTGCTCTGAGCGCCAATATGTTGATCGGAAGGCGGGCTTCCACTTCTGACCACACCCCCTGAACCGTCCGAGCCCAGAGAACACTGCCCCAACCCAGGAGACTGGCATCGGTGGTGACGACTGTCCAGGAGATTGGGAGGAAGGATTTCCCCGAAGTCAGATTCTAAGGGGACAGCCACCACGGGAGATCCATGCAAACCCGAGGAGGAAGGCGGATCCGAGAGTCCAGACCCCTCAATGTCCTGTCCCAGAAGGACAGGATCGCCTGCTGCAGAGGCCGAGTGTGAAACTGGGCAAAGGGGACTGCCTCGAAGGAGGCCACCATAAGCCCCAGAACCTGCATGCACTCCCGGATGGAGAGACACAGAGAATGCAGAAGGCGAAACACAGACTCCCGTAGTGTCCATAATCATCCCCAGGAAGGTCACCCTCTGGGAAGGTTGGAAAGAGGACTTCGGGAAGGTGATCAGCCAGCCGAACTGTTGCAGAGTCTGAACAGTGATCCTGACGCTGGCTTCGGCCTGGGGACTAGAGGGAGCCTTTATCAGAATATCGTCCAGGTAGGGTAGCAGAGATATGCCCCTGGTACAGAGAAGCGCCATGAGCGGCGCCAAGATCTTTGTGAATACCCGCGGGGCTGTCGCCAGCCCAAAGGGAAGGGCGACGAACTGATAATGACGGTCGCCAATGGCAAAGAGCAGGAACCTGTGGTGAGATTCTGCGATAGGGACATGCAGATAGGCGTCCTGGATGTCCACCGACGCGAGGAACTCCCCTGGAAGAAGAGAAGCAAGAGCGGAGGGATTCCATCCGGAACCTCCGCACCCGCAGGGACTTGTTTAACAGCTTCAGGTCTAGGACCGGAAGCACTGATCCCTCCTTCTTTGGCACTACAAAAAGATTTGAGTAGAAACCTGCCCCCTGTTCCTCCAGAGGAACTGGGACAACTACTCCCCGGACCAGAAGGGAAGAAACCGCTTGTAAAAGGGCCGAGGCTCGGGCCGGATCCCCTGGAACACGAGAAGGAAAGAAACGTTCCGGAGGTCTGGAAACTAATTCTATCTTGTAACCGGAAGTTACAATTTCCAGGGCCCAGGCGTCTTGAACGTGAGCTCTCCATACATGCTGAAAGGAGAGCTGACGGCCCCCCACCGCAAGTGGTGGGGGCGCCCCTTCAGGCGGAGGACTGCTTGGGAACCGCGGGGCAGGCAGAACTCCCCTGGAACTGTGCCCGCGGGCGCCAGGAAGGTTGAGGCTTAAAGGAAGGCTTCTTGTGGGAGTCCTGAGAGCCGCCGGAGGAGGGGGTTGTCGCAGATCTGTAGGAGGAGAAGCGCCAAAAGGAATGGTTTCTAGAGCCAGAGGGGCGAGCTCTGAAGGTTCGCTTGGATCTAGATTGGGGCAAGTGTGTACTCTTGCCCCCCGTAGCGTCAGAGATAATCTCATCTAGCTTAACACCGAAGAGCCTGGAGGTTAGTGAGGGAGCGCTTGGAGGAAGCGTCGGCGTCCCAGACCTTCAACCAGGCCGAAATCCGCGCAAAGAGAGTGCTGACGTCCAATGAGGCCTCACAGGGGAATATTGTCGCGAGGTCCTGATGATGGCACTGCAACCACACCGAAAGCGCCCTGGCTACCCAGGCCGAGGCGAACACGGGCCGCTGACCTGTACCCGCCAGAGTGAAGATGGCTTTGGAAACAGAGTCCAAACGCCTGTCAACGGAGTCCTGTAGGGAGGACCCGTCCAGGACTGGTATTGCCGTATTCTTAGCCAATCTGGCCACCGGCGGGTCGACCTTAGGAAGAGAAGACCACTGCTGCACGTTATCTGCCGGGAAAGGATAAAGAGTATCCATGCTCCTTGTAGCGGAAAAACTGTGATTAGGGCGTTCCCAAGCCTTTGAAAGGACCTTGGCGAACTCGCCATGAATGGGGAATGTGACTGCCTCCGGTTTTCTGGAGTGGAAGAGGGGGAATTCCTGGCTACTAGCAGAAGGAGGTTCCCCCTGGAGGTCAAAGGTGTCACGTACCGCCGTGACCAAGTCTGCCACCATGGTGGAGAGCTTAGGTGAGGGTTCCGGCTCTGTGTCCTTGTCTGAGCCACACCTTTCCCCTTCAGACCTGTAATCCCTGCGAGGGGGAGAGGCTGAACATGCCTCCAGGCGAGGGGGGGGGAGCAGAGTCATCCGAGGAGCGGTGCTAACCACAGGATCAGTGGACGCCATGCGTTCCATAAAGGCCATGGCTGCGTGTGAGACTTGGGCCAAGTCAGCGGCCGCCCTAGATATGGCAGAGGCCCAGGAGGGCTTCGCGGGCTCCGAAGGGGCGGTGGAGGTACTGGGCTGGATTGGTGGAGGGGGAGGAGGAGGAGGATGATCCTGACCTGAGGCAAGGCAAGAGTCACAGGATCCTGTAACCGATAGTGGCAGGCAGCGTACGTTACAGGATCCCAGTGGGACCTGAGTTGCCGCTTTAGATTTTTGGGGGGCCCCAGGTCTAGGCATGATGGTGACAATCCCGGAGTCAGGGTCTCCAAGCTTTGCAGAACGCTAGAGTCCTACCGTGACCTGTGAGGAACTGGAGGAGCAGCCAAGTGTGGAGAAGCGCTGCAGGCAAAGCGGAAGCGCCAGAGCAGACGCGATAGGCTCCGACCCCCAGTCGCATCACAGATCGCGCGGGAAATATTAAACAAGGAGACCCCGGCTCCGAAAATGGCGTCCTCCGCCCGGAATGAAGGGGTTAAAAGGCCCTGCGAAAACGGGAAAAGGCGTAGCCGCAAGGCGCTGCGAATATCACAGCCCCAAGAAGAAATCCCTCCTCCCTCTCAATCCAGCAGGCCACCCCTGATCCACATGTAAGCCCTAAAGAACCGTGTCACACAGCTAGAACGGGGGGAGGGGGAGATTGCAGGAGAGCCATTGTACTTATCTGAGTCCTGCAGTCTTCACCCTCTGTTCCGGACCAGCGGGGTCACCTCTTCAGTCATCTGGCACAAGGAGTGGCAGTGATCTGGAAAGAGGGCAGGACTAGGTGACGCCAGATCTGGTAGGCCACCGGAGCTGCAGGTCGAGCCCGGTTCCACTTATCTTCTGGGGGGAAGGGGAGGTAGCCGGGGGCGTCCATTCGACCCCAGGGCTCGCTCCACTGAGAGACCAGGGACGCACCATGCGACCCTGCATCCTCTATAGAGAAAAAAACAAACAGGAGAAAAGAAAAAACTACAGGGACAACCCTGCAGGAGCAGGAGTGTCACCTCCTTATCCGACACTAAGCTAAAACTGAGGTCCTCCTGTTGGAGCATGGGGGTATAGCCAGTGGTGGAGCTGTTTTTTCTTATTTGCATAGTGTCTCCTCCTAGTAATGGCCTAAGCTATACCCATGGTCTGTGTCCCCCAATGGAATGGGTGAGAACTAGCCAGATCCTACTCTACCCCCGTGTGTTTTACCTCAATTAAGTTCTGTGGTCCATAAACCTCTATTATTGATGTTTATTTTAGGAATTGTATACAGGATTATCTCATGAAAAAAAGATATCTTCAAATAGAATCATCATGGGTCTATGAGGGACAAACGGTTGTCAAAAACATATTTTTTGGACTATAAGATACACTTTTAGCATGAAAAAAAAAAATCTTGCTAAAAAGTGCCTGCATATAATAGTCCAAACTTTAGGGTAGTTCAGCAGTGCCAGTCCCCCCTGACTACTTCCTTAATGATCCAGCAGAGCACTCATACAGTGCTATGCACAGTCAATGAAAGGGTTGTGCTCCTGCACACTTCTCTCCCTGCCTGACACCAGTCATTGTGACTCAGACACCATGCTGAATGTACCCAGGCAGCAGAAAAGGAGATGAAAGCTCCAACTAACTGCATATTGAGGACCTTTGATGATTTCACGCCTGAGTGGTGAGAACTAAGAAGAAATAAAGGACTATACTGTGGGTACTGTACCTGTAACATGATGTTTATTAAAGACAATATTGTGTCTGATGCCTGCAGGCAAATGTGTAAGTGTGCTGTGCATGCAGCAGAAGTGGGTGTATGGTAAGTGTTCAGCAGAGCTGTGTGTGTGTCTACTGTGCATGCTGGGTGTATCTACTGCAGTAGTACAATTTGTATAGTGCAGGGATGATCAACCTGAGGCACTCCAGCTGTTGCAAAACTACAACTCCCAGCATGCCCACACTGCCTACAGCTATCAGCCTACAGCAGGGCATGGTATAGTTTTACAACAGCTGGAGAGCCGCAGGTTGGCCATCCCTGGTATAGGGTGTGTTCTGCAGAGCTGTTTGTGTATGTTTGCTGCAGAGTTGGGTGTATATATGTATTGCATACGAAGCAGAGCTGTGTGTGTATTTGTATAATGTCAAGACAATGGAGAGAGTAAATAAATACTTTAAAAACATAAAAAAACTAATATAGCAGAACAAGCATGGCAAGACACTATATGGGAGATGCATATGACAGGAGACACATCCTTTCAAGTGACCACATGTAGCACTGCTCTTTGCTTCAATGGACAGAAAATTACACACTAGGGCTAAAAGGAGCTGTTTGTAAACTATTAACCCCTTCTACCCTAGACACTAATAGTGACATAGACCCCTCCCCTTTATTAAATTACCAGGGAGGTTTTAATAAGTAGAAAATATTTATTTTCCAATGTTGTATTGTCTAAATCTGCGGTGCTTCTTACAGCCCGTAAAATATGGTACCTAATTTCGTGGAGGTTAGGGTACTTTAACACTTGCGTTTTTCTTTTCCGGCACGGAGTTCCGTCAAAAGGCCTCAATGCCAGAAAAGAACTGATCAGGCATATCCCCATGCATTCTGAATGGAGAGAAATCCATTCAGGATGCATCAGGATGTCTTCAGCTCAGTCATTTTGACTGATCAGGCAAAAGATAAAACCGCAGCATGCTACGGTTTAATCTCCAGCCAAAAAAACTGAAGACTTGCCTGAACGCCGGATCCGGCATTTTTTTCCATAGGAATGTATTAGTGTCGGATCCGGCATTCAAAATACCGGAATGCCGGATCCGTCCTTCCGCTCTGCGCATGCGCAGACTTAAAGAAAAGGTGAAAAAAAATAAATGCCGAATACGTTTTGCCGGATGACACCGGAAAGACGGATCCGGCATTTCAATGCATTTTTCTGACTGATCAGGCATTTTTAAGACTGAATGTAAAAGAAAAATAAGGGACGGCTCACCTCTGATTTTATGATGGAAAGGTGCACCAAACTGATGTTGTACCCAATCACCAAAAAACGAATGTATAGAAAATAGAATAGGCACTCTTATATCTGGTTCAGTAGGTAGGCAATGCGACTCAAACAATATAATAATACTGGGTGGATTTATTGATAGCAGTATATAGCAATATGCAATTGATAATGAAAACCTTAATACTTCAATACTCAAATTAAATAAATAAAACACACTTAAAATTGATATATAAAATACACATAAAACCATCCACTGTTATAGCTAGTGGACAGCTAGAGGTCCAGTCCAAGGATAGGAGGGGCACGGTGTTAGTCCACTATCTAAAGCAGCGGCTAGCAGCAAGTAAACTACCAGAGAACCATGTGAATAAATATATGTGCAAATACATGTAAATAAAAAATTCCTAAAGTGACGTGTTGAAACTGGTGACTAAGTAGCCAGTGTATAAAGGTGACAAGGTATATAAAACATATGATGAAAACACTAAAAGTGAATTGATATATAATAAATATAAATAAATAGGTACGTATCTCTGGTAAATCAATATAATTGCTGACTCCCGCTTATAATGGTGTTCCACAAAGATGTCACTATCAGTTAGAAAGTGTGTGGTCTGGATCACTCTTTCATCCACATAGTTGTCCGCAAATAGAATATGTTAAAGCAGGTAGGCTGTATCTATAAACGGCCACGGCAATAGTATAGATGTATCCAATGGTATGGCAATTCAAATAGAGCAATAATGTCAATGTGGCAAACAATGTACCGGAATACCTGGACAACAGTGCGTATATATCCAGCTATATTGTATCAATCCACATATGTCGGAGCTGCTAGCTTTTACTCACATATGTTCCCACCGTGGCGTCCCACGAGGTATAAGTTCGGGTAAGCTTGTTTCTCTATAGCGCAACTGCGCTTAGACGCTTGTAGTGCTGTCTCTCTCCGGCTGTGAATGCAAATGCTGGTTATGTCGCAATATCAGTCCACGTCCGGTTTCCTTGGTTGAAATCAGTGTTCCACCTGTCTAGGTCAATGCTAGTGCCGGAACATCAGATGCATCAATCAATTTCTAATGGCTCCAAGTAATTTCGCAGCTCAGTTTTCTTTCAGAGCTGCATTCCTGGCATCCTTAAGAAAGCGCTTTCTCAATATCATATAAGATTATTACCGGTATGTTGTCAGGTCCAAATGTCCTTTGCCAGACGCGTTTCAAAGGCTTCCTGCCTTCTTCCTCAGTGGCTCATTTGGAACTGACTCGCTGGCCGGCTTTTTATCCTCCATCAGGTTCTTTAATAAACCTGCAATGGACCCAAATGGATCTGGGTTTCATAGGCGCATTTAGTTGGTATTGCGGTAGTCATGCGGTATATATGCGGTTTCTTATACAGCCGTGCGTTTTTTGTACAGCATTGCGTTTTTTTGTCTTCTGTGTCGCTATATTCACCTGTGTCATTCTACATAACAAATATTTAATTTTTCTAATTGTGGTTGGATCTTATATGGGAAAAATCCTAATATAAAATATATTAGTATCATTTGACTCACTAAAATACAAAATTTGTACATCTTTATTATATTAAAACCATATTAAATAGTTAAGAGCTTCTGTATTAGGTCTAAAATTTATGTAAAAGAGCTAAAAATATAAATAACAATATAAATAAAAATTAATATAATTCGAGTAGAAATCCATATAATTCAAATAAAATGGTTCGGCATTATATTCAACAATTGCATATGTGAATCTTCATTTGCTGTACAGCAGATTATAACTTGTGGGGCTCATCAGCAATGGCTAGGGCAGAGCATATGGGGGAAAGATGGAAGAATTGGGGTCGGAGATCTCCAGCGCAGGGGGGGCCATAGTGCTGCTAAACAGCCCGACTAGTGCCCCCCATGGGCCGAAGACACCCGACCCGTCATAAAAACCCGAATATTTCCAACTCGGCATTGAGTCCAGCCGGAGCCAAACTGCCGAATTCAAATATCTTCCTAGATTCTGCCCTAGACATTCGGGCAATGTGATTGCCCCCCCTCCAATGATGTTCTATTTGTTCAAATGCTGCAAAGGTTAGGAATTTTGGATCTTGATTGTGTGTTAGTTTAAAATGTTTCGATAGTACATGTTTATCGTACCCTTTCTTAATATTGTTAATATGTTCCGCTATTCTAACTTTTAATGGTCTTTTAGTCCTGCCGATATATTGTTTCGCACATGGGCATTCAATAATATAGATTACGTTTGAGCTGTTGCAAGTGAGAAGATCTTTTATCTCAACTGAAAAATTATTTTGTGTTGAGGTCACTCGCATAGTTTTTTTCGGAAAAGAAGTATTCCTGCAATTAATACAGCCTCCGCATCTATAAAACCCACTCATCCTTAACCATTTATTACCAGAGCCGTTTTCTTTTTTCTTATTTTTGATAGACGGTGCTATTTTCAGGCCTAAATTGGGGGCCTTTGTATAGACTATCACCGGTAATGGTGGGATTAGGGGGCCTATAATTTTATCTTTCTGAATCAGATGCCGTATAACGCACAACATAAAAGAATAGAACAAAGCATTAAAAAGAATTGGCATCTGATTCAGAAAGATAAAATTATAGGCCCCCTAATCCCACCATTACCGGTGATAGTCTATACAAAGGCCCCCAATTTAGGCCTGAAAATAGCACCGTCTATCAAAAATAAGAAAAAAGAAAACGGCTCTGGTAATAAATGGTTAAGGATGAGTGGGTTTTATAGATGCGGAGGCTGTATTAATTGCAGGAATACTTCTTTTCCGAAAAAAACTATGCGAGTGACCTCAACACAAAATAATTTTTCAGTTGAGATAAAAGATCTTCTCACTTGCAACAGCTCAAACGTAATCTATATTATTGAATGCCCATGTGCGAAACAATATATCGGCAGGACTAAAAGACCATTAAAAGTTAGAATAGCGGAACATATTAACAATATTAAGAAAGGGTACGATAAACATGTATTATCGAAACATTTTAAACTAACACACAATCAAGATCCAAAATTCCTAACCTTTGCAGCATTTGAACAAATAGAACATCATTGGAGGGGGGGCAATCACATTGCCCGAATGTCTAGGGCAGAATCTAGGAAGATATTTGAATTCGGCAGTTTGGCTCCGGCTGGACTCAATGCCGAGTTGGAAATATTCGGGTTTTTATGACGGGTCGGGTGTCTTCGGCCCATGGGGGGCACTAGTCGGGCTGTTTAGCAGCACTATGGCCCCCCCTGCGCTGGAGATCTCCGACCCCAATTCTTCCATCTTTCCCCCATATGCTCTGCCCTAGCCATTGCTGATGAGCCCCACAAGTTATAATCTGCTGTACAGCAAATGAAGATTCACATATGCAATTGTTGAATATAATGCCGAACCATTTTATTTGAATTATATGGATTTCTACTCGAATTATATTAATTTTTATTTATATTGTTATTTATATTTTTAGCTCTTTTACATAAATTTTAGACCTAATACAGAAGCTCTTAACTATTTAATATGGTTTTAATATAATAAAGATGTACAAATTTTGTATTTTAGTGAGTCAAATGATACTAATATATTTTATATTAGGATTTTTCCCATATAAGATCCAACCACAATTAGAAAAATTAAATATTTGTTATGTAGAATGACACAGGTGAATATAGCGACACAGAAGACAAAAAAACGCAATGCTGTACAAAAAACGCACGGCTGTATAAGAAACCGCATATATACCGCATGACTACCGCAATACCAACTAAATGCGCCTATGAAACCCAGATCCATTTGGGTCCATTGCAGGTTTATTAAAGAACCTGATGGAGGATAAAAAGCCGGCCAGCGAGTCAGTTCCAAATGAGCCACTGAGGAAGAAGGCAGGAAGCCTTTGAAACGCGTCTGGCAAAGGACATTTGGACCTGACAACATACCGGTAATAATCTTATATGATATTGAGAAAGCGCTTTCTTAAGGATGCCAGGAATGCAGCTCTGAAAGAAAACTGAGCTGCGAAATTACTTGGAGCCATTAGAAATTGATTGATGCATCTGATGTTCCGGCACTAGCATTGACCTAGACAGGTGGAACACTGATTTCAACCAAGGAAACCGGACGTGGACTGATATTGCGACATAACCAGCATTTGCATTCACAGCCGGAGAGAGACAGCACTACAAGCGTCTAAGCGCAGTTGCGCTATAGAGAAACAAGCTTACCCGAACTTATACCTCGTGGGACGCCACGGTGGGAACATATGTGAGTAAAAGCTAGCAGCTCCGACATATGTGGATTGATACAATATAGCTGGATATATACGCACTGTTGTCCAGGTATTCCGGTACATTGTTTGCCACATTGACATTATTGCTCTATTTGAATTGCCATACCATTGGATACATCTATACTATTGCCGTGGCCGTTTATAGATACAGCCTACCTGCTTTAACATATTCTATTTGCGGACAACTATGTGGATGAAAGGGTGATCCAGACCACACACTTTCTAACTGATAGTGACATCTTTGTGGAACACCATTATAAGCGGGAGTCAGCAATTATATTGATTTACCAGAGATACGTACCTATTTATTTATATTTATTATATATCAATTCACTTTTAGTGTTTTCATCATATGTTTTATATACCTTGTCACCTTTATACACTGGCTACTTAGTCACCAGTTTCAACACGTCACTTTAGGAATTTTTTATTTACATGTATTTGCACATATATTTATTCACATGGTTCTCTGGTAGTTTACTTGCTGCTAGCCGCTGCTTTAGATAGTGGACTAACACCGTGCCCCTCCTATCCTTGGACTGGACCTCTAGCTGTCCACTAGCTATAACAGTGGATGGTTTTATGTGTATTTTATATATCAATTTTAAGTGTGTTTTATTTATTTAATTTGAGTATTGAAGTATTAAGGTTTTCATTATCAATTGCATATTGCTATATACTGCTATCAATAAATCCACCCAGTATTATTATATTGTTTGAGTCGCATTGCCTACCTACTGAACCAGATATAAGAGTGCCTATTCTATTTTCTATACATTTTTAAGACTGATCAGGATCCCGGAACTGCTTGCCGGATCACTCTGCCGCAAGTGTGAAAGTAGCCGTAGTTGTACTCAGTTGTACAGTCTTATGGCTTCAAGAAGAGAACCTAAAACAAACAATAGTAAAAAAACAAAAACAAATGCAGGGACACTAAAAGGCAAGGTTACAACACTACGGGCTGCATTTCTACTACATGCCTATAATATAATGTCCTTCTTAATCTATAGTAAATCTAATCTAAATCTTGGCTTGACAAAGGTTTCATGGAGTGAGCTGAAACATTGCTATCACATGGGTTAATAAATTACCCACTGTTTGACATGGATACCAGTGCGCTGCCTTTGATTTTCTTTTTTGGTATATGCAACAAGACCTTGGTCCTTGGTCTTTATTTAAAGGGAACCTGTCATGTGGATATTTGATTATAATCTAACTAATTGTATATAATCATTAATTACTAAAAAGTGCCTTAGATGTATTCACTTACTGGTGTGACAGATGGTTACCTCATAATATACACACAAAGATGCCACATGCTGCATGCTAATGAGCTGATTTGAGTCCAGCGTTTTTTTAATTCAGAGCTATAGCCACTCCCCTGCCCACCTGCTGCTGATTCATATGGAAAATAACTGTCAATCAGCAGCAGGTAGGCGGGGAGAGTCAGGAGCTCATGAATATTCAGGACTCATCATTATGAGCTGGAACTTTTCAATACAAGATGTTGGCAGATTGACTGGGTCAATTAAAGAAAGTGACCCAGCATTTTGATAAGAGAATCAGTCACATATTTATGTTGCCCTTAGTTAGGACACCATAAAACTGGTGACAGGTTCCCTTTAAGGTATTGCACCACTTATTTGTTTGTGTGCTGCTCTTCAACTCTTTTATTAGTAAATCTAAGCCAGATATAGCCAAAATCAAAAAAAATTTCAACCTTGTAGACGATTTGAATGTCGATTTTCTTATTTTTTGTTAACAAAAAAAAAACACTATACAAACTGGCAGTGCAGGGGTTATATCTCTACACAGTAACCCCTGCACTGTATGTATATATACAGTCGTGGCCAAAAGTTTTGAGAATGACACAAATATTGGAAATTGGAAAAGTTGCTGCTTAAGTTTTTTTTAATAGCAATTTGCATATACTCCAGAATGTTATGAAGAGTGATCAGATGAATTGCATAGTCCTTCTTTGCCATGAAAATGAACTTAATCCCAAAAAAACCTTTCCACTGCATTTCATTGCTGTCATTAAAGGACCTGCTGAGATCATTTCAGTAATCGTCTTGTTAACTCAGGTGAGAATGTTGACGAGCACAAGGCTGGAGATCATTATGTCAGGCTGATTGGGTTAAAATGGCAGACTTGACATGTTAAAAGGAGAGTGATGCTTGAAATCATTGTTCTTGCATTGTTAACCACGGTGACCTGCAAAGAAACGCGTGCAGCCATCATTGCGTTGCATAAAAATGGCTTCACATGCAAGGATATTGTGGCTACTAAGATTGCATCTCAATCAACAATTTATAGGATCAACAAGAACTTCAAGGAAAGAGGTTCAATTCTTGTTAAGAAGGCTTCAGGGTGTCCAAGAAAGTCCAGCAAGCGGCAGGATCGTCTCCTAAAGAGGATTCAGCTGCGGGATCGGAGTGCCACCAGTGCAGAGCTTGCTCAGGAATGGCAGCAGGCAGGTGTGAGCGCATCTGCACGCACAGTGAGGTGAAGACTTTTGGAAGATGGCCTGGTGTCAAGAAGGGCAGCAAAGAAGCCACTTCTCTCCAAAAAAAACATCAGGGACAGATTGATCTTCTGCAGAAAGTATGGTGAATGGACTGCTGAGGACTGAGGCAAAGTCATATTCTCCGATGAAGCCTCTTTCCGATTGTTTGGGGCATCTGGAAAAAGGCTTGTCCGGAGAAGAAAAGGTGAGCGCTACCATCAGTCCTGTGTCATGCCAACAGTAAAGCATCCTGGGACCATTCATGTGTGGGATTGCTTCTCATCCAAGGGAGTGGGCTCACTCACAATTTTGCCCAAAAACACAGCCATGAATAAAGAATGGTACCAAAACACCCTCCAACAGCAACGTCTTCCAACAATCCAACAACAGTTTGGTGCATTTTCCAGCACAATGGAGCACCATGCCATAAGGCAAAAGTGATAACTAAGTGGCTCGGGGACCAAAACTTTGACATTTTGGGTCCATGGCCTGGAAACTCCCCAGGTCTTAATCCCATTGAGAACTTGTGGTCAATCTGTTAGGAAAATTTACTCTCTTGCCTAACGGTGTGTCCCTGACACATGATTTCAGTGGCCAGCTTGAATTAAGTCTTACCGGTACCGGGAGAATGAACTAGATTGACCAGATGAACACATGTCTATTTCCAATCCATTCTGGTTTATTCACAGCTGGCAAACAGTTTTAATAGAGGGGGTTGAGCTTCCTTTACATCCAATCATATGTTAGCATTAGTATTTGACCTATAGTATGGTCACACATAAGCTCTGCATTAACATAATAGATGACTCATAGTAACAGCATTTGACCAATCAGGTATATACACATAAGCTAGCATACAGTTGAGCGAGATGACCTTATATGGCTTGAACTGTTCATACTTTCAAACTGTATGGATTCCATGAAAAAGTTTAAGGAAGTGTCTCACATTCATAGGGGGAAGGGGTATTTTGTAGTACACTAACCAAATGTAATACACATGGCTGAGTAAGACAAAATGGAGTTACTTATACTCCATCAATCCCCTCTAAGAACCTTATATATATACCTTATACTATATGGTTCTTTCTCTGCTCTTCCTTGGTTTGCTTGTAAGCCTTTAGGTATTCCATATACCCTTCAGGAGTATAATCCTCAGGCTTTATTGAGGTTGGGTTTACCTCTTCTACCTCTACCGGAGTATAGAGGAATGTTGGGTGTACCCCTCTTTCGGCCACATTTTTACATATGGTAAGAAAGGAGGGCACACACTGTAGACAACAGCAGAGACCCACTATTGCAGCGACCACGGCAAATGCCACTCCTACAACATATCTTATTTGACCAAAGTCAGGTATCCAGCCAAAAAGCCAGTCCCACCAACCTTGGTCAACATCTTGTTTTATATGTTTTATCATCTCTTCTAATTGGCCTATTTTATCTTTTATTCCACGGGAGTGGTCTGATAAATTGAAACAACACATCCCTGCGAACGCTGAGCATCCTACACCATGTTGAAGCAATAAATAATCAATAGTTGCCCTATTCTGCAAGATAGCCTTTTTATATGATTGTATATCCAGCAGCATATCTTGCAGAACTGCACTAGTGATATTTATCTGTTTTACCATAAAACAGGCAAGTTTTGATATTGTCCTGTGGTTATATACGGCCAAACCTTGTACTCCTATCAAAGATACCCCTAAACTCATATATTCTGATCTAGAGAGGAGATTCACATTATAGTCACAATTTTCTGGTAACTGTAGGGAAGTGTCTCTCGTGTGTCGTGTCTGCATTGCTGGGAATAGTGGTATCATTGCTAATGTCAACCTGGCTATTGTACAGGGTCCCTCTGTAATATTGGCCGGTATATATGTGTGACTAGTATTCCCACAGGCCAATACCCATCCTGCTGGTAGAGGTACATGTTTGTCTAGGGATGGTACTGTTTTAGTAATATTACATTGCATATTTTTTCCTGATATTATCTTTTTACAACTACCTAAATCTCTATCACAAATATTTGGTTTAGTCTTATTCTGCATTTTTGCTTGTATGCAGGGGGGCAATAGTGTCTCATCACAGGTGAAATTATAACATATTTCTGCTGCTGTGACAAGACCTGTAATTATTTCTATCATATTACTCTGCAGATTCTCATATGTAGGACAGTCATAACAAGCATGATAAGGATTTACATATCCATATTTAACATCATGATCCTCCAAGTCTGTGTCATTCCATTGGGAACGTAGGAGCCCCGTCCATACAGCTACTGGGGTGGGGACTGCTACCAGACATGTCTCCAAAATGTTAGATGCCGATAAAGTGGTTTGGAGACAAAAGTCAGTTAAGTTCAGAGTTTTGGCCAGGTACAGCCATAAGTTCTCCTTTATCTTGCATAGACTGTCTTCCCCTCTGCATTCTGTTTCCAAGTATATCTGTCTGTTCCACAGCCATGGGACAGTAAGTAGGAGACACAAAACTGCAATTATTAAGGCACTACATCTCAGCCATCTCGAGGAATTTCCCGACTGCGTCATCTTGTTGGGGGTCAAGGCTGTCTGCCTCCGTTAGTACCCCTTCTGTATCTTCTTCGAGGTCAAGGCTGTCTGCCTCCGTTAGTACCTCTGGGCCTCGTTGGAGGTCAGGGCTATCTGCCCCCGTTAGTACCTCTCTTTTCTTCACCAACTTAATCCTTGTGGCGTGGATCCACGTGGGCGATTGTTCAGTGAGGACTGCTGTTCTGGTGATCACGACTACCTCGGTGGGTTGTCCGTAGGTGAAACTTCCTGGTTCCTTTCCCTTCTTTAAGATCTTGATCATCACCTGGTCGCCTATCCGGAATGGACGGGTTGATTCCTGTGAAAGAGAAGGAGACTTACAAGCCACTTTTTCTTCAGTTTTACTGAGGACTTTGATCAGATTAGTACTTCTCTCTGATCAGGTCCAAGTCCCCTTCCTGCACCACCAGGGGGCGTCTTGCCCATGGTGTGGGGAAAGGCCTACCCATGAGTATCTCAATGCTGTTTATGTCCTATTCTGTGGAAATGTGCTACTTAAGATGAAAGCACTGTATTGGGGGAATGCATAACTTCCCCTCTTTGCAGACTAATTCTAATCCTGTCTTAGGATTTTTCTGCAATACTGGATAACACCAGTCTTGCTGTTCCTGTTCAGTGGCATACCACTGAAGATCAGTAAGCATTTGCAACATCTCAGGGGTTGGAGATGCCAAACATGGCATCTCCCAATGGTTATACAAACCTGTGAGGTTGCTTTTGGCCACTCATTTCGCCATCTTAACTGCCAGCGCATTGCCCTGTGAGACATGATCCTTACCATCTGCTGCCGTAAATCCTCTCCTCTGCCAGATCATACCATGGTCCCACACTACCCCATGTGTGTACCTACTCTCAGTATGAATGGTGACAGGTCTATCAGCATGTAGAATACATGTCCTAGTGAGTGCAATAAGCTCAGCTGCCTGCTGTGTTGAGTGCGGATGTCCTTGAGTAGGCCTACAACATCATGAGTGGTGTGCAAAATGGTGTAATGTCACATTGTGAAAGAATTTGCCGACTCTACCATCATAGCACAGGCTGCAAGAGAACACAGACATGCCGGCATCCCTTGAACAGGGGTGGGCATTACCTTTGAGAAAAACACACAAGGACGCAACTTGCCTCCGTTTTCTTGTGTCAGTACACCCGCCATGGTTTTACAATTTTGGCGTGCAAACATGTGGAAGGGCATATTATAGTCAGGGAGGCCCAGCCCTGGGCTCGACATGAGTAAACATTTCAAATAATCAAATGCATTGTACATTTCAGAAAACCATTTAATCAAATCTGGATTTCCATCCAGAGTGGCTTGCCTCAAAACATTGTCAATAGTGGGAGCAATCAGTAATCCATTGTCTACCGTTTATCATACCAAGGAAAGATAACATTTCCTTCTTGGTGTGCGGGGCGACCAAACCCGCAATAGACTGGACTCTTTCTGTGCTGATTCTCCGTTCACCTTTTGTGAGGACAAAGCCCAAGTATTCAACCTGCATTTTACACCATTGCATTTTCTTAAGTGTCACTTTGTGACCATATCCTGACAATCATTATAACAGTGATAAACCATCCTGAATGCTGGCCTCCGCTGACATGCTACACAGTAACAAATCATCGACATATTGCAACAGCACAGAACCTTGGGGGGATGTACCATGACTCTAACATCGCTTGGAGGACTATGCTGTACACTACAGGTGAATCAGCATATCCCTGGGGCATTTCTGCACCAGGTCAGTTGGCGTCTGTCAAAGGAAAAAGCAAAAAGTAGTCTGGTTATCTTATCAACTGGGATAGAAAAGAAAGCATTTTTCAGATCTATCACACTGAACCAAACAGCGTCTGCTGGAATGGCAGATAATAATTAAGTGACATCAGGTACAACAGGGGCTATAGGCACAATGATGTTGTTGATGGCCCTTAAATCCTGTATAAAGCGGGTAGTACCATCTGCCTTTGTCACTGGATTCACGGGCGTGCTGTAGGGTGAAATCACCTCTGCCAGGATTCCCTTTTGTAGGAATTCCTTTATCATTGGCCTAAGCCCATCAAGTTTCTCTTTTTACAGCAGGTATTGTTTCTGGAACACTGAGATTACACCTGGTTTCACAGTAGCTTTGTAAGGTGTGCAATCTATGAATCCTGTGTCATATTCATTTGAGGACCATAATGCAGGGTTAATGTTATTAAGCTCTGGGTGGTCCTGTATGTTTGCAAGAATCAGTGGCACTGGTGTAGAGACTGGAATGAGATCTGAGTGTACTCCTATGCCCTGATTCTTTGCTGATACCTGCAAGTCAAGCTTAATGAACAAATCTCTCCCTAATAGGCTGACTGGGCAATCTAGTATAATGCTAAATACATGACATGATGTATTCCCTGTCCATGGTTTCTACTGGTAAGGAATCTGTTCTGTATGTCCTTGTCAGTACCCCATTTATTCCCATAGAGGGCTCACATTTCCTTCCTCCCACTCTGAGTCACCTAAGTCCACCCCTTTTGGTGGACGCTTTGGTCTGTCTTCTGTTCTGCCATTAGTATCTTAGCTGTCCATACGAGCAGAGCTCTGATGTTAAGCACAACACTGAACATGTAACATGTAACTGCAAACATTGAAACAAACAGATCTGACAATACAGACATGAACACACAAAGGGCCCATAAAAACTTTTCATTGAAATAAAAATGTACAGCTTGATCAATGCTGTTGGTACCAATAAAAAACCAAAAAACTTCCAAGAAAATAAAATAAAATTCTTAATGCGCATATTTAAAAACAAATACCGTATTCCATACGCATTCATATACATTTTCATGTACTCATCTTCACAAACCAGCTCATAACCACGCCCTTATACATAAAATATGAATTGCACACACACAGCTCTGCTACGTACATACAACTCAGAGCCACACCCATTCACATTCCACTGAATCATGTATCTTTCACCCAATCACACAATCTCTTTGTTACATTCCAAAATTTGCAGCACATACAAACACAGCTTTCCGGGAAGCAGATATTCATACCACACCCAGAATTGCTGATGGTCTGTCACTGTAAAACAATATACATGTTAATCATACAGTCATTTTGTTAAAATTAACAAATCATCTTATATGCCATGTAGTTTTTCTGTTCAGTGTCACACACATCGCCCCCCACCGTACACAACCATGCCTTCTACTTCCTCTTGTCTTGCGTCTCCCATTTCAGGAGTGTTCAAACAGGGGAAGTAAAGCAATACATCAAGACGTTCAGCTGTACCACATGTTCCTCAAACTTTTACTCATATCTGAATAAGGACTTATTGGGTGCAACCTTAGATTGATACGAGTGGACACTTCCAATGAGCATCATCACTGCAGGCACATTTTAAACCATCGGAACATACAATTGGGAAAGATCTAATCCAATACTGGAGCCCTGTCTGGAATATCTTAGAAATAACACAGGTTAGTATCTTCACATTCTGCTGATGCATTTACCAATTAGCAGCCCCCCTCCCCCCCCTCCCTCTGCTAGCATATGCGTGTGTGGGGGAAGTTGCTTTCCTAATCTCAAAGCATCCAGCTGCTTCCTTTTCAAAGAGATGTTTCTCAAACTCATCAGTTGCATCTGAAGTCCAAGAGGACACATTTTGTTTTACAGTTAAGATCAATTTATCTGATTGTTTACAAATGTGGAGATAATCAAACTATCATTGTCACGTACAGGTAGACCCGCCTCGGTCTTCCAGCAATCAATAAATCGCTTCCAAAATTCAGTGACCGACTCAGCAGATTTCTGTTTGCAGGCTACTGCTACGGGCAATGAAGATTTTTGTTTGAATACCTCATTCATATGTTCCTCAACCTCCGCCCATATCCTTTTCTGACCCTCTTCTGTATTACATACATAATCTAGAGCATCACTGCGTTGTGTAATAGTAGATATGGAGCTAACCTTGTCCCAATTCCAGGTTGTGTGTGTTCCTATAATACCATCCAGGATAAGCCTTAAATCTTCCTGTGTGTAGTTGCGCCCTCTACAGGCCTTTTTTTAGGTATGTAATAGTCCCCAGTGGGACTATGGAAGGTTTGGGACAATACTTTATAATTTTGTTGAGATCCTCTATTTCTATGGGCTTTTTTACTAAGTGCTGTCCTACTGTCAGAAAGGGAGCGATTACTTGGACTTCCTCTTTTGATTCTTCCTTTTCTGTTTCATCTTTCATTCTACTTGTACTGCGTGTAGTATAACTAGTATGCGGTGTGCCAATATTTAGACTGCGCTCTACTATGTTTCCAAATGTTGGCATGGGGGGTCGGTATTTTTCTTCTAGTTTTAATGGTATAACCGCTGTTACAGCATCTTCCTCAATCTGAGTCAGAACTGGATACAGAGGTGCCGTGGGGGTGGATTTATTATAAGGTGGAGGGGATTTCTGACTTCTCTTCTTTGTACCTACCTCCTGTTCTATTTCATGTAGAGACCTATCATTTTTGGGACTTTTTAGATTCTTATTCTTCTTGCTATTACCTGCATCATACCAGTGGGGGGCTATTTCCAGCCATTGTTCTGCACTCCTGGACATGTAATCCATGTCCCAGGAAGGATCCGCATCGAAATGCAGCCAGGCTGTTTTATCACCTAGACATAGTCCTTTGACCATATCCATATGATAAATACTATTATCACCGTCCCTGGGGAATGGATCTGCAGCATCCATTACCTCAGTCCAGCCTGCTAGATTATCTACCCACGGGTTGATCAGGTAATAGTTTGTTGGACTAACACGGGCTACATAGATTTTACAAGTTTCTCCTGGTTCTGGTTTAGGGAATTTAGTTTTAGACCCTTGTCCTCCCATGTTAGTATTTATAGTTCAAAGAATAAGTGAGACAATCACTGTCAGGACTGGCTGTACTGCACTGAAATAGCGCCGACAAGACCTGTCAACTGATCAGCTGATTCGTATCTTAATGTCTCTCTATACTCTTTGGACCCCTATCGACTATTGTTGTTTCGGACTGCCACTTGCGTTCAAATTTTCCGGGTCAACAGATCGCTCTTAGCCGAAAAACTGGGGCGTCTTGCAGTCCTCCACAACACAAACAATTTTACACATTAACAGTAGTTAACCCAAAATACATCAATTTGATAATAACAGTGGGATGCGACCGTACACTTACCAACCGGTCAGTATCTCACACAAACAGATAATCTTATTACTTCTAAAATACTTATACTATATATACATAAGAGTTAATTCAAGCTTGTATCCTTCTGTTCCCGGAACAGATATCCTTATATAGTGCACTATCTCTTAACGATATGGACTTACTAAGCCTCTTATAATCAACATTTTTTACCTAACGATATGGACCCTATGATATGAGCCGCTTAAAATCAACATTTGCGTGTCCCAGACATCGCAATCCACTGAAATCATAAATAGATGGTTCGACTTACTTGAATGGGATTTTTGGTTATTGCTCCCAGGTCCAAGGCGGACAAAAATTGATGTCTTTCACGGTAGACCTGAAGAGTTGACCCTCCCAATCCCTGAAACTGAGCCCCCAAAGCTGTTAGGAAAATTTACTCTCTTGCCTAACGGTGTGTCCCTGACACATGATTTCAGTGGCCAGCTTGAATTAAGTCTTACCGGTACCGGGAGAATGAACTAGATTGACCAGATGAACACATGTCTATTTCCAATCCATTCTGGTTTATTCACAGCTGGCAAACAGTTTTAATAGAGGGGGTTGAGCTTCCTTTACATCCAATCATATGTTAGCATTAGTATTTGACCTATAGTATGGTCACACATAAGCTCTGCATTAACATAATAGATGACTCATAGTAACAGCATTTGACCAATCAGGTATATACACATAAGCTAGCATACAGTTGAGCGAGATGACCTTATATGGCTTGAACTGTTCATACTTTCAAACTGTATGGATTCCATGAAAAAGTTTAAGGAAGTGTCTCACATTCATAGGGGGAAGGGGTATTTTGTAGTACACTAACCAAATGTAATACACATGGCTGAGTAAGACAAAATGGAGTTACTTATACTCCATCACAATCCTCAAGAGGTGGGTGGACAAACAAAAACCCACTAATTCTGACAAACTCCAAGAAGTGATTATGAAAGAATGGGTTGCTATCAGTCAGGAATTGGCCCAGAAGTTGATTGAGAGCATGCCCAGTCGAATTGCAGAGGTCCTGAAAAAGAAGGGCCAACACTGCAAATACTGACTCTTTGCATAAATGTAATGTAATTGTCGATAAAAGCCTTTGAAACATATGAAGTGCGTGTAATTATATTTCACTACATCACAGAAGCAACTGAAACAAAGATCTAAAAGCAGTTTAGCAGCAAACTTTGTGAAAACTAATATTTGTGTCATTCTCAAAACTTTTGGCCACGACTGTATATATACATATATATATTGTGGCAATGTGAACATTGAGGTGTTGTTTCCCCAGGTTACAGTCCGGGACTTGAGACATGCTCATGTCCAGGGATCCTATTTAATCCTGCTACTGGATCTTGGATGTGGCTCACTCTGGAGAGTCTGTGTGCAGCAGAGGCCTGGGAAGGCTCTGTCTGTGTGGTCTCAGCTGGGCAAGGCTGAGGGACTACGAGGCTGGGAGATAGCCTGGAGTTGGGGGAACTACTGAGCCCCAATCCACCACAAAAAACAGTGAACTAGAGGCAGTGGGCGTACTGTGCTCTGTACAGCCAGGAGGCTGTGGGACATTGGCTGACAAAGCCGCACGAGTTCACAGGGTGTGAACTGTGACCTAGGTGAGTCAGGAAACTCTGTGTTAGTTAGAGCCTAGCCGGGCAAGTGTTTGTTATTTTATGTGGATGTCACATGTGTTCGGTGAAGCTGCGACTTCATGATGACCTATATTGGTTGGAGTGTAAAATAAATGCACTGTTTGGACCTGAAACCTGGTGTCCTAAAGTCGTGTCTGTGAGAATGACCCCCAAATAAGAGGCGATCCCTTACAATATATACACACACACACACACAACAAAAATATAAACGCAACACTTTTGGTTTTGCTCCCATTTTGCATGAGCTGAACTCCAAGATCTGAAACATTTTCTACATACACAAAAGACTATTAGGCCTCATGCACACCACCGTTGTTCTGGTCCGCATCCGAGCCGCAGTTTTTGCGGCTCGGGTGCGGACACATTCACTTCAATGGGGCCGCAAAAGATGCGGACAGCATTCCGTGTGCTGTCCGCATCCGTTGCTCCGTTCCATGGCCCCGCAAAAAAAATATAACGTCCTATTCTTGTTCTACAATGGGCCGCCTGGTCCGTTCCGCAAATTGCGGAAGGCACACAGGCGGCTTCCGTGTTTTGCGTATCCGCAATTTGCGGACCACAAAAAAAAGGAACGGTCATGTGCATGAGGCCTTACTCTCAAAAATTGTTCACAAATCTGTCTAAATCTGTGTTTGTGAGCACTTCTCCTTTGCCGAGATAATCCATCCCACCTCACAGGTGTGGCATATCAAGGTGCTGATTAGACAGCATGAATATTGCACAGGTGTGCCTTAGACTGCCCACAATAAAAGACCACTCTGAAATGTGCAGTTTGATCACACAGCACAATGCCACAAATGTTGCAACGTTTAAAGGAAGTGTGCAATTGGCATGCTGACTGCAGGAATGTCAACCAGAGCAGTTGCCGGCGCAATGAATGTTCATTTCTCTACCGTAAGCCATCTCCAAAAGCGTTTCAGAGAATTTGGCAGTACATCCAACCGGCCTCCCAACCGCAGACCACGTGTAACCACACCAGCCCAGGTCCTCCACATCCAGCATATTCACCTCCATTATAGTCTGAGACCAGTCACCCGGACAGCTGCAGCAACAATCAGTTTGCATAACCAAAGAATGTCTGCACAAACTGTCAGAAACCATCTCAGGGAAGCTCATCTGCATGCTAGTCGTCCTCATCTGGACCTGACTGCAGTTAGTCGTCGTAACCGACTTGAGTGGGCAAATGCTCACATTCAATGGGGTCTGGCACTTTGGAGAGGCTTTCTGTTCAAGGATGAGTCCCAGTTTTCACTGTTCAGGGCAGATGGCCGACGGCGTGTGTGGCGTCGTGTGGGTGAGAAGTTTGTTGACGTCAACGTTGTGGATAGAGTGGCCCATGGTGGCGGTGGGGTTATGGTATGGGCAGGCGTATGTTATGGACAACGAACACAGGTGCATTTTATTGATGGCATTTTGTTTTAAAACTCTTTTTATTGTTTTGTCAGCCAATAAAACAAACATATTGACTGTTTAATACAGTAGATACATAAATATATTGATTTATATTTTATATATATAATTTATAAATTATTGATGGCATTTTGAATGACGAGATCCTGAGACCCATTGTTGTACCATTCATCTACGACCATCACCTCATGTTGCAGCATGATAATGCACGGTCTCATATTGCAAGGATCTGTACACAATTCCTGGAAGCTGAAAACATCCCAGTTCTTGCATGGCGAGCATACTCACCGGACATGTCACTCATTGAGCATGTTTGGGATGCTCTGGATCGGCGTATACGAAAGCGCGTTCCAGTTCCTGCCAATATTCTGCAACTTCGCACGGCTATTGAAGAGGAGTGGACCAACATTTCACAGGCCACAATCAACAACCTGATCAACTCTATGCAACGGAGATGTGTTGCACTGCGAGAGGCAAATGGTGGCCACACCAGATACTGACTGGTTTTCTGACACCCCCACCCCCTCCCCCCCAGTAAGGCAAAACTGTGCACATTTCAGAGTGGCATTTTATTGTGGGCAGTCTAAGGCACACCTGTACAATATTCATGATGTCTAATCAGCACCTCGATATGCCACACCTGTGAGGTGGTATGGATGTCAGCAAAGGAGAAGTGCTCACTAACACAGATTTATGAACAATATTTGAGTACTGGGTCTTTTGTGTATATTTTTGTTCAGTGTATGTTTGTGTGTGTGTGTGTGTGTGTATATATATATATATATATATATATATATATACACACAGTTGTGTTCGAAATTATTCAACCCCCACTGAAATTGAGTGTTTTGGCCAGTTTGACATTGATTTTGATCATTTCAGTCATCTTGTTTACAATTAAATCAAAGAGGCACTTGTAAGTCAGACAAATATAACATAACATTTATAATGAAATAACCACAAATGTCTTTTCTGTGCTCACATCATTATCAGTTTTATTCAACCCCCAAGTGACATTCAATCTTAGTACTTAGTACAACATCCTTTTCCAGTTATAACAGCTTTTAAACGTGAAGCATAGCTTGACACAAGTGTCTTGCAGCGATCTACGGGTATCTTCGCCCATTCTTCATGGGCAAAAGCCTCCAGTTCAGTCACATTCTTTAAGTCCCACCAGAGGTTCTCAATCGGATTTAAGTCTGGTGACTGCGATGGCCACTTCAAAATGTTCCAGCCTTTAATCTGCAACCATGCTCTAGTGGACTTGGAGGTATGCTTGGGATCATTGTCCTGTTGAAAGGTCCAACATCTCCCAAGCCTTAGGTTTGTGACGGACTGCATCACATTTTCATCCAATATCTCCTGGTACTGAAGAGAATTCATGGTACCTTGCACACGCTGAAGCTTCCCTGTACCTGTAGAAGCAAAACAGCCCCAAAGCATGATTGACCCCCCGCCATGCTTCACAGTAGGCAAGGTGTTCTTTTCTTCATAGGCCTTGTTATTCCTCCTCCAAACATAGCGTTGATCCATGGGCCCAAACAGTTCTAATTTTGTTTAATCAGTCCACAGAACACTATCCCAAAACTTTTGTGGTTTGTCCACATGACTTTTGGCATACTGCAGTCGACTCTTCTTATTCTTTGGAGACGGCAAGGGGGTGCGCCTGGGAGTTCTGGCATGGAGGCCTTCATTACGCAGTGTGCACCTTATTGTCTGAGCTGAAACTTCAGTACCCACATCTGACAAATCTTTTTTCAGTTCCTCAGCAGTCACACGGGGACTTTTCTCCACTTTGCACTTTGCGCTTCAGGTAGCGCACAGCAGTCGAAGTCAGCATCTTCTTTCTGCCACGACCAGGTAGCGTTTCAACAGTGCCCTTTGCCTTGAATTTGCGATTGATGCTTCCTATGGTGTCTCTTGGTATGTTTAACATCTTTGCAATCTTCTTATAGCCATTGCCCTTCCTATGAAGAGAAATCACCTCTTCTCTTGTCTTCCTGGACCATTCTCTTGACTTCAACATGTTTGTAAACACACCAGTAAATGTCTAGAAGGAGCTGAGTATCACAGTCCTTTTAACCACTTAAGGACCACAGGTTTTTACCCCCCTAGTGACCAGGCCCTTTTTTACAAATCAGCATGCCACAACTTTAGCGGTTTATTGCTCGGTCATGCACCTTACCACCCAAATGAATTTTACCTCCTTTTCTTCTCACTAATAGAGCTTTCATTTGGTGGTATTTCATTGCTGCTGACATTTTTACTTTTTTTGTTATTAATCGAAATTTACCGAAATCTTTGCAAAAAAATGACATTTTTCACTTTCAGTTGTAATTTTTTTTTTTAAAAACGACATCTATATATAAATTTTTCTCTAAATTTATTATTCTACATGTCTTTGATAAAAAAAAAATGTTTGGGGGAAAAGTTATAGTGTTTACAAACTATGGTACAAAAATGTGAATTTCCGCTTTTTGAAGCAGCTCTGACTTTCTGAGCACCTGTCATGTTTCCTGAGGTTCTACAATGCCCAGACAGTAGAAAAACCCCACAAATGACCCCATTTCGGAAAGTAGACACCCTAAGGTATTCGCTGATGGGCATAGTGAGTTCATAGAACTTTTTATTTTTTGTCACAAGTTAGCGGAAAATGATGAATTTTTTTATTTTATTTTTTTTCCTTACAAAGTCTCATATTCAACTAACTTGTGACAAAAAATAAAAACTTCCATGAACTCACTATGCCCATCATGAAATACCTTGGGGTGTCTTCTTTCCAAAATGGGGTCACTTGTGGGGTAATTATACTGCCCTGGCAATTTAGGGGCCCTAATGCGTGCAAAGTAGTTTGAAATCAAAATCTGTAAAAAATGGCCTGTGAAATCCGAAAGGTGCTCTTTGGAATGTGGGCCCATTTGCCCACCTTGGCTGCAAAAAAGTGTCACACGTGGTATCGCCGTACTCAGAAGAAGTTGGGCAATGTGTTTTGGGGTGATATTTATCTCACCCAGCATGGGTATATGTAAAATGACACCTCAAAACACATTCCCCAACTTCTCCTGAGTACGGCGATACCACATGTGTGACACTTTTTTGCAGCCTAGATGCGCAAAGGGGCCCACATTCCTTTTAGGAGGGCATTTTTAGACATTTGGATCCCAGACTTCTTCGCACGCTTTAGGGCCCCTAAAATGCCAGGGCAGTATAAATACCCCACATGTGACCCCATTTTGGAAAGAAGACACCCCAAGGTATTCAATGAGGGGCACGGCGAGTTCATAGAATTTTTTTTTTTTTGGCACAAGTTAGCGGAAATTGATTTTTTTTGTTTTTTCTCACAAAGTCTCCCTTTCCGCTAACTTGGGACAAAAATTTCAATCTTTCATGGACTCAATATGCCCCTCAGCGAATACCTTGGGTTGTCTTCTTTCCAAAATGGGGTCATTTGTGGGGTGTTTGTACTGCCCTGGCATTTGAGGGTCTCCGCAGTCATTACATGTATGGCCAGCATTAGGAGTTTCTGCTACTCTCCTTATATTGAGCATACGGGTAATGATATTTTTTTTTTTCGTTCAGCCTCTGGGCTGAAAGAAAAAATGAACGGCACAGATTTCTTCATTCCCATCAATCGATGTGGATGAATAAATTATTGCCGGGATTTATTATTTTTTTTTATATATATACAAAGTGTTTGCCAAAGCATATGAACACCGCCGCCTCCTCAGCTCATATGCCTCGGCAAACGTATCTTTTACTGCAGAGGAGAAATCTCGTCTTGCAGCGCCGCATACACCGACTTTTGTGTAATCTGACAGCAGCGCAATGCTTCTGTCAAAATGCACATCAGTGCTGCAGCTGCTTGATCGCTTGGTCCACCTAGAAGGTAAAAAAAAAAAAACAGGCCGCAACGCAATAAATTTATTAACATTAACTTTAGAGAACATTAACTTTTATAAACTTTTGAAACAGAACAATAACTTTTTTGCTTACTGGTGATTTTTATTTTTTATTTTTTTACCTTTTATAGGACAAACCTCTCTTCCCCATGGGACAATATGCAAAGCGCAAATCGCCCAGAGATGTGGCGAAGTACATTATGCACTTTTTCCCAGGTGAAAGAAGAGGTTTGTGGCAGCTCTGTGTGAAAGGGCCCTAAGACCCCTGTGTGCCTGTCCTGTGTGACGCAATCCCTACACTAATAGTGTACCTGAGTGTGGAACTTGCGGAAACACTCCCCTATGCATAGGGCAGGCTGGTCAGGACAGTCAGGACAAAAAAAGGTGGTGTCACGCCTTATTCCACCCCTGCTACAGACACAACATCTTTTTCTTGGGGAACGTTGAGTTGGGGTACCAGGATAG
This sequence comes from Bufo bufo, assembly GCF_905171765.1. NCBI lineage: Eukaryota > Metazoa > Chordata > Amphibia > Anura > Bufonidae > Bufo > Bufo bufo. Next base: position 180,672,273 of record NC_053394.1, read on the forward strand.
ACAGACGGGAAGTGTCTGCCATGTAGCCGGCTCACTACATCAGGGACTTGGGGCACAGACCTTCCGAAATGATCTCTTCCTGGAATTTTAGGAAGGATCCTGTTCTCCCAGCCTTACTGTAGAGAACAAAACTATTATACATCGCCAATTGAATTAAATAAACAGACACCTTCTTATACCAGCGTCTGGTGCGTTGGGAAACTAAATAGGGAGCCAACATCTTGTCATTGAAGTCCACCCCTCCCATGTGAAGGTTATAGTCGTGGACAGAGAGGGGTTTCACAATGACTCCAGTTGCCCATTTAATTTGTACAGTCGTGTCTGCGTGAATGGTGGACAGAAGGTAAACGTCCCTCTTGTCCCTCCACTTCACTGCGAGCAGTTCTTGGTCACACAAGGCAGCCCTCTCCCCCCGTGCAAGTCGGGTACTAACGAGCCGTTGGGGGAAGCCCCGGCGACTAGGTCGCGCGGTGCCACAGCATTGAATTCCGACTAGATGTAAGTGCCGAAAGAGGGCCACGCTTGAGTAAAAATTGTCCACGTATAAGTGGTACCCCTTGTGGAGTAAGGGTGACACCAAGTCCCAGACAATCTTGCCACTGCTCCCCAGGTAGTCAGGACATCCGACCGGCTCCAGTTTTGAGTCTTTTCCCTCATAGACCCTAAAACTATATGTATAGCCTGTGGCCCTTTCACAGAGCTTATACAGTTTGACCCCATACCGGGCGCGCTTGCTGGGGATGTACTGTTTTATGCCAAGGCGCCTGGTAAAATGTACTAGGGACTCGTCTATGCAGATGTTTTGATTAGGGGTATACGCATCTGCAAATCTGGATGACAAATGGTCTATGAGGAGCCGAATTTTATGGAGCCGGTCATAAGCAGGGTGGCCTCTTGGATGATAGGTGCTATTGTCAGTAAAATGCATAAAGCACATGATGGCCTCAAAACGTGCCCTAGACATTGCAGCAGAGAACATGGGCATGTAATGTATTGGGTCTTTAGATAAATATGACCGCAATACATTTTTTTTAGCATGGGTCTACATGCTGAGGAGAAGGCCCAAAAAAAAATTAAACTCGGAAACTGTGACTGGTTTCCACCGGAAAGGCTGGGCATAGAAGCTTTCCGGATTGGCGGTAGTAAACTGTATGGCGTAGCGGTTGGTTTCTGCCACAACTAGGTCATAGAGATCCGCTGTGAAGAACATCTCAAAAAACTGAAGGGCCGATCCTAAATGAGCCGTCTCCACGCGAACTCCAGACTGGGCGGGGAAAGGGGGCAATACGGGTGCGGCGGAAGCAGGGGATTGCCAATTAGGATTTGCCAGCACCTCTGGGAGACTAAGGGCTCTACGGGCCTGTGAACGCGGTGGCTGCGACAGGGGAGTTATTGCACGTGCCACCGTACCAGCTGGAACTGCCCTTCTGGTGCTCGCCACTTCACCAGGGAATACGGCAGTGCTGGTAGAAGGTCCAGGGTGTGCTGCGCTGCTGGTGTATGCCGCACCATAAACAAGATCAGCGCTAGCACCACTCTGCTGCAAATGAGGATCATCATGCGGGGTATGCAGAACTCTGACATGGGATCGGGTACGCCTGACCGTAGCAGGGACCTCTACCTCATCATCTTCGCTAGCGGTTAGAGTGCCACTGCTGTCTACAGGTTCATATTCGGAACCACTGGATTCAGCGGATGAGGCGTCCCCATCGCTTTCATCCATCACGGCCAGAATCCTGTAGGCCTCTTCAGCGGAATACCCCTTGTTTGACATTTTGGGTTCACAAAATTTAGGGGGTATTCCTCTGAGACTACCCGAAAAAAAGAGCAAACCTACCTAGTAAAATGGAGTGCTTGCGAAGTAAAGCTGCGATCGCTAATAAAGATCCAAAAAGCTCAAAAGTGATCTTTATAGCGGCGCAGCGATTTGACAGTGTTTTTGCAGTGATCAGAAAAAAAAAAATTCTGTCACTGCGGTGGGGCGGACTGAACACAAGTGTGCACACAAGATCAGGCCTGATCGGGCGAACACTGCGTTTTTTGTAGAACCTAAGGTGACCCTAATGTACTTATATAGATCTGAATGCGATCAGTATTGATCACTTACAGATACTATATAGTACTAGTGCTGATTAGCGACAGCGATGACGCTAATCAGTGACTGCGGTGCGGTGGGCTGGGCGCTAAACTACCTAGCAAGTAGCTAACTACCTGGCAGGGATGAGGGACCCTTACAGGGGGGGTGATCAGTGACAGGGGGGGTGATCAGTGACAGGGGGGTGATCAGGGAGTCTAATATGGGTGATCAGGTGCTAAATAAGGGGTTAATAAATGACAGGGTAATATCTAATGTGTAGTGTGGTGATTTGGTGCTACTTACAGAGCTGCCTGTGTCCTCTGGTGGTCGATCCAAGCAAAAGGGACCACCAGAGGACCAGGTAGCAGGTATATCAGACGCTATTTTCAAAATAGTGTCTGACATGCCTCTTTCATTGGTCGATTCAAAAATCCACAGCCTGCCAGCCAATGATCGCGGCCGGCAGGCTGTAGATGAACTTGTGCACTACGCGATCCTGTGAACGCGCGCTCCTGTGTGCGCGCGTTCACAGGAAATCTCGGCTCACGCGAGATGACGCCAATCGGCGTTAGTGTAGCCTGAGAGCGCCGCAGCAATGACGCCTTTCGGCGTTACGTGTGCGGCAAGTGGTTAAATCTGCCTAATTGGTGCTTATTATGCTTGATTGCTGCTTCAATACCTGATCGAAAACACTTGAATGTACCTCTGTTCTTAAGAGAGGTAGTCTTTAAAGGGTTGAATAATTGTGTCAATGAAGAAATCACAAAAAAACCATTTAATACTGTATTACAAAAACAATTGATGTCATTTTAGTTGCATTTGGTTCTTTAAAAAGTCCTTGTAACATTCTGAACACAATTACAAATGTACACAAAATTCCCTAAAACCCTTTACAGCATTGGGGGTTGAATAATTTTGAACACAACTGTATATATATAGCAGTGCAGATCTTACTATATAACTATATATATATATATATATATATATATATATATATATATATATATATATATATATATATATATAGTATCTGGTATTTGAACACCCTGCGATTTTGCAAGTTCTCCCACTTAGAAATCATGGAGGGGTCTGAAATTCACATTGTAGGTACATTCCCACTCAGAGACAGAAAGAAAAAAAATGAAGAAATCACATTGTATGATTTTTAAAGATTTTTTTTGTCTTGCACTGCTGAACATAAGTATTTGAAAATCAGTGTTACTATTTGGTACAGAAGCCTTTGTTTGCTATTACAGAGGTCAAGCGTTTCCTGTAGTTCTTGACCTGGTTTGCACACACTGCAATAGGGATTTTGGACTCCTCCACACAGATCTCCACTAGATCTGTCAGGTTTTAGGTCTGATCTGTGGGAGGTCCACGTAGCGGCATGACGTAGGTGCGCGTTGCGCTCCTCCTCCAACAGCCCTCTCCTCTCACTGCCCGCCTCACCTCGTCCGCTCTGATGTGGATCCCAGGGAACGCCGCCTTCCGGCCAGGCCTGGCTAGTTGAGCCCTGATGGAACTTCGACCTATTACACCCCGCCCCTGCCGCCAGCTGTGATTCCTTCTAGATTGCAAGCTGCCTGCTGTCTGCTCTGACTCATCGCCGGCGCTTTGCTGAGACCAGCTGAGGGTGACTCGCTGCCTTTGAGGTGATGGGGTGGTAAGCTGCTTAGTATACTGGCCCCAGATTTCTACTTATCCTCCCTGCTTTACCTTGCCACTGTTCGCTGCTGCCGGCCCCCTGGACACTGACTGATGTGCCCCGCTTCCCGACGCCCGCTCCCTGGTGTGGTCTGTCCCGTGCTGACTTGCTGCCCGTGTGGACCTGGGTGTTGGAGTGGGTAAGCCTGCAGACAAACTGGGCTCTAGCTTTGGTGGCTAAAATAAGGGATGGGTGCCGGCGGCCTTGCATGAATTGGCTGCCTTTTATGTCTCTGATGGCGAATGTGCTGACCCCCGCCACGGTTTGGAGATGGTAGCAGCGCGATCCCCTTGGCTTGCTGTGTGTCCTCCGGTACCTGTGCAAGATCTCGGTTGGTTTGCGGCTTCTGGGCCGTGGGATCTGCGGTGGCCACCGGAGCCCTAGGCCGTGAGCTATGAGATCTGGGGCTGTGTGACTTGCGGTAGTCATTGGAGTTCGAGGCTGGTTTCTTGGGAGACTATTCCTTCACGGTGCTATTATGGATGAATAGCTAGCCTTATAAAGGCCTTTTCAATAGTACCGGCTCTGTGTGGGGCACTCCGATCCTGTGGATGAATTGGCTGTCCCGTCCCCCACATCGAGTGTTGAGGAGTGCGTCGACCCTTGGGCGGTTGGCGGATGGTGTGGCGTGGTGCTCTCACCCTGCTCTAACATCTCCTCTGTTCCGGTTGGGGACTCCGGCGGTTTGTGGCGCTTGGCTGCGGGCCTGGGGGCGGCTAGCTGTGTGGCCGCTGGGGTCTGGGGCTGTGATATCAGTGGAACTGTCCCTCTCTCTCAATCAGTAAAGACCCGTGAAGACCCCCATCAACTCTCAGCTTTATGGGCACTGTTTGCTTCCATCTGGATGAACTGGCCTTCCTGATAAATTCAGCTCTTAGGAGCAATTTGATATTGCACTTGTGGAAGCTGAAAAGCTAAAGTTTGGTGACTGCATCATATTCCTTATGGGACATACTCTTTAAAACCCTGCCTCAATCGTTTTTTTTTACTAATTGAGTTTGCTCCATTGACATCTGTATTATATTTGTGTGATTGCTATATAACTGTTATATAACTGTCGGCAACTTCATTCTGGCCTATTAGTGGCTTACTTTGCCTTCATATATTTAACCGTTATGTAATTATAGGTAATCTTACTCAGTCCATTATTTGGGGGGGGGGGGGGGTTACCAGCTGGATCGCACATACATTGGATTTTGGGGATTCACACCAGCTCAGTTACTACTCTGTTCTTTGATGTGCTCACCTAACTGGTATTCGCCTCTCTACCCAATGCATTCCGGCTAATATAAACGGGTGATATCCTGTACATATTTATGTGGGAATTTTGTTTATAGATGTAAGATACTGACCTATAGAAAAATGCCGCCCAAATATCGTAAATCGGGTGGTCTGTCCTCCCCAAAAGGTGGATCAGGGGGGAGTCCGCAGGCTCGACTTGATAAGTTTCTGAAATCACCACCCCCAAAAACTAGAGGAGGGGTACAGAGATCTGCTCCTCAGGCAGAAACAGGATTGGATAATGTGGATCGGTTAGAACAGGGTGTATTAAAGATTAGCTCCTCTCACAGTGAAGGCTTTGAGAGCATTAATAAAAAATTGCAGGATATACTGGGAGTTGTAAATGCTACCAGCACTTCGATCGCAGAGCTGACTTCCTCCCTTGCAGTAGTACAGGGGGACGTCACCATAATAAGAGATGAAATGACGAAGCTGAGATTAAAGGTGAAAGAGCTGGAAACTGCGGTCAATTTGGTCAGTGTAGAAAACGGTGTGTTAAAGGATAAATTAAAAGAAGTAGACGAAGATCGTACCTGGTTAAGAAAGAAAGTGGTAGAATTGAAGGATAGATCGCGCAGGTATAATTTGCGATTAGTAGGGTTCCCAGAAGGGGCAGAACAGGATAACTCGCCAAAATTTATTCAGAACTGGTTGGTAGAAAACTTGGGCCCAGCCTACGATGCATCTACCTTCTGTGTGGAAAGGGCCCATAGGATCCCCTTAAAAAAACCGCCTCCAGGTGCCCCCCCTAGGGCAATATTAGCTAAATTCGTCTGCTCAAAGGATCGGGATTGGGTCCTTAGACGCAAAAGAGAAGTACTAGAAACATACTTCAACAATAACCAGATATCAATCTTTCCTGATTTCCTGTGATAGACAATGATGTTGTTCGTTTCTTTCCTACACATGAGGAGGTGGCACAATGGTTGGACTCCAGGGGTTTATAAAATATTATGAAGAGGAGGTGGGGAGAGGGGTGGGTGAGGGGAGGTGGCGGGGGGGGGGGAGTTTTGGTGGAAGGTGAGAGGTTGATGGGTATTGTAAAATGCTCTGTCAATCATGTAGGGGGTTTTAGGGAGGGATTGGCTGCCGTTCTTCGATACGTGGCTATGCGTGCCTCTCCGCTGAGATCGTGGATGTCTTTACCCAAATGATATGCCTTGTAATATTTTATGCTGGAATGTGAGAGGTTTGGGAGACAGAGTAAAGAGGACGGTGGTATTCGACCTTGTGACCCGTCATTTGCCGGCTATTGTGGCACTACTTGAGACCCACGCGACAGCAGATAGGATGTATACACTGAAAAGGAAATGGGCCTCTTTGGAGTACCACACTTGTTACTCTTCTTATGCAAGAGGTGTCAGTGTATACATTCATCGAGGGATAGAGTTCCAACTGCTAGATAGCTCTATCGATAAAGAGGGGCGATATATATTTCTTCATGGGCTTTGGAAAGGGCAGGAGGTGATATTGGCCTTTATAAATATCCCCCCCCCCCCCATTTAAATCAACGGTTTTATCACATTTGGCTCAATATATATCTACTAAAAATCAATGTGCCTTATTTGTGGCAGGTGACTTTAATGCGGTACTAGACCCTGAGTTGGATCGGTTCTCTTCAGCCTCCGGGCGCGGGCGCAGTGGATCCCCCTTGGCTGCGGTGTGCCAGGAGCTGGCGCTGGTCGATATCTGGCGCCACCTCTATGGCAATAAAAAATTTTTTTCATGCTTTAGCCAGTCATACGGCTCTATGTCCCGTATTGACCTGGCATTTGCTAGTCGGGATCTGTGCGGCCGCGTCCTGAGAATGAGGTACGAGCCTCATGGAATCTCGGACCACTCTCCAGTCTTGATTTCGTTTGTGGAGGCTCCTACTTCAGGAAGGACTTTTAAACTGAATTCACATTGGTTTGATGTGATAGGGGAGCAAGCCCCTGTTGATCAGGATATCCAGGAATTTTGGGGCTTCAACGTAGGCTCAACACATATTCATTATGTGTGGGACACGTTGAAGCCCCATATTAGGGGTTTGTATTTCAATAAAATCCATAGATTTAGAACTGAAATACGACGTAGGGAAAAACATTTGACGGATTCAATAAGGAGTTTGCGTGCCGCACTGATTAACCGTCACGAGGAGCAACTCATTAGGCAATTAAAGGAGGATAGCTCTCAGCTTAAGTCACTTTTATATAAAAAAGCACAACATAAACTCCTTTTTCAGGGTCAGAACCGTTTCTGCGAATCTGGGAAAACCGGAAGGTTCTTGGCTCGTTTGGTTGCCAACCAGAGAGAGGTTACCACTATAAAAGAAATCAGAAACTCTCAGGGAATTGGGGTGAGATCCGCAGAGGAGATTAGAGAGGAATTTGTGAAATATTTTACTTCCCTCTATAAATCTGAGTCTACGTTTAGACGTATCGACATGGATTATTACCTTCAACAATTGGCGCTCCCTCAGCTATCTACCCAGGAGAGAGGGATGCTGGATTCCCCCATCCTCCTGGAGGAACTCCAATCGACTCTTCCGCTCTTAAAGTATAATTCATCTCCCGGCCCAGATGGATTGCCGTTCGAAACCTATAGGTATCATGCCAAATCTCTTCTGCCGATTTTACTCCAAGTTCTGAATGAATCCTGTGCACTTGGTTCTTTACCACCATCATTTAGAGAGGCAGTGATTGTTCTGGTCTTGAAAAAGGAGAAGGACCCATGCGATGTGGGGTCATATAGACCCATATCGCTTTTAAATACGGATTATAAGATCTTTGCAAAAATCTTGGCCAACCGCTTGAAGCGGGTTATAGCCGGCCTGGTTCATCCTGACCAGACGGGCTTTATCCCGGGCCGTCAAATACAGACTAGCATATATAGGGTGTATCTGAATCTTTCTGTTGGGGGCAGTGTGGACCACTCCATCCTGTCATTAGATGCCGCAAAGGCGTTTGACAGGATGGAGTGGCCTTTTCTCTGGGCTACGATGTCTTGTTTCGCCCTTGGCAATTCATTTTTGGGAATGACCCAAATGCTATATGAACAGCCAGTTGCATGTATTAATATCAACGGTGTGAGTTCATCTCCCGTTGAGATGCGGAGAGGGATGAGACAGGGTTGCCCCCTGTCTCCCCTCCTTTTCGCTCTCTTTATCGAACCATTGGCTTGTCGGATCCGCTTGGAGAATTGTATAGAAGGCTTCGGGGTGGCGGGAGTGAGCGATAAAATAAGTCTCTATGCAGATGATGTGATTCTGTTCCTGGATCAGGGATGGAAAATTCTTCCATATGTCATAGAGGTAATAGAGGAATATGGTAAACTATCAGGTTATATGATCAACTGGACAAAGTCATCGCTCCTCCCGCTGAACCGGAAAGCTGGAGATGTAGGGAGCCGAGTCCGTGTCTTGGCCCCGAACGATTCTTTGAACTACCTGGGGGTCGAGATCGGGGTTCCAATAAGTAGGTATTATGACCTGAATCTGGCCCCAGCTTTGAATAAAGTTGGGACCAAAGTTGGCGCTTGGCGGAAATTAACATTGGCACAGATAGATCGAATTGCACTGATCAGGATGATCATTTTGCCTATAGTTTTGTTCCCAATGTGTGCCTCTCCTATCTGGATTGACGATATCTTCTTTCATAGACTGGAGACCTTGATTAACGACCTAATCTGGGGCAAAAAGAGGGTGCGTATAAAGCAGAGATATCTATGGTTGTCGGAGGCAGATGGTGGGCTGTCGCTACCTTTTTTTCAAGGTTACTTTTTTTGTGCACAGATCCAGCGTTGTTGTTATTGGAAAGAGAGTTCACTTTCACGATATCTGAATAAAGCTATTGACAGGCCAATAGAGAATGTTTTTGCGTGTTTGGAAACTGGGATTATGGGAATGAGGAGGTCCTTGCTGATCCCTTGCTCACTACAGAGGGTGTGGAACAGGCTGAAGGAGATCCTTAAAGTCCCCGGTCCGTTTGGATTCACCCCTCTGTGGGGGAATGGGGGGCTGGAGGAGTTCTTCAAAATTACAGACTTTGGTTATTAGTCACGAAAGGGCATCTATATGGTGTCTCACCTTTTTTATTTAGGACGCTTTAAATCACTTTTGGAATTCGGTTTTAATCAACATTCACTACTTGATATATTTATGTATGCACGTTTGAAACACTTATTTGAAGCCTCTAGGAATAGGGGTCGTATTTTTCCACGAGAGAATATTTTCTTTGATTACTGTGACGCCCAGAAGGATGAGAAGGTGAAAATATCTAGACTATATACTAAACTCCGAATGGCACTGGCAGCTGTAACGCCTTTTAAAAGCCCAAGCAAATGGGAGCAAGAGTTGAACTGCCCTCCTTTGCAGTGGCCTACTATCTATAGGAGCGTGAGAAAGGCGACAGTTTCCAGTGCACATAGACTAATTCAATTTAAGATCCTTCATAGGTTGTATTATACGCCCAAAATCCAAGGGAAATTCCCCCAAAATAGGGGCCGGGACTGTTGCTGCCCTAAATGCGGCTATGTTAATGCGGACTATGCCCATCTGCTTTGGAGTTGCACTAAAATAAGAAAATATTGGGACGAGGTTTTCTTCGCTTTACAAAAGGAATCCTCAATGAACTATAACCCGGGGATCTTGATAGTGATCTTCGGTGACTATGGTTCAGAAACGGAAGTCCCCCCCCAGATTAGATGGATTTGGATGAGAGGTTTGATGGTAGCGAAGGCTATATTGGTGAAGTACTGGGGCTCTGTCTCTCAACCCTCTTTTGGGAGTGGGATCTATACCTTCAACAAATTAAAATCTATGAGGATATTGAAAGGAAGCGGAGAGTAGCACGCAGAGCCACGTAGATATCTTTAATGTCTGCATTGTTTGTTGTATTTGAATGAATTGAGGGGAACGACAGCCAATGGGGGTGGGGGGGGGGGAGGGATAAAAGGATATTTATGACTATTATATTATTTACATTGATTTGTTCTGAATCGGTCTATGTACTAATTGTATGTCTTTTTCAAAATAAAAATATTTATAAAAAAAAAAAGAAATCATGGAGGGGTCTGAAATTCACATTGTAGGTGCATTCCCACTCAGAGACAGAAAGAAAAAAAATGAAGAAATCACATTGTATGATTTTTAAAGATTTTTTTTGTCTTGCACTGCTGAACATAAGTATTTGAAAATCAGTGTTACTATTTGGTACAGAAGCCTTTGTTTGCTATTACAGAGGTCAAGCGTTTCCTGTAGTTCTTGACCTGGTTTGCACACACTGCAATAGGGATTTTGGACTCCTCCACACAGATCTCCACTAGATCTGTCAGGTTTCGGGGCTGTCGCTGAGCAACACAGAGTTTCATCTCCCTCCAAAAATGTTCTATTGAATTTAGGTCTGGAGACTGGCTAGGCCACTCCAGAACCTTGATATGCTTCTTACGGACCCACTCCTTGGTTATCCTGGCTGTGTGCTTCGGGTCGTTGTCATGTTGGAAGACCCAGCCACGACCCATCTTCAATGCTCTGACTGAGGGAAGCAGGTTGTTGCTCAAAATCTCACAATAAATGGCCCCATCCTCTCCTTAATACAATGCAGTCGTCCTGTCCCCTTCGCAGAAAAACACCCCCAAAGCATGATGTTACCACCCCCATGCTTCACAGTAGGGATGGTGTTCTTGGGATGCAACTCATCCTTCTTTTTCCTCCAAACACGACAAATGAAGTTTAGACCAAAAAGTTCTACTTTGGTCTCATTTGACCACGAGTTTCTCCCATGCCTCCTCTGGATCATCTAGATCACGGGTGTCAAACACAAGGCCCGCTGGCCGAATCCGGCCCGCCAGACCTCGTCATGTGGCCCGCGCAGCGAGCGAGCTGGCGGCGGAGGCTGGGCACAGGGAGATGACCGCTTCCATTGTGGAAGCGCTCATCTCCAGTCATCTGTATCGCCGTCCTCAGGACAGCGATACAGATGCCTGCCTGTGCTGCGGTAGGGGAGGGAGAGGCGTGTCCCTTTCCCTTCCTCTGATAGGCTGCCGGCCTAGTGCCTGCAGCCTATCAGAGGCCGGGGCAGGCGGCGCAATGACGTCATCGCGCTGCCTGAGCCATACAGCGTGGGACACAGGCCAGAAGAGGCCTGCATCGCATCACTGACATGGAGGTAAGTATGTGTTTTTTTTAAAATTTTTTTATTATGTACGATACTTTTACTGGCGGGGGCTGTTATTACTGGCAAAGGGCGGCCCGTTTGTTATTACTGGCAAAGGGGGGGCTGTTATTACTGGCAAAGGGGGGGGCTGTTTGTTATTACTGGCAAAGGGGGGGCTGTTATTACTGGCGGGGGCTGTTATTACTGGCAAAGGGGGGGCTGTTTGTTATTACTGGCAAAGGGGGGGCTGTTATTACAGGCGGGGGCTGTTATTACTGGCAAAGGGGGGGCTGTTATTACTGGCACAGAGGGGCTCTTATTACTGGGGGCTGTTATTACTGACACAGAGGGGCTGTTATTACTGGCACAGAGGGGCTCTTATTACTGGCACAGAGGGGCTCTTATTACTGGGGGCTGTTATTACTGGCACAGAGGGGCTCTTATTACTGGGGGCTGTTATTACTGGCACAGAGGGGCTCTTATTACTGGGGGCTGTTATTACTGACACAGAGGGGCTCTTATTACTGGGGGCTGTTATTACTGACACAGAGGGGCTCTTATTACTGGGGGCTGTTATTACTGGCACAGAGGGGCTCTTATTACTGGGGGCTGTTATTACTGACACAGAGGGGCTCCTATTACTGGGGACTGTTATTACTGGCACAGAGGGGCTCTTATTACTGGCACAGAGGGGCTCTTATTACTGGGGGCTGCTATTACTGGCACAGGGGGGCTGCTATTACTGGCATAGGGGGCTATTATTACTGGCACAGGGGGCTATTATTACTGGCACAGGGGGGCCTGTTAATACTGGCACATGATTGGGGGCACTATAGGGGCATCTACTGAGGCCACAAAGAAGGGGTATTTTATATGGGCTCTCTGTACAGTACAATTTTATACTGGGACACATGGTGGGTACTATGGGGAAGGGGGGAGAGGAGTACTATGGGGCCATCTACGGGGGACACTAAGAAGAGGTATTTTATACTTGCAAATTATGGGGGACACTGAGGGCATCTACTGGAGCATTTTATACTGGTACATTATGGGGGGCACTAGGAGGAAGGAGGGTGTGGAGCACTATGGGGTCATTTACTAGGGGCACTATATAGGGGTATTTTATACTGGCACATTATGGGGGCACTATGAGGACATTAGCTCAAATGGGGGCATTACAAGGGGGTATTTTTTGCACTGTCACAATTTAAGGAGAATTATTACTACTGGGGGGGGGGGGGGGGCATTATGGTGGGCTTTATTACTCCCCCATGGTATGACCCCCTAGTAGCAGCACCAGCCTCTCCCTGCTCTGCTATCCCTCTGCACCTTCTCCAAATACTTATTATGAAATCTTTCTCATTAGGATAAAACACCTCATCAGCTCCACCGAGCCCCCGGCCAAAGTGTGGAAGTGGCGTCCGAGATCCCCAAGGGCCAAGCCAAGTAACTGTAAGTTTTCCGGCCCTTTGAGGGTGACCAAACTGCTGATGCGGCCCCCGATGAATTTGAGTTTGACACCCCTGATCTAGATGGTCATTGGCAAATTTCAGATGACTTGAGCAGGGGAACCTTCTGTGCAATGCATGATTTAAAACCATGACGGCGTAGTGTTCTACCAACAGTGACCTTTGAAACTGTGGTCCCAGCTCTCTTCATGTCATTGACCAGCTCCTCACTTGTAGTTCTGGGCTGTTTCCTCACCTTTCTTATCATCAGTGATACCCCACGAGGTGAGATCTTGCATGGAGCCCCAGTCTGAGAGAGACTGACAGTCGTCTTTAGCCTCTTCCATTTTCTAATAATTGCTCCAACAGTTGATCTATTTTCACCAAGCTGCTTGGCAATTGCCCCGTAGCCCTTTCCAGCCTTGTAGAGGTCACAATTTTGTCTGTCTCTATGGTCTTTTCCATGGTAGTAGTTGGCGTCTGACTGACTGTGGGGTGGACCGGGGTCTTTAAAGAGCTCAGACATGTGCTACTAAGTTAGATTAATGAGTTGAGTAGAGGTGGACTTTTTAAAGGCACAGTAACAGGTCTTTGAGAGCCAGAATTCTTGCTGTTTCTCAGGTGTTCAAATACTTATGTTCTGCAGTGCAAGACAAATAAATTCTTTAAAAATCATACAATGTGATTTCCTGAATTTCTTTTATTTATTCTGTCTCTCATAGTGGGAATGCACCTAGTGAAATAGAAAAAGACTATTCCGGCACTTATTTTTCTTCCCATAAAATCTTCCTCTTTATTAAATCACATCATATGCGGGACAGTATCACAGACAAGCTGTTTACGCGTTTCGGAGACCTTCTCAGTCGTAACAATGTGGTCTGGGAGCTTGGAGAAATTTAAAGACCCATGCACCCTCCCCCATCTAGTGGGTGGTGCTAACATGATGTCACAAATCAGCTCGCAGACTCACACCTGAAGCATCATTTTCAAAGAACATAGATTAAAATGGCCCCACATGATACGCTTCCCACATCCCCGCGCTTGGGCTGGAGCAGCACAGGCAAAAAGGTCTGTCTGCAAAGCACAAGCGCAGGGTGTGAGAAACCGCATCATGTGAACAGGGCTATACAAAATATGGAAAGTTCAAATAAAATGTAAGCCTGTAGAAAAATCTACATGTGGAAATGGATAACATGGATGACCACAGCTGCAATTTTCATATCATTGTAATAAAATAAAATACAATATGATGAATAAACATGTTGGAATATGTCACAGTAAATGTACAATCAGATGAAAATGAAGAAATGGAAAAGACAATGCATAAGAAAAATGCATATGAAAAAACCCAACAAATGAAATAGATGAAGTGCTGCATGGTGACTGACGTCCTGAAACCATCATGAAATTGTATCAAGGGCTCCAATGCAAAAGAAATAACAAAAAAAAAACAAGCTTATTGGTAAATGTACATAAGTTCCTTCTTTTGATTGAGACCTGTTGGCACCCTTGTATTTAACAAAAAAATCCAAAAAGCCTCTCTAAGGCTACTTTCACACTTGCGGCAGTGTGATCTGGCGGGCAGTTCCGTCGCCGGAACTGCCCGCCGGATCCTCCGATCTGCCGCTGACTGAAAGCATTTGTGAGACGGATCCGGATCAGTCTCACAAATGCATTGCAAGGACGGATCCGTCTCTCCGCTTGTCATGCGGACAGACGGATCCGTCTTGTACATTTTTTCACATTTTTATCGGTCTGCGCATGCGCAGGCCGGATCCGGCATTCCGGTATTCTAAATGCTGGATCCGGCACTAATACATTCCTATGGGAAAAAATGCCGGATCCGGCATTCAGGCAGGTCTTCAGTTTTTTTCGCCGGAGAGAAAACCGTAGCATGCTGCGGTTTTCTCTTTTGCCTGATCAGTCAAAACGACTGAACTGAAGACATCCTGATGCAAACTGAACGGATTACTCTCCATTCAGAATGCATGGGGATAAAACTGATCAGTTATTTTCTGGTATAGAGCCCCTGTGACGGAACTCTATGCCGGAAAAGAAAAACGCAAATGTGAAAGTAGCCTTAGGAGTATTTTCTTTTGATAGTCTCCTCCCCTAATTGGTGCCATCACTTTCTCAATTGCAAACGCACGGAGGGATCCCATGTTACGTCCATGTGTGTGGATGAAATGTTTGGCAGCACCCGAGATGTTAATAATAGATGGATTTGTGATATAATTCAGATGTTCAAGTATTCTAGTTTTGAATTTACGTACGGTGCTGCCAACATACATCAAATCACACTCAACACATTGTATAACATAGATCACCCCCGTGGTGTTGCAATTGATGTAAGTTTTTATAGGAAAAGTGGTTGAGTGGTCAGCATTGTGAAAGCTTTTTTGGACTAATACATATTTACATGTTTTACAAGGGTGACTACCACACTTGGTGAAGCCTTTGTAATTAAACCACGCGCTCTGCAATTTTTTGATTTTGTTAGCCACAAATAGGGAAGGAGAAAGGGAGCCTGCCATAGTTACTGCTTTTCTAGATACTATTTTACAGCCGTTCTTCAGAGCATTGTACAGAATATTGTCATCAAATAAGATGGGTAGACATTTCTGTACTATGCTTCGTATCATTAAATTGCCGGCTACATGTCAGGACCAGAGTGGGCGGATCTTTATCTGTTGTATCTCTTATTTCTGTTGTTTTGGTTTCTGTATGATCATGATTTGTAATTTCCCCGCTACCTGCATTATTTATACTTTTTGCAACAGACCTTTTATCTGCAAAAAAAAATTGTGCGAGTATTTTTGGTACCAAATAATAGATCAAATCTGGATTTTTTTTTGAAACTATGTTAAATCCCCTTTCTAACATCCACCTCAGGTATCCCCTAGTTGTTAATCTCGTCATAATATTTACACATTCTATTTGGAACACCACCTCTGAATTGCAGTTTCTGCGTGCGCGCAGAAATTCACCCACAGGTATAGCCTTTATAACATGTGCTGGGTGATGGCTGTTTGCATGCAGTATAGAATTGCCAGCGGTGGACTTCCTATAAGTTTCTGTATAAATGACTGAGTCTGGGACACCTGTCAATCTCAGGTCAAGAAAGACTATGGATTCCACCTCCACAGTACACGTGAACCGTAAATTGTAAGTGTTGTCATTCAGATAGTGCATGAAATCCGATACGGCAGACACATCGCTATCCCATACAATGAGCAGGTCATCGATGTATCTGCCGTACCACGCCAAGCACCATCTGAATGGACAATCAACATTGTATATACATCTCTCCTCCCAGAATGCCATGGTGAGGTTTGCCAATGAGGGCGAGAATTTCGCCCCCATTGACACTCCTCTTGTCTGTAGATAATATTTGTTGTTGAACATGCAGTAGTTGTGCATGAGTAGGAAGGATGTAACTTCACATATATAATCAATAAAAATATTTGAGTGACCAGTATACCTGTGGAGGTGGAATTCCAAAGCCATCAGGGCCACTCCGCGAGGAATCGACGGGTACAGAGCTTCAACGTCAGCAGTGACCCATTTGAATTGCGGATGCCAGACAAAATCATGCATGGCACGTAACACGTCACCTGTGTCCTTGAGGTATCCTGGTATGCGCTTTACCGTTTGTAATATGTTGTCAACCCAGGTTCCCAAGCGTTCCATCACGGACCCGATGCCCGATATGATGGGACGCAAGGGAGGGGGAACTAGCCCTTTGTGTACCTTTGGCAAAGCGTGCATTGATCGGGGTTATGGGTGCGTTCACACAGAGAAAGCGGTATTGTGAATCATTAAAAAAGCCTAAGGTTAAACCTTTCTGTATCAGTGAATTATATTCACATGTATATTCCGCCAATGGATTTTTATCCAGCTTTCTGTATGTGGACGCATTACATAATATATCTTCCACCTATTTTTCATAAGTATTTTTGTCCAGAACCACGATGGATCCACCTTTGTCGGCCATCCTGATAACCACTTCTGTCATGGTTTCCAGTTCTGTCAGGGCCTGTTTTAAAGAGCTGGAAAGATTATTGGATCGTGGCTCAGAGATGGTATGTTTATATAGCCCTGTTAATTATTTTTCAAGGAGGTCTTGAAAGGTGTCCATACCATTGGTTCTGGAAATTAAAGGGTAAAAATGTAGATTATGGGTCTTGAAACCCTTTCCTAATTCAATTGGTTCCACCCCACCTGATTCTGCCTGAAGATCTGAGAGACAGAGAAGGGATAGCTGTTCATTATATGAGAGACCTGCATAACATTAGCTTGCATATTAAGTGTATCAGTTGTTACATCAGGTATATCATAGAAATGTCTCACTACTGTGAGATTTCTGATAAACTTATTGACATCTAAAATGGTACTAAATAAATCGAAATCGGCTGATGGTGCATAATTCAAACCTAGAGATAGCACTTGTAATTGTTTGTCTGTCAGGTTGACTTCAGACAGATTCAGAACGTCCAAGTCCTTATTATATGACTCACTGCTTTTTACTTCTTCTGGGTGTGGGTAGGCATTCCATGTAAATTTCTTGTGCTTTCGTCATGCACGTTTTCTCAGTTTTTTGTTGGTGGCTTGCCGTCGATTGATTTCCCATTATTTATGTGCTTATTTCTCTTATAGTAAGACGGCTTAGGTACAACATTATCACTAGCAGGTAAGCTGTTATCATATTGGGAGGCTTGTGAGACATCCATACATTCTGTAGAGTCCAATTCAGATGAGAAGCTGACTCTGGTTGTTCTCTGCGTCTTTCTCTGATATTTGTCGTGGTGTTTTAGTATAGACTTGGGAGTGGAGCAAAGGTTTTCTCTCCTGCCCCATTCGTACACCTGATTTTGTGCATAGTCATGCAAATCTCGCTGAAATTTAACATGCTTGGTGTTCATGATTTTATCTTCCAGTTGTTTAACTGAAGCAGTGGTTTTTTGTTCCATCTCAATATAGTCAGCTTCACCTTCATATTTGGATAAAATATCCTTACACCTACAATGTGAATTTCAGACCCCTCCATGTTTTCTAAGTGGGAGAACTTGGAAAATCGCAGGGTGTTCAAATACTTATGTTCCTCACTGTATATAATAACCCCTGCACTCCTGGTCTATGTACAATAACCCCTGCACTGCCAGTCTACCTCGACAAGGCAAGTGACACAGGGCCAAATAGATTTGATGATTCCATAAAAAAATAGAATCGTCAGATGCCTCAAAGGAGAATTTATTTGATAAATCGTTCAGCCCTAGTTAGCCAAGTCCTATATGTGCTCCACATTAGTTCCATAATACCTTCAGTGGCCATGTTAAACTACTAAAGTACCATACTTGGAGATTCTAAGGCTACATTCACATTAATGTGGAAAATGGCTACATGACAGCCATTTTTAGAACCAATTGAAGTCAAACTGGCTAACAGCAATACAAGCAGCAACACCTGCCAAATAGCAGCTGTAAAAGCCAATTCATATGTTGCATAATGAGAAATGAATATAACAAGTTTGCTCTGTTTGCAAAAGAAACAAAAAAATGTACTTAGACTAGCATGTATAAATCAAATCCATATACCGTATTTTCCGCCCTATAAGACGCACTTCCCCCAAAGTGAGGAGAAAATAACAGTGCATCTTATGGGGTGAATACTAATGAGTGCTTCCATTATGGAAGCTCTCATTAGTACAGGAGGACTGGGAAGCAGTGAATGCAGCGCTTCCTGTTCTTCCTAAGCCGCTCAATATGTGCTGTGACTGCGCACAGCTTGAGGACGTTGGTTCGCCGTGAACTCATGCAGGATGAACAAAAAGAGGGCGGATGTCAGGAGCGGCGGCCGGAGCAGGTTAATTTAGTTTTTTTTAAATGTCTGCTCTGAGCATGGGGATCAGATCTGAGGTCTGCTGTGGTGGTGGTGGGTGTCATTCACATTGCTGTTCGGGGGCCATTCACATTGGGGTCTGAATGGGGGTGTTATTGACATCGGGACTCTGATCTGAGGTCTGATTTGGGGCCTTATGAACATTGAGGGTCTGACTGTGGCTCTGAACTGAGGTCTGATTAACATTGGGGGTCTGATTGGGGCTCTAATCTGAGGTCTAACATTGGGGGGTCTAAATGGGAGCTGAGGTCTCATGAAAAATTCTTTTTTTCCAATTTTCCTCCTCTAAAACCTAGGTGCAAAAAATACGACACCTACAGTTATATAATGATAAGATATAGGAATGTTTTCAAAACACTAGTGTGTCAAAGCTGCATGTGGAGGAAGTGTGCCTTCATAGACAATATAAGCAAGACTTATTTACTGGAAGAGAAGTTTGACTTTATTTGAATGGTCTTTAAAAGGATATTCCCATCTCAAATTTTTATACACAAATCCACAATATAGAACTCTTAATAGAAGTGAATGTTGAGAGCTGTGTATGCGTGGCCACCTGTTCATACACTGCCAAAGGCAAACACAGCCCTGTTCTTGAGATTGATGCAGGGTCCAGAGTGGGAGCTGTATGTATCAGACTTTGATGACATATCCTGTGGATATGCCATAAAAGACTGAGAAGGGAATGTCTCTTTAAAGAGGGTCTGTCACCACGAAATGCAATGTAATCTGCAGGCAGCATATTATAGAGCAGGAGGAGCTGAGCAGATTTGATGTATATTTTTGTGAGTAAAGATTTTGTAACTTGCAATTTATAGATTTAAAGAGTTGCCCGCGGTGGAGTTCATTTTACCTGTTCCCTGCCACTGGGTTCTGTCTCCATCACTACATGGCCGCCTGCACAGGTTCTGCATTCGAATCAACATTCTGTTGACGAAGGTCATGTGACTGCTGCAGCCAATTACTGGCTGCCGCAGTGACCTGTCACCCATGCGGTATGTCATTTGGTCATGTGCTGCATAGGTGACAGGTCTCAAATGTGGCCAGTGATTGGCTGCAGCAGTCACATAGAAACATAGAATGTGTCGGCAGATAAGAACCATTTGGCCCATCTAGTCTGCCCAATATACTAAATACTATGGATAGCCCCTGGCCCTATCTTATATGAAGGATGGCCTTATGCCTATCCCATGCATGCTTAAACTCCTTCACTGTATTTGCAGCTACCACTTCTGCAGGAAAGCTATTCCATGCATTCACTACTCTCTCAGTAAAGTAATACTTCCTGATATTACTTTTAAATGTTTGCCCCTCTAATTTAAAACTATGTCCTCTTGAAGCAGTTTTTCTTCTTTTAAATATTCTCTCCTCTTTTACCTTGTTGATTCCCTTTATGTATTTAAAAGTTTCTATCATATCCCCTCTGTCTCGTCTTTCTTCCAAGCTATACATGTTAAGGTCCTTTAATCTTTCCTGGTAAGTTTTATCCTGCAATCCATGTACCAGTTTAGTAGCTCTTCTCTGAACTCTCTCCAAAGTATCAATATCCTTCTGGAGATATGGTCTCCAGTACTGAGCACAATACTCCAAATGAGGTCTCACTAGTGCTCTGTAGAGAGGCATGAGCACCTCCCTCTTTCTACTGGTAATGCCTCTCCCTATACACCCAAGCATTCTGCTAGCATTTCCTGCTGCTCTAGGACATTGTCTGCCTACCTTTTGTCTACCTTCTGAAATAAGGACCCCTAAATCCCTTTCCTCAGATACTGAGGTTAGGACTGTATCACAGATTTTATATTCTGCTCCTGGGTTTTTACGCCCCAGGTGCATTATTTTGCACTTATCCACATTAAATTTTAGTTGCCAGATTTTTGACCATTCCTCTAGTTTTCCTAAATCCTTTTCCATTTGGTGTATCCCTCCAGGAACATCAACCCTGTTACAAATCTTTGTGTCATCAGCAAAAAGACACACCTGACCATCGAGGCCTTCTGCAATTTCGCTGATAAAGATATTAAACAATATGGGTCCCAGAACAGATCCCTGAGGTACCCCACTGGTAACAAGACCTTGGTCTGAATATACTCCATTGACTACAACCCTCTGTTGCCTGTCCCTCAGCCACTGTCTAATCCATTCAACAATATGGGAGTCCAAGCCCAAAGACTGCAATTTATTGATAAGCCTTCTGTGTGGGACAGTATCGAAAGCCTTACTGAAGTCTAGATAAGCGATGTCTACTGCACCTCCACCATCTATTGTTTTAGTCACCCAATCAAAAAAATCAATAAGATTAGTTTGACATGATCTCCCTGAAGTAAACCCATGCTGTTTTTCATCTTTCAATCCATGGGATTTT
The DNA here is from genome assembly GCF_905171765.1 of Bufo bufo. Classification (NCBI taxonomy): domain Eukaryota; kingdom Metazoa; phylum Chordata; class Amphibia; order Anura; family Bufonidae; genus Bufo; species Bufo bufo. The sequence goes on from NC_053394.1 coordinate 180,693,172, forward strand.
AGATGTTCCACAATCCTCTCCTTAAGTATGGTTTCCATTAATTTCCCCACTATTGATGTCAGGCTTACTGGCCTATAGTTGCCCGATTCCTCCCTACTACCTTTCTTGTGAATCGGCACAACATTTGCTAATTTCCAATCTTCTGGGACGACTCCTGTTGCCAGTGATTGGTTAAATAAATCTGTTAATGGTTTTGCTAGTTCAACGCTGAGCTCTTTTAATAGCTTTGGGTGTATCCCATCAGGCCCCTGTGACTTATTTGTATTGATTTTAGACAGCTGACTTAGAACCTCTTCCTCTGTAAAGACACATGCATCAAAAGATTCATTAGTCTTCTTTCCTAACTGAGGTCCTTTTCCTTCATTTTCCTTCGTAAAGACTGAACAGAAGTATTCATTGAGGCAGTCAGCTAGTTCTTTATCTTCTTCCATATACCTTCCTTCTTTTGTTTTTAATTTTGTAATTCCTTGTTTTAGTTTCCTTTTTTCATTTATGTATCTGAAGAATGCCTTATCGCCTTTTTTCCCTGACTGAGCTAATTTCTCTTCTGCCTGTGCTTTAGAAGCTCTTATAACTTGTTTGGCCTCTCTCTGCCTAAACTTGTAAATTAGCCTGTCATCCTCGTTTTTTTTTTTCTTTTTTTATAATTCCTAAATGCTATCTTTTTGTTTTTAATGATTTTGGCCACTTCTGCTGAGTACCACAGTGGTCTTTTCCTTTTTTTGCTTTTACTGACAAGCCTAATGCAATTTTCTGTTGCCTTCAATAGTGCCTCTTTTAAGTAGTCCCATTTCTCCTGGACTCCAATGAAACTGTTCCAATCTGATAGGGACTCGTATACCACTAATCTAATTTTAGAAAAGTCTGTTTTTCTAAAATCTAAAACTTTTGTTTTTGTGTGGTGTGAATCAGTCACTGTACTTATAGTAAACCACACTGACTGGTGATCACTAGATCCCAAGCTTTCCCCTACAGTAATATCATATACCAAATTCCCATTTGTGAATACTAAATCTAAAATGGCCTCCTTCCGGGTTGGCTCCTCAACCACTTGCTGTAGAGATAATCCCAGTAGGGAATTTAGAATATCTGTACTCCTGGCAGAACTAGCTATTTTGGTTTTCCAGTTTACATCAGGAAGATTGAAGTCTCCCATAATGATAACTTCCCCCTTCAATGTCATTTTAGCTATTTCCTCAACTAGTAGATCATCTAATTCTTTGACTTGGCTAGGTGGTCTATATATCACACCTACACGAGTTATCTTATGATTATCAAGCTGCAAGGTAACCCAAACTGACTCTAAATTGTTCTCGCTAACTTGTATCAAATTAGATTTTATGCTGTCTTTCACATACAGGGCCACCCCTCCCCCTTCTTGCCTTCTCTGTCTTTCCTGTATAGAGAGAACCCTGGTATTGATATATCCCAGTCATTACTCCCCTTGAACCACGTCTCAGTAACAGCCACTACATCTATATTCTCAGATGCCATTATAGCCTCAAGTTCATTGATCTTATTCCCTAAACTGCGAGCATTTGTAGATAAGAATCTGAGCTTGTCATTTCTTAACCTTTGTGCTACTGGCATCTTCTGGCATTGTTCCGGGGGGCAGTCGGACTGCTGGATTATCACTCTTTTGCCCCCCTTTCCTAGTTTAAATGCTCCTTAGCAAATACTTGGAACTGTTCACCGAGGACATTCGTTCCTTTGAGAGAAAGATGCAAACCATCTTTCTTGTACAGTTCTTTTCCATTCCAACAAGAGCTAACATGAGACACAAAGCCAAACCCTTGGTTCCGACACCATTAACCAAGCCATACATTGAATTCCTTAATGCGCATCTTCCTGTCATTCTGAAGGTTATGCACAGGCAAAACTGCAGAGAATGAAACAGTTGATGCAACCTCCCGTATATCCTTTCCCTCATCAACAGGATGTTGATTCCGAGAGACCCAGGCCCTGCAAGGGTGACCGTGGACTGATGGAGTAATAATCCAGCAACAGAGAACAGGTAATCATGATCACCACTGTGAGTCTGGTCAATGTCTAAGGTCAGTTAAAAAAAAAGATTAAAGTTGCACAACCTGTTTAAGACCACCCCATGTACAACTATCAGTGACTGACTGCTCTCTATAGAAATACACACACACAGTGATAATCACTGATAAAATGGCCTCCAATATAACATAAGTCATAAAGAGCAGCGATTTAAATGTATAGTTCTATTGAATCTTTTCCCACAAAATTATATACCAACTATATAGACTGAATTACATTGTTTTGTGACAGGTTCTCTTTAAAGAATCCAGAAGTTTTCAATTCCAAATTTTTGTGCAAAATCTTCCATAAGTGCCCTTGTTTTGCCACAGTGTGGCTGAAACAACCTATTTAACGGTTAAATTCCCCCCTATAGTGGTTAGCCTATGAACATAATAAGCAGTCTTAACATTTCACTTAGGTAACATGCTAGATACCCACTGGGCTAGAATGAAAGGGGTTCTCTAGAACTTAGGTACTGATGACCTTTCCTTAGGTCCGACCCCTGGCACTCATCAACTGTTTGCAGTAGCTATGGTGCCAGAACTACACATCTCTGTCCAATTTGTTGTGGCTGTGCCTCATTACTGCAGCGTGACTGTAGTAGCATTGTAGTAAGCAGGCACTGCCACTACACAATGTCCTAAAGTCCTGGAAAACCTCTTTAAAGGGAATCTGTCAGCTCTGTAAACCCCCCAAACTAGAGTGAGCAGTGTATAGTGTAAGGGATGCAGAGTCAGATTATGTAAAACACGCAGTAAAATGCATTGAGAGGACTTCAGATATCATTTGCATATTGGAGAGGACTCAAAGAAGAATCCTCTCAATGCATTTTACTGCTGGTTTGTGGGAGCACAGCATCGGAATTCAAGTGAGTATCTAGATAAGAATTACATTAATGGACTCTTACACTATACATCCCTTCCTCTAGTTTGGGGGGTGTTAAGGATATGTATACAGATGTATAACCTGAGCCTTAGTTTTGAGTGTAAAATAAAGTTGCCAATTAGTACATCTATAGTTGATGCCCTTGTAACGTTGCAAACACCATGCATAACTGAGACACATATTGGTATATATTTATAAATAGGTATTGAATTGATTGCAATTTAGGAGATGCCCCTACATCACGTATTCACATTAGCATTGTTTCAAATACAGATTCAAAGACGGTTGAACCTGTTTTCTTCAGCTAGTATCAATCTCCTTGCATTAATAAAAGGTCAGGAACTTGGTAGAAGCTTTAACTGATTTTGGTAAATGTAGAGGATTCATCTACTGTGTATAAATAGCAAATGCAAGGTCCCAAGTATTTAAGACAAATCTACATTAGAGTAGACAATCACAAAATTTATAGCCAGCAAGATGCTGAATGTTACTTTACATCCTGTCTTTCAGGCAAATTTTGTATGCATCAATGAAGGACTTAATGTTTCTGTTCAACTGACAATTATCCTTTTTAAGCTAGGCCTCAAATCCAAGGAAAGACAGATGTATCAGAAAACAGTTGGAGAATTAAATAATATTGATCAATATTGTGATGCAACACTATAATTTTATACTGTAGCTCCCAAGATGGTCCTCTTCGGAAGGCCAAAGACACATTGTCTGAAAAGAACAAAATGTAAAATATGAAGAGCTCTCTTTCCACTAATGATGCAGGTTTCCTTCAGAAATAATGCTTTGGTTGAGTAAACTTACTTGTTTCACTAGTTTACTGATGCTGCATGAACTTTTCTGTGTTTGTCAAGAATCGATTTTTGAGTAAAACATTTTCCGCAATCAAGGCAAGGAAAGGGCCTTTCACCGTTGTGGATCCTCTGATGTTGAATAAGAACTGACTTGTATGTGAAAGATCTTCCACACTCTAAACAGGGATACGGCTTCTCTCCTGTGTGAATCTTTTTATGTCGAATAAGATCAGACTGAAATCGAAAACATTTGCCGCACTCCGGACACAAAAATGGTTTCTCACCTGTGTGAATCTTTTGATGTTGGGCAAGGTGTGATTTTTGAGTAAAGGATTTTCCACAGTCAGAGCAAGTGTATGGTTTGTCACTGGAGTGGATTAGAAGATGTTCACCAAGAGATGATTTTTGATTAAAACATTTCCCGCACTCAGGACATGAATATGGCTTTTCACCTGTGTGAATTCTCTGATGCTTAAAAAGAACAGACCTCTGTGCAAAACTTTTTCCGCAATCCATACAGGAAAATGGCTTCTCACCATTGTGAATTCTCTGATGTTGAATGAGAACTGATTTATAGGTAAAACTTCTTCCACACTCGGAACATGTGAACGGTTTCTCCCCTGTGTGGATCCTCTCATGTCGAATAAGATCCGATTTATAAGAAAAGCATTTCCCACAGTAAGAACAAGAAAATGGCTTCTCGCCATTTAGGACTCTCTGATGAATAGACAGAGGTTTTGTTTTGCCACAACCTGTGCTACCAGAAGCTCCTGTGTTCAATGCATATTGCTCACGTTTAGAGAGAGAGGGTGATCGGTATGCTGTTTGTGGTATAATGGTGTCTTCTCCTATTGAAACTTGTCTTAGTTCACCATCTTCTATTTTACACAGAGAAGTAAAAGAAAAATGTTCTTCTGAGACACTCTGACTACTGCGTGCACATCCTAAGTGGAAAAAAATGACATAAATAGGGTTAATATAGTTGGTGATATCTAGATTGTATCTTCATTCAGATAGTACATAAAAGTGAAAGTTATGCACATGAAACAAAAACAAATTAACTTTGCAATAATGTATGTTAAATAAACAATTTCCCAGATGAATTTCTTGTATTTGTTTCTTTTTTAAACCTCAACATGTTTATTCTTATTTGGATTGTGGCTCAAATGTCTGTCATCATCATGACGTCTTTATACAGAAGTTTATAGATGACTATGGCCGACTTAAAAGGAAATGTATTACCAGAAAATGTCCTATTGTTTAAATCACGTTTTTTATGTCTAAGATTTTTAACCACTTCCCGTCACACTAACGCCGATAGGTGTCAGGACGGCGGCGCTCTCAGGTCTCAGCGACGCCTATTGGCGTCATCTCGTGAGACCCGAGATTTCGCGTGAACGCGCGCGCGCTCACAGCGGCGCGCAGCTCTGAAGTTAAACTACAGCCTGCCAGCGCTGATCATTCGCTGGCAGGCTGTAGATGTTTAAAAAAATCGCATCAGAAAGGTATATTAGACGCTGTTTTGTTAACAGCATCTGATATACCTGCTACCTGGTCCTCTGGTGGTCCCTTTTGCTTGGATCCACCACCAGAGGACACAGGCAGCAGTGTAAGTAGCACCAAGCACCACACCCACCCCCCTGTCACTTATTAACCCCTGATAACCCCATATAGACCCCCCTGTAAGGCTCCATTCAGACGTCCGTATGTGTTTTGCGGATCCACGGATCTGCAAAACACGGACACCGGCAATGTGCTTTCCGCATTTTGCGGATCCGCACATTGCCAGAACTATATAGAAAATGCCTTTTCTTGTCCGCAATTGCGGACAAGAATAGGACATGTTCTATATTTTTGCGGAACGGAAGTGCAGATCCGCAATTCCGGATCCAAGCGGGACAAAGTCTGTCCCCATAGAAATTAATGGGTCCGCAATTCCGTTCCGCAAAATGCGGAACAGAATTGCGGACGTGTGAATGGGGCCTAAGGGTCCCTTATCACCGCCAGTTAGTTAGCTACTTGTTAGGTAGTTAGCGCCCACCACACCGCAGTCACCGATTAGTCGCTGATTAGCATCATCGCTGTCGCTAATCAGCATTAGTACTATATAGTATCTGTAAGTGATCAAGACTGATCGCAATCAGATCTATATCAGTACATTAGGGTCACCTTAGGCTCTACAAAAAAAACGCAGTGTTCGCCCGATCAGGCCTGATCTTGTGCGCACACTTGCGTTCAGTTCACCCCACCTCAGTGACAGAAATAATTTTTTTCTGATCACTGCAAAAACACAGTAAAATCGCTCCGGCACTATACAGATCACTTTTGAGGGGCATTGCGAGTTCATAGAAGATTTATTTTTTTGGCACAAGTTAGCGGAAATAATTATTATTATTATTATTTTTTTTTTCTTACAAAGTCTCATATTCCACTAACTTGTGACAAAAAATAAAATCTTACATGAACTCACCATACCCCTCACGGAATCCAAATGCGTAAAAATGCCCTGTGAAATCCTAAAGGTACTCATTGGAATTTGGGCCCCTTTGCGCATCTTGGCTGCAAAAAATTGTCACATGTGGTATCACCCTACTCAGGAGAAGTAGGGCAATGTGTTTTTACATATACCCATGCTGGGTGAGAGAAATATCTCTGTAAATTGACAACTTTGTATAAAAAAATGGAAAAAGTTGTCATTTACAGAGATATTTCTCACACACAGGATGGGTATGTGTGAAAAGACACCCCAAAACACATTGCCCTACTTCTCCTGAGTACGGCGATACCACATGTGTGAAACTTTTTTGCAGCCAAGATGCGCAAGGGGGCCCAAATTCCAATGAGTACCTTTTAGGAGGGCATTTTTAGACATTTGGATTCCAGACTTCTCACGCTTTAGGGCCCCAAAAATGCCAGGGCAGTATAAATACCCCACAAGTGACCCCATTTTGGAAAGAAGACACCCCAAGGTATTCCGTGAGGGGCATGGCGAGTTCATTTTTTTTTTTGGCACCGGAAATTTATTTATTTTTTTATTTTTTTGTTTTTTATTACAAAGTCTCATATTCCACTAACTTGTAACAAAAAATAAAATCTTACATGAACTCACCATACCCCTCACGGAATACCTTGGGGTATCTTCTTTCCAAAATGGGTTCCAAAAAGGTACTCATTGGAATTTGGGCCCCTTTGTGCACCCAGGCTGCAAAAAAGTGTCACACATGTGGTATCGCCGTACTCAGAAGAAGTAGGGCAATGAGTTTTGGGGTGTATTTTTACATATACCCATACTGTGTGTGAGAAATATCTCTGTAAATGACAACTTTTTAAAAAATGTTATACAAAGTTGTCAATTTACAGAGATATTTCTCTCACCCAGCATGGGTATATGTAAAAATACACCCCAAAACACATTGCCCTACTTCTTCTGAGTGCGGCAATACCACATGTGACACTTTTTTGCAGCCTAGGTGCGTAAAGGGGCCGAAAGTCCAACGAGTACCTTTAGGCTTTACAGGGTTGCTCACAATTTAGCCCCGCCCAAAATGCCAGAACAGTAAACACACCCCACAAATGACCCCATTTCGGAAAGTAGACACCCCAAGGTATTCACTGAGGGGCATAGTGAGTCCGTGGGAGATTTTTTTTTTGCCAGAAGTTAGCAGAAATGGAAACTTTATTATTTTTTTTCCTCAGAAAGTGTCATTTTCCGCTAACTTGTGAAAAAAAATTAAATCATACATGAACTCACCATGCCCCTCCGCGAATACTTTGGGGTGTCTTCTTTCTAAAATGGGGTCATTTGGGGGGTATTTATACTATCCTGGCATTCTAGCACCTCAGGAAACATGAGAGGTGCTCAGAAAGTCAGAGCTGCTTCAAAATGCGGAAATTCACATTTTTGTACCATAGTTTGTAAACGCTATAACTTTTGCGCAAACCAATAAATATACACTTATTGGATTTTTTTTTTTATCAAAGACATGTAGCACAATAAATTCTGACACAAACTTGTATAGAAATGTAATTATATTTGAACAATTTTACCAGAAAAAGTTAAAAATACACTTTTTTTTGAGGAAATTGCGGTCTATTTTGATTAATATCGGAAAAACGAAAAATGTCAGCAGCAATCAAATACCACCAAAAGAAAGCTGTATTTGTGAGAAGAAAAGGAGGTAAAATTCATTTGGGTGCCAAGTTGCATGACCGAGCAATAAACCGGGCCTGGTCACTAGGGGGGTATAAACCTGTGGTCCTTAAGTGGTTAAAGAGTTTTTGGTGGTGTTATTTATATATTTATTAGTCTATATTCTATAATAATCTATATTTAAACAAAAACCCTAAAATCATGCAGTTTTCGCACTGGCCACTAAGCCTAATAATAGGCATCACTTTTTGGTCTGTGTAGATCACTTTACTACAATCACCTGCTTATCTTTACACAGAGGTGATATCATTACAGACATAATTAGAATGACAGATAAGACAGAATTCACCATTCACAATAGGTGACATCACAGCTTATCTGTTCTTTCCTTGTACAATAACCTCTGCACAGGTCACACAGCATGTCTAGAAAACTCTCCCATATTAGTCAATGTCAAATCAGTCGATTGTAGCCGTAAAGCTATTTTCTTAATGCTTTCTAAATGCTGTTAAAGGAAATTTGTCACCAAACATTTTATCTGTCAGTTAAAACTAGATAGTAACACATCTGTTTTTATAATAGGCTACTAAAATAATAGGTCATTTTCTGATGACACATTCCCTTTACACTCCTTTCAATTAATGATTCGATGACTCAGAATGAGTGCAGGCATGTCCTAATTGTTCAGTCAGTTTTTTTTTTTTTTTTTACCCTACTGTGCTTCCAAGTAGGGTTGTACCGTGTATCAAAGTCTCAATACTTTTTCGATACATTGATACCTGGTTCGACACAATACAAGGATTGGCGTTTCATGGTAAATTGTAAGGAGCGTGTCAGAATGCCATTTACCCTAATAATCTCAATTAGGGTGAATGGGATAAAAGATGCCATGTTTTGGCCGCTTAAGGGGGCCTAAAAGTAATTAAGTAAAAAAAAAAAAAAAAAAAAAAAAAATATTAAATGTTTAAATCACTCCCCTTTCCGAATTTTACATATAAAAAATATAAAAAAATTTAAAAAAAATATATAAATGTTAAAAAGTATAAATCTGAAGGTGTCGGCCCTTTAAAGAGTAAGGAGGGGGGAGTCGCAGAGAGCGACGAGGAGAAAGCAAAGCTGTTAAATATTTTTTTCTCCAATGTATTCACTGAGGAAAATAAACTGTCAGATGAAATGCTGAATGCTGAAATAAATTCGCCATTAAAAGTGTCCTGTCTGACCCAGGAAGAAGTACAACAGCGACTTAAAAAGATCAAAATAGACAAATCGCCAGGACCGGATGGCATACACCCCCGTATCCTAAGGGAATTAAGTAATGTCATAGCCAGACCCTTATTTCTGATATTTGCGGACTCTGTACTGACAGGGAATGTCCCACAGGATTGGCGCATGGCAAATGTGGTGCCAATATTCAAAAAGGGTCCAAAAACAGAGCCTGGAAACTATAGGCCGGTAAGTTTAACATCTGTTGTGGGTAAACTGTTTGAAGGTTTTCTGAGAGATGCTATGTTAGAGCATCTTATGGGAAATAAGCAAATAACGCCATATCAGCATGGCTTCGTGAGGGATCGGTCATGTCAAACTAATTTAATCAGTTTCTATGAGGAGGTAAGTACTAGACTTGACAGCGGCGAATCAATGGATGTCGTGTATCTGGACTTCTCCAAAGCATTTGACACTGTACCTCATAAAAGGTTAGTATATAAAATGAGAATGCTCGGACTCGGAGAAAACGTCTGTAAGTGGGTAAGTAACTGGCTCAATGATAGAAAACAGAGGGTGGTTATTAACGGTACATACTCAGATTGGGTCACTGTCACTAGTGGAGTACCTCAGGGGTCAGTATTGGGCCCTATTCTCTTCAATATATTTATTAATGATCTTGTAGAAGGCTTGCATAGTAAAATATCAATTTTCGCAGATGACACTAAACTGTGTAAAGTAATTAACACTGAAGAGGACAGTATACTACTACAGAGGGATCTGGATAGATTGGAGGCTTGGGCAGATAAGTGGCAGATGAGGTTTAACACTGAGAAATGTAAAGTTATGCACATGGGAAGGAATAATGCAAGTCACCCGTACATACTAAATGGTAAAACACTCGGTAACACTGACATGGAAAAGGATCTAGGAATTTTAATAAACAGCAAACTAAGCTGCAAAAAACAGTGTCAGGCAGCGGCTGCCAAGGCCAATAAGATAATGGGTTGCATCAAAAGGGGCATAGATGCCCGTGATGAGAACATATTCCTACTACTTTACAAATCACTGGTCAGACCACACATGGAGTACTGTGTACAGTTCTGGGCTCCTGTAAACAAGGCAGACATAGCAGAGCTGGAGAGGGTCCAGAGGAGGGCAACTAAAGTAATAACTGGAATGGGGCAACTACAGTACCCTGAAAGATTATCAAAATTAGGGTTATTCACGTTAGAAAAAAGACGACTGAGGGGAGATCTAATTACTATGTATAAATATATCAGGGGGCAGTACAGAGATCTATCCCATCATCTATTTATCCCCAGGACTGTGACTGTGACGAGGGGACATCCTCTGCGTTTGGAGGAAAGAAGGTTTGTACACAAACATAGAAAAGGGTTCTTTACGGTAAGAGCAGTGAGACTATGGAACTCTCTGCCTGAGGAGGTGGTGATGGTGAGTACAATAAAGGAATTCAAGAGGGGCCTGGATGTATTTCTGGAGTGTAATAATATTACAGGCTATAGCTACTAGAGAGGGGTCGTTGATCCAGGGAGTTATTCTGATTGCCTGATTGGAGTCGGGAAGGAATTTTTTATTCCCCTAAAGTGAGGAAAATTGGCTTCTACCTCACAGGGTTTTTTTTTGCCTTCCTCTGGATCAACTTGTAGGATGACAGGCCGAACTGGATGGACAAATGTCTTTTTTCGGCCTTATGTACTATGTTACTATGTTACTATAAGGTATCGCTGCATCTGAAAATGTCTGAACTATTAAAAAAAAATAATAATAATATATATATATTTTTTTTTTTAAATGTTCCTTTGTGGAGAACAGCCATAACAGAAAAAACAATAATAATAATATGCAATTTTTTTGTCACCTTACCTTGCCCCCCCAAAAAAAGTTGGTGATCAAAAGTTGTTTGTACCTGACTGGCTGTTTTATTAAAGGGACACTGACAGGCCAAATCAGCATATATAGTTAGATATATGACATTACAGGTCTTATAGAGTCTTTTAAAAGCATATAAGTATCCCCCCTGTCCACCTTATAAAGAGCGAAATATAAAGTTTTATAACCTGCTTGTCCGGTCAGCAATCTGCCCAAGGGGCGGCGTTTCATGTGAAAATGCGCCCAGCCAGCCTTCCCAACTGCCGTTCTTAAGCCCCGCCCAGCTCATCATTATTCACTTCGCTGGGCAGCGGCTAGAACTCTCCCCAGTCCCAATCCTGCGCATGGGCAATTCAATCCTCTGGGCATCGTTCATGCCCAATCTTCTGCGCCTGCGCCCCCGCCGTGGTTAGATCGCGCATGCGTACACACACAGCCTGCCTGCGTCTTGGAGGCAGCTGCAGCCTCAGCCATGCACTGTTCAGAGCAGCGCTTCAGAGCGCTGCTCACTCACATCGTCAAAGGGGTTAATAGTGCGTCCCAGAGGATTGAATTGCCCATGCGCAGGATCGGCACTGGGGAGAGTTCTAGCCGCCGCCCAGCGAAGTGAATAATGATGAGCTGGGCGGGGCTTAAGAACGGCAGTTGGGAGCGGCTAGCTGGGCGCATTTTCACATGAAACGCCGCCCCTTGGGCAGATTGCTGACCGGACAAGCAGGTTATAAAACTTTATATTTTGCTCTTTATAAGGTGGACAGGGGGGATACTTATATGCTTTTAAAAGACTCTATAAGACCTGTAATGTGATATATCTAACTATATATGCTGATTTGGCCTGTCAGTGTCCCTTTAAGTTAAAAAAAAAAAAAAAAAAAAAAACAGCAGCAGTCAGGTACAAAGAACTTTTGATCACCAACTTTTTTTTTGGGGGGGGGGGGCCCAAGGTAAGGTGACAAAAAAATTGCATATTATTATTGTTTTTTCTGTTATGGCTGTTCTCCACAAAGGAACATTTAAAAAATATATATATTTTAATAGTTCAGACATTTTCGGATGCAGCAATACCTTATGTTTTTTTAAATTTGTTTATATTTTTTATATGTAAAATTGGGAAAAGGGGAGTGATTTAAACTTTTAATATTTTTGTGTTTTTTAAATTTTTTTTACTTAATAACTTTTAGCCCCCTTAGGGTGGCTAGAACCTGGGCTCTTGATTCCTTGTCCCGTTCACCATAATAGAGTATTAGGGTGAATAAGATTCTGACATCTGAAGGGTTAAATGACGAGATTCAGCGTAATCGCCGTTCCCCTTCATTGTGGCCGGGTGCCTGCTGTATTATACCGCCAGCAACCTCAATGTATGGAGCGGGACCTTTGATGATATCACCATGTGACCAGTAGCAAGTGGATGTTATTGGTCCCATGGCAATATCATCATTAAAGGGCTTCTGTCACCCCACTAAACTGTTTTTTGTTTTTTTTTGGTTACTTATAATCCCTATACTGCGATTTATGCATACATACTGTAATTAATCATTTTGGTTCAGCAGATTCTGTTAAAAACGTACTTTTAAAATATGCAAATTACCTTGCTACCAGCAAGTAGGACGGCTACTTGCTGGTAGCAGCCGCATCCTCCTATCCTAAAGACGCCCCCTCCGCATGTTGATTGACAGGGCCAGCGGACGGGATCTTTCTTTGCTGGCCCTGTTTGCATTCAAAATCTGGCGCCTGTGCCGTACCTGTCTTCAGTCGGCGCAGGCGCACTGAGAGGAGGACGCTCGCTCGGCCGCTCCTTCCTCAATGCGCCTGTGCCAGGTGTAGATGTGACGTCATCGGCGCAGGCGCATTGAGGATGGAGCGGCCGAAGGAGCGTCCTCCTCTCAGTGCGCCTGCGCCGACTGAATACCGTTACGGTGCAGGCGCGAGATCTTGATAGCAGACAGGGCCAGCAGAGAAAGATCCCGTCCGCTGGCCCTGTCAATCAACATGCGGAGGGGGCGTCTTTAGGATAGGAGGATGCGGCTGCTACCAGCAAGTAGCCGCCCTACTTGCTGGTAGCAAGGTAATTTGCATATTTTAAAAGTACGTTTTTAACAGAATCTGCTGAACCAAAATGATTAATTACAGTATGTATGGATAAATCGTAGTATAGGGATTATAAGTAACCAAAAAAAAAAACTGTTTAGTGGGGTGACAGAAGGTCTTTTACCTTATCAGCATACAGGAAGATCTTGCTACAAATTAATAGGACCTTTGATGATGTCATTGCCATGTGGTCACAAACAAGTGGATCACATGGCGATGATATCTTCAATGGACCTTTACCCCATCAGAATTCAGGACCACCTGGACACTGCGAGTTTCCTCCACTGCCCTCCTATTCTTCCCCCCTCCTTTCCTCCCAGACACTTCCCCATCGGGCCACTGGCCTTTTTCATTGGTGCCAGTAGCCGGCTGCGTCACAGTGAGGAGGGAGGGACACTTTCCCTTCCTACTCCACTGTGTGAACAGGGAAGAATTGCCGCTCAGCCCCCATATCACATCACGAAAAAAATTTACATAAGCAATGTGCCATCAGTTAATCAGGCTGATAGTCAGTTTTTATTTTTATTTTTTTATTATCAGCCCAGCCCTACAATCGAGTCATTTCAGGTCTTTCTGTTAGCCCAAACAAGATGCAAAAGGCACATATAGGGCATCATTAAAAACAGTAGAAGTATATGTCCACATTTCCCCATGATGAATACCTTGGGAGGTCAACATTTTAAAAATTAGTCACTTTGTGGGTGTTTCTAATGTTTTGGTAATGTACAACATTTGTTCTGGAAGGATGGTGCCATATAACCAGCAATACAAAAATAGGCCTTTAAAGTCCAAAATGCACTCCAGCCCTTTGAAGTCTTCCAGTCCAAAAAGATGTAAAACGCACATATAGGGTATCACTGCAAAAGGCATGAGTATATGAACGTTTGGTAAACCTTGTTTTTTCAAGGCCACGTGGCGACTGTGAAAAATAGGTCACTGAATCAAACATTTTAGAAAAAAAAGCAAATTGCATTTTTCTCCACCCAATTCCATTCTATACACCTGACTAGAAATGAGCAGTCCCAGAAGTGAAAGGGACGGCTTACATGTAATTACACCTGCTCACCACTGTGGTTACGACGGCGAGCAGGTAAACAATGAAGGGAAGTCCGCACTCATAGGAACACTGCCTTCTCTTCAAACAACCGATAGGCGGGGTGCTGGGTGTCAGACCCCAGCCGATCTGATACTGATGACCTATCCTGAGGATAGGTCATCAATATAAATAAAGCAGACAACCCCTTTAAGTGCTGCCTTTAGTCTCATATTTTGGTACTATACATTACTATGGACTATAGATTGTATTATTACATAGACACATCCAGTATGATTGAGAAACTATTTGTCTAAAATACTGTTTGGAATTCATGATTTTTCTTCCAGGTTGTTCATAGGACATGTGCTCATCACCAGTCTCTTATATGTCCCCTATGAAGGCTTAATCCATGGTTGTATACGATTTAGGGTACTTTCACACTAGCGTTATTCTTTTCCGGCATTGAGTTCCATTCTAGGGGCTCAATACCGGAAAAGAACTTATCAGTTTTATCCCAATGCATTCTGAATGGAGAGCAATCCGTTCAGGATGTCTTCATTTCAGTCTTTTTGCCTTTTCAGGACGGGGATAATACCACAGCATGCTGCGGTATTATCTCCGTCCAAAATTCCAGCATTTTTTCCCATTGAAATGCATTAATGCCGTTCCCGGCCTCAAGTGTTCCAGCAAAACGGATCCGGCATTGCGGTCTGCGCATGCTCAGACCGCAAAACATGTGAAAAAAATAAATGCCGGATCCGTTTTTCCGGATGTCACCAGAGAGACGGATCCGGCATTTCAATGCATTTGTCATACGGATCCTGATCCGTCTGACAAATGCCATCTGGATGCATACGTTTTGACAGATCCGGCAGGCAGTTCCGGCGACGGAACTGCCTGCCGGAATCCTCTGACGTAAGTGTGAAAGTACCCTTACAGGTCATCCTTGTTTTGATTTACAGATCCTTATTTTACAAAGCCCTGATCTTAGATACTATGTATTTGGGAGCTGATTCATTATCCATTTGCTTAATTATGTACTAGCCCCATGGGCGAACACAATACACAATACATGCCATACAAATTTTTGAGTACTAGCTACCGTGCTGTTAGATGTTGAATACTCCATAGGCCGCTGATGTTCTGCACCCATAGATAACTGATATGTACAGTCGTGGCCAAAAGTTTTGAGAATGACACAAATATTAGTTTTCACAAAGTTTGCTGCTAAACTGCTTTTAGATCTTTGTTTCCGTTGTTTCTGTGATGTAGTGAAATATAATTACACGCACTTCATACGTTTCAAAGGCTTTTATCGACAATTACATGACATTTATGCAAAGAGTCAGTATTTGCAGTGTTGGCCCTTCTTTTTCAGGACCTCTGCAATTCGACTGGGCATGATCTCAATCAACTTCTGGGCCAATTCCTGACTGATAGCAACCCATTCTTTCATAATCACTTCTTGGAGTTTGTCAGAATTAGTGGGTTTTTGTTTGTCCACCCGCCTCTTGAGGATTGACCACAAGTTCTCAATGGGATTAAGATCTGAGGAGTTTCCAGGCCATGGACCCAAAATGTCAACGTTTTGGTCCCCGAGCCACTTAGTTATCACTTTTGCCTTATGGCACGGTGCTCCATCGTGCTGGAAAATGCATTGTTCTTCACCAAACTGTTGTTGGATTGTTGGAAGAAGTTGCTTTTGGAGGGTGTTTTGGTACCATTCTTTATTCATGGCTGTGTTTTTGGGCAAAATTGTGAGTGAGCCCACTCCCTTGGATGAGAAGCAACCCCACACATGAATGGTCTCAGGATGCTTTACTGTTGGCATGACACAGGACTGATGGTAGCGCTCACCTTTGCTTCTCCGGACAAGCCTTTTTCCAGATGCCCCAAACAATCGGAAAGAGGCTTCATCGGAGAATATGACTTTGCCCCAGTCCTCAGCAGTCCATTCACCATACTTTCTGCAGAAGATCAATCTGTCCCTGATGTTATTTTTGGAGAGAAGTTGCTTCTTTGCTGCCCTTCTTGACACCAGGCCATCTTCCAAAAGTCTTCGCCTCACTGTGCGTCCAGATGCGCTCACACCTGCCTGCTGCCATTCCTGAGCAAGCTCTGCACTGGTGGCACTCCGATCCCGCAGCTGAATCTTCTTTAGGAGACGATCCTGGCGCTTGCTGGACTTTCTTGGATGCCCTGAAGCCTTCTTAACAAGAATTGAACCTCTTTCCTTGAAGTTCTTGATGTGCTGTTCCTTTCATATTGAATTTCTGCACTGTATTATTTCTTGTTTTACCTATGTTGTTTAAGTCTATTGTTCTCTGCTGCCATCTGCTGGCCGGAATTTGTATGCTGCACGCCTTCGTTCTTGTTAAATAAAGTTTTATCTCTGGGCGTGGTTTTAGCAGCCTTGGGCCTGGTCACTTCCTGTAGCCTTTTTCAGTGCTGCATTCCTTTGTGACTGGAGACACACACCTTGGCTTGTGAAGGCATCAGTTTTTGACCAGCAGTTGCCTCAGCAGTTAGCCTCAGGAAAGACATCCACATGACAGCATCTACTGCATTCCTGTATTGCATCACCATATGTCACTGCTCTGGATCAAATAAACCCACGTTTGATTGCATCCTCATGTCTACGTCTGGATCCATCTAACCTGAGCATCTGCCGGTCCGGTCTGCTCCACTGCTTGGATACGAAGGTAGGACAGTCACAAAGTTATTATCATTTACACCTTCATTCGCCTTCATGTGGGGACAGAACAGTCAAAAACTGCCTTAAAGCCTTATACCCCAGTAAATATCTGTCTGAATGTCCAATGCCCGGCTGCAGGTTCCCTCAGAGCCCAGTGCCACACTCAGGAACCTCCCCTGCAACAGGCCCACTCCCAGCAAATCTGCCCAGCAACAGTGCACGTCCCATAAGCCTAAGGGGAAGCACGGCGTGTCCGCAGTAGATATACTCTCGCCTGGAAGTCCTCCACTACTCGCCAAGCCACTTTCTACATCCTATATTAACCCTTGCTCGCATGATATAAGAACTGTTCACGCACGCGGGGCCTCCCTCAAACCAAAACCCCGCAATTCACTCAAAACACCTTGGGAAACTCATCGGGGTGCCTCATCTGAGCCGCACTGCAATTTTCAGCCCCCAATTCAAAAGTTCATTTTCTTAAAGAGACAGCGCACCTTAAATCAAAATGGCCGAAAAGGACCTTGTACAGTTCCCCAGTGATGAAACAAAGCAAATGCAACCTGATACTGATCATTATGAAGAGCTGGAGGTAGAACCCACACTTCCAGCAGACCAAGTCACTCGACCAAGGCGCTCTTTCAAACCAACTATAAAGATCACAGAAAATTATCACACCAGGAAAGATGAGCTATGTGACAACCTGGAAGAGCTATGGGAACAAGTTTCCTCCCTCATATCAGGACTTAAGTCCTCCTCAGGCGATGCCACCAGTTTACAAGTTGCCGTCGGGCGGCTGGACGCAGCCCATGAAAGGTACAAGAAACTGTCCACAAGGTATATAACCTTTCTAAAAGACTCTAATATTGAAGAAGCCCTGTCAGAATTGTGCAAGGCAGAATCAATAGACAGACAAAGAGACGCCATGGTGCTGGATGCTAAAGATAAAGTGGAACTCCGCATCTCTCATTTGCAAGAAACTAGATCACACAGATCGCATTCATCTAAACATTCCTCGCGGTCCTACAGATCATCATGCTCTAGAAGCTCCACCCTGAGCGAAAGATTACTAGAGGCCCGCATAAATGCAGAGCAATCCAAAGTGAGGCGTTCCTTCACCGAAAAAGAAGTCCTTGCGAGGGCAGAGGCACAGACGGCGGCCAAGAGGGCTGAGGCGGTGGCCAAGAGGGCTGAAGCAGAAGCAGAAGCCAAGAGGGCAGAAGCAGAGGCTCGAATAAAGATCCTTGAATCAGAGAGGGAAGAGGAAATTGCATTAGCAAAAGTAAGACTACTTGAGCAAGCATTGAGCCAAGGCCTCGATTCAGTCTGCTTACCACCAGAGGAGATAGACGATCCAGCTGATCGCACCAACGACTACGTACTGAAACAGTTATCTGCACCACCCCCAGTGTGCAGTACTGTCCAAGCCAACAACACTGAAACCTCCAAGTCAGCTCTACCTGCAGTGCCAGCGATACCCACAGCACCCGAGCAATCCAATAACAGTTGCCCAGACGCGCCCTCTCAAGGACAGTTATTACAGCAAGATGGCTACCAGGTGTTTCCTGGCCTACCTCCACAGCTCAAGCAGCAGTCATCAGAATCTACAGAGGCTAGACCACAGCTCAACCCTGCAGCAACATCATTCTACCCGGAAGCATCTCACCCTTTCACGCCACGCAACCTATACGCCCCAGGGGCATCACAAGTTGTCATGGCAACAGGCAGTGAGAAATCAATTATGTCTGAGTTTGCCAGGTTTATGGTGAGCAGAGAGCTAATTAACACCAGTCTCTCAAAATTTGATGACCGTGCGGAGAGCTACAGAGCCTGGAAGGCAACCTTCAAAGCCGCCATCGCCAACCTTAACCTAACTGCAAAGCAGGAGCTCGACCTCTTGATCAACTGGCTGGGCCCAGGCTCCACAAATCGCATCAAGAGCCTTAGAACTGTCTATGTGGGACAAGAAGAAGCAGGTCTCGCTGCAGCCTGGCAGAGACTCGAACGCACCTTCGCCAGTGCAGAAGCAATAGAGAAGGCACTATTCAGGAGACTGCAGAACGTCCCCAAGATCAGTCTCAAGGATGTCCATAAGCTTCAGGATTTAAGTGATTTGCTCATGGAACTGGAGCTCGCCAAAAGAGACCCTCGTCTGTCCGGGCTGTGCTACCTGGATACAGCCCATGGGGTGAACCCAATTGTCGTGAAGCTACCATACAGCCTGCAAGAGAAGTGGGCGGCATCAGTCTCAAGGTACAAAAGAGTGCATGACGTCACCTTTCCCCAATTTATTCATTTCTGTAGATTCATCGATGAACAGTCCCAGATGAGGAATGACCCCAGCCTCGACTTCCTGGAGTTCAATACTACAGCCTCAGTGACACCATCATCAAGGTATGAAAGTATTGTACATAAACACAGAGACTTTAAGAGCAGCGTGAATGTTAGAAAGACTAACCTACCATCATCTGCAGTACCCACTGGTAGACAGTACACTACCTCATCAGGAGACAAGGCCTTCAATCGTGAATGTCCCATTCATAAAAAACCACACTCACTGAACAAATGCAGAGGATTTAAATCCAAAACCATACAGGAGCGCAAGAAAGTCCTCACCGAGCTTGGGGTATGTTTCAGGTGCTGCGCTTCATTGGAGCACATGGCTAAGGACTGTAAATCCATCATCAAGTGTGAGGAGTGTCATAGTGAAAGACATGCCTCAGCTATGCACCCAACTCCACTCACAAGGGATTCACCTGCTGCTGTCACCACCAGTCCTGCTCAAAGTTATGGCGGGGAGCCCCAGAACCACGCTAACACAGCCACTGCTGTTTCCTGCTCATGCTTGGACGTATGTGGGGAGGGCCAGAGTGAGAAATGTTGTGCCCGCATATGTCTAATAAAGGTCTACCCGGAGGGGCTACCAGAAAAGGCAGTAAAAATGTATGCCATCATTGACGACCAAAGCAACCGCTCCCTAGCAGGACCTAAATTCTTTGAAGCCTTTGGAATAAAGGGACCGTCAGAACCCTACATCTTAAACACCTGCTCTGGTCGCATAGAGACTAGCGGCAGGAGGGCACAAGGATTCATCGCTTGTTCAGTCAGTGGAAATACGGAAATACCTCTACCGACGCTGATCGAATGCGATCAAATACCCAACCATAGGGATGAAATTCCTACCCCGGAAGCTGCATTTCACCATCCACACCTAAGGCACCTAGCCAACGTTATCCCACCTATGGACAACAACGCCGAGATTCTACTCCTGCTAGGCAGAGACAATCTAAGGGTACACAAGGTGCGTCAACAGTGTAATGGTCCCGACTATGCACCATACGCCCAGAGACTGGACTTGGGATGGGTGGTCATAGGAAATGTATGCTTGGATCAACCAAGAATCCGCTCTTTCAAAACATACATGCGTGGAGATGGACGCACAACTTGCATTAAGCCTTGCCCTCATCACTATGAGGTGAAAGAGAAGCCTCCAGACCTCATAAAACCACCTGACGACATTCCTCCCTACTTTTCTAACAACTTGGGAAGATTAGTCTTTCACACAAGCAAGGACGATGATAAAGTAGCTTTGTCAGTAGAGGACAGAGAATTTATCAAGATAATGGACAATGAGTTCCTTAAAGACGAAACCAATCACTGGGTTTCTCCATTACCCTTCCGAGCTACTAGGGTGAGACTCCCGAACAATAGGGAACAAGCTCTGTCGAGATTTAACTCTCTTCAGCGTACCATGAACAGTAAGCCTGAGATAAGAGAACACATCGTTGCCTTTATCGACAAAATATTCCGCAACAACCATGCAGAACCAGCTCCATCCTTAGGGAAGAACGACGAGTGCTGGTACTTGCCTTCATTTGGAGTGTATCACCCACGGAAACCTAATCAAATTAGGGTTGTTTTCGACTCAAGTGCCAAACATCAAGGTGTATCGCTTAATGATGTCCTTCTCACAGGTCCTAATTTGACGAATAACCTAGTTGGAGTGCTGATGAGGTTCAGAAAAGAGCTCGTTGCCATCACCGCCGACATTGAACAGATGTTCCACTGTTTCGTAGTCAGAGAGGACCACCGGAATTTCCTCAGGTTTCTGTGGTACAAGAATAACGACACCAACGCAGAGATGGCAGAATATCGTATGAGGGTACACGTATTTGGAAACAGCCCTTCACCTGCCGTGGCAACTTACGGCCTTCGGCGCACTGCATTAGAGGGAGAATCCAAGTACGGTAAAGACGCCAGAGACTTTGTAGAAAAGGACTTCTACGTAGACGATGGACTCAAATCACTACCGACTGAAGAAGCGGCTATCGATCTGCTTAAAAGGACTCAAAGTATGTTGTACCAAGCTAAACTTAGACTACACAAAATTGCTTCAAACAGCCTGGCCGTTATGAGGGCCTTCGAATCAGGCGATCATGCACCAGGATTCAAGGACATTAACTTGGGACTGGACAGTCCACCTGTGCAGAGGAGCTTGGGCCTCAGATGGGATCTCTCGGCTGACTCCTTCGGTTTTCAGATAAGTTGTGCAGACAAGCCATTCACAAAGCGAGGCGTCCTATCAGTGGTAAACAGCCTATTTGATCCGCTGAGATTTGTAGCGCCCATCACCATACAAGGTAAATCTCTACTGAGACAGTTTTCTGAAACAGTCAAGGATTGGGATACCCCACTTCCCTCCGAGAAAGAGCAAAAATGGGAAGCCTGGAAGCAATCTTTGTGTGCCTTGGATGAGATCCACATCCCGAGATGCTATATTAAAACTTCACTTTCCTCTAGCATAAAGAAAGAACTCCACGTGTTCTCGGACGCCTCCACGGAGGCCATCGCAGCGGTTGCCTATCTGAAGGTGACAGAACCCAACAACCAAAATCACGTTGGATTCGTCTTTGGTAAGGCTAAGTTAGCCCCCAAGCCCGATCATACTATTCCCAGACTGGAACTCTGTGGGACTGTGTTGGCAGTGGAGATTGCGGATTTCGTACAACAAGAACTGGGTGTCGATATAGCTGAGGTCCAGTATTACACCGACAGTAAGGTCGTTTTAGGTTACATCCACAATCGGACCAAGCGATTTTATGTGTACGTTAGTAACCGCATAGAGAGAATCAGGAGGTCCTCCAAACCTGAACAATGGCACTATGTACCATCCGAACTTAATCCAGCAGATCACGCCACTAGGCCTATGTCTATAGGTTCCTTTACTAACTCTACTTGGCTTACAGGTCCAGAGTTTCTACTTGGAGAGGCGGACGAATGTGTACAGGAAGTTTTCAGCATCCAGGATCCGGATAATGATCCAGAAATCCGCACTGAAGTTAGTGCATTAGTCACTGGAACAAAGCAAACCGCCAGCTTCAGTTGTCAGCGCTTTGAACGTTTCTCCATTTGGATGAGACCCATCGAGAACGTCCCTGATGGGTGAACAGGACTGTATCAAGCTTCGCAGATCTTCTCCATTCCAAGTTGGAAAACAGGACTAAACTATGTTTTGCATTCTAACATGTTTTCTTTTACAGGTTGTTTATATTTTATGGACATTCGTCATAGTGAAATCCCCAAAGTGAATTTCAGACGGGGAGTGTGCTGTTCCTTTCATATTGAATTTCTGCACTGTATTATTTCTTGTTTTACCTATGTTGTTTAAGTCTATTGTTCTCTGCTGCCATCTGCTGGCCGGAATTTGTATGCTGCACGCCTCGTTCGTTGTCTATAAAGTTTTATCTCTGGGCGTGGTTTTAGCAGCCTTGGGCCTGGTCACTTCCTGTAGCCTTTTTCAGTGCTGCATTCCTTTGTGACTGGAGACACACACCTTGGCTTGTGAAGGCATCAGTTTTTGACCAGCAGTAGCCTCAGCAGTTAGCCTCAGGAAAGACATCCGCATGACAGCATCTACTGCATTCCTGTATTGTATCACCGTATGACACTGCTCTGGATCAAATAAACCCATGTTTGATTGCATCCTCATGTCTACGTCTGGATCCATCTAACCTGAGCATCTGCCGGTCCGGTCTGCTCCACTGCTTGGATACGAAGGTAGGACAGTCACAAAGTCATTATCATTTACACCTTCATTCGCCTTCATGTGGGGACAGAACACTTGATGATCCTATAAATTGTTGATTGAGGTGCAATCTTAGTATCCACAATATCCTTGCCTGTGAAGCCATTTCTATGCAACGCAATGATGGCTGCACGCGTTTCTTTGCAGGTCACCATGGTTAACAATGGAAGAACAATGATTTCAAGCATCACCCTCCTTTTAACATGTCAAGTCTGCCATTTTAACCCAATCAGCCTGACATAATGATCTCCAGCCTTGTGCTTGTCAACATTCTCACCTGAGTTAACAAGACGATTACTGAAATGATCTCAGCAGGTCCTTTAATGACAGCAATGAAATGCAGTGGAAAAGTTTTTGGGGGATTAAGTTAATTTTCATGGCAAAGAAGGACTATGATCATCTGATCACTCTTCATAACATTCTGGAGTATATGCAAATTGCTATTATAAAAACTTAAGCAGCAACTTTTCCAATTTCCAATATTTATGTCATTCTCAAAACTTTTGGCCACGACTGTACATATGTAGTTCTTAGGTCTTTGTGATATATTTGATACATAGGATGTGCAATTTTATGTACTACTATTTCATTAATATTTATTGTTTTAAGGGTTCATAGGACCCAAAATGTCACACGTAGCTTTAACTATCACAATGTGGTATACTTTTGGATTGGATCTGACTGTTTTGAAAAAACAAATCACACATTGAACAAGATACTGTTCATACTTCTTTTTTGGAAAATATAACACCTGTCAGAAAATTGAATTCCAGTTAAAGGTGACCTCATATTGTGACAATGACCCTAAACACACCAGTAAATCCACCAAAGAATGGCTGGAAAAAAAAGATCTAAAAGTAAATCACACCAAAAACGCAATCATATCACCTTCATGTACTGTTATATTAAAGATCAAATATTGATTTGTTATTACACACCTGGACTCATATCAGTAGGAAGTTTCTCATCTGTATGCATCTGGTCACCCTGTATATATTCTCCATCCTCATCTATAACTTCCACTTTAATATTGAGGAGGTCTTTGTCCTAAATAACAATCACAAAAAGCAACATCGTAATTACTGCATACAGGAAAGTGGGCAGTACCCAATCAGACGGGGTGCTAAAATGTACCCAAACAGAAAAACGACTATACACAAAGACCGTACATATCCCAAGCACACCTCATATAGTACAAAAATGTATGTGTATGAAAAATGATATGCCTTTATAAAGTACATAATACAGACAAAAAAATACATACAAAATAGTAAAATATTGGGTAACACTGACATGGAAAAGGACCTAGGACTATTTTAGTGAACAGCAAACTAAGTTGTAGAAACCAGTGTCAGGCAGCTGCTGCCAAGGCCAATAAGATAATGGGTTGCATCAAAAGGGGCATAGATGCCCATGATAAAAACATAGTCCTACCACTTTACAAATCACTAGTCAGATGACACATGGAGTACTGTGTACAGTTCTGGGCTCCTGTGAACAAGGCAGACATAGCAGAGGTGGAGAGGGTTCAGAGGAGGGCAACTAAAGTAATAACTGAAATGGGGGACTACAGCGTTTCGGGGTCTGTTATCACCCCTTCCTCAGTGGACAACTGAGGAAGGGGTGATAACAGACCCCGAAACGCGTTTGGTGCTAGGACCCCCCCGATGGACATTGACTCTACCTACTGAAGGACTGCATATACCCGGACTAACCCAGTCTCATCACAGACCCGACGCGCATTCCAACAGGACTTCCATGGGAGTGTATTACGCTCATTCACAATTAAAGTCCAGCGCGGAAGAAGGAATCTGTAAACCTACCAAGCGCCGGCTCTTACACTGACGGAGCGGCGCCTGAGAGACAGAGAGGGGAACGGGACTAATACATGATATCCCTGAACACGAAAATTCAAAGTACCGGCACAGCAGCGGAGCATATCATCACAGCTGAACAGTGAGTAAAGCGGGACGCCGCACAAATAAATCACTATCTAATAGCTGTGTTTCTATTCCGTTTGGAGGAAATTTCTTGGGGGTCACCATATACCCCAAAGAGCGAGTTTCACCATATCCCAAATATAAGTTGGATGGACATTTATTTAAAGAGACTTTTATCCCCAACAATCAGAGGTTGTCACATTTTAAAGTGTTTATCAATAGATATTTAGGAATCTAGTATTTTTTATCATCCGGATTTTTTGTGTTACATTGTTTTATTATATTATTGTATGAATTGTCTATATGTATTATTTGCAATAAACTGTGAGGTTCCTATATAAAGAGAGTGCCCAGTATCTTTTTACTATTTTTTTCATTTGCACTAAAGGAAGGGTGATTCCTTTTTACTGAGAGCACCTCCCCCGTGGTTTGCGCCAGTCCTGTGCGTCACTTCTTTTTGCTTAAAGATCTTATTTTAGTTGACTCTTATCGGCCCATTTCACTACTGACCACGGATATTAAAATACTCGCCAAAGTCTTAGCAAACAGATTGCTAGGGGTTATCTCCACTATTGTACATGAGGATCAATGTGGTTTTATGCCAGACAGATCCACCTCCCTTAATCTTAGGTGTGTTTTCCTTAATCTCCAGTTGGGAATGGAGGGGGAAGATTGTAGTGCTGTGGTCTCTCCTGATGCTGCCAAAGCTTTTGATGGCGTCGAGTGGGACTACCTGTGGGCGGTATTGTCAAAGTTGGGGTTTGGCCCTAGTTTCATTAAGTGGGTTAAACTACTGTATGATCAGCCGAGAGCTGGGCTCAGAATAAATGGTGGAGTGTCCCGGGTGCTGGAACTGGTGAGGGGTACGAGGCAAGGCTGTCCTCTATCCCCTCTGCTCTTTGCACTGGCAATTGAACCGCTAGCGTGTCTGATTCGAGCTACTCCACTGATACAAGGGATTGGAAGAGGGAGGATGGAGGAACGAGTATCGCTATATGCGGATGACATGTTATACGTGGGAAACCAGACCTGCTCCATTAACCCCATAATTTTGATTATTTTGGATTTTGGCAACCAGTCTGGTCTACTCATAAACTGGGATAAATCTGTTCTCCCATTATCCCCTCTTCCGCAATCTCTCTCTCTTGCCCATACTAAACTCAAAGTAGTGTCATCTTTTAGATATTTAGGAGTTGAAGTTTCAACCAACCCCCATAGGTATATTCCTGACAATATAATACCAATACTTGCCAAATTTAAACTTAAAGCCATATCATGGCATAAACTTCTCTGGTCTCTAATTGGTAGGGGTAATCTGCTGAAAATGGTTATGATGCCGCAACTTTTATATTTACTCCATAATGCACCTGTTTGGGTTCCCATGCACTATTTTCACAAGGTTCAAAAAAAAATCCGGTTTGTGTTATGTAAAAAAGATAGAAGTAGGATCAAATATGAAACTCTGCAGAGAGGTAAGGAAATGGGTGGCCTAGCTTTACCTAATCCTTTTCTATACTTTGTAGCCGCCCAAGCGCAGCATTTTAAGAGCTGGAAGGTAGTTGGAGGAGGTGGAAGGAGTGGTAAGCTTGTAGAGTGGGCTTCTGGGTGCTCTCCTCCTGTTAGGTTCTTGGAGAGAGAGGTAGATGTAAAATTGAAAACGGTCCCGATTATTGGGCTCATGAGGAAGATATGGGATAAGATCAAAGAAGTGTTGAAAATCACAGGATTAATGGACATCTCACCTATATGGCGTAATAAGGCCTTGTCAGAAATATCTGGTTTAGAAGGGTTTTCCCAATGGGAAAGAAATGGCATATGGAATATTAGTCAGCTATACACTCAGGGCACTTTGAAACTGTTCCAGCAGTTATGCTCAGAATTTAATCTACCTACCGCGCATTTTTACAAATATTTGCAATTAAGACATGCCCTTGATACACAAGCCAAGAGGATGTCACTGCAGTTTGTCTCTAATCGAACACTTGGTAATATGATCGAAGTGGGTTCGGTTAAAGGGGCTATTTCGACTATATATCTTGAGCTCCTAGAAGAGTATCTGAAAAAGTTTCCTCTAAAGGTAAAACTACAATGGGAAAAGGATGTGGGTATGATAACAGATACCCAGTGGGAGGAAATACTGGCCTTGACCCCAAAGTTGTCCCTCAGTGAAGCAGCTAGGTTATCACAACTATATATGGTTCACAGGACGTACAAATCCCCAGTCTTTCTATTTAAAGGGTTTCTACCACCACATTTTGACCTAATTAGCTGTCAGACACTAGCTAGTGTCTGCTGTACCTAACCATGCTATTGTAATTCCTTTCTCTGCAGCGGTTACCCTAAAAAACAAACTTTTATTGGTATGCAAATGAGCCTCTAGGTGATATGGGGGCGTCTTTTCAGCACCTAGAGGCTCCGTCCACTCACCATTTATGCCGCCCAGCGCGCTCCAGCCCGCCCCTCTGCTCTAGATTGACAGCCTACTTCTCTCCATCTCCCCCGAATTCTCGCACCTGGCCGTGTGCTTCTGTATTCGGCGCAGGCGCAGTGACTGTCTCCCTGCGCCAGCATCTTCACTGCGCCTGCGCCAAATACGGCGCAGGGAGCAGTCCAACAGTCACTACGCCTGCGCCGAATACAGAAGCACACGGCGCAGGCGCGAGTAGGCTGTCAATCTAGAGCAGAGGGGCGGGCTGGAGCGCGCTGGGCGGCAGAAATGGTGAATGGACGGAGCCTCTAGGTGCTTAAAAAAAGACGCCCCCATAGCACCTAGAGGCTCATTTGCATACCAATAAAACTATGTTTTTTAGGGTAACCGCTGCAGAGAAACTAATTACAATAGCATGGTTAGGTAGAGCAGACACTAGCAGATCGCTAGTGTCTGACAGCTAATTAGGTCAAAATGTGGTGGTAGAAACCCTTTAAAATTGGTTATAGAGGAGATTCCACATGTCCGAAATGCCAGGAGGAGGAGGCTGGGTAATTTCACATGTTATGGAGCTGCAGTGCCCTGAAATGGTACTGGAGTGACGTAATAACTCTAGTTAACAAAATGTATAGTGCAAAATATGTGCTAAATCCTAGAGTGTGTCTACTTGGTATCTTTGAAACTGATAACTTACAAGAATATATCGGCACTGGAATTAATAGAATATTATATCAAGCACGCAAAACACTGGCTGCCAAATGGATACAGCCTCTTCCTCCTACTATCGCTGAATTTATTGCAAGATTAAACATTGTAATAAGAATGGAGAGAGGTATACATTAAACATAATTGCCTGTCCAAATTTGAAAATATCTGGGGCCTTTGGATAGATAGATCAGGGGTGTGAAGTCGTTGGCTAGCTCTCTCTAGAGGGATAGGAGTCACATAAGGTGATGTGCAATGTGGGTATCATTAAATATGAGTGAATTTTTGTGATTGTTATGGGTGGAATATGCTCCAGATATCTGGATATGTTTGATATTTCTCGGCTATTGGCGTCTTAATACGATTTGATAATCCTTTGTAATTCTATAAATCTGTCTCAAGGGGGGTGTTATTTTTTTTCGTGTTTGGGTACGTGAATTTAATTTTTACACTATTGTAACTATGTTATGTCATGACTTTGTATTATGACCTCTGATCCTGCTTGATTGTAAACTTCTGATTTGCACTTTGTATGGTCAATTTATTTGAACGAAACCAAATAAAAATTATCTGATTCAAAAAAGAAATGATTTATCTTTGTCTAATTTTTTTTACAGCACAGAAACCTGACATTTTAACAGGGGTGTGTAGACTTTTTATATCCACTGTATGTATGTATGTATATATATATATATATATATATATATATATATATATACACATACACATACACACACACATACATACACACACACACACCTAAAGAATTATTAGGAACACCATACTAATACGGTGTTGGACCCCCTTTTGCCTTCAGAACTGCCTTAATTCTACGTGGCATTGATTCAACAAGGTGCTGATAGTATTCTTTAGAAATGTTGGCCCATATTGATAGGATAGCATCTTGCAGTTGATGGAGATTTGAGGGATGCACATCCAGGGCACGAAGCTCCCATTCCACCACATCCCAAAGATGCTCTATTGGGTTGAGATCTGGTGACTGTGGGGGCCATTTTGGTACAGTGAACTCATTGTCATGTTCAAGAAACCAATTTGAAATGATTCCAGCTTTGTGACATGGTGCATTATCCTGCTGGAAGTAGCCATCAGAGGATGGATACATGTTCTCATTCTGTTTACGCCAAATTCGGACTCTACCATTTGAATGTCTCAACAGAAATCGAGACTCATCAGACCAGGCAACATTTTTCCAGTCTTCAACAGTCCAATTTTAGTGAGCTCGTGCAAATTGTAGCCTCTTTTTCCTATTTGTAGTGGAGATGAGTGGTACCCGGTGGGGTCTTCTGCTGTTGTAGCCCATCCGCCTCAAGGTTGTGCGTGTTGTGGCTTCACAAATGCTTTGCTGCATACCTTGGTTGTAACAAGTGGTTATTTCAGTCAACGTTGCTCTTCTATCAGCTTGAATCAGTCGGCCCATTCTCCTCTGACCTCTAGCATCCACAAGGCATTTTTGCCCACAGGACTGCCGCATACTGGATGTTTTTCCCTTTTCACACCATTCTTTGTAAACCCTAGAAATGGTTGTGCGTGAAAATCCCAGTAACTGAGCAGATTGTGAAATACTCAGACCGGCCCGTCTGGCACCAACAACCATGCCACGCTCAAAATTGCTTAAATCACCTTTCTTTCCCATTCTGACATTCAGTTTGGAGTTCAGTAGATTGTCTTGACCAGGACCACCACCCTAAATGCATTGAAGCAACTGCCATGTGATTGGTTGACTAGATAATTGCATTAATGAGAAATAGAACAGTTGTTCCTAATAATTCTTTAGGTGAGTGTATATATACACACACTACTGTCAAAAAGTTAAGGATATTTGGCTTGCAGGTGAAATTTCAGGATGAACCTAAAATGCACTGTAAAATTTACAAGTGACCTTAATGTGACCTTTTCTAAACTTTTGAATGCACATGTCCAACTGTTCAATGTTTCTGTACTTTTTGCACAACTTGCTGTTCTCTCACAAGGAGCTTAACAGCAAAATTCACAACAAGTGTTTGATCCATGAATCACCCATTAATTTTGTGGTTTAATTAGAATTGGTATTTAAAGGGCTTCTGTCACCCCCCAAAAGTCATTTTTTCGTTTTTGGGCTACTTAAAATCCTTATACTGCGATTCTTCTATATATAGTGCTCTTACCCTTTTTCATTCAGTAGTTTCTTTAAAAAACACACTTTTATAATATGTAAATTACCTCTCTACCAGCAAGTAGGGCGGTTACTTGCTGGTAGCAGCCGCATCATCCTTTAAAAAAACGCCCCCTGGGGGGGCGCATGCGCGAGGCTTACGGAGCAGACATGTCTCTGTGAGCTCCGCTCCGACCGCTGGCATTTTCCCTACATTAGCGCCGTTCATTCGGCTCCACAAGCCCTGAATACTCATGCAGGGGTCGCAGAAGTCCACCCGAGGCAAGAGGGGATCAAAAATCCCGGGAACACCTGCTGCTTCTCAAACTATACCGGAGATCTTCCGGACCACGAGGCAATCCATCATGGCCGAAAAGGCAGCTTCCCCGACGAGCCCGGCCTCCTCTATTGAAAGTGAACATCATGTGGCTGCAGTCTCTTCACAAACAGGTCAGACAGATCTATATGCCAACATCGCAGCTCTCTTTAAAAGCGAACTAGCTCAGGCGGTCGCAGAATTCTCCCGCCAGATTAATGAGCTGGGAAACAGGGTCTCAGACCTAGAGTCCAGAACGGACGAATTAGCCGATGCCATGGGCGCTGACAGAGAGGACATTGATGCTCATTCCCTCCAGCTACAAGCCCTTGAGACGAAAATAGAAGACCTGGAAAACAGGTCCAGGAGGGGGAACCTTCGTATAAGGGGCCTACCTGAATCCTTTCAGGACTTATCAAGCACGATGGGCGCTTTGTTTTCTGCCTTACTACCGCAGGCCCAGCCGAGTCAACTACGCATGGATAGGATACACAGGGCCTTGGGGAAACCACGAGTCCCTGATAATCCCAGGGATGTGGTTCTAAAGCTACACTATCCGGAGATGAGAGATCTGATTCTCAACGCAGCACGAAATATGGCGGCCTTACCTGATCTCCCGCCGGTGGTGCACATCTATGCGGACTTAGCTCCCACAACGCTTCGGAAGCGTAGAGAGATGAAGCCTGTGACACAGGCTCTACAACAAGCTCAAGTGCGTTACAGATGGGGGTTCCCCTTTGCCCTATCTTTTCAGCTTAACTCACGTTCTTACACTGTGCATACCCCTGACGAGGGGATTGAAAAGCTGCGTCAAGCCGGATTAATGGTGGACAACCTGAATAAATCATTGGCGCCTACTAGGCCGCAACGCCCGGCCAGAGTCTGGACACAGGTGCCCACCAACGCTAAATCACCGGGCCATTAAAGGTGAGGCTCAGTCTTGTTCCACTTCAGTTAAAAAGGAGCGGGACGCTTCCTTCTTAAAGAACACAGCAGCCATGGTTCGATCCTTTGAGTTACCTACCGAACAATCGGACTCTGGGACATGATACACACGGTTGTCTATGCAGGTACAATTCAGGACATTCGCTAGGGTCACAGCGATTCGGATGTTCTTGCTGTCCTCCAATTTTGGGCCATATATTGTGGATCCAGGGATAGATATTGTTCCCCTGATATCTGCATTATGCCCACTAGTTATTGCAGGCCACATTAGGCCCTGCCAATCTAGCTGTCTAACAGCATTGTTAAATTTGTTTATGTGTTTGTTCTCCAGTTTTATTGTCTATATGGGGATCCTTACTCGCACTGATATCAACTTTTTATGGTACATACGACTAGTCATGCTAAGCTTTATCATTTATTGCTGGGATAATGTGTAAGTTATTGTCACATAATGTACGGGGCTTTAATTCCCCAGGTAAACGCAAAACGGCATTTTCAACCTATCTTAGACACAACCCAGATATAATATGTATACAGGAGTCACATTTTACGCCCTCTTCACACCCTAAATATTTCCATCCCCGATACTCCAGATTCTTTACCTCTACCTTTTGCACTAAAAGTAGGGGAGTCATTACCCTGTTACAGAACTCATTCCCATTCCAGATAACTGAGCACATGGCTGACCAAGAGGGACGCCATGTCATCTTATTAGGGGAATATAAAGGGAAAGTAATGTGTATAGTTAATGTATATGCCCCAACTGATGATCCTATTACCTTTTTCACCCATATGTATCACCTAATAGAGGCATTACGGTATGATGAGTTGATATGGGCAGGAGACTTTAATTTTGTGATGAATCCCTTGATTGACCGCTCCTCCCAGCTTAACACCCCACGCTCAGCTGCTCTGGGACATCAGATTTTAAATGTTATGAAAACTCTTTCTCTAGCTGACTCTTGGAGGGAGTATAACAGCACTCAGAGAGGATATACCTACTACTCTCCCGCCCATCATCTATATACACGCATTGATATGGTTTTGATATCATCATCCCTTCTACCACACTTGGCCTACTGTCGACATCAAGTGATAGCATGGTCAGACCATGACATGGTTATTGCGGATGTCTCCCCATCTACCCCTACTAGTAGGTTGTTCACCTGGAGGCTTAACGAGTGATTATTGACCAGGCCTGCTGTACGTGATCGAATTCAAGATGAGTTAAAACAGTTTTTCCTAGACAACTCTGATCCCGATGTAGATCCTGTAGTAGTCTGGCTCTCTCATAAGGCCTTTATGAGGAGTCAAATTATCAAGGAAGCCTCACGTTTAAAAAAAGAAAGACATGCAACCCTACTGAATCTTGAGTCCAAGCTTGGTAGACTAGTAAATGCACATCAAAGAACACCCTCAATGTACTTGCTTAGGGAGATTAAAAATTCCAAGCTTCAAATTAACATGATTCTCACGGATCAAACAGAAAAAGCATTACACTGGACCGCATCCTACTATTATAAGTATGCCAATAAGCCCGACAAAATGTTAGCTCGCCAACTCAAAGCCAAGCAAAAAATAAACCAGGTGTTCCAGATTAGATCAAAGACAGGCCAAATTTCCTCCAACCCGGAAACTATATATCAGACCTTTCATACGTTTTATCAAAAACTCTATGCTAAACCGAATAATAATCAGGAACAAGAGCATAACAACTTTCTGACTTCCATCAGATTACCACAGGTCACCCCTGAAGCAGTAGGGGAACTAGGCAGAAGAGGCCAGTAGCACAAAGGTTAAGGAATGACAAGCTCAGAGTCTTGTCTACAAATGCTCGCAGTCTAGGGAATAAGATCAATGAACTTGAGGCTATAATGGCATCTGAGAATATAGATGTAGTGGCTGTTACTGAGACGTGGTTCAAGGGGAGTAATGACTGGGATATATCAATACCAGGGTTCTCTCTATACAGGAAAGACAGAGAAGGCAAGAAGGGGGGAGGGGTGGCCCTGTAGGTGAAAGATAACATAAAATCTAATTTGATACAAGTTAGCGAGAACAATTTAGAGTCAGTTTGGGTTACCGTGCAGCTTGATAATCATAAGGTAACTCGTGTAGGTGTGATATATAGACCACCTAGCCAAGTCAAAGAATTAGATGATCTACTAGTTGAGGAAATAGCTAAAATGACATTGAAGGGGGAAGTTATCATTATGGGAGACTTCAATCTTCCAGATGTAAACTGGAAAACCAAAATAGCTAGTTCTGCCAGGAGTACAGATATTCTAAATTCCCTACTGGGATTATCTCTACAGCAAGTAGTGGAGGAGCCAACCCGGAAGGAGGCCATTTTAGATTTAGTATTCACAAATGGGAATTTGGTATCTGATATTACTGTAGGGGAAAGCTTGGGATCTAGTGATCACCAGTCAGTGTGGTTTACTATAAGTACAGTGACTGAGTCACACCACACAAAAACAAAAGTTTTAGATTTTAGAAAAACAGACTTTTCTAAAATTAGATTAGTGGTATACAAGTCCCTATCAAACTGGAACAGTTTCATTGGAGTCCAGGAGAAATGGGACTACTTAAAAGTGGCACTATTGAAGGCAACAGAAAATTGCATTAGGCTTGTCAGTAAAAGCAAAAAAAGGAAGAGACCACTGTGGTACTCAGCAGAAGTGGCCAAAATCATTAAAAACAAAAAGATAGCATTTAGGAATTATAAAAAAAAAAAAAACGAGGATGACAGACAAATTTATAAGATTAGGCAGAGAGAGGCCAAACAAGTTATAAGAGCTTCCAAAGCACAGGCAGAAGAGAAATTAGCTCAGTCAGGGAAAAAAGGCGAGAACATTCTTCAGATACATAAATGAAAAAAGGAAACTAAAACAAGGAATTACCAAATTAAAAACAAAAGAAGGAAGGTATATAGAAGAAGATAAAGAACTAGCTGACTGCCTCAATGAATATTTCTGTTCAGTTTTTACAAAGGAAAATGAAGGAGAAGGACCTCAGTTAGGAAAGAAGACTAATGAATCTTTTGATGCATGTGTCTTTACAGAGGAAGAGGTTCTAAGTCAGCTGTCTAAAATTAATACAAATAAGTCACAGGGGCCTGATGGGATACACCCAAAGCTATTAAAAGAGCTCAGCGTTGAACTAGCAAAACCATTAACAGATTTATTTAACCAATCGCTGGCAACAGGAGTCGTCCCAGAAGATTGGAAATTAGCAAATGTTGTGCCCATTCACAAGAAAGGTAGTAGGGAGGAATCGGGCAACTATAGGCCAGTAAGCCTGACATCAATAGTGGGGAAATTAATGGAAACCATACTTAAGGAGAGGATTGTGGAACATCTAAAATCCCATGGATTGAAAGATGAAAAACAGCATGGGTTTACTTCAGGGAGATCATGTCAAACTAATCTTATTGATTTTTTCGATTGGGTGACTAAAATAATAGATGGAGAAGGTGCAGTAGACATCGCTTATCTAGACTTTAGTAAGGCTTTTGATACTGTCCCACATAGAAAGCTTATCAATAAAGTGCAGTCTTTGGGCTTGGACTCCCATATTGTTGAATGGATTAAGCAGTGGCTGAGGGACAGACAACAGAGGGTTGTAGTCAATGGAGTATATTCAGACCAAGGTCTTGTTACCAGTGGGGTACCTCAGGGATCTGTTCTGGGACCCATATTGTTTAATATCTTTATCAGCGAAATTGCAGAAGGCCTCGATGGTAAGGTGTGTCTTTTTTGCTGATGACACAAAGATTTGTAACAGGGTTTATGTTCCTGGAGGGATACACCAAATGGAAAAGGACTTAGGAAAACTAGAGGAATGGTCAAAAATATGGCAACTAAAATTTAATATTGATAAGTGCAAGATAATGCACCTGGGACGTAAAAACCCAAGAGCAGAATATAAAATCAGTGATACAGTCCTAACCTCAGTAGCTGAGGAAAGGGATTTAGGGGTCATTATTTCAGAAGACTTAAAAGGTAGGCAGACAATGTCATAGAGCAGCAGGAAATGCTAGCAGAATGCTTGGGTGTATAGGGAGAGGAATTACCAGTAGAAAGAGGGAGGTGCTCATGCCGCTCTACAGAGCACTAGTGAGACCTCATTTGGAGTATTGTGCTCAGTACTGGAGACCATATCTCCAGAAGGATATTGATACTTTGGAGAGAGTTCAGAGAAGAGCTACTAAACTGGTACATGGATTGCAGGATAAAACTTACCAGGAAAGATTAAAGGACCTTAACATGTATAGCTTGGAAGAAAGACGAGACAGAGGGGATATGATAGAAACTTTTAAATACATAAAAGGGAATCAACAAGGTAAAAGAGGAGAGAATATTTAAAAGAAGAAAAACTGCTACAAGAGGACATAGTTTTAAATTAGAGGGGCAAAGGTTTAAAAGTAATATCAGGAAGTATTACTTTACTGAGAGAGTAGTGGATGCATGGAATAGCCTTCCTGCAGAAGTGGTAGCTGCAAATACAGTGGAGGAGTTTAAGCATGCATGGGATAGGCATAAGGCCATCCTTCATATAAGATAGGGCCAGGGGCTATCCATAGTATTTAGTATATTGGGCAGACTGGATGGGCCAAATGGTTCTTATCTGCCGACACATTCTATGTTTCTATGTTTCTATGTTTCTAGGCAAAGCAATAGTAAACGAGGATGTGGAGCTATCAGTTAAGTCCCTAAAGTTAGGCAAAGCACCTGGCCCGGATGGTCTGTCAGCCCTTTATTATAAAAGATTTGCTCCCCTCCTAACTTCACATATCACTAAATTTTGTAACCACATATTGCAGGGTAATACCCCACATCCAGACTTTTTAGCAGCTAACATAACAGTCATTCCAAAACCCAAAAAAGATCATCTAACTCCCTCCAACTATAGACCAATTTCCTTATTGAACTTAGACACAAAAATCCTAACATCTATACTTGCACGTCGGCTTAATAACTTGCTTCCCAATCTTATTGGCAAAGACCAGGTAGGGTTTATCCCGGGTAGAGAAGCTCCTGATAATATACGCAAAATACTCAATCTGATTCAAGTAGCAAACAAAAGAAACACACCACTTGCTGTCCTGGCCCTCGATATAGAAAAGGCCTTTGATTCAGTCACATGGGACTACTTACATTTGGTTCTCCAATCTATGGGTATTAAAGGTCCATTTGTACAAGCTATTAAGGCCCTGTACTCCTCACCAGTTGCATACCTTAAACTTCCGTCCCTGAATCCTGCCCCCATTCAAATACTTAGAGGCACACGCCAGGGATGTCCCCTATCTCTGGCTCTCTTTGCCCTGGCGATGGAACCTCTCGCCATCTCTATCAGAAATGACCAAAATGTGTCAGGGGGTAAAATAGGAGACATGGAATACAAGTTGAGTCTGTTTGCAGATGATCTCCTCCTGTCCCTTACTAATCCTCTTATCTC
The DNA here is from genome assembly GCF_905171765.1 of Bufo bufo. Lineage (NCBI taxonomy): Eukaryota > Metazoa > Chordata > Amphibia > Anura > Bufonidae > Bufo > Bufo bufo. Next base: position 180,729,996 of record NC_053394.1, read on the forward strand.
CCTGCCAAATGTCTTTGAGAAACTTTTCAGAGATATCTGGCCTTCGCGTTAATCATCAGAAATCTGAGCTTATGCTATGTAATACCTCCCCTTCCATGAAGTCGCTCCTTTTAAGTAATTTCTAGTTCCATTACCTACCCAATCATATACCATATCTGGGTACAGTAGTCCCAACTCAACCTCACATGATGTACAAGCTGAACTACACCCCTTTATATCGAACTATTAGAGAAGATCTTAAAATCTGGAACACATTACCGATATCTTGGATAGGTAGAGTACATGTAATCAGGATGGTAGTATTGCCTAGGCTTCTTTATCTATTTAGGACCGTACCATTACCGGTCCCGGGTGGGGATCACCGCGACCTACAAAGGGAAGTACTAAAGTTTATTTGGGGCAATAAGCGTGCTCGTATAGCACGGGCCACCATGTGTCGACACAAAACACAAGGGGGACTATCAGTTCCTGACTTCATAAAATATTACAAAGCTGCTAGAATAGCCCAGCTTTTCCTGACACATACTAAACCAGAGACACACCCCCCATGGGTATCAATGGAACAATCCCTACTGTCCCCATGGTCGTGGAGAGCCTTACTCTGGTCTACACTGCCTCTTCCGAAAAAAATACGCTCTAACTCACCGTTGTCCTACCAAGCATTGCTGTTGTGGAGATCAGTTAGGTTTAAGTTTGCACTACAATCGAAAATTTCTCCACTCCTTCACATAATAGGTAACCCTGCCTTCCCACCGGGACTGAAGGCTTCCAATTTTATATGGTGGATTGACAACAAATGTACGACTTTGCACAGATTCCTGGTTAGGGGGAAATTGATGGCCCTGAGTGATTTTAAAGAAAAATTTGACCTCCCTAGAAGTGAATCATTCACGCTAATCAAATATTCTCATTTCTCCATTCCTTGAAGGTCGATAGTCAGAACTTAGACTTTACCCCCTTTGAGCGCTTTGTCACTTTCTCTTTGTATAGAAGGGGATTGCTGTCCAGACTATATGGAATGCTTGATCCCTCACCTGATGGGGTTAGACTTCCGTATATGGTGGAGTGGGAGAAGGAAACACAGGTTGAATATCCACTATCAGAATGGTTCTCTCGTTCCCAAACTTTGACCAAAACTTCTTGGCAAACCACACTAGCAGAGACCTCTGTGAAGGTCCTTCATAGAACCCATTTAGTACCTTTTAGGTTACACCGTATATACCCAGATGTATCACCATTATGCTTTAGGGGATGTACTGATGATAGTACAATTTACCATATCTGGTGGACATGCCCACATGTTCAACTCCTTTGGTCTAAAATTGGCAGACTGCTACCCACAATTTTAGGTTGTAGCTACCAAATAACACCCGCACTATGTCTTTTAGGTGATAAACCACCTTGGCTAACATTTGCCAAATTCAAACTATCACAGCATATTCTGATGGCGGCTAGAATTCACATAGCGTTTAAATGGAAATCAAGTACATTAAGCTTTCAAGCAGTTTTAGACAGAATCCTTCTATATGAAAAACTCTCAGCCATTCGTATGGATACATTTGAAGCGTTTGAAAAGTTATGGGAACCCTGGGTCTCCTCTTCCTACTCTGCCAATGTCCAACAGACTCTATCTTTGTAACAAATACTATGCCGTTTGATGCTTTCACAGACATAAAAAGCATTTAGACCATTTAATTATATGATGTCATAATAATACTTACCATCACTTAGCTGATAATTGCTTTTGGATCTCCCTTTGACGATTGTTATTATCATTGTCATTTTTCTTTATTATTATATTCTTTTTTGTTAACAATTTATGTATGACCGAAATACATATGTTATTGCTACATTATGATGCTTATATGAAGATGAAAAATTATTTTTCAATAAAGCATTTGAAACATAAAAAAACGCCCCCTCCTCCTGTTGATTGACAGGGCGAGCGAGCGGTCTCTTCCTCTGGCTGGCCCTGTCTGCATTTTAAATCTCGCTCGGCCGCTCCTTGCTCAGTGCGCCTGCGCCAGGTGTAGAAAAATCGCAGATTAAGGATTTTAAGTAGCCCAAAAACGAAAAATGACTTTTGGGGGGTGACAGAAGCCCTTTAAACAGTCCTCCTCATCATGCTGTTCATCATGAGACCAAGATGACACCTAAAAATTTATCAATTGTACCTCGACACTGTAAGGCTTCAAGCAGGATGTTCTCAGATGGAAATGGCTTCTGAGATTAGAGTGTCACAGAGTGTCATCAGCAGGTTGCAACAGAGATACAGAGAGACTGGAAGTCACAGAAAGGCATAGAAGTGGACGTCCTTTGGCTACATCCCACATTGATGAACGCTTCATTGTGAACAATGCCCTATGGAACCGGATGATGAATGCCACACAACTCCACGCACATTTAAGGGAGGTGAGAGGCACCCAAGTGTCACGTCAGGCCATTCAAAACCGTTTACATCAGCGTGGTCTTGCATGGGCCAGGGAGCATCTACACTGGACGAGCGGCCGCAAGTGATGTTGAAAACATCAAGGAGAGAGCTATGCATCAGCCACTGTTGTCACCAGATGAGCCTTTGGGTGTGGTGGTGTTACAATGTGGGCAGGTGTGTCTAGTCAATGCAGAACTGCCCTACACTTTGTGAATGGTACAGTGACAAGCCCATATTACTTAAATAACATCATTATTTCAGTCATTGTGCCTCTGCATTAACAACACAGGCCTAATTTCATCTTCATGGACAACAATGCGCCAGCTCATCGAGGTCGCATCATTAGGGAACGGCTGCTGGAGACTGGGGTACCTCAAATGGAGTGGCATGCACTTTCTCCAGACCTGAATCCCATTGAAAACCTATGGGATCAGCTGAGTCACTGTCTAGAGGTTCGTAACAATGTATCCGAGAACCTAAATGACTTGAGGGCCACCCCTTCAAGAAAAGTGGGATGCCATGACTCAGCAGACAATAAGTCGACTTGTGTATATCATGAGATGTCGTTGTCAAGCTGTAATTGATGCTCAAGGTCACATGACAAGTTTTTGAGACATTGACATTTTTGTGGGGGTATACCTACCACTGTTGCTGGCTTTTGTTTCAATACATTTTTGAGATGAGGAAATCACCATTGCATTCTTCTACTTACCGTATTTTTTGCCACATAAAACACAGCTTGTAGGGTGAATACTAAAGAGTGCTTCCATTATGGAAGCGCTCATTAGTATCGGATGACCGGGAAGCGGTGAAGGCTCTGTACTCACCGCTTCCTGGTCTTCGACTGTCAGCTGTGAAGGCTGTGCACAGCCTGAGGGCGCTCTGTGACTGCACGCTGTGCGCGCAGGTTCACAGCACAGCCGACAGCAGGATGAAGAGGATCGCAATGTACGTGAGGAGCGGCGGCATCCAGGAGCAGGAGAGGTAGGTGTTTTTTTTATTTTGTCACCTGAGGCAATAGGGGCTGAAAAAGAGGCAATGGGGGCTAATATGAGACTGGGGGCTGATCAAATGAGGCATGGGGGGCTGATTTGAGGCTTGGGGTCTGATCTGAGGTTTGAATGGGATCTTATTTATATTGGGGCTCATATCTGAGGTCTGATTGGGGGTCATTCACTTTTGGGTGTGAGCTGAGGTCTGATTGTGGGTCTGATCTGAGGTCTTATTGGGGTCTTATTAACATTGGGGATCTGATTGGAGCTGTGATCTGAGGTCTGATTAACATTGGGGTTCTGATTGTTGGTCTGACCTGAGGTTTAATAAAAAAAAAAATTTCTTATTGTCCTCCTTCAAAAACTAGTGGAGTCTAATAGAGCGAAAAATACGGTAAATGCCCTACTTTCATGATATAATATCAATGTAGCGTGAACTTTTTATGTTTTCCATAAATTTCACCCGAAAGCCAAATATCACAAACTTTTTGTGTATATATACACATTATATATCTATATATTGTAGGAAGGCGCAATGTTCCGTTGTTGATGGAAGGTATGCGTCACCGAGGTTCCTGGTATCGGTGGTGTAAGAGCCAGTTTTCATGTCAGTAGCAGTGGCTGTTAGACACCTAGCTATTTTGTATAGCTTTATAGCTGATCCGGGATGGCTCTTACAGGGAGTAGCAATGTTGTAGAAAACTGCAGCACTCCAATGATACAAAATTTCTTCTTATTTTATTCACACCGAATGTAGCAACATTTCGACCGCATTGGTCTTTATCAAGCTTGCTGGAGTGCCGCAGTTTTCTACAACATTGCTATCATTTAAGGAGACCTAGAGGCCAGGACTCGATACTGTGGGCACCGCCACTAAATGGATTAGCTGAAAGGACTCAGTGAGTAGTGCTCTCTTGATTTTTTTAATTATATTTCTTACTGGGAGTAGTCAAAGTGCTGGTTGGGTGACTACTCCCCACGTTCCAGGCCTAATTTTGACTGGCATATAAAAAACCCAGCCGGCAGTGTCAGCTGGGTGTGATTACCACTGGCAATCGCTGAATTGGGATCTGAGCCGTGTGCTAGGCTGGAGGCCTGAGTTTGGGTGGTCTGCTCTGTCCTGAGCAATGCAGTTCGGGTGTGAACTAACACCTAGGATAACAGGTGACTGTGTTGCTGTATGAACTGTCTAGGTGTGAACGAACACCAAAACTGCAAATGGACTTTCGTACTGTTTTGTTGCCCCATAAGTGTGAATAAAACACTGAAGTTTTTTTGGAGTTACAACCTGGTCTTTGCCTCTATACTGCGTCCGCTTTTCCGGTCTACCAGAAGTTTAGACACACCTTCTCATTCAAAGAGTTTTCTTTATTTTCATGACTATGAAGGCATCAAAACTATGAATTAACACAGGTGGAATTATATACATAACAAGCAAGTGTGAAACAACTGAAAATATGTCATATTCTAGGTTCTTCAAAGTAGCCACCTTTTGCTTTGATTACTGCTTTGCACACTCTTGGCATTCTCTTGATGAGCTTCAAGAGGTAGTCCCCTGAAATGGTCTTCCAACAGTCTTGAAGGAGTTCCCAGAGATGCTTAGCACTTGTTGGCCCTTTTGCCTTCACTCTGCGGTCCAGCTCACCCCAAACCATCTCGATTGGGTTCAGGTCCGGTGACTGTGGAGGCCAGGTCATCTGGCGCAGCATCCCATCACTCTCCTTCATGGTCAAATAGCCCTTACTTTCAAAGTTTTTTCGGCTGACTGACTGACCTTCATTTCTTAAAGTAATGATGGCCACTCGTTTTTCTTTACTTAGTTGCTTTTTTCTTGCCATAATACAAATTCTAACAGTCTATTCAGTAGGACTATCAGCTGTGTATCCACCTGACTTCTCCTCAACGCAACTGATGGTCCCAACCCCATTTATAAGGCAAGAAATCCCACTTATTAAACCTGACAGGGCACACCTGTGAAGTGAAAATCATTTCAGAGGACTACCTCTTGAAGCTCATCAAGAGAATGCCAAGAGTGTGCAAAGCAGTAATCAAAGCAAAAGGTGGCTACTTTGAAGAACCTAGAATATGACATATTTTCAGTTGTTTCACACTTGTTCGTTATGTATATAATGTCCAAACTTTGGGTCTGTACTGTATGTATATACATATATATATATATATATATATATATATATATATACATATACACACATATATATATATATATATATATATATATATATACACACACACACACACACACACACACACACATACATACACTGCGTGCAGAATTATTAGGCAAATGAGTATTTTGACCACATCATCCTCTTTATGCATGTTGTCTTACTCCAAGCTGTATAGGCTCGAAAGCCTACTACCAATTAAGCATATTAGGTGATGTGCATCTCTGTAATGAGAAGGGGTGTGGTCTAATGACATCAACACCCTATATTAGGTGTGCATAATTATTAGGCAACTTCCTTTCCTTTGGCAAAATGGGTCAAAAGAAGGACTTGACAGGCTCAGAAAAGTCAAAAATAGTGAGATATCTTGCAGAGGGATACAGCACTCTTAAAATTGCAAAGCTTCTGAAGCGTGATCATCGAACAATCAAGCGTTTCATTCAAAATAGTCAACAGGGTCGCAAGAAGCGTGTGGAAAAACCAAGGCGCAAAATAACTGCCCATGAACTGAGAAAAGTCAAGCGTGCAGCTGCCAAGATGCCACTTGCCACCAGTTTGGCCATATTTCAGAGCTGCAACATCACTGGAGTGCCCAAAAGCACAAGGTGTTCAATACTCAGAGACATGGCCAAGGTAAGAAAGGCTGAAAGACGACCACCACTGAACAAGACACACAAGCTGAAACGTCAAGACTGGGCCAAGAAATATCTCAAGACTGATTTTTCTAAGGTTTTATGGACTGATGAAATGAGAGTGAGTCTTGATGGGCCAGATGGATGGGCCCGTGGCTGGATTGGTAAAGGGCAGAGAGCTCCAGTCCGACTCAGACGCCAGCAAGGTGGAGGTGGAGTACTGGTTTGGGCTGGTATCATCAAAGATGAGCTTGTGGGGCCTTTTCGGGTTGAGGATGGAGTCAAGCTCAACTCCCAGTCCTACTGCCAGTTTCTGGAAGACACCTTCTTCAAGCAGTGTTACAGGAAGAAGTCTGCATCCTTCAAGAAAAACATGATTTTCATGCAGGACAATGCTCCATCACACGCGTCCAAGTACTCCCCAGCGTGGCTGGCAAGAAAGGGTATAAAAGAAGAAAATCTAATGACATGGCCTCCTTGTTCACCTGATCTGAACCCCATTGAGAATCTGTGGTCCATCATCAAATGTGAGATTTACAAGGAGGGAAAACAGTACACCTCTCTGAACAGTGTCTGGGAGGCTGTGGTTGCTGCTGCACGCAATGTTGATGGTGAACAGATCAAAACACTGACAGAATCCATGGATGGCAGGCTTTTGAGTGTCCTTGCAAAGAAAGGTGGCTATATTGGTCACTGATTTGTTTTTGTTTTTGAATGTCAGAAATGTATATTTGTGAATGTTGAGATGTTATATTGGTTTCACTGGTAAAAATAAATAATTGAAATGGGTATATATTTGTTTTTTGTTAAGTTGCTTAATAATTATGCACAGTAATAGTCACCTGCACACACAGATATCCCCCTAAAATAGCTAAAACTAAAAACAAACTAAAAACTACTTCCAAAAATATTCAGCTTTGATATTAATGAGTTTTTTGGGTTCATTGAGAACATGGTTGTTGTTCAATAATAAAATTAATCCTCAAAAATACAACTTGCCTAATAATTCTGCACTCCCTGTACACACACACATACACACATACATACTGTAGACATTTGCAAACTACAAAGTTTAGATTTAAGGATGCAATAGGTGTCAGTGGCTCACCTGCATGTACTACCGTGAGATGCTGCTCACTCCAAGGGCAACACCCCAAGCCCGTAAAACGTATAGAACAAATAAAAATAAAAAAATGGAGATTAGACACATTTATTAGAATAAAAAATATATAAAATTTAAAAAAGGTGATGGTCCATGCGGATATCAGTGCTCCCCCCTTGATATGGGGTAGAATCGTATTGCTATGATGAGCACTATCTCTACCTGGAGCATCACCTCAGTGATAATCGCAGAGGATAATTGGATTGCAATAAATTAACACTAGTATACAATATAGCACAAATGAAAATAGACAAAAAATAAAAATATGATAATAATGATAAGAATGGTAATTTGCAGAATAAAAATTGCAGCAGAATAAAGAACAGATGTCTATTCAGGATTCCTCCAAATGATCATGTGGATGACAAGTCCCGCTGCAATGCAATATACCGTAATAATTCTTCCAAAATGTGAATAGAATATAAAATAGGATTAAAAATGGAATCCTCCTAAATGCAGTACATTAATCCCCTTCAGTGAGGGTAGACCAATACCTCTAGATTCACTAAATTAACAGGGGTATGCATGTACTGTCCAGACCTTTCCTGCGGTCTCTCGGTGTATTGCCGCATTTAAATTGTAAGTAATGCCGTTTTGGTATAATCATTCATCAGCAAGTACTGCCACATACACCAATAGATCTATTAATCTGTATGTTTGCCACAAGGGCTACATTACCCTCCGATGGACTTGGTAGGATAGTGCCGGCTTGTATGTCTCTCCCAGTTGTTACGATAGTGTGCGCTCCGGTCGGCGTCCCACGTGTGCTGGGATAGCCGTTCTTTTCTTTACTGTGCTGTCTGTAATTCAAGGATGATCGTCCCCATTCATAGTCAGGTGGCTATCTTGGTACATTCAAATAATAAAATTTTCAGTATGTCCATCAAGTATGTACTGTCTTGAATTCATATATTGTCAATATCAAACGCGTTTGGGGACTACGGTCCCTTCCTCAGTGGTAGACAGTATATTGATGCTAGTACCTTTTTATAGTGAAGCTGGCATTATGGGGAGGAAAAAACTCAGAAGGGCATAATATATGGAGCAGATTCCAATGGATCGGCAGGTAGTCATACACCGGAATAATTTTGCAGAGACTATGCGTCTCTCATGCGGTATGCATTCAATATGTATAAATATAATAAATAGATGGATAAAGGAATAGACATACGCATATATTAATATTAGTCCATATGTTGCATCCTAAAAATGGTCCAACATAGTAGAAAAATTTGAAAAAATATAAAAATATATATAACAGACAATAATAAATAATGAAAATGTAATACAAGGTATACTGCATATTAAAATCTTGATATACTGGATACTGACAATTCCGTAGATGATTGTGACTGTGGGACTAATCCTGTCCCTAAATTTCCTTATTTAATACGGTATGTACTATGGAAAAAGCCCATTTGGGATACTATATCCCTAAAATGGGTGATTGATTGACCGTATGTATCATAAATATAAAAATAACCGTACTATTAATAACTCTCTTATACCTCAATAGTATTAAAAAAAACAATAAATATATTAAAATATGAGAAGGTAAAATGAAAAAATCCACAGTGTAGAAATGAATATAGTAGAAAATAGGGAATTATACTGGAATGAATGATGGAATAGATAGTGAGATATATATAACGGATGTTCACCTATAGGAAGGAATACTAACATGAAGGGCTGATGGTCGTATAAGGGACGGGGCCGAAGTGGCAGGAGAGGTCGGGACGCTGGTGAACAGCCTGGCCCCGACCTCCCATCCCCCATCGGCATTCGCCCCGTCAAGTGGAACTTGATTTATAAAAAGCCGAACAATTCCATCTCCGCATTAAGGCCTGTGGGGGCTAATGTGTCGAATTCATAAATCTTTCTTGCCTCTCTGCTCTGGACATTTTTGCAACAGGGTTCCCCCCTCGCCACGATCTCCTAATTTTTTCTAGGGCTGCGAACTTAAGTGTGTTTGGGTCTTGATTGTGGAATAGTTTGTAATGTTGTGAGACTGAGTAATAATATCAAAAAAGGATTTGAAAATCAATGTGTTCGGCTATACGTTTTTTCAATATTCTTTTCGTCCGTCCAATGTATTGCTTTCTACATGGGCATTTCAAAATGTATATCACTTCCGTTAAATTGCATGACAAGTTATCCCTAACTTTAAAATGGAAAGAGTTTTGGGATGAGTGGATTTCCGTGTTTTTTTTTCAGGAAATTGGTAATTCTGCAATCCACATCTGTGGAAACCTTTTGACAAAAGCCAGTTTGTATTGGCCCCCAATGACGTTCTTTTCTTTATAGATGGTGCAACTAATAGACCCAGATTTGGTTCCCTGGTGTATGTTATTCGTGGTTTTTAGGGGTCCATAACTGTCTCTCAATAGATGATGCCACTGTTTATTTATGATCTTCTCTATTGTCCTGTATTGTGCATGGAATGGAAGTATGATTCTTAAGTCGCTATCTTGTGTAGTGGCCCTTTCCTTAGCTTTAAAGAAATCCTCTCTATCTAAACCATTCACCTTTTGGAGTGCTGTCTCCACTAACTTCTCTGGATATTCTTTGGTCACAAACTGTTAACTGTGTAGCTTCCTTCTCAAATTGCTCATTGACGGTACAATTTCTCTTTAGTCTTCTAAACTGACTGGTTGAGATATTGATCTTGGGAGGTGATAACTTGAATACAAGATGTAGCTGTTCTTCATCACCGGTTTATGGTAAGTATTGCATATTAATTTCCTATCCATAATTGTGATATTTAAGTCCAGAAACTCAATATGGCACCTGCTCGTGTTTGCGGAAAAGTAAGGTTTCTATCATTGTTACTGATGTCTTCCAAGAAAGATTTTAAATTTTCCTCTGTATTATTCCAGATGAAGAGGATATCATCTATATACCTCCGCCAGAGTACCAGGCTCGTCCCCAGGTGTGGATGACTGGTCTCCGTTTCCCACTGAGCCATAAAGATATTGGCATAACTGGGGGCGAACCAGGTACCCATGGCGGTGCCCCTTTCCCGGACATAAAACCTTGATTCATACCAGAAATAGTTATGTGACAGAATGAATCCAACGCCCTCCTTTATAAAGTCAATCTGCTCCTGCTGTAGTTGACCACTTTTTTGAAATTGCGTACCTAGGGCTTCTATGCTCTTGTTGTGGTCTATAATGGTGTATAGAGAATTCACATCCATGGTGCCAACTACCCATTTGTCATCAAAAACCAGTCTTTCTAGTGTTGATATGATGTCCGTAGTGTCCTTAATATACGATGAGATCTGTTTTACTACCGGTTGTAATAACCTATCAATATATTGTGATAGGTTCGAAGTTATTGGCCCTATTCCTGATATTATTGGGCATCGTGGAGGTTCATTATAGTTTTTGTGGATTTTTGGAATACAGTAGACTATGGGTATTCGTTTTTTCTGTTACCTGTTATGTATTTATGATTACCGTTCCAATAAAATTCCTGCTTCTCTTCCTTTATCGCAGTATTTGACTAATTCTCCATAATATTTGTGGGTGGGGTCGTTACTCAATTTATTATGTCACGGTGTCAGATAATTGTCTTAGGCATCCTTTTTGTATTGCTCAGTGTCTTGAATAACAATTGCCCCCCCTTATCCGCTGGTCTAATAGTTATGTTCTGTTGAGTTTGCAATTGTTTAATGGCGTCGATCTCACTTTTAGTTAAATTGTTCGAGACTGATCTGCCTTTTAACCGCCTCCGGACCACCTAACGCAGGATTGCGTTCTGGCGGCGGTCGATTTGTTCCTCTTCGACGCATCGGCGCGTCATCTCGCGAGATCCGAGATTTCCTGTGAACGCGCGCACACAGGAGAGCGCGTTCACAGGATCGCGAGGTAAACGAGTGGATCTACAGCCTGCCAGCGGCGATCATTTGCTGGCAGGCTGTAGATGAGATTTTTTTTTAAGCCCAAAAAGGTATATTAGACGCTGTTTTGTTAACAGCGTCTAATATACCTGCTACCTGGTCCTCTGGTGGTCCCTTTTGCTTGGATCGACCACCAGAGGACACAGGCAGCTCTGTAAGTAGCACCAAACACCACTACACTACACCCCCCCTGTCACTTATTAACCCCTTATTAACCCCTGATCACCCCATATTAGACTCCCTGATCACCCCCCTGTCATTGATCACCCCCCTGTAAGGCTCCATTCAGACGTCCGTATGTGTTTTGCGGATCCGTGGATCCACGGATCCGCAAAACACATACGGAAGTCTGAATGGAGCTTTACAGGGGGGTGATCACCCCCCCATATAGACTCCCTGATCACCCCCCCTGTCATTGATCACCCCCCTGTAAGGCTCCATTCAGAGGTCCGTATGTGTTTTGCGGATCCACGGATCCGCAAAACACGGACACCGCGGATCCGCAAAACACAGACACCGGCAATGTGCTTTCCGCATTTTGCGGATCAGCACATTGCCAGAACTATATAGAAAATGCCTTTTCTTGTCCACTAACTTGTGACAAAAAATAAAATCTCACATGAACTCACCATACCCCTCACGGAATCCAAATGCGTAAAATTTTTTAGACGTTTATATTCCAGACTTCTTCTCACGCTTTAGGGCCCCTAAAATGCCAGGGCAGTATAAATACCCCACATGTGACCCCATTTTGCAAAGAAGACACCCCAATGTATTTCGTGAGGGGCATGGCGAGTTCATGTAAAATTTTATTTTTTGTCACAAGTTAGTGGAATATGAGACTTTGTAAGGAAAAAAACAAAAAAAAAATGTCTTCTTTCCAAAATGGGGTCACTTGTGGGGTATTTATACTGCCCTGGCATTTTAGGGGACCTAAAGCGTGAGAAGTAGTTTGAAATCCAAATGCGTAAAAAATGCCCTGTGAAATCGTAAAGATTCTCATTGGAATTTGGGCCCCTTTGCGCACCTAGGCTGCAAAAAAGTGTCACACATGTGGTATCGCCGTGGTGTCATTTTACATATACCCATGCTGGGTGAGAGAAATATCTTGGCAAAAGACAACAAAATTATACAAAGTTGTCAATTTACAGAGATATTTCTCTCACCCAGCATGGGTATATGTAAAAATACACCCCAAAACACATTGCCCTACTTCTTCTGAGTACGGCAATACCACATGTGTGACACTTTTTTGCAGCCTAGGTGCGTAAAGGGGCCGAAAGTCCAATGAATACCTTTAGGCTTTACAGGGTTGCGCACAATTTAGCCCCGCCCAAAATGCCAGAACAGTAAACACACCCCACAAATGACCTTATTTCGGAAAGTAGACACCCCAAGGTATTCACTGAGGGGCATAGTGAGTCCGTGGGAGATTTTTTTTTTTTTGCCAGAAGTTAGCAGAAATGGAAACTTTATTATTAATTTTTTTTCCTCAGAAAGTGTCATTTTCCGCTAACTTGTGAAAAAATAATTAAATCATACATGAACTCACCATGCCCCTCCGCGAATACTTTGGGGTGTCCTCTTTCTAAAATGGGGTCATTTGGGGGGTATTTATACTATCCTGGCATTCTAGCACCTCAAGAAACATGACAGGTGCTCAGAAAGTCAGAGCTGCTTCAAAATGCGGAAATTCGCATTTTTGTACCATAGTTTGTAAACGCTATAACTTTTGCGCAAACCAATAAATATACACTTATTACATTTTTTATCAAAGACATGTAGAACAATAAATTTAGAGAAAAATTTATATAGAAATGTAGTTTTGTTTGAAAAATTTTACAACAGAAAGTGAAAAATGTCACTTTTTTGCAAAAATTTTGGTCAATTTCGATTAATAACAAAAAAAGTAAAAATGTCAGCAGCAATGAAATACCACCAAATGAAAGCTCTTTTAGTGAGAAGAAAAGGAGGTAAAATTAATTTGGGTGGTAAGTTGTAGGACCGAGCAATAAACCGTGAAAGTAGTGTAGTGCAGAATTGTAAAAAGTGGTCTGGTCATTAAGGGGGTTTAAGCTAGGGGAGCTGAGGTAGTTAATTTCCTGATCTCACCTATATTTTTCCTCAAAAGTGGCTATTTCATCACTAATTTCTTGTTTTGGATATCGTTTAGATCTTTCTTTTAGCTCTGTATGTCTATATTTATTGCTTGTGGTGTCTTGAATTGGTATTATTAGTACTTTTTAAGGCACATATTCCTAACAAATTTCTCTATACCTATATACGTGTTAAATTTATCCAGTGTAATCGTGGGTGAAAATTTTAGTACCTTATTGAGAAGTCTTGTTTGGGCCTCGGTTAGGGTCACTTGGCTCAAATTTACTATCGAGTTATCCACTACACTTGTGTTCTGTAATGTCTTTGTGATCGTCTTGTGTCGTCTTCCCCCCCTTCGTGTTTTTTTCGGTTTACTGTTGTGTGTGGATGGTTGTGTGTTTCGTGATTCCTCCCTTGGTGATAGTGACCGTGATTGTGATTTGAGGGTCTTCTCCTCTCTGCATAATTACGCTGATCCTGGTGTCTGTCTCGCAAATTATACTTGTGCGGTTGTAGTGTTCCCATTTGTCTCCTCTCTGGAGTTCTTGGAAAGTTCTCTCTGGTTTTTATTCTGTGGTGTGGTGGAGTATGATCTAAAAAATTTTAGCGATTAGTGGTTGGGATGTTATATTCTATATGCTTATGGTTATACGTTTCTTCCTCCTAAATAGGAAAGAAATGGAAAGAGAGGAGGAAGAAACGTATAACCATGAGCAGAGAATATAACATCCCAACCATCAATCACTACGAATCACTTTCAAATCAACATTTTCGGTATGTCCATCAGCCCTTCATATTAATATTCCTTCCTATAGGTGAACATCCGTTATATATGTCTCACTATCTATTCCATTATTCATTCCAGTATAATTCCCTATTTTCTACTATATTCATTTCTACACTGTGGATTTTATCATTTTACCTTCTCATATTTTACTATATTTATTATAGTTTTTTTAATACCATTGAGGTATAAGAGAGTTATTACTAGTACGGTTATTTTTATAGTTATGATACATATGGTAAATCAATTACCAATATTAGGGATATAGTATCCCAAATAGGCTTTTTCCATAGTACATACTGTATTAAATAAGGAAATTTAGGGACAGGAATAGTCCCACAGTCACAATCATCTACGGAATTGTCAATATCCAGTATATCAAGATTTTAATATGCAGTATACCTTGTATTACATTTTCATTATTTATTATTGTCTGTTATATATTTTTATATTTTTTATTATTTTTCTACCATTTTTAGAATGAAACATATGGACTAATATTAATATATGCGTAGGTCTATTCCTTTATCCATCTATTTATTATGTTTATACATATTGAATGCATACCGCATAAAAGACGCATGAGAGACGCATAGTCTCTGCAAAATTATTCCGGAGTATGACTACCTGCCGATCCATTGAAATCCGCTCCATATATTATGCCCTTCCGAGTTTTTTCCTCCCTGTAATGCCAGCTTTGCTATAAAAAGGTACTAGCATCAGTATACTGTCTACCACTGAGGAAGGGACCGTAGTCCCGAAACGCGTTTGTATTGACAATATATGAATTCAAGACAGTACATACCGAAAATTTAATTATTGGAATGTACCAAGATAGCAACCTGACTAGGATTGGGGACGACCATCCTTGAATTACAGACAGCGCAGTAAAGAAAAGAATGGAGATCCCAGCACACGTGGGACGCCGACCGGAGCGCACACTATCAACTGGGAGACACATACAAGCCGGCACTATCCTACCAAGTCCATCGGAGGGTAATGTAGCCCTTGTGGCAAACATACAGATTAATAGATCTATTGGTGTATGTGGCAGTACTTGCTGATGAATGATTATACCAAAACGGCATTACTTACAATTTAATTGCGGCAATACACAGAGAGACCGCAGGAGAGGTCTGGACAGTACATGCATACCCCTGTTAATTTAGTGAATCAAGAGATATTGGTCTACCCTCACTGAAGGGGATTAATGTACTGCATTTAGGAGGATTCCATTTTTAATCCTATTTATATTCTATTCACAATTTGGAAGAATTATTACGGTATATTGCATTGCAGCGGGACTTGTCATCCACATGATCATTTGGAGGAATCCTGAATAGACATCTGTTTTTATTCTCCAAATTACCATTCTTATCATATTTCTATTTTTTGTCTATTTTCATTTGTGCTATATTGTATACTAGTGTTAATTTATTGCAATCCAATTATCCTCTGCGATTATCACTGAGGTGATGCTCCAGGTGGAGATAGTGCTCATCATAGCAATACGATTCTACCCCATATCAAGGGGGGAGCATTGATATCCGCATGGACCATCCACACAGGGATTCACAGAAGGATCTCACTGAAATAGGGTATCAGTACTATTGAGATCACAGTCTGGTGTTTTGTAAAGACCGCATAGCCTTTTTTTTTTATTCTAGCAAATAGTTTTTTTTTATTCCAATAAATGTGTCTAATCTCCATTTGACCTCCTGATATTCGAGTGCCCTCCAATTTTCATTTTTATTTGTTCTAAAAGTTTAGATTTACTTTCACCATTTAACCTCGGCTTTACCTACCTTAAGTTCAGGAGGGTTGTCACTATTATCTTCATCATATTTCTGGGAATACATAGGACTGGGACTTCTCTCTGGTGTATTTCTGTTACTGGAATCATCTGTTAGGAAACATAACCACACAGATAGCGTGAACAAATTAATTTTATGGAATGATTAGATAATGGGTGTACCTAGGTGACCCCCAAAACTGCCCTCCTCGCCTGCATCTCCTCTTACCCTGTGATTTGAAGGGCTGATGATTCTCGATCATGAGATCCCTGTATTGATCCCTCTGAACTTTTAAATATTTCCAGTCCTGAACAAACAAATAAGACAGTGACACCCTGACACCTTATAGAAGTCTGCCACGCACACAATGTGCCTAATATCATACATTCATTATCCAGACACCACCTTTTGGTCTTTCCTCGTAATGTCCCAGCAATACCCACCTCTCCAGTCAGCAGATGAATGATCTTGTATGTGAGTGCCAAGATCTTTTCATCATTGTTCCTTTCATGCATTAGTGAGTGAGGTAGACGCACTGTTATTTGGTTCTGAGTCTTGCTCCATCCTCCAGATCCACGTTTATTGTGTGAGACACACTGATCTGCTTTCTTCATGATTATACAGTCCTGTATGTTGATAATCAAAATAGAAAATACCATGAAGAGGTCTGAAGCCTTCTAAACTGTATTTGCTTAGTTGTACTTTGTGTCATGAAAAAGTGAAGTCATAACACATTCTCAAAAGCCCTTACTTTTCCATGTCCCTATATTATGCTCAAATTAAGATTTTTTTTGGTATTATATTGTTTAAAACAGAATAGACAATAAAATGAATATTTTTTTTTAGAGGTCTAACATACCTCTAAAGGGTATTACCCTCAACTACACCATCAAATACACTACTGGAAAATGTATAAAAAGAACACCTGGAAAAGTTAATGCGATTGAGATGAGATTGACAAAGTATAAACTGCTGGTGGTACTTGGACAATGATCACACAATCAACATGCTGCACCCTTTATTTTGGCTTGGGGGAAAAATCTGGTGATTTAGGCTGGCCAGGGGAGATGCACTAACCCTGAAGAACACATTGTGTAAGCTTGGGTAGTCTGTGGGCAGGTGTTATCTTGGAACCTTACATCTCCTGAGTCAAAAAGGCAGTTAGGCCGGTTACATACTAAAATGTCCTGGACATACTAGACTGGTCATTGTTCCCTTCCTCCACAAATACTAGACAGAAACGGACATTGTATCTAATGTTGCTTCACACCATGACGCTTTAGCATGCAGTGAATATTTATAGAGCACAGAAGAAGCATTAATGTACAAAAGATAGATATCTATATAGATTATATATAGTCCTGTGTGTCTCCACACTACAAATTATGACAGCAAGCGCTCTCCAGCCCTCCTCGAACACTAATGCAGTCATCATTAGTAGCAAGGCAAAACCTGCTTTCATCACTGAACACTACTGTTTGTCATTCTATTCAAGGAGTGACAAGAAGTCTAGTATGGCCTTCCTCACATATCAAAAAGCCACAGATAACCCCTTCCTGCCGCAGCCAATTTTTATTTTTTCACTTTCACCGTTTCCTCCCTGCCTTTCAAGAGCCATAACTTTTTTTATATAAATATAAATTTTTCCATTCACATAGCCACAGACTGCATGCCTAGACAGACTCTACCTTAAAGAGGACCTTTCATGGGTTTGTAGTAAGTGAGATAAATATCTGTACATGCGGGGTACCACCCTGGCTGGTTTTTTTAAGATAGCGCCCCTGCGCCCCGTTATGGCACCCCACAAATTTCGCGCTCAGTATGATAATACTGAGCATCGGAGCAATGGGGAGGAGACGCAGTCTTTCTCTGTGGGCGTCTCCTTCTCCCCTGGCTGTAGCGCTGTCCAATCACAGCGCAGAGCGTCACAGGAGGTCCTCTTTAACAATGAGCAGTATTTCTACCTCTTAGATTACACTTGACTGCAAAAGTCAGCCTTTCATGCAATAAAAGGGCTTGTTTTCTGTGGGACAATTTTTTTTTCTAATGGCGCCATTTAATATTTCACAATGTATTAGAAAGCTAGAAAAATTTGGGTTGAAATTGGGACAAAAAAAAACCAGTGTGTAATTGTTTTACAGGTTTCATTTTTACAGAGTTCACTCTGCTATAAAAATGACATTACCTTTATTCAGCAGGTACAGTTATACCAAATTTATACTGATTTTCTAATGTTTTAAAGTGAATCTGTCACCTATTTTGAGCATATAAAACTGTTAACATAGCAATGTGCAATAAAGTACCTTCATTCCTGCATGTGTCTTCTTTCTTTTATTCAAGTTTTCATTTAGATCAAAAAGCGATTTTTCTGATATGCTAATTAGGCTTCAAGGTGCCCAGAGGGGCGTTATTACTCTGCTCTAGTGCCCAGTAACGCCCCCCTGCAGTGCCCAGCCCGCCTTTCTTCCAAGCCCAGCACGCCTCCTCAGAAATAAATTTACTCCTACATCCTTGCCGAACGGCGCCGCCCCCTCCGCTACGTCATGTAATTTATTCACCCCACGATCCTTGCGTCCTCCTTTCTTGCCCTCCGAAATCTCGCGCAGCCGCAGTATCGCTGACTGCCTGCGCCTGTACGATACTCCGGCTCTTGAGGCAACAGCGCTCTGATTACGTCACTGGGCTCGGCGCATGCCCAGTCACACTATTGAGGCTGTTGCCCTCAGGAGCCGGAGTATCGTACAGGCGCAGGCAGTCAGCGATACTGCGGCTGCGCGAGATTTCGGAGGGCAAGAAAGGAGGACGCAAGGACCGTGGGGTGAATAAATTACATGACGTAGCGGAGGGGGCGGCGCCGTTCGGCAAGGATGTGGGAGTAAATTTATTTCTGAGGAGGCGTGCTGGGCTTGGAAGAAAGGCGGGCTGAGCACTGCAGGGGGGCGTTACTGGGCACTAGAGCAGAGTAATAACGCCCCTCTGGGCACCTTGAAGCTTAATTAGCATATCAGAACAATCGCTTTTTGATCTAAATGAAAACTTGAATAAAAGAAAAAAGACATATGCAGGAATGAAGGTACTTTATTGAACATTGCTATGTTAACAGTTTTATATTCTCAAAATAGGTGACAGATTCCCTTTAATACTTTTAAAAATGTTGGGAAAACAAGTTTTCTTTGCCATGTTCTGATATCCATACCTTTTTTTACAGTCTCATCCACAGAGCAGTGTAAGGGATATTTTTGTGAGGCAAGCTTTAGTTTTTATTGATACAATTTAGGGATATGTATGAATTTTTGATCACTTTTTATAAAAAAAATTGTGGGAGGTGAAGCAACCAAAAAAGTAAGAATTAGTCTTACCAGTAATTGTATTTCCAGGAGTCCGACATGACAGCATCACATGGAGGATGTATCTCCGCCCACTATTGGGACAGGAAACAGAGAGGTTAAAAGTTCCCCCCACCCCACACACACCAGTGTCTTTTAAATTATCACCCAATAATGGATATCTACCGAAACCCCTTTAAATAATACCCTAAAGGGAAATTAGGGAGGGAACTCCAGGTGCTGTCATGTTGGACTTCTGGAAATACAATTACCAGTAAGACTAATTCTTACTATCCAGGACGTCCTCCATGACAGCACCACATGGAGTAATACTAGATTAATATATAGACTTAGGGAGGGACTACAGCTTGGAGAACTTTCCGTCCAAACCTCTGGTCATGGTTTCCTGCAATATCTAATCTATAGTGTTTGCAAAAGGTATGAGAATTCGACCACGTAGCACCTTGCAAATCTGGTCAATAGAGGCTTCTGCATGTTCTGCCCATGAAGCTGCAACTGCTCCGGTGGAATGGGCTCCGATATCTTGAGAACAGGATATTCCCTGCAACTGGTAGGAATCCTCAATTGTCGTTTTTATCCACCCGGCTAACGTTTTCTTGCCCTTGCTTCGGCCGTCAAATTGTATGAACAGATTAGTGTCCTGCCTAAATCCACTGGCAGCTACTAAATAGATCAGAAGAGAATGCCTGACATCTAGCAAGTGGAAGCTTTTTTCCCCGTCATTTATTGGATCCGCACAAAAGGTAGGCAATATAATTTCCTGATTTAGATGGAACGCAGAAACTACCTTTGGTAAGAAGGTTGTATCTAGTCTAAAAATGACCCTATCATTTAAAATTTTAAGGTAAGGTTCTTGGGTGGTTAAAGGGGTTGGCCACTTCCTAGTTCCTGTTAACCAATGTGTTTGTGCGATGATTATATGACACTTACTAATATAGTCGTTGTTGAAATTCTGCACCATTTTCTATATTTCATAAGGTATGCTCCCTTGTTTGCCAAGTCTTTTGTGCTGTCCACACACAGGTCATGTCCATAAAATGGCCACTGATGGAGGGTCATGTGACCAGGCAAATCACCTCCATGTGATGTTTCTTCAGTTCAAATACACTGCACCTGCACTAATTCTGTTGAGAGCTTGCTGCAGGTGCAGTGTATTTGAATGCAGAGGACATCACATGGAGGTGATTTGCCTGGTGACATGACCCTCCATCAGCAGCCATCTTATGGACATGACCTCTGTATGGACAGAACAAAAGAATTGGCAAACAAGGGAGAATACCTTATGAAATCTAGAAAGTGGTGCAGAATTTCAACAAAGACTATATTAGTAAATGACATATAATCATGTTACAAACACATTGGGCACAAGTAGCCAGAAAGTGGCTAACCCCTTTAAAGCTTGAATTTCACCTAACCTGCGGGCCAATGTTATCGCTACCAGAAAGGCAGTTTTTTGAGATGGAGGTTTCAAAGAGCTTGCATAGGTTCAAAGGGGTCCTTTATTAAACCATTGAGAACTATAGTTAGGTCCCAAGGTGGGACTGAGGATTTCAGAGTTGGCCTGATCCGTGTGGTTGCTTTTATAAACCTGCTTATCCATCTATTTTCTGCCAGAGAATAGTTTAGAAACCAGCTCAAGGCTGCTATCTGAACTTTTAGAGTGCTTGGTCTAAGACCCCTATTAAAGCTATCTTGTAGAAAGTTCAGAATTTCCCTGAATCCGGAAGCACCGGATTTCCGTTTCTCAATGCTATCCATGAACAGAATTTTTCCAAAATGTTATTATAGATGGCAGTGGTTACTTGTTTATGGCCTTTTTGAAGGGTTGATAATACATTGTCCAAAAACCCTTGTAATTTTAATAAGTCTCCTTCAAAATCCACATGGTTAACTTTAGCCTGCCTATTTCCGGGTTCCAAATTGGATCCTGAGACAGCAGATCTGGTCTCAGGGGAAGCGTTATCGGATCTTCCAAGGCCAACGAGTTTAGGACAGAAAACCACGCTTGTTTTGGCCAGAACCGGGCTATTAAAATTACTTTTGATGACCCCATACTGATTTTCCTCAGAATAGCCGGAATTAGAGGGAAGGGGGAAAAAGCATAGACCAGCTATATATCCTATCTCTGGGACAAAGCGTCGGATGGTCTGCTGGGTCCCGGAAGAAGAAGGTATTTGAGTATTTTCCCCTGTGGCAAAAAGGTCTATTTCGGGATGTCCCCACTTCGTTGTCAAATCCAGGAAAACCTGTTTGTTTAGGGAACACTCGCTTGGGTCTAGGTAATGACTGCAGAGAAAATCTGCCGATTGATTTCTTGACCCTTTTAGGTGAACCGCTGAAATTGATAGGATTTTTCCCTCTGCCCAATAAAAAATCATGCTGTAGAGACTCAATATTTAATTGATTTGTTCAGAGGTTTCAGATTTATTATGGTCCTGAACAGTCTTGAGTAATACCCTTTGCCTTCCTGATGTTTTGGGACTTGAATAGCGCACCTAGATTTTTTTATTTTGTGACATCTTCTATCACATTTCTTAGAATTGCATTTTCTCAGTACCAGGTAAGCAAATATTTTTTGTTGAGGAATTGACAAAAGTTCTATTGTGTAGCCTTCCTGTATGATTTGTAGCGCCCACGGGTTCTGAGTTATCTGGCGCCATGCTGGGAGAAAGAATTTTAGTCTTCCCCCCACCGGCTTGGCATCATTGTTTGTTTTGGGAGGTGTGGGGGTTAAGTAAAAAAACCCTCTCTTTTCCTCCTTTCGGATAGGACCATTTTCCCGATTTTCCCTTGTCTTTATATGTTTGATTTTTTTGTTGGAACTTCCTATGAAAAAAACTTTTTTTGGGCTTTCCTTCCGGAAAGCCATTTTGTCCGAGGCCTTTTCAAGGATATTGTCCAATACCGGGCCAAAAACATAGGCCCCATAGCAGGGAATTGCGCATAATTTATTTTTAGACGCCAGGTCGCCCGACCAATTTTTTAGTCATAAGGCTCTTCTTGCCGTATTTAGAAGAGCTCAGTTTTTTCTGCAAACCTGACTGACTCTGCCGATGAATCCGCTATGAACGCAGTCACCATTTTTAGGAGAGGAATAGATTCCAATATATCCTCCCTGGGAGTCCCCATTTTTACATGGTTTTCCAACTGGGAAAATAGCGGCAATGTTAGTCGAGACTAAGGCTGCCGATGTCTCCCACGTTTTTCTCAAGAGACCGTCCGCCTTTCGATCCATTGGTTCTTTTAACGGTGATGAATCTTCAAAGGGAATAGCCGTTTTTCTAGCCACCCTGGCCACAGGAATATCTGTTTTTGAGATATCTTCCCACAATTTTGTCTCCTGTTTATTACAGGCTAGACGATTCTTAAATTCCTTATGAATAAAAAGTCTTTTTTCCACATCTTCCCATTCTTCTAAAATCATCTGTTTTAGACTAGAATTTATAGGGAAAATTTTTCTCTTTTTTGCTATTAAGCCTGCAAACATTTCATCCTGAACGGATCTTTTTTGTTGTTAGTCTTCTATGTCCATAGTTTCCCGAATGGCAGTGAGAAGAGAATCCATATCATTTGATGAGAAGCAGTATTTCCACTGCTCATCATAGGGTAAAGAATTTCTTCTTCATCTCCTTCGTCCGACTGAGTATATTGTACCTTCATATCCTCTGAGTCGGAATTTAAGACCTCTCTAGGTCTCTTAGCTCTCAGAGTATGACCGATATTTGGAGGGGGTACAAGGGATGTCACAGATGCTTTTACTTCTTCCCTTATAATTGCTCTAAGGTCCGTTTTTTAAACCAAGTTTGGTTTTCTACTTACATGACCCTGGACAGGAGGCTCTTGGGATTGCTCTCTCCTAATAGAACTGGAGGAATCCATAATGTAAAGACCCTGCTTCTAAGCCCCCTCTGGTTTAAATGCCCTCGGCACTTACCCCTCGTGTTGCCGCGAAGCTCCTCCTCTTCCTTTCCGGGACTCATCCTAAGAGAGTCAACCGGATGGAACACGAGGCCGGTAAGCCAGACCTCAAGCGCCCCATGCCATCAAAACCGCTGTAGGGCGCCGCCATCTTGTTTCCGGGTGCCTTGTGTGGAGCGCACTTGCGTTCCAGCCGCTGGAGGAAACCACTATGGGCACCTCCATCTTACTTCCGGCTGCCCTTACCTTGGCAGAAGTGACGCCAGACGCACTGCGTTCCAGACTCGTGAGGCCCTTAGCAATTGCAGCGCGATGAAGAGGAGCAAGTCTGGAGCCCAGAGCCCCACCAGGGTTGCCGCTACCGATCCCCCCCCGCCCGCGGCTGTATATTCCTACCTTGATATCAGCCACTTGGCTGTCAGGTACCGGAAGGGCTGGGGAAGCTAAGGGACCCCCAGTTTAGGTTTCTAGCCGGGCATCAAGGGGAGGAAGGAGAGGAACATGCCCCCTGATCCCGGCCTCCCCCCGGTTCAAAAATTCCTCATCTCTGCCCCGTCCATTATTGGGACAGGAAAAACACTGGTGTGTGTGGGGTGGGGGGAACTTTTAACCTCTCTCTGTTTCTGTCCCAATAGTGGCCGGGGAGACATCCTCCATGTGGTGCTGTCATGGAGGAAGTCCTGGAAAAGGGCGTTTTGATTTTTTTTTTTATTGCATTACTGCACTCACTGTGTGGGACAAATCCTTTTATATTTTAATAGTTTAGGCATTTTTTGATGTGGCGATACTAGAGATACTATTTGTAAAATAACAAAAGGAGGAGAAAGTTATTTGAATTTTTTTGTTTAATTCTGTTTACATTAATTTTTAGGGGATATGAATATGTGATCATTGCTTATACCATAGACTGCAATCAAACATGATTGCAGTCTATGGCAACAGCACTATCTTCCTATTAAGCCAAATTTGAGTCAGGGCTTAATATGAACTTTATTTTGGCAGGCCTTGAAAGCCTTCAAAAAATCCCAGGCTGTCAACTGAATGGTTACCGCAATCTTGAAGGGTGTACAGGTAACTTTTCAGTAGCTATTATCATCACAAGCAGAATCACAATGACAAGTAACATCTCTATATAGATAACACAGGATACACTGTTCACAATAGGTATTATCACTCCTTGTCATCTCTTTCCTGACCTATGCAAAGGTCACAGAGCATGCCTTAAAAACTCTTCCATATAAGTCAACGGCATCATCTTCTGTCCACACATTTTAGGCCTAGTGACCAGTGTAAAAATTGCAGGATTATATACGTTTTTTAAGACCGTCACATGAAAATAGTTTTTTTTAAAAAGCTCACCAAAAATGCTAAAAAAAAATGTTTAACATGTAAAAGTAATTTAAACAATAGGTCATTTTCCGATGGTACATTCCCTTTTATTGACCACTCAGGTGTTGTCACAATTGACCATGGCATATGAAGAGTTAAAAGTCTGTAATGGGAGCTGTCTCACACCAGCTATAGCGCCCGCTCCTCTGCGAGCACCACGTTTAAAGTCTTAAGTAGCGTTTAGGATCTGTTAGGCTGTGGCGGCAGAGAACAGCATGCTGGATCTCTCTGCATTCTGGCATTGCTGCCAACTTGAAAGTCCCGTCCAGCCCCAATAACTATAATGGGGAATGGCAGATATCCAGCTGCAACCCGGCATATATGCTGAGAATCGACCGAAATAAAACCTTTGCGCAATTCTCTGTATATATGCCGGATTGCAGCTGGATCTCCACCAGTCCCATTATAATTAAAGGGGCCAGATAGGGATGTTTATGCAGAGAGATCCAGAATGCTGTTCCCTGCCAAAAAAAAAGCCTGCCAGATCATAAATGCTAGTGTGCAAATAACCTTAGTGACCAGCCTGTTTTAGGCCATATTGATCAATTTTTTTTCATTGTTGCATTCCACAAGTTGTAGTTTTTAATGGCACCATTTTGGGGTACACATAACTAACTGATTAATTTTTATTAACTCTATCTAAGGGGGAGATGGAAAAAAATAGCAATACTGCAACAGAGATTTTATGTTAATCTTTACTA
Organism: Bufo bufo; assembly: GCF_905171765.1. NCBI lineage: Eukaryota > Metazoa > Chordata > Amphibia > Anura > Bufonidae > Bufo > Bufo bufo. The sequence goes on from NC_053394.1 coordinate 180,755,329, forward strand.
CTTTTGCACAATAAAATACTATATTTTTGCTTCACAGCCTTTCAAGACCCATAACTTTTTAAATATTCTTTCTACGAGCTGCGTGAGAGCTTGATTTTTGCAGGACAACTTGTACTTTTAATTGGTATTATTTTGGGTTACATAACACTTTTTGATAGCTTTTAACTTAATTTTTGGTGGTGAATAAGCAAAAAAACAGCAATTATAATAATTGTTTTATTTTATTGTTTTCTTAACGGACTGATAATTGTGTAGTGTGGGTCATTATGGATGCAGCAATAACAAATATGTGGAGAGGATTTAAATTTTCAATGGAAGATTATATATACACACATTAAAAAAAATTCCCTTGGAATTTAATTTTTTACTTTTGTTAACCATTTACTATTTTTTAACAGTTTACAGGCAACATTTTCCTCACTTGTATGATACATTAAAAAAGGTTTTCTGAGATTTTCATACTGATGACCTATCCTTAGGATAAGTAATCAGTATCTGATCGTGGGGTCTGCCTTCTCACAGCTTACCAAGCACAGCTCCATACATTGTATAGAGGCTGTGCTTGGTATTGCGATCAGACCCATTTACTTGAATGGAGCTGAGCTGCTCCTAGGTCACATGACACATGAACTACGAAGGGCAGACAGAAAGATGCGGTGGTCACAGGAGAACTGCTGCCTTTTCAAACAGCTGATCGTCGGGGGTGGGGTGTCAGACCCCCACTAATCAGATACTGATGACCTATCCAAATCTTGGAAAACCTTTTTAAAGTGATTATGCAGTACATTGAATGTATTATACAGTCAGTGCTATAATCACAGTCACCAGCTGGCTATGCCAGAGAGACAACTTGCTAGACTTACATTGCAGGCCTTCATTCGGTCCAAAGCTGCCATGTGAAGAGATCAGCACCCCACAATCTCATTCACAGGGTGCTAATGGGAAACGGAGCTCCCCCCACCTAAACCACTTACTTGCCACAGTCGTTACTGACAGCGGCATCTAAGAGGTTATACGACCCAGATTGGCACTATTGTGCATCTGGGCCATTAGAGTAGAAGCCTGACTCTCATGTGAGAGCCGTTCCCCTGCTCTCCACTGCATGAGAGACTTGTGCAGCACTTAGACTAGGCCACCATAAAAAGGCGGTGGCCTAGCCAAAGGCTCCTTAGTGAACACTGTAAAAAAGTGTATTGGCAGTCACTAAGGGGTTAAGGATGAGCCCCGTATATATAGCCATTGCAGCAAACAAAGCATTTACGGACAGCAAGGCCCCTGGTGTTTTACCTCTTAGTGGCCAATGCATGTATGGGTGTACGTGATCTGCAAGCAGGGATTCATGCCCAGATCAGTTGCGAGGGCCTTCCACATGGATGAGTTGGTCTAGAGAATGCCATGAAAACATTCCCCAGACCACAATACTGCCACCACCAGATTGCGTTTTTCCAGCAACGGTAGCAAGGTGTTTGTTCTCTGATGTTTCTCATCTGACACACTAAAATCCATCCATTCGATGAAGCAGGAAATGTGACTCCTAGGAGGAGGCAATCCTATTGCCAATAAGCGAAGGTCCAATTCCGATACTGAAGTAAAAATTGAAGACCTTTCTGCCAATGCAACTTCATTAGCAGAGGTTCCGTGACCATCTGTCTTCCTTGGAGCCCCATACACAGCAGGGTTCACTGAACTTTGCAGTTTCCACACTGCTTTTTCACAATGGCGCCATTTGTACATTCATTATACACTTTTACCACAACAGCAGGCGAACAGTTCACAAACTGCGCAGTTTCAGAAATACTGCCACCTTTGGCCCAAAAGCCAATAATCATCCCTTTTTGCAACTCTCTGGTTTCCAAATTGTTGTCACTTCAGAGGTTCCATTTATGCCTCTACAGTTGTCAGCACAAGCTGTGTAGATCACATTAGACATAAAATACGCATGGTTCTCCTTTACTGTCGTCTGTCCAGACAAATGATTATGGTCACATGTAGGGTGATCTTAAAACCAGAAAGCACAGCATAATAATGAGAGGGCTGACTTTTCACACTGGCATATGCTGGGCACAATATAACAGGCACTGAAATGGCACATCTGTGCAAAAATTTTAATTTTCACTTTGCACCAGATGTGCATTAAAGGCTATTTTAATATGTTAAAGGGAACCTGTCATCAACTTTATGCTGACCGTACTGAGTGCATAAATTAGTGACAGAAATCCTGATTTCAGCGGTGTGTCACTCATCAGCTACAAGTAAGTGGTTGCTGAGAACCAGCATCATAACCATTGCAGCCAAGGCCTTGAAAAGAGTCAAATCTACCTGAGAAGAGTCATGGTTATTCATAATCTTCTGTTTTCCCGCCCATCTGCTGATGATTGGCAGTTCTCTCCTAGAGAGAAAACTAGGTATAAGGCCTCATGCACACGAACGTTTTTTTTCACGGTCCGCAAAAACAGGGTCCGTAGGTCCGTGATCCGTGACCGTTTTTTCGTCCGTGGGTCTTCCTTGATTTTTGGCGGATCCACGGACATGAAAAAAAAGTCATTTTGGTGTCCGCCTGGCCGTGCGGAGCCAAACGGATCCGTCCTGAATTACAATGCAAGTCAATGGGGACGGATCCGTTTGACGTTGACACAATATGGTGCCATTTCAAACGGATCCGTCCCCATTGACTTTCAATGTAAAGTCCGGAGTCCCTTTTATACCATCAGATCGGAGTTTTCTCCAATCCGATGGTATATTTTAACTTGAAGCGTCCCCATCACCATGGGAACGCCTCTATGTTAGAATATACTGTTGGATATGAGTTAGATCGTGAAACCTCATTTCCGACAGTATATTCTAACACAGAGGCGTTCCCATGGTGATGGGGACGCTTCTAGTTAGAATATACTACAAACTGTGTACATGACTGCCCCCTGCTGCCTAGCAGCATCCGATCTCTTACAGGGGGCCGTGATCAGCACAATTAACCCCTCAGGTGCCGCACCTGAAGGGGTTAATTGTACTATCATATCCCCCTGTAAGAGATCAGGGCTGCCAGGCAGCAGGGGGCAGACCCCCCCCCCCCTCCCCAGTTTGAATATCATTGGTGGCCAGTGCGGCCCCCCCCCCCTTCCTCCCTCTATTGTAATAAATCGTTGGTGGCACAGTGTGCCCCCCCCTTCCTCCCTCTATTGTAATAATTCGTTGGTGGCACAGTGTGCGCCCCCCCCCCCCTTCCTCCCTCTATTGTAATAAATCGTTGGTGGCACAGTGTGCGCCCCCCATTGGCCCCCCCTCCCTCTATAGCAGGGGTCTCCAAACTTTTCAACAGGAGGGCCACATTGAAGATTTTACAAGTATTCGGGGGCCGGAAAAAAAAATCAGTTATGTATTAAATTAAATGTATATATTTTACATGGATCGTTTTTGTAATCAGCATGATATGACTGAGAACAAAAGAGAAAAAACTTTAGCAAAACAACGCAAAGACACCCGTGTCCCTATCAGCGGTGTCCCCATCAGCACAAAAATGTCCCCATCAGCACAGCAATGTCCCCATCAGCACAGCAATGTCCCCATCAGCACAGCAATGTCCCCATCAGCACAGCAATGTCCCCATCAGCACAGCAATGTCCCCATCAGCACAGCAATGTCCCCATCAGCACAGCAATGTCAGCATCAGCACAGCAATGTCAGCATCAGCACAGCAATGTCAGCATCAGCACAGCAATGTCAGCATCAGCACAACAATGTCCCCATCAGCACAGCAATGTCCCCATCAGCACAGCAATGTCCCCATCAGCACAGCAATGTCCCCATCAGCACAGCAATGTCCCCATCAGCACAGCAATGTCCCCATCAGCGGTGTCCCCATCAGCACAGCAATGTCCCCATCAGAACAGCAATGTCAGCATCAGCACAGCAATGTCCCCATTAATGATGTCCCCATCAGAACAGCAATGTCCCCATCAGCGGAGTCCCCATTAGCAGCTGATGGGGAAACCACTGATGGGGACACTGCCTTTGGGGACGCGGTTGATGGGGACACCCGTGTCCCTATCAGTGGTGTCCCCATCAGAACAGCAATGTCCCCATCAGAATGGGGACGCTGATGGGGACATTGCTGTACTGATGGGGACACCATTGATGGGGACACCTTTGTCCCCATCAGCAGTGTGCCAATCAGCGGTGTCCTCAGCAATGTCCCCATCAGCACAGCAATGTTCACATCAGCAGTTTCCACATTAGCAGCGTCCCCATCATTGCTGATGGGGACGCCGCTGTGCTGATGTGGAAACCGATGATGGGTCACCGCTGATGGGGATACCCATGTCCCCATCAGCGGTGTCCCCAGCAATGTCCCATCAGAACAGCAATGTCCCCATCAGCAGTGTCCACCGCAACATCCCCATCAGCACAGCAATGTCCCTGTCAGCGGTGTCCCCAGCAGCATGTGTCCCCATCACCGCTGATGGGGACACCTCTGATGGGGACATTGCTGTGCTGATGGGGACATCGATTATGGGGTTACCGCTGATGGGGACATTGCTATCCTGATGGGGACACCATTGATGTGGACACCCATGTCCCCATCAGCAGTGTGCCAAACAGCGGTGTCCCCAGCAATGTCCCCATCAGCAGTGTGCCCATCATCGCTGATGGGGACACCTCTGATGGGGACATTGCTGTGCTGATGGGGACACCATTGATGGGGACACCCGTGTCCTCATCAACGGTGTCCCCATCAGAACAGCAATGTCCCCATCAGCACAGCAAAGTCCCCATCAGCAGTGTCCCCAGCAGCACAGCAATATCCCCATCAGTATGTGTCCTCAGCAGCTTGTGTCCCCATCAGCGCAGCACAGCAATGTCAGCGTTCCCCATTGTGTCCCCATCAGCGTTGTGCAACACTTGCCTCCGCTGTAGCCGGCTTCTGCTCCTCTTCTTTTTTTTTTCTTCTTGGACTCCTGAGTCCCGACTCCCGCCCGCTGCTACACACGTGGATTTGTTATTTCAAACAGCGGGCGGGAAGAGGGGAGGTGCCGCACCTGTGACGTCACTGGTTGCCGGGACATCGGCGGTCCCAGCAGCCAATCAAAAAGCACAGCGTGACAGCATGGGCGGTTGTGCGGCTTTCGTTCCTGCAACCTGTCAGCTGCGGGCGGGCCGGATCGAACGCACAAGCGGGCCGGTTGTGGCCCGCGGGCCGGGGTTTGGAGACCCCTGCTCTATAGCATTAACAACATTGGTGGCCAGTGTGCGGCCTCCCATCTCCCCCCCCCCCCCCCCCCGATCATTGGTGGCAGCGGGTTACTAGCAATAGTACAATAGTAAAAGATTCATACTTACCTGGGATCTGCGATGTTCGTGTCCGGGCGGGAGCTCCTCCTACTAGTAAGTGACAGTTCATTTAGCAATGCGCCGCACAGACCTGTCACTTACCAGTAGGTGGAGCTCCCGGCCGGACACGAACATCGCAGCAGCAGCCAGCAGCAGGTAAGTATGAATCTTCTACTATTGTACTATTGCTAAGTAGCCATGGCAACCAGGACTGTAGTAGCGTCCCGGTTGCCATGGTTACCGATCGGAGCCCCAGCGATTAAACTGGGACTCCGATCGGAACTCCGCTGCCACCAATTTTCGGGGGGGGGGGGGGGGGGGGGGGGGAGATGGGAGGCCGCACACTGGCCACCAATGTTGTTAATGCTATAGAGGGAGGGGGGGCCGATGGGGGGCGCACACTGTGCCACCAACTAATTATTACAGTAGATGGAGGGATGGGAGGGGCGCACACTGTGCCACCAACGAATTATTACAATAGAGGGAGGGGGGGGCCGCACTGGCCACCAATGATATTCAAACTGGGGAGGGGGGGGGGGTCTGCCCCCTGCTGCCTGGCAGCCCTGATCTCTTACAGGGGGCCGTGATCAGCACAATTAACCCCTTCAGGTGCCGCACCTGAAGGGGTTAATTGTGCTGATCACGGCCCCCTGTAAGAGATCGGATGCTGCCAGGCAGCAGGGGGCAGTCTTGTACACAGTTTGTAGTGTATTCTAACTAGAAGCGTCCCCATCACCATGGGAACGCTTCTGTGTTAGAATATACTGTCGGTTCTGAGTTTTCACGAAGTGAAAACTCAGCTTTGATCCGTCTGTATAAAAACTAACCTACGGCCACGGATCACGGACACGGATGCCAATCTTGTGTGCATCCGTGTTCTTTCACGGACCCATTGACTTGAATGGGTCCGTGAACCGTTGGCCGTGAAAAAAATAGGACAGGTCATATTTTTTTCACGGCCAGGAAACACGGCTCACGGATGCGGCTGCCAAACGGTGCATTTTCCGTTTTTTCCACGGACCCATTGAAAGTCAATGGGTCCGCGAAAAAAAACGGAAAACGGCACAACGGCCACGGATGCACACAACGGTCATGTGCATGAGGCCTAAGCCTTAACTAAAACCTTCCCGGACAAATTTCGTGACTGAATGCGAAGGTTCGGATTCCTTTAGCGGACATACACACAGCTTCGCTCGGGTATAATCTATTTCATTTAATGTTTGTGTGTGTCGTTAAAAGATATCAACACTAAACATTATAACAGTGACCTCCGCAGCACCCCACCCCTTAACATTGACCCCCTTCCCCCGCAGTGCCCCAGTCCTTTAAAATTGGACCTCCACAGCAGCACACCCCCTTAACTTTGACCTTTACAGCAGCCTTCCCCTTTAACAGTGAGTTTTACAGCACACCACCCCCTTGACAGTGACCTCCACAGGGGCCCGTCCCCTTAACAGTGTCTTTTAATGGATCGGGGGCGTGTCCTTTTGAACAGCTCACTCTAAGACAGCAGCACTGTGCTGTCTGAGTGTGAGCTGCAGGAGAAAGTCACCCTCCCTCCCACCCCTGCAGCTGACAGAAGTTGATTTTTAACCTCATATTTTTAATCCCTGTCGGCTGAGGAGTGGAAGGGGCGTGGCCTAACTGGATCAGGGGCGTGGCTTTGCGGGACCTGAAGGCAGGTTTTTAAGTTCGTCTTTTGAGGGTGGACACATTGTGGCAGGGGGCGTGTCTGGGCTCCTTCCTGCAAGAGTGACGCCCCTCTGGTCACCTTACCGGCTCATTTGCATACCAAATAAACTGGATTTTCATTGGATAAAAACATCTATTGCTGGAACAAAGGCACATTTGGAAATAAGGTACTAAGTGCTATTAGGCCATGCCTTTACTTCAATAGCGATTATCCTGGTGACAGATTTCCTTTAAAGCTGAGCTATAGCAGTGAAGATAAATGGCTGGGTTGTTATGGAAACCCGGAGTAAAACGGTGTATGTGGAGACTGGAGGACCTGCGAGCTTCTATTAGCTGATAAGGGTCATGTGACCAAGCTTCTATTGGCTAATTCATTTTTTGGGAATATGTCAGGAACGGTACGTCCTAGAGAGCCGAGAGCAGAGACCCGGTCAAAAAACCTTCCCGGACACCTGATGTACCTGTGTACCAAATTTCGTGATTGTAAATGCGAGGGTGCGGATTCCTTTAGCAGACATACATACACACACATATACACACACTCAGCTTTATATATCTCTTACATATATAAAAATGTCTGGACATCTGTCTGTCTGTTCTTTATGCGCAACCAAACGACTGGACCGATCTTCACCAAATTTGGCACACAGGTACAACAGGTGTCCGGGAAGGTTTTACACCGGGTCTCAGCTCTCTTGGACTTACCGTTCCTGAGATATTCCCCAAAAAATTACCTGCATTAGCCAATAGAAGCCAGCAAACCTTTCACTTAAATCTGAACTGCCACTTACACGGTCACATGTCCCTTATTAGCCAATAGAAGCTCGCAGGTCCAACTCCAGGTTGCCATAACAACTGATCACAGGTTTATTCAGTCATATGACAGCATATTTATACTGCTACATGCATGGGGGGCAGGGGCCACTATTAAACGGACGGGCGCTGTGTAGTTCACTGTTAAAGGGGCGGGTACTGTGGAGGTCACTTTTAAAGGGGTGGTCAATGTTAAAGGGGCGGGCACTGTGGAAGTCACTGTAAAAGGGGGGGGGGGCACTGTGGAAGTCACTGTTAAAGGGGCAGGCACTGTGGAAGTCACTGTTAAAGGGGCAGGCACTGTGGAAGTCACTGTTAAAGGGGCAGGCACTGTGGAAGTCACTGTTAAAGGGGCGGGCACTGTGGAGGTCACTGTTAAAGGGGCGAGCACTGTGGAGGTCAGTGTTAAAGGGACGGGCACTGTGGAGGTCACTGTTAAAGGGGCGGTCACTATTAAATGGACGGGCAATGTGGCGGTCACTGTTAAAGGGGCAGGCACTGCGGAGGTCACTGTTAAAGGTGTGGGTACTGTGGAGGTCACTGTTAAAGGGGCGCCACTATGAAGGTTACTGTTAAAGGGGTGGTCAATGTTAAAGGCGCGGGCACTGTGGAAGTCACTGTAAAGGGGGGGGGGCACTGTGGAAGTCACTGTTAAAGGGGCAGGCACTGTGGAAGTCACTTTTATGGGGGAAACTGTTGATATCTTTTTACGACACATGGAAATATTAAATGAAATAGATTAAATATATACCCATGCAAAGCTGGGTCCTTCTGCTAGTTAGATATGTTTCACTTTTTTAAATGAATTACTGAAATAAATTAACTTTTCAAGGATATTCTAATTTATTGAGATGCCCCTGTATGGGATGTTTTTGTAAACTTCAGAACCAGGATAATAAAATATTGAGGTTTGTGTTGCTGTTAACCCTTGCAGTGTTAAAATGGAAAATCTGCCAAAAAATGAAAATTTTCATTTCACTCCATCATCCTTTAATTCCTGCAGAACACCTAAAGAGCTTACAAAGTTTCTAAAGTCAGTTTTGAATTATTGTAGGGGTATAGTGTCTAAAATTGGGTAATTTATCGGTGTTTTCTATTATGTAAGCCTCTCTAAGTCACAAGTCGGTTTCTAACATGTTAAAAAATAAAATGACATTTACAAAATGATGGCAACATAAAGTACCCATATGGTGAATTAATAACTACCACATTTTTTCGCTCTATAAGACGGGGGGGGGGGGGATGTCAGTGCATCTTATGGGGCGAATACTAATAAGTGCTTCCATTATGGAAACGCTAAGTAGTACATAGTAGGACCAGGGAGCATTGAATACAGTGCTTCCTGGGCTGGCTCTGTACTCACAATCTACCTGGTCTTCTGCAGGCACCACACGCTGTGTTGTGACCTGCGCACAGCATGGGTACGTAGGTGCTCTCGGTGACCTCACACTGTGCAACGGCAGGTCTAGGGTTGTAGCGGGTATCGAATTATCGATACCCAATTGATACTTTTGTATCAGTATCGTTTCGATACTGGGATTTGACATTTACCAATACTAGGCTGCACTAATGCGCAGCCTAGTATCAAAGAACATGGCGCACGCTGCTCTCAGCGCGCTCAATGTTCTCCTCAGCAGTACAGGGGAGAAGGAAAGAGTCACTCTCATCCTCCCCCCTGTTCCGCCGCTGCCACCAATGAGAAGAGAGAGAGGCGGAGGAGTGGAATGGCTGTGGCCACTGCGCCACCAATGAAGATAAGTAACACATTCTGCCGCCGGCACCCGCCTCCTGTATTTGTATTAATGAGTTACTTATCTTAATTGCTGGCGCGCAGTGCGCCCACCCCTTCCCCAGTACTAAAAACATTGGTGGCGCAGTGCACCCCCCTCCCAGTTTTATAATCATTGGTGGCAGTGGCCACAGGGTCCCCTCCTTCTCATTGGTGGCAGTGGCAGCTTCTGATCGGAGCCCCAGCAGTGAAATCCTGGGGCTCCGATCAGGTACCATGGCAGCCAGGACGCTACTGAAGCCCTGGCTGCCATTGTAACCTCCCTGCTGCTGTGTGCACTATGCACAGGGAGAGTGTTAAGTCTTATTCACCATAATAGAGCTCTATTAGGGTGAATAGGACAAGGAATGAAAAAGCCCCGGTTCTAGTCCCTAAGAGGGCTAATAGTTATTAAATGAAAAGTAACAAAAATAGAAAAAATATATTAAAAAAAATAATAATTAATTAGTTTAAATCACCCCCTTTGCCAATTTTAAAGATAAAATATATAAACAATAAATAAACATATTACATATCGCCTATGTCAACTATTAAACTATGAAAAAATATCTCCTATGCGGTGAATGCCGTAACAGAAATAATAAGAATAAAAACCGTGCGATTCGCCTTTTTTTATAGTCACCTTGTCCCCCCAAAAAATAGAATCAGACTGTTCGATTATGGGCCAGACGTTCCATAAAATGCGGAATGCACACTGCTTTTTTGGTGTTTTATTTTTTTTTGCGTGGTTTCGAATGGTATCGAGTATCACAATACTTTTTTATGGTATTGAAATCGAATCAAAATTTTGGTATCAAAAGTACCCTAGTCAGGTCACAGCACAGCATATCAGTAAGAGCACAAGATCTCAGGAACTGTGGCTGCGTCTGGGACAACATACTATTAAGAGGGCAATAAACTGCAATATGCATGTAATATCTTTTTATTGCGTGAAATGCTGTCAAGTGTAATAACTGTAAAGAGAAAAAATGCTGCTCGTTGTCAGGTATAGTCTGTCTAAGGAAATAGCCTGTGGCAGATTGTCTTTAGTTGTGCTTTTAAGGCTTCTTCATCCAGACCATGATGTGTAAATGTTGTATTATTATAGTGAAAGCGCATGCCCAGAACAGCCCAATGCACTGTATCAACTATTGAACACCACGGGGGAGATTTATCAAAACTGGTGAAAAGGAAAACTGCCTTAGTAGCCCATAGCAACCAGAGTCCACCTTTCATTTTCCAAAGGAGCTCTGAAAAATGAAAGGTGGAATCTGATTGGTTACTAAGGCCAACTAAGCCAGTTTTCCTTTACACCAGTTTTGATAAATCTACCCCCATGAGTTACTGATTAAAAGTTTGTTTTCTTGTTAAAGGGGTTGTCAGAGGTAATAAAATGGGTGAAAGCCAGATATGGTAAAATTAGAAATGAACATTCATCTTAATTAGTTCTACACCGGTGAGTGTCTGTCCCCTCAGCAGACGAAGATCCCCACCTGCTGTTTGACTAACAGGGCTGGACATCTTGCTTGGTCCTGACAATCTCGCATCTGTGCCGCAGCTCCATGCAGTGCCGCAAGTGCAGGAGGCTCTGCATCAGCTTCCGGTATATGCACAGTCACTGCTCAGATAGCACATGCAAAGCCTCTGTGCTTGGACCACTACTCAGACCAGTGGCAAAGGCACAAGGTTGTCAGGGCCGGGCAAGATGTCCGTCTCTGTCAATTAAGTGGCAGGGGAAGCCTCATTACTCATTAGGCTGAACAAATCAATTCTCAAACACCCTGTGCTCTAGCAGTGAAGCTCTGATCCCCTCAACCAAGCTTGTTTACATGACTGCAGCAGTGATGTGCCTGTATACCGCATGTGAACGCTCAAGAGAATCACTGGCCTTAGTGTTTTTGTGCCAGTGATCGGCTGGCACAGTCACGTGTAGCACACAGGCATGTCATGGCTGCAGTGGCTGGGAGGATCAGAGTGGCAGCACTGGTTCGTTGGAACCAGTGGGTATACAGTATTATGAAAAAGTTGTAGGCAGGTGTAAAAAAAATGCTTCAAAGTAAAAATGCTTTCAAAAATAGGAGTGGTAATAATTTATTTTTATCAGGAAGAGAGATCATAGCCTGTTACTGTACAGGGACCAAAGAAGTGGCAGGTAGTGTTGAACGAAGCAAGCTTCGGATGCTTCATCCAAAGTCGCTTTGTTCTCCGTACAGTATTAGAATGTATGGGCTATAATAAGCCAAGTACATCGGAACCAAACCCAAGTTCGGCTTCAAGTTTTAACATGGTTTTCCACTTTAAAAATCAACTACCGAAGTTATTTAATGAAGTAATGCGCAACTAATAACTTACTTCGGCTCATCGGAGCCCATACATTCTAATACTGTACATAGACGGATCTCCGTACAGTATTATTCCGAAGTTTTGAACAAAGTGACTTCGGATGAAGCATCCGAAGCTCACTTCGCTCAACACTAGTGGCAGGCACTGGAACTTTGTGTTTTCATCCCACTTAGGCTACTTTCACACTAGCGGCAAGGAACTCCGGCAGGCTGTTCCGGCGGGTGAGCAGCTTGTTGGATCCGTGCTGCCGCTAGTGCACGCGTGCCCCCGGACTAACGCTCCGGCCTTATTGACTATAGCGGGGGCGGGCCGAAGTTCCGGCAGCAGCACGGCAAACATGCCAAGAGGCTGCCGGAATAAAACTACATGTCGGCATGTTTGTTGTGCTGCCACCGGAACTCTGGCCCGCCCTTATAATAGTCAGTGGGGCTGGAGCGTTAGTCCGGGGGCATGCATCAATGGGGCCGGAGCTGTAGTCCAGGACATGCGTGCACTAGCGGCAGCACGGATCCGACAGGCTGTTCACCCACTAGAACAGCCTGCCGGAGTTCTTTGCCGCTAGTGTGAAAGTAGCCTTACAAATCAGGGAGTATGGTTCCTCTTAGTGTCCCATTTCTGGGGATTCACATCTAATCACTTGCTGAAGCAAATTAGTATTTGTCTACTCCGACTTTTAGCCACAAATGTAAATTTTAAAAGGGTTTTTAAAGATTTTTATACTGATGGCCTATACTCAGGTAGGTCATCAGTATGTGATCGGTGGGGGTGAGACACCCGGGACCCCTGCCAAACAGCTGTTTGAGAAGGCACTAGTGCTCCTGCGAGCGCAGAGACCTTCTCACACTTTACTAAGCACAGCGATGTCATTATATAGTGGTTGTGCTTGGCATCGTGCTCAGCCCCATTCACTTCTATGGGACCGAGATGATCCAAGACCATGTGACCGATGAAAACATGTTGTCACTGGCCTAGGGAAAGCTGGAGAAGGCTGCAGCACTCACATAGACGCTGCTGCCTTCTCAAACAGCTGAATGGCGGGAGTCCAGGGTGTCGGACCCCCACAAAGCAAATACTGATGACCTATCCAGAGGATAGGTCATCAGTATTAAAATCGCGGAAAACCTCTTTAACCTCTTAAGGACATAGGGCGTACAGGTACGCCCTTGTGCCCTGGTACTTAAGGACACAGGGCGTACATGTACGCCCTGTGTATTTTCGATCACTGCCGTGCGGCTGGCAGTGATCGGAACCCGGTGCCTGCTCAAATCATTGAGCAGGCACCTAGGCTAAATGCGCGGGGGGGTCCCGTGACCCCCCCATGTCGGCGATCGCGGCAAACCGCAGGTCAATTCAGACCTGCGGTTTGCTGCGATTTCTGAAGTTTCTGGTCCCCGCAGTCCCTGACCGCAGGGATCAGAAACTTTATATGCCAAAAAAAAAGTTTTATTTACCCCCCCCTGCACCCCCGAATGATTTTTATGGTGGCGGGAGGTGCAGGGGGAGGGTTGCGGGCGGTGTGGGCGGTGCGGGAGGCGGGTGGTGCGGCAGGCGGGATCGCGATCCCCCGCCCGCCTCCCCTTGTATAATCGTTGGTGTCTAGTGGGGATACCAGGGTGCCAGCACATTGCTGGCACCCTGGTATAAACGGCTGACATCTGCGATGCGATGTCAGCCGTTTAACCCTTTCCATACAGCGGTCCGTACGGACCGCTGTATGGAAAAGGCTAACAGCGCAGGGAGCTCCCTCCCTCTCCCATCGGGGGGCTGCTGTGCCTTTGCAGCCCCCCGATGGGGAGGGAGAGAGCCCCCAGAGAGCCCCCCGAGAGATCCCCTCCTTACCCTTCCCCGTCTGCGAAGTTCTGAGCAGTACTGAGCAGACGGGGAAGGTTCCCATGGCAACAGGACGCCTCTCAGGCGTCCTGCTGTCCATGGTGCTGAACAGATCTGTGCTGAAAGCATAGATCTGTTCAGTGTAAGTAAAATACAGTACAGAACAATATATATTGTACTGTACTGTATTATTCAGACATCAGACCCACTGGATCTTCAAGAACCAAGTGGGTCTGGGTCAAAAAAAAGTGAATAAAAGTGAAAAAAAAGTAAAAATCAAAAAACACATTTATCACTGATAAAAAATGAAAAAAATAAAATTCCCTACACATGTTTGGTATCGCCGCGTCCGTAACGACCTGATCTATAAAACGGTCATGTTACTTTACCCGAACGGTGAACACCATAAAAATAAAAAATAAAAAACTATGATGAAATTGAAATTTTGCCCACCTTACTTCCCAAAAAAGGTAATAAAAGTGATCAAAAAAGTCGCATGTACGCCAAAATTGTAACAATCAAACCGTCATCTCATCCCGCAAAAATCATACCCTACCCAAGATAATCGCCCAAAAACTGAAAAAACTATGGCTCTTAGACTATGGAAACACTAAAACATGATTTTTTTTGTTTCAAAAATGAAATCATTGTGTAAAACTTACATAAATAAAAAAAAAGTATACATATTAGGTATCGCCGCGTCCGTATCGCCCGGCTCTATAAAAATATCACATGATCTAACCCCTCAGATGACCACCGTAAAAAAATAAAAATAAAAACGGTGTAAAAAAAGCCATTTTTTGTCATCTTACGTCACAAAAAGTGTAATAGCAAGCAATCAAAAAGTCATATGCACCCCAAAATAGATGCCAATCAAACCGTCATCTCATCCCGCAAAAAATGAGACCCTACTTAAGATAATCGCCCAAAAACTGAAAAAACTATGGCTCTTAGACTATGGAGACACTAAAACATTTTTTTGGTTTTAAAAATGAAATCATTGTGTAAAACTTACATAAATAAAAAAAATTGTATACATATTAGGTATCTCCGCGTCCGTGACAACCTGCTCTATAAAATTACCACATGATCTAACCTGTCAGATGAATGTTGTAAATAACAAAAAAAAAACGGTGCCAAAAAATCTATTTCTTGTTACCTTGCCGCACAAAAAGTGTAATATAGAGCAACCAAAAATCATATGTACCCTAAACTAGTACCAACAAAACTGCCACCCTATCCCGTAGTTTCTAAAATGGGGTCACTTTTTTGGAGTTTCTACTCTAGGGGTGCATCAGGGGGGCTTCAAATGGGACATGGTGTCAAAAAAACCAGTCCAGCAAAATATGCCTTCCAAAAACCATATGGTGTTCCTTTCCTTCTGCGCCCTGCCATGTGCCCGTACAGCTGTTTACGACCACATATGGGGTGTTTCTGTAAACTACAGAATTAGGGCCATAAATAATGAGTTTTGTTTGGCTGTTAACCCTTGCTTTGTAACTGGAAAAAAAATATTAAAATGGAAAATCTGCCAAAAAAGTGAAATTTTGAAATTGTATCTCTATTTTCCATTAAATCTTGTGCAACACCTAAAGGGTTAACAAAGTTTGTAAAATCAGTTTTGAATACCTTGAGGGGTGTAGTTTCTTAGATGGGGTCACTTTTATGGAGTTTATAATCTAGGGGTGCATCAGGGGGGCTTCAAATGGGACATGGTGCCAAAAAAACAGTCCAGCAAAATCAGCCCTCCAAAAACCAAACGGCGCACCTTTCACTCTACGCCCCGCTGTGTGCCCGTACAGTAGTTTACGGCCACATATGGGGTGTTTCTGTAAACAGCAGAGTCAGGGCAATAAAGATACAGTCTTGTTTGGCTGTTAACCCTTGCTTTGTTAGTGGAAAAAATGGGTTAAAATGGAAAATTAGGCAAAAAAATGAAATTCTCAAATTTCATCGCCATTTGCCAATAACTCTTGTGCAACACCTAAAGGGTTAACGACGTATGTAAAATCAGTTTTGAATACCTTGAGGGGTGTAGTTTCTTAGATGGGGTCACTTTTAGGGAGTTTCTCCTCTAGGGGTGCATCAGGGGGCTTCAAATGGGACATGGTGTAAATAAACCAGTCCATAAAAATCAGCCTTCCAAAAACCAAACGGCGCACCTTTCACTCTACGCCCCGCTGTGTGCCCGTACAGTAGTTTACGGCCACATATGGGGTGTTTCTGTAAACAGCAGAGTCAGGGCAATAAAGATACAGTCTTGTTTGGCTGTTAACCCTTGCTTTGTTAGTGGAAAAAATGGGTTAAAATGGAAAATTAGGCAAAAAAATGAAATTCTCAAATTTCATCGCCATTTGCCAATAACTCTTGTGCAACACCTAAAGGGTTAACGACGTATGTAAAATCAGTTTTGAATACCTTGAGGGGTGTAGTTTCTTAGATGGGGTCACTTTTAGGGAGTTTCTCCTCTAGGGGTGCATCAGGGGGCTTCAAATGGGACATGGTGTAAATAAACCAGTCCATAAAAATCAGCCTTCCAAAAACCAAACGGCGCACCTTTCACTCTACGCCCCGCTGTGTGGCCGTACAGTAGTTTACGGCCACATATTGGGTGTTTCTGTAAATGGCAGAGTCAGGGCAATAAAGATACAGTCTTGTTTGGCTGTTAACCCTTGGTTTGTTAGTGGAAAAAATGGGTTAAAATGAAAAATTAGACAAAAAAATGAAATTCTTAAATTTCCTCCCTATTTGCCAATAACTCTTGTGCAACACCTAAAGGGTTAACAATAGGGTTGTCCCGATACCACTTTTTTAGGACCGAGTACAAGTACCGATACTTTTTTTCAAGTAGTCACCGATACCGAATACCGATACTTTTTTTAAATGTCATGTGACCGTTTTGGGGGATCTGTGGATCTGTGGATGACGCACTGTCATGTGGGGGATCTGTGGATGGCACTGTTATGGGGGATCTGTGGATGGCACTGTTATGGGGATCTGTGGATGGCACTGTTATGGGGGAACTGTGGATGGCACTGTTATGGGGGATCTGTGGATGGCACTGTTATGGGGGATCTGTGGATGGCACTGTTATGGGGGATCTGTGGATGGCACTGTTATGGGGGATCTGTGGATGGCACTGTTATGGGGGATCTGTGGATGGCACTGTTATGGGGGATCTGTGGATGGCACTGTTATGGGGGATCTGTGGATGGCGCTGTTATGGGGATCTGTGGATGGTGCTGTTATGGGGGATCTGTGGATGGCACTGTTATGGGGATCTGTGGATGGCACTGTTATGGGGGATCTGTGGATGGCACTGTTATGGGGGATCTGTGGATGGCACTGTTATGGGGGATCTGTGGATGGCACTGTTATGGGGGATCTGTGGATGGCACTGTTATGGGGGATCTGTGGATGGCGCTGTTATGGGGATCTGTGGATGGTGCTGTTATGGGGGATCTGTGGATGGCACTGTTATGGGGATCTGTGGATGGCACTGTTATGGGGGATCTGTGGATGGCACTGTTATGGGGGATCTGTGGATGGCACTGTTATGGGGGATCTGTGGATGGCACTGTTATGGGGGATCTGTGGATGGCACTGTTATGGGGGATCTGTGGATGGTACTGCTATGGGGTGGGATATCTGTGGATGGCATTGTTATGGGGTGGGGGGATCTGAGGATGGCATTGTTATTTGGTGGGGGATCTGTGGATGGTGCTGTTATAGGGGATCTGTGGATGGAACTGTTATGGGGAGGATCTGTGGCTGACACTGCTATATGTCATCCACAGATCCCCCTCATAACAGTGTCCCCCAATACACCGGGCCCCGCCGCTCACCGAAGTATTTATAAACGTGAATCCTTATCCTGTTGTTAAGTTGAACTAACGCTGCCCTCTCTCATGTTCCCCTGTATTCCCCTGTATCTCCACAGCACTTACTTAAGCTTCCATAGCAGGCAGAGCGGACGGCACCAGTAACGTCACTCACTGACGTCGCGCGTCTGCTCCGCCTGCTTCACTCATAAAGGGGGCGGAGCAGGCGCTCGACGTCAGTGAGTGACGTTACTGCTGCCGTCTGCTCTGCCTGCTATGGAAGCTTAAGTAAGTGCTGTGGGGATACAGGGGGGACATGGGAACATGGGAGAGGGCAGCGTTAGTTCAACTTAACAACAGGATAAGGATTCACGTTTATAAATACTTCGGTGAGCGGCGGGGCCCCGCCCATAGTTACGCCCATAGTATTCTATTTATGTATCGGGGCGGGGTATCGCGGCTGAGTACCGCCGAGAAAACTCGGAATCGGTCCCGATACCGATACTAGTATCGGTATCGGGACAACCCTAGTTAACAACGTATGCAAAATCAGTTTTGAATACCTTGAGGGGTGTAGTTTCTTAGATGGGGTCATTTTTGGGTGGTTTCTATAATGTAAGCCTCGCAAAGTGACTTGAGACCTGAACTGGTCCCTAGAAATTGAGTTTTTGTAAATTTCGGAAAAATTTCAAGATTTGCTTCTAAACTTCTAAGCCTTATAACATCCCCAAAAAATAAAATATCATTCCCAAAACAATTCAAACATGAAGTAGACATATGGGGAATGTAAAGTCATCACAATTTTTGGGGGTATTACTATGTATTACAGAAGTAGAGAAACTGAAACTTTGAAATTTGCTAATTTTTTTCAAATTTTTGTTAAATTAGGTATTTTTTGGTGCAAAAAAAATTTTTTTTTTGACTCCATTTTACCAGTGTCATGAAGTACAATATGTGACGAAAAAACAATCTCAGAACGGCCTGGATAAGTCAAACCGTTTTAAAGTTATCAGCACTTAAAGGGACTCTGGTCAGATTTTCAAAAAATGGCCTGGTCCTAAGGTGTAAAAAGGCTGTGTCCTTAAGGGGTTAATGCATGCACCGATGAATGTAACTTTCTGGGAAGCAATTTTACAAAATGTTAAATGTCTACTTTTGCACCACCACCTCAGCACTATCCAAATGTACAAACTCCACAGCCTATCTGCACCCACCCAAACATCATACTGGAAGGGAATTCAATTTACTCAAACTCCTAACTACAAAGTGCAATAGCATTTTAACAAAAAATTACAAGTAAATAGACATTAGGAGAACATAGAAGTGTCAAGCCTAAAATGTGAATCATCTAGTTCAATACAACACAAATAAATCATTATATAACTAAAATACACAAGAAAATTTGGTCAAGTGGCAAGTAAGTTTGCTTAATGGAAGAATTAATACAGATGTTACTCTCATCTTACACTGTATTCCTAGTCCTCCTGAAAGACAGCGCTTTCATAACTACATAAACAATACTGGGAAGGAATTTATACTAGGGATCGACCGATTATCGGTTTTACCGATATTATCGGCCGATATTGAGGATTTTGACCGTTATCGGTATCGGCATTATTTTGCCGATATACCGATAACATATTGGGAACACAGAACACGCTGCTCTCAGTGTTCCCTCCGCAGCACAGGGGAGAAGGAAGCAGTGTCTCCCTCCCCCTGTGCTGCTGCTGCCGCTGCCGCCAATTAGAGGAGAGAGGACAAGAGGAGGGGCGGGGCTGTGGCCACCGCTCCACCAATGAAGATAAGTCTTTCATTAATTCATATACAGGAGGCGGGAGCTGGCTGCAGAATCACATAGCCGGCTCCCGACCTCTATGAGCGGTAGCTGCGATCTGCGGTAGTTAACTCCTCAGGTGCCGCGGATCGCAGCTACCGCTCAGAGAGGTCGGGAGCCGGCTATGTGATTCTGCAGCCAGCTCCCGCCTCCTGTATATGAATTAATGAAAGACTTATCTTCATTGGTGGCGCAGTGCGCCCCCCCCAAGCCCCCCAGTATTAATCATTGGTGGCGCAGTGCGCCCCCCACCCCCATCCCAATAGTAAAAACATTGGTGGCGCAGTGCGCCCCCCATCCCAATAGTAAAAACGTTGGTGGTGCAGTGCGCCCCCCCACCCAAGCCCCCCAGTATTAATCATTGGTGGCGCAGTGCGCCCCCCACCCCCATCCCAATAGTAAAAACATTGGTGGCGCAGTGCGCCCCCCATCCCAATAGTAAAAACGTTGGTGGTGCAGTGCGCCCCCCCCCCCCACCCCCCCCCCCCCCCCCAGTTTTACTCATTGGTGGCAGTGGCCACAGGATCCCCTCTCCCCTGCTCCTCCGATCGGAGCCCCAGCAGTGTAAGCCTGGGGCTCCGATCGGTTACCATGGCAGCCAGGACGCTATTGAAGCCCTGGCTGCCATGATAAGCTCCATGCTGCTGTGTGCACAGAGCACAGAGCAGCAGGGACAGTGTGAGATCCTATTCACCCTGATAGAGCTCTATCAGGGTGAATAGGACAAGGGCTCTAGTCCCTAAGGGGGCTAAAAGTTAGTAAAAAAAAAACAAAACACAAAAATATTAAGTATAAATGAAAAAGATTTACAAAAAAAAAAAAATACACGTTAACAATAAACATATACATTTTCAGCAGATTCGTGTAGGAAAAAAACATTTTTCTCAAAAATAAAAATACCCAGAATATCGGTATAAATTATCGGCTATCGGCCTGAAAGTTCACAAATTATCGGTATCGGCCCTAAAAAATCTATATCCGTCGATCCCTAATTTATACCTTGAAGCACAGGAACAGGACAATGTATCTGAAGTAGTTTTATGCCCATGCGGGTACAGCATAGGCACCCCAGTTTGATTCTAATACTTACTGGGGGAGATATATCAAGACTGGCGCATCCATTCGCCAGTCCTGATCTCCCTGAACTGGCATGACATGCGCCCAACTTGCTAAGAGGCAGAAGGCTCTTAACATATCAGGTGCATCTCTGCCCCGCTGTGCTCCAGAAACTGAAGTCTACGCCAGCACTACAGCTATAACTGAAGTTATAGTAAATGTGGTGGTGGCGGCGCAAAGCCACGCCCCCTTCTTCTAGGCACTTCTGAAAAGTGCTGAGAAGCTCAAAAAGTCACAAATTATGGTGCACACATGCCATGCTCCATAATGTGCAACTTTTTTATGCCACAATTGTGGCGTATAGATCCTGATAAATGTCCTTTACTGTGTCTGTTCCTCAAAATCCCTATATGTTTACAAAAAGAACATTTGTCCTTTGTTCTCTTTTGTCTCTAAGTTGCCTACCTACTCTTTAGCACTACATACAAAATAGATTTGGCAGAGCTACTGGGAGAAATTGAAATACCTTAGCACTTAATTGTAATAGGGTCTTAATAGGGACCTAAGGGTTCAGCCAAAGCAGAGCTTGTGCACCAGTGTGAGAAGTGATGTAACCCTTCATATCTTGGCCTGTGTAGAAGCAAGAAACGTGGGCCTGGTCTTGTTTCAAAGCTAAGCTCTAACTGAAGAACAAGATTGCAGCATTCCCTGCTTTACATACTGTAGTGTGAAAACAAGTTTCAACTGCTTTCACTCCAACCCGAATTCTAAAGGCCATCTCTCCTGATGTAAAGCAGCTAATGCTGTGATCCTGGTCTTGTTTTAAAGCCTACACTGTCAGCTTTCAAACAAGACTGGCCCAAGATTTGACAGATTAAAGTAGCACTCCCCCTTCAGCTGGCTGTGGACTGTGGTGTGCTGACAGCCAGCAGGAGTAGAGGAGCAGATTCTGTCTCCTTGTTTACCTGTACATAGCTCAGGGGGAGGGACTGTGCATGTTGCCTATCGCTCTCCCCTCTATCAGAAACCATACTTGCTCTCTGACTGTCACATATGGAAGTCTTAATTTTTTTCAGGAAAGGAGTGAGAAGATGAGTGTTTGCTCATCTAATCACCCCCCTGCACCAAATAAGGTTATTTATTCACACCATGACCCACATGTTTACCAGCGTCCAGATCACAGTGTTAAATAAGCCACACCAAACACTTGTATCCCACACACAAATACCAATAAAGTTTCCATTTTATACTGTCCCTCCTGCCCATATCTTATCTTTAACATACAATATGCAGAATGCTCTCTAGCTATTCCTGTTACAGGCTACAGTTATGATTAGCATTAATGAATAAATACCAGAGAGGAATCTTATATATTATCTCTCACATTATGTCGTCAAAAAAATGTTCTGGATCTTGGAATGCAGTGACACAAAAACAAATAATTTTGTAAAATCAATTGGTTTTATTATGCAAGTATTATAACAATTGTAGACATTCAATGGGTGAAGTCATAGATGGCAGGTATGTATCACTGAGGCTGCTACTCTTAGTGATACAGTGATGTTGTGACCAGTGATGTTAGATCACTGAGTTTGTGGTAGCTGGAGTTTGGGTCCGGGATTTAGGAGCGACTGAAGAGTTGGGTGGGAAGGTTACTCCCATACTCCATCCCGGGTGTTCCTACCTCAAGCAGATGGAAAAGAAACTAATTAAGAGACACGCTGCCAGAGAGCAGCTGGTGTGTGTGTTGGTCTGAGAGAAAGACCCCTGGACAAGACCACTTTGCAGAGTGGAATCTCTGGCTGAAAACCTACAAGCTGGTGAGAAGTCTGTATCACCATTTCTTTATTATTTCCATGAACTGTTATTTTGATTACAGAAGCAAGCCTGTACCGTTTTGCTGTGTGTGTCCCAATACAATATAAATTTGGCATTGTCATGATTGTACTAACGCACATACTGAAGTTATGTTGCTGTAAAAATAAACCGCACAAAATGATGTTAAAATTGCTGTTTTAATTTTCCCTCCAAAAAATAGGAAAAAGTAAAAAGGTGTTAGCCTCTCACAGGCACCACAGAAGTGCACATAAGCCAGTGCTTTTTCCTACTGTATGCAAGCATGGCCACCGCTGCTGGATTGTAGGGTGGTCATAACCCCTGGATACGAGCAGTGTATAATATGATGGAAAAATGAAATCAAGCCAGCAAAGGAGGCAATATGGACAATCACAATACATTAATAAGTGCTTTGTATTAACTTTAGCAAATGGGATTTATCATGTAGACAAAGTGAGACAATACCTTTAAAGGGGTTAACCTCAGCGTTACTCATTTAGCATTTTCTGAGTGGAGCATCAAAACATTTCTTGTCTATTTTGTTTACTTCCTCACTATTCTAGGTGAAGGCTTCTGCCTAGCAGTGATCCCGGTGACATCACTGGAATAAATGGGCGGTCTATAGAGCTGCCCTAGGCTCTAAAACAGCCAAGGGCAATGCTATAAGTCCACCCATTTGTGGACTGCTAGGAGAAAGTCTCCGCCTAGCATACTCATTTGAGGCTCGATAAGTCACCAGTAGTAAAGAAAAAGCCCTTGCCCTGTGCAATGCAGCACAAGACAAGGGGGAGCATCGGAGCAAGATATGCTCCACTCAGACATGCTAAATGAGTAAAGATGAGATTATGTCCAGGTGTAGCTTTGAGCCTGGACAACCCCTTTAAGTCACTTGAGTTGAGTACGACCTATATTTACTTCAGACATATTTTCAAAATCTAAAATAAAAAAGGTGACATTTTTGGGAGGTTTTTTCCAATTTTAATGTCACTGTTAGGGGTTATTTTGTTATACAGTGTCTAACTGTTTTTCGCCAGCACATGGGCAAAGTTTCATTTAAATTAGTATCTGACTATGCTCTGAGTCCAGGTCTTTTCAGTAGTCTGGAAGTAGCATTGGACTTTTTTTTTAAATCCTCCCCCTTATTAGCGATGTCTCTGTTTGAATTATAGATATAGGAATAATGCCATGGAATGTATGTTCCAGAAATCCTCACCTCTCCAGTAAGGAGATTGATGATCTCCATGGTTAGGTCCAATATCCTCTCAGCCATTTGAGATTTATCAACTTCCATTCCAATTGCAGAAAGGTCTACGTTGAAAACTGTCCGTAATTGCTTCTATTTTTTCTAAAAACCTAAATAAGAAAAAACAATGTAGAGGCATTCAGAATAAAAAGCTGAAATTTGTAAAGGAGTATAAAATAGGTAGAGTTCATAACCAATGCTCATCATTGGTAGTTTCAACATTCCCATTGATGAATCAATATCCCCCCTGCCATGAAAACTCATTCTTCCTACTAACTGCTCTGAACTTTCACAACTTATTAACTCCTCTTCAACCTAAATCTTTATACTTCTCTCTCTCTTTTGGTTAATAATCTAATTTTCTTCTGTATCATATACTGAATCACATCCACATGGTATTAGTTGGGGTTACTTAAAAATAATAATAAAAACCTTTATTGGACAACACGTTTCAGAGCACCAGGGCTCCTTTTTCAAGTCTAAGAAGCAAAGTAAACAATAATAAATACTGTACATATACCACCTTTTGTACATAAAATGGTTACCCCAAACATTAACTGATTGTACAAGAGCACCATAACCGAGGGTCAAATAATATGACATTGACTTTGTAGATTTCTTAACAGCAATAGATATGGGCCCCATCATATAAAAGCAGCTGACCTGTCCAAACCCATTATAAAAATCAATTTTAGCATGTTACTGCTGCAGCATTAAGCAATCTTTAGTTTCTTCACATACCACTGTTTTCCTTGAGTTTTTCTCTTAGTAACGACTGTTTTTAAACCTATATTATGCAGATCCTCTCAAGATGGCTCCTCTGACAGTTTTCTGAGGCCAAAACTGCCTTCCCTCACTTAGCCAGCGGCTTCCTGCCAGCCAATCAGATTTGATTACTAAGAGACACGCCTGCTCACTGTGAAGCCTGATGCAGGCATGCAGTGTGAAGGACAGTCCCTCTTCTACTGTTTACACTAAAGGGAAGACAGAACCGCCCTAGTAATGCTGTTTTAAGAGAGCAGTGGAAAGGGACAGAGGATGTCAATGAAATCTGTTATTATAAGGTAATTACAGATCTTTTGACAATCATTGATAGACTCAATGATTGTCAGGTATATATGCCTAACGCTAATAAACTAAATAAAAAATAAATTATATATAATATATATATATATATATATATATATATATATATATATATATATATATATATGACGGTTACACTTTAAAGATGTAACTAATCCTAGGTGGTATCTCCCCCCTTTAAATTATATGGATGTCTTCGTTAAAAAGTACGTAACCAATTTACATTCCCACCTAAAAGTCTCATCGAGCATGATCAGTCTTTTGAATGAAATTAAATGGCGGGAACCCCACTTATGGCTAACACTCGATGTAGCAGCCCTGTATTACTTCATAACTCTTTATTGAGAGTAGAAAATACAAAACAAAGCACCATATAGTCATAGAGGATTATTCTTCCAACATGTAGTGAGTAGACAAGGACACCAAATATAACCAAACCAACAAGGGTGAAACATGTTCCATCTGACGTTCATGAAGTAGTCCATATTAAGAGAGAGTCTATGTGAAGGAAAGGTATGAATACGTTACAGCAGTGAAGATATAGCATAACAATTTGTATAAGCCAAGGTCTAGCAAAGAATGTACAATATACATCCAAAGTATAACATCAACATCTGGGTCACATCAGAACTACAGGTTGAGATTTAGGTTGGCCTCCTCACAGGCTGCACCTCCGTCCCCCAAGGATATGTGGTAGGTTGGAAATCAATATTAATAAATTATGTCGACAAACTATGCTGTTTGGTATAAATGACCACCTATCTCCCCTAATGAACGGGTGGTCTCGAATAGCCTGTAATAGGGTCTCTAACAACAGAATGAAAAGTCAAGTAGATAGGGGGCAACCCTGTCTGATAATGTTCCGTACATCAAGCGAACTCTTTTACTCGAACTCTTGCGCTGGGACAACTAAATAAAGACATGAAAGCTGTAATTAAAGCAGAAGGGAAAAGCAGCCATGTATTTAAATATACCAAGCTGGCACAGATGCGGTCCA
This sequence comes from Bufo bufo, assembly GCF_905171765.1. Lineage (NCBI taxonomy): Eukaryota > Metazoa > Chordata > Amphibia > Anura > Bufonidae > Bufo > Bufo bufo. Next base: position 180,780,973 of record NC_053394.1, read on the forward strand.
CTATTACTGAATAGCAGTATACCTCTTCTATTCTGGATGCCATCCATCTAACTCAAAGTTTTTATTTTTGAAGGTAAACTATATAGGCTAACAGGGGCTGCAATGGAGACAAGATTTGCACCCAGTTTCGCCAATCTAAATATGTGCTGGTTTGAAGAATCTCAAATTTATGAAAATTGTCACTGGCAAAAGAATATAGTACTCTACAAGAGTTACATTGATGATTTAATACTCATTTGCCATTCAACACACTTTCGAAGTTCACTGAAGAACTAAAGGTTATTGTAAATAGGAGATGTGAAAAAGGCTCTATTACACCAAAATAGTAAAAGTATTTAATGACGAATGAACCAACTATCCCCACTTTTTACCTATTACCAATAGTCCACAAGAACGCCCGATTGTGTCAGGGATTAATGGGATCTGGGATCCTGTATGTAAATGTATTGATGCCTTCTTACATCCTCTAGTAGAGACCCTGCCGTCATATCTGAAAGATACTACTGATGTATTAAGAAAAATGGAGGGGATGCAACTCTAGTCTGAGATGTTAATTGCAACTTGCGATGTGGAATCGCTATATACCGCCATACAAACGGTTTAGCTGCAGTGGAATTCTTTCTGAGGTCATCGGAAATCCAGGAAGAAAGATTTAAGTTCCTATTAGAACTATTGGAATTTGTGTTCTGTTCAGGGGTGCTTTTTCCTGCAGCTCCAGGGTACAGCGTCTTGTGCGCCCTCATATGCTAATTTGTTCCTGGGCTGTGGGAGAGACACATCTCACAGACCCCCCAGCCCATGATCGAGCGAGTCATCTTTTGGGGAAGATACATAGATGACATTCTGATCATATGGCGGGGGTCTGAGGAGGACTTTGAAATGTTTATCAAAGGCCTGAACGAGTATACATCAAATTAACTTCGAAGGTCAGTAAAAAAGAAATGGACTTCCTGGACATCTGGTTGATGGTTGGGAGGGATGGTTGGATCTCAACAGATTTATTTAGGAAGGAGACTGCTGTAAACTCCTTCTTACATGCGGTTTCAGCACATCCGAGAAACCAAGAATATTTCGGTGGGACAATTCGTTAGGCTCAGAAGAGTATGTTCTACAGAGATGGCTTTTGAAAAACAAGCAGACATTCTATGGAAATTTTTCCAGCAACGTGGTTATAAGGAGTGTGACATCAGAAGGGCATATGAAGGGGCTAAAATCACAGATCGGAAACCCATCCTGTACCCTAGAACCAATGGAGAACCACTACGGAAGAAGAAAGAGAAAAAAGTGAGATTCATTACAGAGTTTAATGAAGGTTCGAAAGAGGTAAGACAGGCCCTGTTGAAATATTGGTAGGTTTTACGGGTTGATCCTCAACAATTGGGGGCAATTGGCTCATGGCCCACCTCTGTGTCTTATAGGAGGGCGAGGAATCTGAGATATGTTGATAAAGAGACACTATGCGGGTCCCACAATTGGTCGGATGTTTGGTTCAAAAGGTACGAAATGGGAATGCAGACCCTGTGGGGATTGTGTCGCATGTAACAACATTGATAAGACCAACCATTTTGGAATAGATCTGAGACCCGAAAATATAACATCTTACACACAATTACCTGCACGACACTGGGTGTGGTCCATTGGGCCACATGCCCATGTAAAAAGATTTATGTAGGCATGATGTCCTGGCCTTTTAAAATTCGGGTGCGTGAACACATACTGGTCATTGAAGCAGCAAAAGAAGAACAGGAGGTGGAAACTTTACAACCCATTCCCAAACATCTCCGGGACCAACACAATTTTGATGGATCACTCTTTAAGTTCAGGGGGATTAATAGGGTGCTCGTCTCTCCACAGGGGGGCAAATGGACAAGGATCTTAGCCTAACGAGAGACCAAATGGATATATTGATTGGAAACCATGGTGCCAAAAGGTCTGAACGAAACAAATAGTTTTGTGGCCATTCTCTAGATGGGTTTTCTGGCCTGGGTTTGACCTCTGTTTTTTTTATTAATATTTTTAATAAAATTTTTGTGTGGTATTTTACTTGGGATATATGTACTTATTTTATTGGGATACTTACCTATCTGGGTTGGAACCACCAATTTGAACAAATCTTAATTTGTGTACTTACGTGCTTTTGTTTTTTCTTTTCTGCTGGTCACGTATTTCCCAGAGCTGTCTGTGATAAATGGAGTCTGTATGGCGCATTGACATGGAAAGGGGGAGAATTAAAATGGAAAAGAGGAAAAGGGACAAGAGGGGAAGAATAAAAAAAGAGAGAGAAAAGAGAAATAACAGATAATGTTCCATTATGCCGGACTTTTGTGCCTGCCTGGGGGGTGGATCAGACTGATTGGCAGAAAGACACTTATGTTTATTGTCACTTAATATAAATATGTTTACACATATATACACACACACACAGTACATAGTCTTGTTTATTCACTGCTTATTTTGATAAGTTTAATGCCATGTCAGCTATGTCACTTTATTTGATAATCATGACACCATACTTTGCATTAGTATGAATATGACATTTTATTCTATTTATTTTTATATAAATTCATATATATTTTTTATATTTTTGTTATACCTTGTTGCATATCATTTTATTAATTTTTTGCTTTGCACAATGGCACCTTGCACGTGTGGGCACTTGCACTTTGTCACTTTTACTTAATTGTCTGGTTGATTTATTATTTATTTTATTAATATCATGCTGACTGATCATAGGTTTATGGATAAAACATAATCTAGTGTGTGTAGTAATAAGTAATAGGTCTGATGTCCCCTGGTAATACAGACATGCTCCCGGCATAATGGGACAGGTTGTCAGCTTCATTCTATGTATTGTATGCTCTTTTGCCCATTTCCAACATGGCGGAATGTATACTTCCGGCATGCGGCTGGCTGCGGGGCCGTAATCCCGCGAGACTTCCCGGATGACACAGTACGCTCTGTGGAGGAGGGATGGCGCATACTGGTGTAATGATATGGGTAATGTGAGATTGTTTGCATGTGGTTTGGGGAGAAGATTGGTGGATATTTAAACCCAGTTGGCAGGCATATGTGACATGCCCCCTGGAGGAAGCAAGAGCGAAATGTACGTCGGGGAAGTGGAGGTGGCACACCAGCATTGCGGTCTGTTTTTTTTCTTTTTTTTCTTGTTGCTTTAATCTTATTTTGTTGTTTCCTGGTGTATTGTGGATCTGCTACTCGAATCATGCTGCAAATGTCAGGATTTATGTACCTGCTTACTTTCATATGGATGGACTTATGTCTGCCTAGATTGATGTACGGAGGAGTTTGGGTTCCTACTTGTTTGTAGGTCTCAACACGCTATAAATCAATGACACGTGCAGCTGTGATGAGTATCTTATGAATAGGAAGACAACTTAGAAAGTTTGGGGGTGTATTCTTTTATCATCCATATATATATATATATATATATATATATTTTACAGTCGTGGCCAAAAGTTTTGAGAATGACACAAATATTAGTTTTCACAAAGTTTGCTGCTAAACTGCTTTTAGATCTTTGTTTCAGTTGTTTCTGTGATGTAGTGAAATATAATTACACGCACTTCATACGTTTCAAAGGATTTTATCGACAATTACATGACATTTATGCAAAGAGTCAGTATTTGCAGTGTTGGCCCTTCTTTTTCAGGACCTCTGCAATTCGACTGGGCATGCTCTCAATCAACTTCTGGGCCAATTCCTGACTGATAGCAACCCATTCTTTCATAATCACTTCTTGGAGTTTGTCAGAATTAGTGGGTTTTTGTTTGTCCACCCGCCTCTTGAGGATTGACCACAAGTTCTCAATGGGATTAAGATCTGGGGAGTTTCCAGGCCATGGACCCATAATGTCAACATTTTTGGTCCCCGAGCCACAGAGTTATCACTTTTGCCTTATGGCACGGTGCTCCATCGTGCTGGAAAATGCATTGTTCTTCACCAAACTGTTGTTGGATTGTTGGAAGAAGTTGCTGTTGGAGGGTGTTTCGGTTCCATTCTTTATTCATGGCTGTGTTTTTGGGCTAAATTGTGAGAGTGAGCCCACTCCCTTGGATGAGAAGCAACCCCACACATGAATGGTCTCAGGATGCTTTACTGTTGGCATGACACAGGACTGATGGTAGCGCTCACCTTTTCTTCGCCGGACAAGCCTTTTTCCAGATGCCCCAAACAATCGGAAAGAGGCTTCATCGGAGAATATGACTTTGCCCCAGTCCTCAGCAGTCCATTCACCATACTTTCTGCAGAAGATCAATCTGTCCCTAATGTTTTTTTTTGGAGAGAAGTGCCTTCTTTGCTGCCTTCTTGACACCAGGCCATCTTCCAAAAGTCTTCGCCTCACTGTGCATGCAGATGCGCTCACACCTGCCTGCTGCCATTCCTGAGCAAGCTCTGCACTGGTGGCACTCCGATCCCGCAGCTGAATCCTCTTTAGGAGACGATCCTGGCGCTTGCTGGACTTTCTTGGACGCCCTGAAGCCTTCTTAACAAGAATTGAACCTCTTTCCTTTAAGTTCTTGATGATCCTATAAATTATTGATTGAGGTGCAATCTTAGTAGCCACAATATCCTTGCCTGTGAAGCCATGTTTATGCAACGCAATGATGGCTGCACGCGTTTCTTTGCAGGTCACCATGGAAGAACAATGATTTCAAGCATCACCCTCCTTTTAACATGTCAAGTCTGCCATTTTAACCCAATCAGCCTGACATAATGATCTCCAGCCTTGTGCTCGTCAACATTCTCACCTGAGTTAACAAGACGATTACTGAAATGATCTCAGCAGGTCCTTTAATGACAGCAATGAAATGCAGTGGAAAGGTTTTTTGGGGATTAAGTTCATTGTCATGGCAAAGAAGGACTATGCAATTCATCTGATCACTCTTCATAACATTCTGGCGTATATGCAAATTGCTATTATAAAAACTTAAGCAGCAACTTTTCCAATTTCCAATATTTATCTAATTCTCAAAACTTTTGGCCACGATTGTACATCCCTGACCAGTCTACTTGTTATATATACCACATATTACATCCTTGACCAGTCTACTTGTTATATGCCACATATTACATCCCTGACCAGTCTACTTGTTATATGCCACATATTACATCCCTGACCAGTCTACTTGTTATATACCACATATTACATCCCTGACCAGTCTACTTGTTATATGCCACATCAGATCCCTGACCAGTCTACTTGTTATGTGCCACATATTACATCCCTGACCAGTCTACTTGTTATATGCCACATATTACATCCCTGACCAGTCTACTTGTTATATGTCACATATTACATCCCTGACCAGTGTACTTGTTATATGCCACATATTACATCCCTGACCAGTCTACTTGTTATATGCCACATATTACATCCCTGACCAGTCTACTTGTTATATGCCAGATATTACATCCCTGACCAGTCTACTTGTTATGTGCCACATATTACATCCCTGACCAGTCTACTTGTTATGTGCCACATATTACATCCCTGACCAGTCTACTTGTTATGTGCCACATATTACATCCCTGACCAGTCTACTTGTTATGTGCCACATATTACATCCCTGACCAGTCTACTTGTTATGTGCCACATATTACATCCCTGACCAGTCTACTTGTTATATGCCACATATTACATCCCTGACCAGTCTACTTGTTATATGCCACATATTACATCCCTGACCAGTCTACTTGTTATGTGCCACATATTACATCCCTGACCAGTCTACTTGTTATATGCCACATCAGATCCCTGACCAGTCTACTTGTTATGTGCCACATATTACATCCCTGACCAGTCTACTTGTTATATGCCACATATTACATCCCTGACCAGTCTACTTGTTATATGCCACATATTACATCCCTGACCAGTCTACTTGTTATATACCACATATTACATCCCTGACCAGTCTACTTGTTATATACCACATATTACATCCCTGACCAGTCTACTTGTTATGTGCCACATATTACATCCCTGACCAGTCTACTTGTTATATGCCACATATTACATCCCTGACCAGTCTACTTGTTATATGCCACATATTACATCCCTGACCAGTCTACTTGTTATATGCCACATATTACATCCCTGACCAGTCTACTTGTTATGTACCACATATTACATCCCTGACCAGTCTACTTGTTATATGCCACATATTACATCCCTGACCAGTCTACTTGTTATATGCCACATATTACATCCCTGACCAGTCTACTTGTTATATGCCACATATTACATCCCTGACCAGTCTACTTGTTATGTGCCACATATTACATCCCTGACCAGTCTACTTGTTATATGCCACATATTACATCCCTGACCAGTCTACTTGTTATATGCCACATATTACATCCCTGACCAGTCTACTTGTTATATGCCACATATTACATCCCTGACCAGTCTACTTGTTATATGCCACATATTACATCCCTGACCAGTCTACTTGTTATATACCACATATTACATCCCTGACCAGTCTACTTGTTATATGCCACATATTACATCCCTGACCAGTCTACTTGTTATATGCCACATATTACATCCCTGACCAGTCTACTTGTTATATGCCACATATTACATCCCTGACCAGTCTACTTGTTATGTGCCACATATTACATCCCTGACCAGTCTACTTGGTATGTGCCACATATTACATCCCTGACCAGTCTACTTGTTATGTGCCACATATTACATCCCTGACCAGTCTACTTGTTATATACCACATATTACATCCCTGACCAGTCTACTTGTTATTTGCCACATATTACATCCCTGACCAGTGTACTTGTTATATGCCACATATTACATCCCTGACCAGTGTACTTGTTATATGCCACATATTACATCCCTGACCAGTCTACTTGTTATATGCCACATATTACATCCCTGACCAGTCTACTTGTTATGTGCCACATATTACATCCCTGACCAGAAGCAGTCCGTCCCTCTCCCCCAGTTATATGCTCCTGGCCTTTATACATTACATATCTTTATCACAGGTCTTATGACCAAGGTCGTTGTCACAACACCACTTCCTTCCTGATATAACCAGCTCCATTACATTATTTATACAACCGCCCTCCATACTATAACATGCCTAGAAATCACATCCAATCCCTCTACACTCTGTATCCCAGTCCCCTTATTTTCCAATATACAACGCCAGAAACCACCCACAGGATCCGGTCATAGTCCGTCATCACACACACAGAACCGGCACAGCGGACATCCCGGCGTCAGAACATTTGAGGGTGAACTCTCCTGAGGATCAGGCATAACAAAGGCTACGCCGCAGCTGTACTCACCTCTCGTCCGCTTCTGAGACGTGTTCTGATGACATCACCGGCTGAGGCCCAGGGCCGCAGGGGATACTGGGAGATGTAGTTTCTCAGGGATTGGACATCGCTCGTTGACGTCGTTTTCCTTCGGGACTGTGGAAGTTACCGTATGCTATGTTTATGTGTATCTCCTGTTACCGTCCACCATGCAGCCTAAAGTTACTTTGCTGTAACCAAGGTAAGTGCATTGCATATAATACCGATTTTAGAAGCTTCCTGACGTGAAGCAGCCTCCTAGATATAGAAGTGCGTAGTTTTATCATGGGACAAATTACATATATACAGCATAGAAAGGGCCCACAGATCTCTCCTAACAGCAACGTGCCCTGGCTTGGTGCCCACTGCCCCATAAGTGACAACTAATTGCAACCCATATCCACAGAATACCATAAGTGACATCCGCACGGCACCCACAACAAGCAGTTACAGACCTCATAAAAGTGACAGCTACAGTGCCCCAAAACAGACCCAGACAAGGCACCTCATAACAGCCACCGGGTTCCCTATAACACTGACAGCCTCAGTGTCTGCAAAGCAGTGCCAGCCACAGTGCCCCATAAGAGCCACATGATTCCCTAAAACAGCGCAAGCCACGGTGCAAAGCAATGCCAGCCACGGTGCCCCATAACAACCACGATTCACTATAATAGTGACAGCCTTAGTGTCTGCCAAGCAGTGCCAGCCACAGTGCCCCATAACAACCACATGATTCACTATAATAGTAACAGCCTTAGTCACTTATAACAGCCACAGGGTTTCCTTTAACAGTGACAGACAGCATCAGTGTCTGCAAAGCAGTGCCAGCCACAGTGCCCCATAAGAGCCACATGATTCCCTATAACAGCGCCAGCCACGGTGTAAAGCAATGCCAGCCACGGTGCCCCATAACAGCCACATGATTCACTATAACAGTGACAGCCTTAGTCACTTATAACAGCCACAGAGTTTCCTATAACAGTGACAGCATCAGTGTCTGCAAAGCAATGCCAGCCACGGTGCCCCATAACAACCACGATTCACTATAATAGTGACAGCCTTAGTGTCTGCCAAGCAGTGCCAGCCACAGTGCCCCATAACAACCACATGATTCACTATAATAGTAACAGCCTTAGTCACTTATAACAGCCACAGGGTTTCCTTTAACAGTGACAGACAGCATCAGTGTCTGCAAAGCAGTGCCAGCCACAGTGCCCCATAAGAGCCACATGATTCCCTATAACAGCGCCAGCCACGGTGTAAAGCAATGCCAGCCACGGTGCCCCATAACAGCCACATGATTCACTATAACAGTGACAGCCTTAGTCACTTATAACAGCCACAGAGTTTCCTATAACAGTGACAGCATCAGTGTCTGCAAAGCAATGCCAGCCACAGTGCCCCATAACAACCACAGGGTTCCCTATAACAGTGACAACTTCAGCATTTGCGAAGCAGCACCAGTCCAGCGCCCCATAGAAGCCACAGCTATTCGTGTGACAGTCTCAGTGTCCACAAAGCAGTGCCAGTCACAGTGCCCAGAAAGCTACAAAACAGTAATACGTATTAGTAGCTTTTTAGGCACAGAAAATCATCTCTTTGTGAAAGCTTGGTTCTGTAGTGTGTTCGTAAACTTGATGAGGAGCGATCCTCAGGATAGGTCATTAATATCAGATTGGCAAGGGTCTGACTCCTGGCACCCCTGCCGATCAGCATTGTGACACAGCACTCGTGGAAGTGCAGCATTCTCTTCACTGTTTACCTGCTCGCCATCGACACTGCAATTGTAAGCAGGTGTAATTACAGCTACTCTGGGAGGGAGTGTAAATACAATTGTGCGAGCGCTGCGTTCTCTTCAAACGGCTGATTGCCGGGGTGCCAGGAGTCGGACCCCACCGATCTGATATTGATGACCTCTCCTGGAGATAGGTCATCATCAACATGGGGAAAGTAGAAAACCCCTTTAAGCCTTATACATAGATCTGGACTCTGCAGGGGAACCACCAGGCCACTACCTGTTTAGTGACGGCTGACCCAGGCGGTTATGAGACACTGGTTTGTGGCCTAAGGGGACAGGCAAAATAGTAGTCAAAAGCCAAGCTGAGATCTGGGCAAGGGAGATCAGTCCGGTAATTAGTCCAAACCACTACATGCAATCAGTCTTTTGTTCTGGGTGGGTTTATTTGAAAATTCGTTAATGTCGTAGCTTTTCATTTCCATAATGTGCTAGTAAATAGGTAAAGTGCAAGTGATAGAAGATATAGATAACCAAACCATATGGTGCACAAGAGCTCAAATAATGAACTCCTTCCTGTCACAGTCATTTTTCCCCTTCCAGACACGGAGAAATTTAGCAAATCTGACATTTGTGGTCAGGGCCACGGTACACCGAGTTAACTTATCGACATATACAAACCCCTGGAGTGTTCAAACGGTCTGAAATGTGCCATGACCGCCTCGTCGAGAGTATACCTGAAAGAGGGCAAAGATACAGCATGATATCCAGAAAACTTTATTAACAAATCACAAAACCAAATTCTGAAAAGCACATGAAATCTCTCGTTCAGGATTGGGAATATATCTATGAAAACAAGATGAGCGCCACCGGCTTAATTTACGTATTATGTGAGCGGGTACTTTGTTTTTGCTAGCTGCCGAAGCTGCGCCTATTCTAAAGGAATGCCCGGATATGGAGGCTGGTTCAATATCTAAACTGGTGGCCAATAGACGCACATGGGACACAAACTGAGACATGGACAGCGGTACTGAGGGAAACGGTAACAATGGACTATCTGGACTACGGTCTGGCAGAGAAGTGGTTAACTGATGTAACACCTGAACTGGACACCAGCGGTGGGTCGTACGGAAATATCTGACGTGCGTAGGTGGACCGACCTGAGAGGTTTTGGTGGCAGGTAAAACCAGAGTGTACCATTCAGAGTCAGGAACTAGCTGTTTGACAGTGGGGAAATAACTGCTGAGTGTTGTGCATGTGAACTCCCCTGGTCTAAGGAAACCATAAAACGCTAGGTAAATGGACGCTTTAATAACCAGACTATGAAGTACTCCAATGGGGTTCTTATCCAGCAAGTCAGAAAATATCACATGACCTAACCCCTCAGAAAACCGTAAAAAATAAAAAATAAAAACTGTGCTAAATAAACAATTTTTTGTCACCTTACATCACAAAAAGTGTAATAGCAAGCGATCAAAAAGTCATACACCATGTCCCATTTGAAGCCCACCTGATGCACCCCTAGAGTAGAAACCCCAAAAAAGTGACCCCATTTTAGAAACTAAGGGATAGGGTGGAAGTTTTTTTGGCACTAGTTTAGGGTACAATGATTTTTGGTTGCTCTATATTACACTTTTTGTGAGTGTCACTACCAGAGCTTTGGGACGTTCTCACAGCTCTGTTTCTCCACCCCTGTGATGATGTCACTACTAGAGCTGGGAGGAGTTCTCACTGCTCTGTTTACTTTTGGTTTCCTTCCTCCCAGCTGTTCCTCATGCGTTTGATTTCCCTCTCTTTATATCACCCCTCCTCCTATTGTAGGGCGTGGATTACAGTTCTCATTTCAGTTGTAGCTCTTGCTTTAGTATCTTCACTTGTAGCTATCAGTTCACTGGACCTGTGTTCTGCTGCAGCAAGCACTCCGGATATTGCCAGCTGTCCTTGGATCCGTCTTCTCTGCGGCTGCAACACCTTCAGCTAAGTGTACAGACATTGTTGTGTACCTGATTATTTTCTGACTGGATCTGAGGTGGCCACGGTTCCCTCCATATACTGAGTAGGGCACCTGTGGCCGTGCCCCTTCCACTATTGTAGGGGTTACAGTGGTCATCAGTCTTAGGCACGTGGGCATGCCTCGTTCCGCCATTTGGATCCGGGCATGTGCTTTAGCAGCATAGGGAGAGCTTTGAGGGTCTGACAGGGGTCACCCTTTATCCTCCCTAGTTTGGGTCCGGTCAGTAGCTCTTTTACTGTGTATACTATTGTTGCTCACATACAGCCGTGACATTATAATCCACCAAAACCGTCCTTTTTTGACATGGATCCGCTTTCTGGCCTGGTTGACCGCATGCAGGGTCTTTCTTTGGAAGTAGCGGATCTCCGTCAATCTATGACTCAGCTTCAAGCATTGGGCTCTGCTCCGGCTCATGGAGTCTGTTGCGAGCCAAAGGTCTCACTTCCGGAAACGTTCTCCGGGGGCAGTGAGAATTTTGTTCGCTTCAGAGAGGCATGCAAACTCCATTTTTACTTGTGTCCCCACTCCTCTGGTAAGGAGGAGCAGAGGGTGAGGATTGTCATCTCCCTGCTCAGGGGTAATGCTCAGACTTGGGCTTTTTCGCTGCCATCAGGGGATCCCTCCCTTCGATCCGTGGAAAGATTTTTTGTGGCCCTGGGGCAGATTTATGATGACCCGGATCGTGTTGCTCTGGCCGAATCTAACTTACGTGTTTTATGCCAGAACAAACTGTCTGCGGAGCTTTATTGTTCTGAATTTCGGAGATGGGCAGCTGATTCGGGTTGGAATGATGCTGCACTCCGGAGTCAGTTCTGTCATGGTCTCTCAGAGAGATTGAAAGATGCGTTTGCTTTCCATGAGAGACCAACGTCCTTAGAGTCTGCCATGTCATTGGCGGTACGCCTTGACAGGCGTCTAAGAGAAAGAAACGAGACCTCTCTGTCCAGCCATTGTCAGTCTAGGGGCAGTGGTGCGGACTCATTCAGTGTGCAGGGGCCTCATCCTGTCTCGCTCCCCTCTGAGGAGGAGCCCATGCAGCTAGGTCGACTTGCCCCTGATAAAAGAGGATTTAGTCCTCAGAGTATGGTGTGTTTTTGTTGTGGGGGCATAGGTCATTTGGCAAATGTTTGTCCGTCTAGGAGATTCTTGAACTGTACTAAGAGCGATAATAAGAGAAAAACCTCAAAAGGTAAATCATCAAATTCTGCTTCATCTGCTACTTTGGGCAAAGTTGATGTAGGAATTGATGCTTTTCCTCTGACCTGCAGTTCCCGTTTTCTCCTGTCTGCCAGGGTGGCGCTAGAGAGCAAAGTCATTTCTTGTGAGATTTTTGTCGATAGTGGAGCGGCCGTCAATCTTATTGACACTCAATTTGTAGCCATGCATGGTTTTCAGGTTTGCACATTAGAAAAGTATATACCTGTTTTTGCTATTGACTCTGCTCCACTCTCACAGAGATCTCTGAAGGGCATTTTGTTCACAATATCCGGCTAGCTGTAGGTGACACTCATGTGGAGGATATATCTTGTTTTGTCCTTAACGGATTGCCTTCTCCTCTAGTTTTGGGGTTACCCTGGCTCACTAGACATAACCCCACTATTGATTGGCAAGGAAGGCAAATAAATGAGTGGAGTGACTTTTGTAGAGAGAATTGTCTCACAGCGACTTTTGCAGAGGTGTCTACTAAAACTGTGCCATCATTTCTCTCTGATTTCTCGGACGTGTTTTCCGAGAGCGGTGTTCAGGAGCTACCTCCTCACCGGGAGTTTGACTGTCCCATTAACCTCATTCCCGGCGCCAAGCTGCCAAAAGCACGCCTCTACAATCTCTCACAACCGGAAAGAATCGCAATGCGAACTTATATCTCCGAGAGTCTCGAGAAGGGGCATATTCGTCCCTCAAAGTCACCTGTGGCCGCGGGTTTTTTTTTTGTTAAAAAAAAAGATGGCTCTCTGAGACCTTGCCTAGATTTTAGGGAGCTGAACCGTATCACGATTCGCGATCCCTATCCCCTTCCTCTGATCCCGGACCTCTTCAACCAAATTGTTGGGGCCAAGGTGTTTTCCAAATTGGATTTGAGAGGCGCGTACAACCTGGTCAGGGTCAGAGAGGGGGATGAATGGAAAACGGCCTTTAATACCCCTAACAGGCATTTCGAGAATCTCGTTATGCCTTTCGGCCTGATGAATGCTCCGGCCGTCTTTCAGCATTTTGTTAATAGTATTTTCTACCATTTAATGGGGAAATTTGTATTGGTGTATCTTGATGATATTTTGATTTTTTCCCCTGATGTTCAGACCCATCAGGATCATCCTTTTCAGGTTCTGCAGATTCTGCGGGAAAATAAATTGTACGCCAAGCTAGAGAAATGTCTTTTTATGGTATCGGAGATTCAATTTCTGGGTTTTCTCCTCTCTGCTTCTGGTTTTCGCATGGATCCGGAGAAGGTCCGTGCTGTACTTGAGTGGGAGCTTCCTGAGAATCAGAAGGCATTGATGCGCTTTCTGGGTTTTGCGAACTATTACAGAAAGTTCATTTTGAATTATTCCTCTGTTGTCAAACCCCTTACTGACATGACAAAAAAGGGGGCGGATTTTTCCTCTTGGTCGGAGGAGGCGCTTGCAGCCTTTTCTAAGATTAAAGAGAGTTTTGCGTCTGCTCCCGTCTTGGTGCATCCCGATGTTTCCTTACCTTTTATTGTTGAGGTGGATGCTTCCGAGGTGGGTGTGGGTGCGGTTTTGTCCCAGGGCCCTTCTCCTGCCAAATGGCGACCCTGTGCCTTTTTCTCTAAAAAACTCTCCCCGGCAGAGAGAAACTATGATGTGGGAGATAGGGAGTTGTTGGCCATCAAGTTGGCTTTCGAGGAATGGCGCCATTGGTTGGAGGGGGCCAGGCACCCTATCACTGTTTTTACCGACCATAAGAATCTGGCATACTTGGAGTCGGCCAGGCGTATGAATCCGAGACAGGCCAGATGGTCTCTGTTCTTCTCCAGATTCAATTTTGTTGTTACATTCCGACCTGGGATAAAAAATGTGAAGGCTGATGCTCTCTCTCGCTGTTTTCCGGGAGGAGGAAACTCCGAGGACCCGGGTCCCATTTTGGCGGAGGGGGTAGTTGTTTCTGCTCTATATTCCGATTTGGAGGCCGAGGTCCAGGCTGCCCAGACTGAGGCACCTGCCCGTTGTCCTTCTGGGAAGTTGTTCGTGCCTCCTGAGCTACGTCACAAACTCTTTAAGGAGCATCATGATACGGTTCTTGCTGGTCACCCCGGGAGTAGAGCCACGGTAGATCTCATTGCTCGAAGATTTTGGTGGCCGGCTCTTCGTAAGTCGGTGAAGGGTTTGGTGGCTGCTTGTGAGACGTGCGCTCGCGCTAAGGTCCCTCGTTCACGGGCTTCAGGTTCCCTTCTCCCGTTACCCATACCTTCCCGTCCTTGGACACACCTGTCCATGGACTTTATCACGGATCTTCCTCGTTCCTCGGGGAAGTCGGTGATCCTGGTGGTGGTGGACCGTTTTAGCAAGATGGCTCATTTCGTACCTTTCCCTGGTTTACCCAATGCTAAAACGTTGGCGCAAGCTTTTGTCGACCATATTGTTAAATTGCACGGCATTCCCTCTGATATTGTTTCCGATAGAGGCACGCAGTTTGTGTCCAGGTTCTGGAAGGCTTTCAGTTCTCGCCTGGGGGTTCGGCTGTCCTTCTCTTCTGCTTTTCACCCGCAGTCGAATGGTCAGACTGAGCGCCTCAATCAGAATCTGGAGACATATTTGCGCTGTTTTGTGGCAGAGAACCAGGAGGATTGGTGTTCATTTCTCCCTCTTGCTGAGTTTGCTCTGAACAACCGTCGTCAGGAATCTTCTGATAAGTCACCATTCTTTGGTGCATATGGGTTCCATCCGCAGTTTGGGACATTCTCGGGAGGGGCTCTTTCTGGTTTACCTGAGGAGGAGAGATTTTCCTCGTCTTTGTCTACCATTTGGCAAAAGATTCAGAGTAATCTTAAAAAGATGAGTGAGAGGTATAGGCGTGTGGCTGATAAGAGACGTGTGCCTGGTCCAGACCTGAATGTGGGTGATCTGGTGTGGTTGTCTACAAGAAATATTAAACTGAAGGTTCCCTCCTGGAAATTGGGTCCCAAGTTTATTGGGCCTTATAAAATCTTGTCAGTCATCAATCCTGTTGCCTTCCGTCTTGATCTTCCACGGGTTTGGAAGATACATAATGTATTTCACAGATCTCTCTTAAAACCATATGTCCAGCCCACGGTACCCTCCTCTTTGCCTCCTCCTCCGATTTTGGTTGATGGCAATCTGGAGTTTGAGGTTTCCAGAATTGTGGACTCTCGCATTGTCCGCGGTTCTCTTCAGTACCTCGTTCATTGGAAGGGTTATGGTCCTGAGGAGAGGATGTGGGTTCCGGTGTCGGACATTAAAGCCACTCGCCTCATCAGGGCATTTCATAGGGCTCATCCTGAGAAGGTGGGTCCTGGGTGTCCGGAGTCCACCCGTAGAGAGGGGGGTACTGTCACTACCAGAGCTTTGGGACGTTCTCACAGCTCTGTTTCTCCACCCCTGTGATGATGTCACTACTAGAGCTGGGAGGAGTTCTCACTACTCTGTTTACTTTTGGTTTCCTTCCTCCCAGCTGTTCCTCATGCGTTTGATTTCCCTCTCTTTATATCACCCCTCCTCCTATTGTAGGGCGTGGATTATAGTTCTCATTTCAGTTGTAGCTCTTGCTTTAGTATCTTCACTTGTAGCTATCAGTTCACTGGACCTGTGTTCTGCTGCAGCAAGCACTCCGGAAATTGCCAGCTGTCCTTGGATCCGTCTTCTCTGCGGCTGCAACACCTTCAGCTAAGTGTACAGACATTGTTGTGTACCTGATTATTTTCTGACTGGATCTGAGGTGGCCACGGTTCCCTCCATATACTGAGTAGGGCACCTGTGGCCGTGCCCCTTCCACTATTGTAGGGGTTACAGTGGTCATCAGTCTTAGGCACGTGGGCATGCCTCGTTCCGCCATTTGGATCCGGGCATGTGCTTTAGCAGTATAGGGAGAGCTTTGAGGGTCTGACAGGGGTCACCCTTTATCCTCCCTAGTTTGGGTCCGGTCAGTAGCTCTTTTACTGTGTATACTATTGTTGCTCACATACAGCCGTGACAGTGAGGCAAGATAACAAGAAATAGCTGTTTTGGCAATGTTTTTATTTTTTGTTATTTACAACATTCATCTGACAGGTTAGATCATGTGGTATTTTTATAGACCAGGTTGTCACGGACGCGGTGATACCTAATATGTATACTTTTTTTTAAATTTATGTAAGTTTTACACAATGATTTAATTTTTGAAGCAAAAAAAATCATGTTTTAGTGTTTCCATAGTCTGAGAGCCATAATTTTTTCAGTTTTTGGGCGATTACCTTGGGTAGGGTATGATTTTTGCGGGATGAGATGACGGTTTTATTGGCACTATTTTGGGGTGCGTGTGACTTTTTGATCGCTTGCTATTACACTTTTTGTGATGTAAGGTGACAAAAAATGGTTTATTTAGCACAGTTTCTATTTAAAAAATTTTACGTGTTCATCTGAGGGGTTAGGTCATGTGATATATTTATAGAGCCGGTCGATCCGGACGCGGCAATACCTAATATGTATACTTTCTTTTATTTATGTAAGTTTTACACAATGATTTCCTTTCTGAAGCAAAGAAAATCATATTTTAGTGTTTCCATAGTCTGAGAGCCATAATTTTTCAGTTTTTGGGCGTAATTGCCCAAAAACTGAAAAATTATGGCTCTCAGACTATGGAAACACTAAAATATGATTTTTTTGGAATGGGTAGGGTTTAATTGGCACTATTTTGGGGTGCATATGACTTTTTGATCGCTTGCTATTACACTTTTTGTGATGTAAGGTGACCAATTTTTTTTATTTAGCACAGTTTTTATTTAGTCATGTGATAGGTCATGTGATATTTTTATAGAGCCAGTCGATGCGGACGCGGCGATACCTAATATGTATACTTTTTTTTATTTATGTAAGTTTTACACAATAATATAACTTTTGAAACAAAAAAAAAAATCATGTTTTAGTGTCTCCATAGTCTGAGAGCCATAGTTTTTTCAGTTTTTGGGCGATTATCTTAGGTAGGGTCTAATTTTTTGCGGGATGAGATGACGGTTTGATTGTGTTCATCTGAAGGGTTAGGTCATGTGATATTTTTATAGAGCCGGTCGATATGGACGCGGCGATACATAAATAAAAAAAAGTATACATATTAGGTATCGCCGCGTCCGTATCGACCGTCTCTATAAAAATATCACATGACCTAATCCCACAGATGAACACCGTAAAAAATAAAAACTGTGCTAAATAAACAATTTTTTGTCACCTTACATCACAAAAAGTGTAATAGCAAGCGATCAAAAAGTCATATGCACCCCAAAATAGTGCCAATAAAACCGTCATCTCATCCCGCAAAAAATGAGACCCTACCTAAGATAATCGCCCAAAAACTGAAAAAACTATGGCTCTCAGACTATGGAGACACTAAAACATGATTTTTTTTTGTTTCAAAAATGATATTATTATGTAAAACTTACATAAATAAAAAAAAGTATACATATTAGGTAAGTTTTACACAATAACAGCTTTTTTAAAACCAAAAAAATTATGTTTTAGTGTCTCCATATTCTGAGCCATATTTATTTTTTATTTTTTGGGCGATTGTCTCAGGTAGGGGCTCATTTTTTGCGGGATGAGGTGACGGTTAGATTGGTACTATTTTGGTGGGCAAAAGCCATTTTGATCGCTTGCTTTTGTACTTTTTGTGATGTGATATGTTTATAGATACGAACGCGGCGATAGGTTGGGCGTCCAATTCGCGGTGGCGACTGGGATCGTGTGCTACTACAGCGAGAATCCCGCTGGATTTACACCGTACGCATGGTCTCACCCACTGGCCTGAATGAGCAGCTCAACTATAGCTGTTTCATCTAGGCAGCCCACACCGATCCCCATGCTGTGCAATATTGTATACACTGTCTTCAGCTTGCTAATCTTCATTCATTTTATTGTTTTGTCCTTTCCCTCTTTCCCTTATACCTGTCCCCCCTCTCCTCCCTATGGCAGTCCTTTTCTACCGTCCACAGAATGGGGTGGCTCTACCAATCCATAGGATAGAAAAGGTGCTCACTATCTAAGTGTTAACTCCAAAAACACCAAGAGGTTAATAAATTGTAAAAAATGAAGATATGGCACTCAATATCTGGAGGACTGCTCAAAGCAAATTACTTTATTATTACTACTACTATAACAGTTCTCAATTATTAAAAGATTTAAAATATCATACAAGATACGTAAGTTGTACAGAAATTAATTTTAATTCCATTTTTTATCGATTTTATTGATTATACCACTGTTATACTCCAGACCAGATCTTGGACACTGTGAAATTTGAATTCCAGTCCAGGACTGGTTTTTGGGACATCTGGAACCAATTAGGAAAGAGGATATAAAAAGGTGGTTTAGTGGGAGCCAGGTCACCACTGAGGAAGAAGTCAGTACCTTTTGGGACTTCAAAACGCGTCTGGGAGGAATCTGGACCCCACATTACCACCATTCTGCCGTACGCAAGGACACTTACAACTCTACCTCCGTTTTTAATAACCTCTCAAGTGACTGATCCGTCCTACATAAAGACTTATGCTTGATAGCTTCCTGGAATGACACAGTACCACTCTTCACCTAATTGAAGCTAAGGAGAAGCTGAACACGTGGGACGCTGAAGGAACGGCGACCAAAACGAAAAAGCCGCACTCAGAGGTTGGAGGTAAGGGAATAAGGCAGCTCGATAATAGGTGGGACGCCACCCAGAGCTAATAATTCCCGAATTTCTACAATTTGACAAATTTAAGAACTGTGTTATAAGAATAATATGACTCTTTCATAAAGTCTAACATTGCGTTATAACATCAAGAATCGCTTATTATTTTACTAACTGAAGAATTGGTGACTATCGAAAATCTCAGAGAATTACTAACAAACAGCCTATATAGTGCTGCTAACCAATTTTTCTGTGGTGGACTAATCAGAAATTCAGAAAGCACCTATAAGCTGTCTGACATACACATTTATACCTCAAGTGATTTTTACCTTATCGTCATTTGTGATGTTTTATCCTTTTGTTATTTAATTTCTGTACAACTTACGTATCTTGTATGATATTTTAAATCTTTTAATAATTGAGAACTGTTATAGTAGTAGTAATAATAAAGTAATTTGCTTTGAGCAGTCCTCCAGATATTGAGTGCCATATCTTCATTTTTTACTTTTCTACCGTCCCTTTCCCTGTTGACATGTGTCTGTATATTGTCAATATACTCATGATTCTTTCACTATTGTGTTTGCTTTTAATGTCATATCTCTTATAGCGCAGCTTCACATTTGGAGCGGCGCCATCCGACAGTGTCAGGGAGCAGCGTCCCGATTGCCTGGCAACTGCCGCATGATCTCGCGTGAACAATTGAGATCGGACGAGGTGACGTCATCACGTTCACAGGCGTCCGCCGAGTGACCTCCTTCCCTTATGCGATCCGTCCATTCGCGCATGCGCGGGCGCATCGCATCGTCTGAGGCAGGTAGGAGTGTCCTGGCCAAGCCTCTTTCTGAGGCCGGCTTTCTCTTTAAAAGGTGGCGGTTTCTAGCGCTACCTCAGGCTACATCAGCCCATGCGCCAAGAGTGTATTAGTAGGGGAGGGGTTCAGTATCAGTTTGCCCTGTTCACCCTACAGTTAGTCTGGCCACACATCTCCATATCTGGACTGTGGTCAAACTTTGCCTCTGTGCAGTGCTCGCATTCGATACTATTGTCAGCGTACTCTGCACAGTTTCAGCCCAAGCTCCCGTGTTTCCCCTGATGAGCTATTCACTCATCTTTGTCTGCGAAACATGCGTGTAGGGATCAGGCAGGCGAGGGCTTTCTAGGGCGCACAAATTCCAGGGTTAGGTTCCTGCTTCTGGCTGGTCACGGGGATCCGTGGTCAGGCCATTTAGGTCATTGCAGGGCCCTAGGGTATCACTAGGGTCAGCTAACGTAGTATCCCTAACCCTGCATTATACTTCTGCCCTCAATAACGGTGTGTATACATTAGCACCGGACAGGCAGTCGCTATACCAAGTAGCACCTCATCAGAGCGGTAGGACTACCTGGTTATTTTTTAGGTGCCGCCGAGCACCTCTTAATTCGTTAATGTGTTCTGGTTGTCTGTACCTAACTACCGGCGTGGTGAACCACCGCATTGCTCTCTTTTCTTGTATATTTGTACTATTCGCATCCAATTATCGTGGGACCTATTTTCTATATATATTATATAAAATGTTAAGTTTAAAATTTTGATCACTTACTCTATACGAACGCGGCGATACCTAATATGTATACTTTTTTTTTTTCCCCTATTTTTTACCAATTTTTTTTAACTTTATTTGGGGAAAATGACTTTCTTGTTTATTTTTACTTGAAACTTTAAATTTTTTGGGGGGGAAACTTTATTTTTTCAACTTTTTTTTTTCACTTAATTTTTTGTCCCATTTTGGGACTTGAACTTTTGGGGGTCTAATCCTTTACAATGCATTCCAATACTTCTGTATTGGAATGCATTGGCTGTATGAGTAATACTGTTATAATACTGTTACAATACAGATTCCGGGGCCTGTGAGATCTAGGGGGCTGGATCTCACAGGCTCGTCACCGGAAGGCAGCGCAGATGCCTCAGGAAGGCATCACGCTGCCTTCCATGCCATCGGGTCCCCCGCACAGCCCCATGGGGACCCGATGGCACCGCCGCCGCCGCAATAGATAAAAGCCGCAAACCGCAGGTCTGAATTGACCTGCAGTTTGCCGCGATCGCCGACATGGGGGAGTCACGGAACCCGCCCGGGCATTTAGCCGAAGTGCCTGCTGCGCGGCGGTGATCGGAAATACACAGGGCGTACAGGTACGCCCTGTGTCCTTAAGTACCAGGACATAAGGGCGTACCTGTACGCCCTTAGTCCTGAAGAGGTTAATGTACAAGTCACTTTGGGATGCGCTCTGAAACAAATATGCAGGAGCCGACATTGACCATAATTACAATTTGCGAAATTGTAATTATTGCAAATTTGCGATCTACCCAGATACTTGACTGGACGACCGAGCTTATCTACTGAAATTACATTTCTACTGCTGTCTGATGGACCAGCTAACGGAGTAGTCGTACTAAGAGCAGCACGGGTAGCTACATTGTGACACCACTCTGATGAATGGAATATAGATTGGCATGACGAGCAGGCAGGAGCTTTAAGTCCTGCAAAATGCCTGCAGAACAATTCGGTATCTAACATTGCCCAATTGACTAAAAACTGAAATTGACTCAGCGCTGCTGCCGCTTGGTAGTCGAGCAATGGTAGTCATAAAACACACATCCTGCATATTTGTATCCCAAATATAGAGATCCAATTCCTCTCTTCTCTCAGGTCGGGTAGAGCACACAACATCCCTGAATAGGCTGAAAGCCAATACAAATTCGGGGATGGTCAATTTCCTATTCAATCTATGATCCCGACTCTTGAGAATAACAGACACATCACCACACGCAATGACTCTATTCTCAGACAAATCGCGAGTGGCGATTAACAGAGACGCCAGATTCACATCCCTACCCTCCAAGATATCTTTCTTAATATTGGGAGGGATAAAATGTGCCGGAGTGACATTAGGTGAACTAGCAATACCACCAAACGTACTTGCTACAGGTACAACTGCGGTTGACATCTCCGGAGATGAGCTAGACATAGTCATCACCCTAGACTCCACTGACTCCAACCTTGCTTGCATATTTGTTAAGGAAGTTGTGACATTATTTAACATAGCATGCAGCTGGGATAACGGAGTCTGGACCGTGACCATAGACACCTCCTCCTGATTTAACTGAGCAGGGGCCGTCACTAAAAGACGATAAAGTTCTGCCTTTCGTGCAGTAGCCGGGAAAGGAATACCCCTCCTAGTTAATTCTGATATGAGTCTTGGGATAGTCCAGTTCCGTAGTGAAGGAACGCTGCCAGATTTCCGACATCCTAGAACCATCCACAATGTCAGACCCGTGAGACATAATAGCTGTAGAACAAAATACGTGTTTAATGGTATCTGGGAACAGTGACTGAATGATACCATCACCGTACCTCTGTGACCAAACAAAACACACCCAGACTGAAACGTAATGTGAACCAGACATCTAGAAGCTCCGAAAAAGACCCGTGATCAGTGAAAGTTTATAACTAGAAGGCTTACCGATGTCGTCCGAAAAGAGACTCCGAAAGCACATTGATCCCTGCCGAGCTAGAAGCACGGCGGCCCGTGACAGACATTTTAAGGAAGAATAAAATGTATAAATAAACCCCCTTTTTTTATATAGAGAGCAGCTTTAAAACAGGACAATATAACCAATTTATGTAGCACTGAATAATATAACTAACGTGTGCAGCTAAACTGCCCCAGTAAAAGCCAGCGCAGCCCCAGGACCCCCCAGGCTCATGACCTGTTCCCTGCCTTTATCCCTTTTTTTATTTAATTTTTTTTGCACCCCACCTCTCTCCTACCCCCCCCCCCCCCCCTTCTCCACAGTACAAGTAAGTCATGCGGCTCTGGTACATTATAGGCCTAAAACAATTGTGCACCTGAAATTCCCCAGCAAAGCCAGCGCAGCCTGGGGCCCCCAGACATGACCCAGGCTCATAAGCTGTACTCTGAGTTACCTTCATTCCTCTGCAGCTGACCTCCGCCCCCTCCCTCTCTCTTCCTAAACTTAGACACGGAGTCTCGCTGACTCCTGCACCCTAACGTGCCGGTCACGTGGGAAGCCGAACAAGACTTCCAGACCGGCCGCTCCGGTGCAATGATGCTCCACTTTACCATAGGAGCCGACACTGCCGGCCGGACTAGGGGAACAAGGGATGTTACACACCGGCTACTTACCTCCAAGGCTGCTCACCGCCGAACGCGCACCACACCGCTACTCACAAGCAGTAGAGACGAACAGGCGAACGCTCGGAACGAAGCGCTGCCCCCCCATGGTAAGATGCCGGTTTATAAGGGCAATAGGCCCCTCCCACAAATACAGGCCAACATATAATAACTTTTGAATGCTTTTACTTACCAACTGATTCTGAAGTTATTTTCTCGTGATAATTCGTACTTCATGTTAGTGGTGAATTTGAGTTAATATATCCAAAATTTTTAAAAAATCTGGAAAAATGTGCAATTTTCTACATATAAATTTCTCTGCTTTCAAGACAGATAGTGATTCTTCATAAAATAGTTATTAATTAACATTCACAATTTATCTATTTGATGTTGACATAATTTAGTAAAAGTTATTGTATTTTTTTTAGGACATTAGAAGGCATAGAATTTTAGAGGCAATTTTTTAAATATTCCCCAAAAATTAGCAAAATCTACTTTTTTAAGGTCCAATTCAGTTATGAAGTCATTTTTAGGGCTTCATAGTAGAAACTACCCATAAATCGACACATTTTAGAACCTAGACCCTCAACTCATGTTTCACATTCCATTTTAATCCATCCATTAATCCATTCTTCCTGTAACACAGCAAGGGTTAAAACAAACCTCAATATTTATTATACAGTACTGATTCTGCAATTTACAGAAACACCCCATATGTGGTCGTAAAATGCTGTATGGAGACAAGGCAGTGTATAGTTTAGGAGGGCCCATTTTGCTTGAATGTTTTTTGGATCCATGTCACAGAACCTGAGGTACCCATACAGTGGAAATGCAGCGAGCCCTTCCCCCCGTGACCCACTATAGAGGATGGGAGTGATAGTGGCCCTGATGTAGTGTAGTTTGTAGTGTCCTGCCTCAGGCTGATGCTCCCTGGGGTCTGTTGCAGTGACAGTTGTAACACTGAAGAATCAGGCCATTCCTTTTACTAAGGCCTCATTCAGATGACCGTAGTGTTTTGCAGATCCACAAAACACGGATACCGGATATGTGTGTTCCGCAATTTGCGAACTGCATATAGCCGCGACCATAATAGAAAATGCCAATTCTTGTCTGCGATTGCTGACAAGAATAGGACATGCTCTATCCTTTCCACGGAGCCGCGGAACGGAAACACGGATGCAGACAGCATACGGTGTGCTGTCCGCATCTTTTGTGGCCCCATTGAAATGAATGGGTCAGCACCAGTTCCACAAAATTGCGGAACGGGTGCGGACGTGGTCATACGGCCGTCTGAATGGGCCCTAAGTGCAAACATTAGCAGCAAGCTTTAGTGCAATTCTTTTCTGGCACCAGCTGAAGAATATGGTGGCAGATGGGATGGCAGCAATTCTGCACTTAGGCCTCTTTCACACTTGCGTTGTCCGGATCCGGCGTGTACTCCACTTGCCGGAATTACACGCCGGATCCGGAAAAACGCAAGTGTACTGAAAGCATTTGAAGACGGAACCGTCTTCCAAATGCGTTCAGTGTTACTATGGCACCCAGGACGCTATTAAAGTCCTGGTTGCCATAGTAGGAGCGGGGAGCGGGGGAGCGGTATACTTACAGTCCGTGCGGCTCCCGGGGCGCTCCAGAATGACGTCAGAGCGCCCCATGCGCATGGATGACGTGATCCATGTGATCACATGATCCATGCGCTTGGGGCGCCCTGACGTCACTCTGGAGCGCCCGGGGAGCCGCACGGACGGTAAGTACACTGCTCCCCCGCTCCCCGCTACACTTTACCATGGCTGCCAGGACTTTAGCGTCCCGGCAGCCATGGTAACCACTCTGAAAAAGCTAAATGTCGGCTCCGGCAATGCGCCGAAACGACGTTTAGCTTAAGGCCGGATCCGGATCAATGCCTTTCAATGGGCATTAATTCCGGATCCGGCCTTGCGGCAAGTGTTCCGGATTTTTGGCCGGAGCAAAAAGCGCAGCATGCTGCGGTATTTTCTCCGGCCAAAAAACGTTCCGTTCCGGAACTGAAGACATCCTGATGCATCCTGAACGGATTTCTCTCCATTCAGAATGCATTAGGATAATCCTGATCAGGATTCTTCCGGCATAGAGCCCCGACGACGGAACTCTATGCCGGAAGACAAGAACGCAAGTGTGAAAGAGCCCTTAGATGTTACTGGCCGTTTGGTGATGAGGGTGTATGTGGCCTGTTTTCCCTCACCTCACAGCAGGGTCAACAGAAGCTGGATGTAGCAGATCACTCTGCTGTCTCGGATCCCAAGACTTTACTTGAGTCTTTACTTTGATTCTGGGGAGTGGGTGTTCTAGGAGCTGCTTCCTCATTCTCCGGCAGGAGATGGTCTCCTCTCTTCCCCTCTCCACTTAAAGGGAAACTGTCACCGGGATTTTGTGTATAGAGCTGAGGACATGGGTAGCTAGATGGCCGCTAGCACATCCGCAATACCCAGTCCCCATAGCTCTGTGTGCTTTGATGGTGTAAAAAAAAAAACGATTTGATACATATGCAAATTAACCTGAGATGAGTCCTGTCCCTGACTCATCTCAGGGACAGGACTCATCTCAGGTTAATTTGCATATGTATCAAATAGTTTTATTTTACACAATAAAAGCACACAAAGCTATGGGGACTGGGTATTGCGGATGTGCTAGCGGCCATCTAGCTACCCATGTCCTCAGCTCTATACACAAAATCCCGGTGACAGGTTCCCTTTAACTCTCCTCTAGACTGACTCTCCCTAGCTCAGTACCACCCTTGGCTGCAAGATGAACTAGCGTACTCCCACCAAAGGGAGAGGAATGGAATGGTAAGTTTTATTCCTGTTACCGGACATAGCCAACCATACCCTATCTGCTGCTGAACCAAATGCACTACATGTCATTACATTCACATTGCATAAAATTACAGGTAAAACGTATCAAATGAGATAATTTAGAGAGAACAATAGTAATTCCCCCCTCTGGGGTATT
Source organism: Bufo bufo (assembly GCF_905171765.1). NCBI lineage: Eukaryota > Metazoa > Chordata > Amphibia > Anura > Bufonidae > Bufo > Bufo bufo. Next base: position 180,807,060 of record NC_053394.1, read on the forward strand.
ACTTAGACCCCCAAAAAGTGACCCCATTTTGAAAACTACACCCCTCAGCGAATTTATTGAGGGCTGTTCAGAGCACTTTGATCCCACGGGCATTTCATAGAGTTTAGAAACACTTGGCTGTGAAAATAAAAAATGTAATTTCTTCCAATAAAGTGTTGGAAAGCCATTCATGTTCACAAGGAATAAAAGGAGAAAAATCACCACAAAAGTTGTTAACCATTTTCTCCTGAACATGCCAACAGCTCATATGTGGTCGTAAACTGCTGTATGGACACACCACAGGGCTCAGAAGGGAAGGAGTGCCATTTGGCTTTTGGAGGGCAGATGTTGCAGGAATGGTAACAAGGGATAACAAGAGAAAAAGCACCCCAAAATTTGTTATACATTTTCTACTGAACATGGCAACACCCCATATGTGGTTATAAAGTGCTGAATGGTCAAACCACAGGTCTCAGAATGGAAGGAGCATCATATGGCTTTTGTAGGAAAGATTTAATGAGGGGTGTGGTTAGTGCTTTGATCACACAGCTGTTTCATACGATTTAAAACACTTGGCTGTGAAAATGGAAAATTAATTTTTTTTCTGTGTTGGTTTAGGCCCAGATTTCAGATTTTCACAAGGCGTAACAGGAGAAGCGGGACCCAACAATTTGTTACTCACGTTCTCCTGAATATGGCAACACCTTATATGTGATCGTATGCAGCTGTTTGGGCACACTGCAGAGTTTAGAGGAGAAAGAGCATAATGTGCATTTGGTGATTTATACAACACTGGCTGACAACTGCAGAGGCTCTGAAGTGAAATAAGAAGGAAACCCCCAAGAAATGACCCCATTTTAGAAACCACACCCATCACAGTATTTACCTCACAGGTGTTTTGCAAAAATGAATTCACAGCAGATGGTGCAAAGTGAAAATTGCTAATGCCAATTCAGTGCCTAATTGCCCATTGTGTGCCAGTGTGAAAAGCAAGCCTTATTATTATTAAATCTGTTTTTATTTTCTGCAGATTTACGGTATTTATTTGATTTCCTGAAGATGATTATGGGGACTGCCATCTTGCCTGAGTTTTTCTTAAAGAGGACCTTTCATCACTCCTGCATTTAGAAAACATTAAGAAAATTGCTTTACTGCAGCCCCATGGTCCATAGACACAATGGACAGGAGGGGACCCTATTGACTTACATGGGAGAGTTTTCTAGACATGCTCCGTGACCTGTACAGAGGTTATTGAACAAGGAAAGAATAGATATGCTCTGACAATTACCTATTGTGATAGGTGGTTCCTGTCTTATCTATGAGATGATATAATTACCAGCACTATTAGAATGAATAATGCTACATTCACACGACTGTATGAATGAATCCGAATCTGTTTCGCAATTTTGCGGACCCATTTATTTCTATGGGGCCGCAAAAGATGCAGACAAGAATAGGCATTTTCTATGACAGCCGCGGCATGTGCTGTACACAAATTGCACATTGCCGGCGTCTGTGTTTTGTGGATCCGCAAAACGCCACGTTTGTGTGAATGTAGCCTTAAAGGGAACCTGTCATCAACTTTGTGCTGCCCATACTAATGGCAGAATAAAGTAGAGACGGGTGAGTTGATTTCAGCGCTCTGTCATTTAGAAGTTAAAAGTAAGTGGTTGCCGAGAACCAACATCACAATCCTTGCAGACCGGGCCTGGAAAAGTGTCCCGGCCACCTGAGAAGAGTCATGGTCATTCATGAATTCCTGCTCTCCTGCCCACCTGCTGACGACTAACAGTCTTCTATCTAGTTTTCTCCCTTTCTCTCGAGGAGAGAACTGCCAATCAGCAGCAGATGGGTGAGAGAGCAGGAGATTAGGAATAACCATGACTCCTCTCAGGTAGATTTGACTCTTTTCAAGGCCTGGGCTGCAATGATTATGCAACCACTTACTTTTAGCTCATGAGTGACACACCGCTGAAATCTGCATTTCTGTCACTATTTCATGCTGCCCTCAGTGAGATCAGCATAACGTTGATGACAGGTTCCCTTTAACTGCAGTAAAGTGATCTGTATAAACCAAGATGTGGCGCCTATTATTACACATAGTGGCCAGTGCAAAAACTACAGGATTTTATCTTTTTTGTTTAAATATATAGAATACATGGAATATTAAAAATAGCATCATCATCATCAAAAATTATTTAAAAATATGTTAAACATAAAAAGGTGATTTGAACAGCAGGTCATTTTCTGATGACACCTTCCCTTTAACCTGTCATCAGAAATTACGTTATGTAGCTGACTGACATTAGCCCATCACTAATGTCAGTCAGCTACAAAACGTAATTTCTGATGATAGAAACCCTTTATGTAAAGAAACCAATCACAGGCAACCTGTGGCCGGCAGGTTTCTTATTGAAATAGGCTGATCTTCGTGGTCTCCTCATATGCCTGACGTCACATGACCAGTGACTTCAGCATGCCTAACATGCGAGTACCAGTTCTCCCTGTGAAGGAGCATCGGCCCATCGCCCGAGCAACTAGACGCCTGGTGGTGTTGTGGTCAAGAGTGCCTGCCGGCTAGGGACATGACACGTACTTATTATTTTTTTCTTGATGGAGCTGGGTGAGGGCTTATTTTTTGCTGGATGAGTTTCCATTATCATTGGTTCTATTTTAAGGTACATATATAATTATTTTGTTTTTATTTCAATTCGTGGGAAGTAAGATAAAGAAAAGGCAGCAACTCTGCCATTGTTTTTTGGGTTTTGTTATTGTGGCATACACCGCACGGGATAAATGACATGTTAACTTAAAGGGAACCTGTCACCTGGATTTTGGGTATAGAGCTGAGGACTTGGGTTGCTAGATGGCCGCTAGCACATCCGCAATACCCAGTCCCCATAGCTCTGTGTGCTTTTATTGCGTAAAAAAAACTATTTGATACATATGCAAATTAACCTGAGATGAGTCAGAGCTTGAAAATATGACTCTTCTCTGGTCACACAAGTAAGATATGACTCTTTTATGTTAATTTGCATAAAAGACGGGAAGTACAAAAATGCATAATACTTATTGAATTTGTCTGCAAATGAAATTAAAAGTGTAATTTGTATGTTTAGGGTAACACAATGAACATTTTGAAACGTAGCATAGTAGAGGTGACAGGTTCCCTTTAAAGAGAAAGTGTCATCAGAAAATGACTAACTGTTTATATCACACTTTTATGTTTTACATAGGCTTATAGAAAAAAACGTGGTCACTGTACAAGGAAAGAATAAATAAGCTTTTACAATCAACTTTTATGTTTTCTGTTTAAATATAGATATTGACATGGGAAATAAAAAAAATCATAATTTTTTTTTTAACCACTTAAGGACCACAGGTTTATACCCCCCTAAAGACCAGGCCCTTTTTTACAAATCGGCACTACACTACTTTCACCGTTTATTGCTCGGTCATGCAACTTACCACCCAAATGAATTTTACCTCCTTTTCTTCTCACTAATAGAGCTTTCATTTGGTGGTATTTCATTGCTGCTGACATTTTTACTTTTTTTGTTATTAATCGAAATTTAATGATTTTTTTGCAAAAAAATGACATTTTTCACTTTCAGTTGTAAAATTTTGCAAAAAAAACGAGATCCATATAGAAATTTTGCTCTAAATTTATAGTTCTACATGTCTTTGAAAAAAAAAAAAGGTTTGGGTAAAAAAAAAATGGTTTGGGTAAAAGTTATAGCGTTTACAAACTATGGTACAAAAATGTGAATTTCCGCTTTTTGAAGCAGCTCTGACTTTCTGAGCACCTGTCATGTTTCCTGAGGTTCTACAATGCCCAGACAGTACAAACACCCCACAAATGACCCCATTTCGGAAAGTACACACCCTAAGGTATTCGCTGATGGGCATAGTGAGTTCATAGAACTTTTTATTTTTTGTCACAAGTTAGCGGAAAATGATGATTTTTTATTTTTTATTTTTTTTCTTACAAAGTCTCATATTCCACTAACTTGTGACAAAAAATAAAAACTTCTATGAACTCACTATGCCCATCACGAAATACCTTGGGGTCTCTTCTTTCCAAAATGGGGTCACTTGTGGGGTAGTTATACTGCCCTGGCATTCTAGGGGCCCAAATGTGTGGTAAGGAGTTTGAAATCAAATTCTGTAAAAAATGACCTGTGAAATCCGAAAGGTGCTCTTTGGAATATGGGCCCCTTTGCCCACCTAGGCTGCAAAAAAGTGTCACACATCTGGTATCTCCGTACTCAGGAGAAGTTGAGGAATGTGTTTTGGGGTGTCATTTTACATATACCCATGCTGGGTGAGATAAATATCTTGGTCAACTGCCAACTTTGTATAAAAAAATGGGAAAAGTTGTCTTTTGCCAAGATATTTCTCTCACCCAGCATGGGTATATGTAAAATGACACCCCAAAACACATTCCCCACCTTCTCCTGAGTACGGCAATACCAGATGTGTGACACTTTTTTGCAGCCTAGATGGGCAAAGGGGCCCATATTCCAAAGAGCACCTTTCGGATTTCACAGGTCATTTTTTACAGAATTTGATTTCAAACTCCTTACCACACATTCGGGCCCCTAGAATGCCAGGGCAGTATAACTACCCCACAAGTGACCCCATTTTGGAAAGAAGACACCCCAAGGTATTCCGTGAGGGGCATGGCAAGTTCCTAGAATTTTTTATTTTTTGTCACAAGTTAGTGGAAAATGATGATTTTTTTTTTTTTTTTCATACAAAGTCTCATATTCCACTAACTTGTGACAAAAAATAAAAACTTCCATGAACTCACTATGCCCATCAGCGAATACCTTGGGGTCTCTTCTTTCCAAAATGGGGTCACTTGTGGGGTAGTTATACTGCCCTGGCATTCTAGGGGCCCGAATGTGTGGTAAGGAGTTTGAAATCAAATTCTGTAAAAAATGACCTGTGAAATCCGAAAGGTGCTCTTTGGAATATGGGCCCCTTTGCCCACCTAGGCTGCAAAAAAGTGTCACACATCTGGTATCTCTGTTTTCAGGAGAAGTTGAGGAATGTGTTTTGGGGTGTCTTTTTACATATACCCATGCTGGGTGAGATAAATATCTTGGTCAAATGCCAACTTTGTATAAAAAAATGGGAAAAGTTGTCTTTTGCCAAGATATTTCTCTCACCCAGCAGGGGTATATGTAAAATGACACCCCAAAACACATTCCCCACCTTCTCCTGAGTACGGGGATACCAGATGTGTGACACTTTTTTGCAGCCTAGGTGGGCAAAGGGGCCCATATTCCAAAGAGCACCTTTCGGATTTCACAGGTCATTTTTTACAGAATTTGATTTCAAACTCCTTACCACACATTTGGGCCCCTAGAATGCCAGGGCAGTATAACTACCCCACAAGTGACCCCATTTTGGAAAGAGGAGACCCCAAGGTATTCGCTGATGGGCATAGTGAGTTCATGGAAGTTTTTATTTTTTGTCACAAGTTAGTGGAATATAAGACTTTGTATGAAAAATAAAAAATAAAATAAAAAAATCAGCATTTTCCACTAACTTGTGACAAAAAATAAAAAATTCTAGGAACTTGCCATGCCCCTCACGGAATACCTTGGGGTGTCTTCTTTCCAAAATGGGGTCACTTGTGGGGTAGTTATACTGCCCTGGCATTTTCCAGGGGCCCTAATGTGTGGTAAGTAGGTAAATGACCTGTGAAATCCTAAAGGTGCTCTTTGGAACATGGGCCCCTTTGCCCACCTAGGCTGCAAAAAAATGTCACACATGTGGTATCGCCGTATTCAGGAGAAGTTGGGGAATGTGTTTTGGGGTGTCATTTTACATATACCCATGCTGGGTGAGAGTAATATTTCGGCAAAAGACAACTTTTCCCATTTTTTTATACAAAGTTGGCATTTGACCAAGATATTTCTCTCACCCAGCATGGGTATATGTAAAATGACACCCCAAAACACATTCCCCAACTTCTCCTGAGTACGGCGATACCAGATGTGTGACACTTTTTTGCAGCCTAGATGCGCAAAGGTGCCCAAATTCCTTTTAGGAGGGCATTTTTAGACATTTGGATACCAGACTTCTTCTCACGCTTTGGGGCCCCTAGAATGCCAGGGCAGTATAAATACCCCACATGTGACCCCATTTTGGAAAGAAGACACCCCAAGGTATTCAATGAGGGGCATGGCGAGTTCATAGAAATTTTTTTTTTTTGGCACAAGTTAGCGGAAATTGATATTTTTAATTTTTTTCTCACAAAGTCTCCCGTTCCGCTAACTTGGGACAAAAATTTCAATCTTTCATGGACTCAATATGCCCCTCACGGAATACCTGGGGGTGTCTTCTTTCCGAAATGGGGTCACATGTGGGGTATTTATACTGCCCTGGCATTCTAGGGGCCCTAAAGCGTGAGAAGAAGTCTGGAATATAAATGTCTAAAAAATTTTACGCATTTGGTTTCCGTGAGGGGTATGGTGAGTTCATGTGAGATTTTATTTTTTGACACAAGTTAGTGGAATATGAGACTTTGTAAGAAAAAAATAATAATAATTCCGCTAACTTGGGCCAAAAAAATGTCTGAATGGAGCCTTACAGAGGGTGATCAATGACAGGGGGGGTGATCAATGACAGGGGGGGTGATCAATGACAGGGGGGTTGATCAATGACAGGGGGGTGATCAATGACAGGGGGGTGATCAGGGAGTCTATATGGGGTGATAACCACAGTCATTGATCATGCCCCTGTAAGGCTTCATTCAGACGTCCGGATGCGTTTTGCGGATCCGATCCATCTATCAGTGCATCCGTAAAAATCATGCGGACATCTGAATGGAGCTTTACAGGGGGGTAATCAATGACAGGGGGGTAATCAATGACAGGGGGGTGATCAGGGAGTCTATATGGGGTGATCACCACAGTCATTGATCACGCCCCTGTAAGGCTTCATTCAGACGTCCGGATGCGTTTTGCGGATCCGATCCATCTATCAGTGGATCCGTAAAAATCATGCGGACATCTGAATGGAGCTTTACAGGGGGGTGATCAATGACAGGGGGGTGATCAGGGAGTCTATATGGGGTGATAACCACAGTCATTGATCACGCCCCTGTAAGGCTTCATTCAGACGTCCGGATGCGTTTTGCGGATCCGATCCATCTATCAGTGCATCCGTAAAAATCATGCGGACATCTGAATGGAGCTTTACAGGGGGGTAATCAATGACAGGGGGGTGATCAGGGAGTCTATATGGGGTGATCACCACAGTCATTGATCATGCCCCTGTAAGGCTTCATTCAGACGTCCGGATGCGTTTTGCGGATCCGATCCATCTATCAGTGGATCCGTAAAAATCATGCGGACGTCTGAATGGAGCTTTACAGGGGGGGTAATCAATGACAGGGGGGTAATCACTGACAGGGGGGTGATCAGGGAGTCTATATGGGGTGATCACCACAGTCATTGATCACGCCCCTGTAAGGCTTCATTCAGACGTCCGGATGCGTTTTGCGGATCCGATCCATCTATCAGTGCATCCGTAAAAATCATGCGGACATCTGAATGGAGCTTTACAGGGGGGTAATCAATGACAGGGGTGTAATCAATGACAGGGGGGTGATCAGGGAGTCTATATGGGGTGATCACCACAGTCATTGATCATGCCCCTGTAAGGCTTCATTCAGACGTCCGGATGCGTTTTGCGGATCCGATCCATCTATCAGTGCATCCGTAAAAATCATGCAGACATCTGAATGGAGCTTTACAGGGGGGTGATCAGGGAGTCTATATGGGGTGATCACCACAGTCATTGATCATGCCCCTGTAAGGCTTCATTCAGACGTCCGGATGCGTTTTGCGGATCCGATCCATCTATCAGTGGATCCGTAAAAATCATGCGGACGTCTGAATGGAGCTTTACAGGGGGGTAATCAATGACAGGGGGGTAATCAATGACAGGGGGGTGATCAGGGAGTCTATATGGGGTGATCACCACAGTCATTGATCATGCCCCTGTAAGGCTTCATTCAGACGTCCGGATGCGTTTTGCGGATCCGATCCATCTATCAGTGGATCCGTAAAAATCATGCGGACGTCTGAATGGAGCTTTACAGGGGGGTAATCAATGACAGGGGGGTAATCAATGACAGGGGGGTGATCAGGGAGTCTATATGGGGTGATCAGGGGCTAATAAGGGGTTAATAAGTGACGGGGGGGGGGGTGTAGTGTAGTGTAGTGGTGCTTGGTGCTACTTTACTGAGCTACCTGTGTCCTCTGGTGGTCGATCCAAACAAAGGGGACCACCAGAGGACCAGGTAGCAGGTATATTAGACGCTGTTATCAAAACAGCGTCTAATATACCTGTTAGGGGTTAAAAAAAACACATCTCCAGCCTGCCAGCGAACGATCGCCGCTGGCAGGCTGGAGATCAACTCTCTTACCTTCCGTTCCTGTGAGCGCGCGCGCCTGTGTGCGCGCGTTCACAGGAAATCTCGGCTCACGCGAGATGACGCCTATTGGCGTTAGTGTGACCTGGGAGCGCCGCAGAAATGACGCCTTTCGGCGTTAGCGTGGCGGCAAGAGGTTAAGAATGCAAAAAGGAGTTTGTCCAGCCTTGCTTCGTGGTAATCCAAAAGGCACTTTATTCAATAATGGTATATACTAAAAACATCCAGATACAGGTTGCATACGTCTACGCGTTTCGGGCAGAAAACAATTTAGCCCTTACTCATGACTGGCAGTGATATTTTTTTATTTCCCATGTCAATATCTATATTTAAACAGAAAACATAAAAGTTGATTGTAAAAGCTTATTTATTCTTTCCTTGTACAGTGACCTCTTCTTTAGTCACTTTAGTAACTATTTAAAGCATAACTGTCATATTTGTATTTATTTGCTAGTTTATTAGATCTAGGCATGTATACCTGAGTTAGTCTGTTAATGATTGTCAAAAGATCTGTAATTACCTTATAATAACATAAAAATTGTGAAAATAAAAATAGTAAAAATAGTGAATGTGACGCACAGGAGTGACTAATGACCAAAAGAGGTGCACTCAGTCAAGTGGACTCACCCTGTCCACTCAAACACAAAACTGAGTAAACAAAGGTAACTGGGCACTCTCAGGATATCTGAACTATATGGAGTTTATTTGCATGTAAAATCAATAGATATAGTTCAATAGGTGGCAATGCACACAGCAGCGGTAAATATTAAAGGGAGTCTGTCTCCTTCTTTTCACTTTACTCCTCCCCAGCCTCTTCCTTTGCCCTATCGATAAGGCAAGAGACTTGGAGGGCGGGCAAAGGCAGAGACTGGGGAGGAGTAAAGTGAAAAGAAGGCAGAGCAGCCTGGGCACCTACACACTGAACGCCGCCCCTGGGCACTTGCGAGTGCTCAATTGCATATGAATTAAACTTCGTTTTTCCTGTGTGGGGAGCAAGTCTAAAGAAAAGAACAAAGGTACCGTTACAATCCTGTAGGTGTGCTACAGAGCCATGTAAGCACTGTATATGGCCATATGGAGGTGACAGACTCCCTTTAAATAATATCACAAATGACTAAAAAACATACCCAAAATACACAACAGGCAGTAATACCTAAAAATATCATAAACTTAATGGGATACAATATATCATAAAAAAATCGAGAAATAGATGGAATGGAATAATCGATTCACAGTTAATATATGTCAATGGATGCAAATGGTATAAATATTTTGTATAAATATTTGTATGGGAAAAATTTCAAATCTATTGGTAGCGATATAAGAAATGTCCTAAAATACGCCCAATTCGATAAGTTGGCAGTGGCATCCGAAAGTTTTAATGTCCCAGTAAGCAAGGAGCAAACAGAGCGAAGCGGCGTCCAGCTAATTACATGAACCAGCGGCGTCCCACTGGAATGTTAGCAACGAAAGTTTGAATTATGCCGGATTAAAATCGAACGGTCTTACCGTCTCACTTGCTGTGTCGACAAAGTCGCTTTGTACAGTAGTCCTATGAATATGTAGACCAGTAATATACGAGCGGTATTCGCCCTTAATTCCCACACTGGCAACTGTTTGGCACCATGGAATCAGGTCTTACAGGTTGCTTTTCAAATATACCATTCGTGTGGCGGACGATTTTTCTTTGCGAAAATCAGGTACAATCCTCCAGCTTCCCAAGTGGTCACAGAATTTGGGGTCCTGTCTTAGCTAGACACATTTCGGGGTATGCGGACCACCCTAACAAGAAACATCGGAACGGAGGTGTGTGGAGAACCCACCATCTGTAGGGTAGGACACTGGGTTTCAACGGTACCGCCGTGCACCTTATGATATAGGTGTAGCTGTGCATGTTTGTTGCACGTTTTTTTCTTTTACACCTAATCATTGTATGTTTTCTGTTGTTTTTCTACAGTCGTGGCCAAAAGTTTTGAGAATTAGATAAATATTGGAAATTGGAAAAGTTGCTGCTTAAGTTTTTATAATAGCAATTTGCATATACTCCAGAATGTTATGAAGAGTGATCAGATGAATTGCATAGTCCTTCTTTGCCATGAAAATTAACTTAATCCCCAAAAAAACTTTCCACTGCATTTCATTGCTGTCATTAAAGGACCTGCTGAGATCATTTCAGTAATCGTCTTGTTAACTCAGGTGAGAATGTTGACGAGCACAAGGCTGGAGATCATTATGTCAGGCTGATTGGGTTAAAATGGCAGACTTGATATGTTAAAAGGAGGGTGATGCTTGAAATCATTGTTCTTCCATGGTGACCTGCAAAGAAACGTGTGCAGCCATCATTGCGTTGCATAAACATGGCTTCACAGGCAAGGATATTGTGGCTACTAAGATTGCACCTCAATCAATAATTTATAGGATCATCAAGAACTTAAAGGAAAGAGGTTCAATTCTTGTTAAGAAGGCTTCAGGGCGTCCAAGAAAGTCCAGCAAGCGCCAGGATCGTCTCCTAAAGAGGATTCAGCTGCGGGATCGGAGTGCCCCCAGTGCAGAGCTTGCTCAGGAATGGCATCAGGCAGGTGTGAGCGCATCTGCACGCACAGTGAGGCAAAGACTTTTGGAAGATGCCTGGTGTCAAGAAGGCCAGCAAAGAAGCCACTTCTCTCCAAAAAAAACATCAGGGACAGATTGATCTTCTGCAGAAAGTATGGTGAATGGACTGCTGAGGACTGGGGTAAAGTCATATTCTCCGATGAAGCCTCTTTACGATTGTTTGGGGCATCTGGAAAAAGGCTTGTCCGGAGAAGAAAAGGTGAGCGCTACCATCAGTCCTGTGTCATGCCAACAGTAAAGCATCCTGAGACCATTCATGTGTGGGGTTGCTTCTTATCCAAGGGAGTGGGCTCACTCACAATTTTGCCCAAAAACAAAGTCATGAATAAAGAATGGTACCAAAACACCCTCCAACAGCAACTTCTTCCAACAATCCAACAACAGTTTGGTGAAGAACAATGCATTTTCCAGCACGATGGAGCACCGTGCCATAAGGCAAAAGTGATAACTAAGTGGCTCGGGGACCAAAACGTTGACATTTTGGGTCCATGGCCTGGAAACTCCCCAGATCTTAATCCCATTGAGAACTTGTGGTCAATCCTCAAGAGGCGGGTGGACAAACAAAAACCCACTAATTCTGACAAACTCCAAGAAGTGATTATGAAAGAATGGGTTGCACTTGCTATCAGTCAGGAATTGGCCCAGAAGTTGATTGAGAGCATGCCCAGTCGAATTGCAGAGGTCCTGAAAAAGAAGGGCCAACACTGCAAATACTGACTCTTTGCATAAATGTCATGTCATGTAATTGTCGATAAAAGCCTTTGAAACGTATGAAGTGCGTGTAATTATATTTCACTACATCACTGAAACAAAGATCTAAAAGCAGTTTAACAGCAAACTTTGTGAAAACTAATATTTGTGTCATTCTCAAAACTTTTGGCCACGACTGTACATGTCACTGTGCATTATGTATACACTGCTATATGCTCTTTTCTGCATTATTGCTTGAATTGTGCACACAGGGTGCCAGTATACATTGATTGCTGCTACCTTGTTTTTGTGCACCTAAGGTGCTAGTGCATATCAGCTTTTGTTACCTCTTAGTGTCCGACACTGATTGTACAAGTGTAGACACAGCTGTCTTTGTTTCCAAAAGAGCCCCCCGAGTGTGGGACTGTGGAAAATTGTTTTGTGTACTCAGCCTCTAGTATATTTTGAGGGATATATCTCATTTTATTTTATATTGTATCAAAAGTAAAAGTTAAGTCTTAACCTCTTCAGGACACATGACGTACCGGTACGTCATGATGTCCTGGTACTTAAGGACACAGGACGTACCGGTACGTCATGTGTTGTTCCGATCACTGCCGCCCGGCCGGCTGTGATCGGAACAAGGTGCCTGCTCAAATCATTGAGCAGGCACCTCGGCTAAATGCGCGGGGGGGGTTTCGTGACCCCCCCATGTCGGCGATCGCAGCAAACCGCAGGTCAATTCAGACCTGCGGTTTGTTGCGCTTTCAGCAGTTTCTGAGATCAGAAACTTTATATGCCTAAAATATAGTTTTTTTTTTAACAAAGATGTTTATTGGTACTGCATCATGGTCTTGAAAGAACAATACAATATCATCCATATTACAATAAAGTTCGTATTTCTATAAACTTTACATGTCATACATATCAATTGACACCTCTTTTGTAAAGGTCTATTAACATAATACAATACCATTTTTCCCCTTTTTAGTCCCCCCCCCCCCTCCCCCCACACACTTGGAAAATAATAATAACAATTCAAATGTATCTGTCAAGGGTATATATATCTCTCTGGGCCCCTTCTTATTCGCCACCAACGTTAACCTAAAATCCTGGCTCTTTTTAATCTCCTCCTGCTTATCTTGTCCTGAGTCACTCACGACTATACAACTTTAAGTCTCCCCAGCCGTCCCTTAATATCTTCCTGTAAATACCAAGCAGTTAGGGTAAACGGCTTCATGATTGTTGATATTTCAACTGTCTCCATGAAATTTATCATGAACTTTTTCCAGGTTTTATACAGCTTCTTTCCGGCTATTTCTTTTTTACCCGTTGCTTCCAGCCACTCTAAATGTAACATGTGACGCAGACGTCTTAGAAGTTCCTCCTTTGGTGGGACCTTTGGTTCTAACCAATTAGACAACAAACATCTTTTGGCCTCAAGGACTATCCTATGCCCCATTGCTGTGAGACTCTTGTTCTGCCCACTGCTCCCTTCATTTGTCTCCTCCTGTTGTCCTGCATGTAATATTGCCGTTTGAATATCCAGTTCCTCCTTAAAATTACTACCTTCACGTAGAATCAAACCCACCATCTTCCAATACTCCACTAATTTTGTGCATCTCCACAACCCATGTAAAAGGTCAGTTTTGGGTGTAACACACCTAGGACAGGCCACTATCCTATCAGGCTTTGTATTAGTCACTGGCATATCAAATCCATATAGGGCATGATGTATAATTTTAAAGTGGGTTTCTCTCATCCTCTCGTTTACCACTGCTTTGTGTAATGCCGCTATTCCATTTCTTGCAGTTGAATACACTTCCACTAAATCCAATTTGTTCCCCCATCTCCCAAACAATCTCTGAGAGATAGAATCCTCCCATATATGTCGCAAACTCCCGTACAATTGCGAGATGGATTGCCTATTGCTGGAAGTAATGAGTGAATCAAATTTATTTTGGTTCCACTCACCTGTCATGTTGACAGCTAGGCTTTTACAATAATGCTTGATCTGTAGATATGGGAACAAATTAGATCCTGTCAGCCCCCACCTATCCTCTAGTTCTTGTAGAGTCGCCCACCTACTTTCCTGGGAATGAAACAGATCACTTACTGTCTTAATGCCTTTGATCTTCCATTCCCTGAATGACCGTTCGGATTGCCCTGGCTTAAAAGCCGGATTATTGTGCAAAGGGAGGTATTTCGATATCTGATACGGTAATTTGTACAGCTTTCTGAGATTTTTCCATGTTATAATGGAGTCTCGCAGGATTAGTGAGCATCTAGCTAAACGGGGTAATTGAGATAACTTGGTATGCACTAGAGCTTTTAGATTCCAGGGTGCCGCTAGCTGTTTCTCTAATCTCAAATTTGAGTAATGGGAAGTCTCATTGAACCAATCTAGTAGGTGCCTACTCAAACAAGCTAAATTGTAGCCTCTAACGTCAGGTAAATTTAGTCCTCCATTCTCCCTCCTGAGTTTCAATTTCCTCAGTGAGACTCTTGGTTTCTTGCCACTCCAAATGAACTTTGAAAAGCATCTCTCCAAGTTCCTCACATCTACATGCCTTAGAAGCACCGGTATGGTTTGGAGTGGATACATCAGTTTGGACATTGCTAACATTTTAATTAAATGGCACCTACCCATTAAAGATAGTGGTAATGCTTGCCACCTGGTTAGATCATCTTTAATTTTACTGAGCAAAGGTGGATAGTTAAACTGGTAGATGGAATGTGGCGTCCGTCCAATCTTTATGCCTAGGTATTTAATTTGGGATTTTATTAAGGATCCCATACCACCCCTATTGCCGTCCACCTCAAACTTATTCTTCTGACCTATCGGTAGAAGTTCACACTTTGACATATTTACTTTATACCCGGAATACTTCCCGAACTTTTCCAGTGCCTTAAAAACGCTATCTATCTGCTCTTGTGGTTTAGACATAAATAGAATGATGTCATCGGCGAATAGTGCCGCTTTCACTTGTGTCTTTCCTATCTTAATCCCTTCAAATAAATTAGACCTGCATAATTCTCTAGCCAGTGGTTCTAGTGCCAAATTAAACAAAAGTGGGGATAGGGGGCATCCCTGTCGAGTCCCTTTTTGTAAGTCAAATGGTTTGGATAAGTGCCCCTGCGTAAAGACCCTCGCCTGCGGCCTATGGTACATCTGTGACAATACTCCCCTAAATGCACCTGTGATCTCCATTTTATCCAGGACCGCCCCCAGCCATGCCCACCTAACATTGTCAAATGCTTTTTCGGCATCCAATGTGAGCATGGCTGGTGACCCTCCCTTCTCCGGGTCATGTTGCACCCTATCCAGAACAGCAATTACTGTTCTAATGTTTGTCACCGCGGCACGACCCTGAACGAAACCCACCTGCTCCTGTCCTATCAAAGATGGCATCATTTTAGCCAACCGATCTGCAATGATTTTGGACAGAATCTTCGCATCTACATTTATCAGGGAGATGGGCCTGTATGAACCCGGTAACAGTGGATCTTTCTCAGGTTTGGGTAGCAGTTTGATATAGGAGAGGTTAGTTCCGTCCAGGGTCGGTCCACCCCCAAACATGCTGTTATAAACATCCCTCAACACTGGCGATACCTGGGTACATAAGGCCTTATAATACTCTCCAGTATACCCGTCCGGTCCTGGAGCTTTAGAGTTGCCCAGCCCCTTTATCACTCCCTGCAACTCTGTCTCCGTGATTTCTGCATTTAGAATATGACGTTGCTCCTCAGTCAACTTGGGTAAGTCAATTTTGTCAAGAAGGGTATCACTGAAATCTGCACTCTCCCCGTCCTTATATAGATTTTCATAATATTCCCCTAGAATGGAGTTAATCCGTGCCGGATCCTGTGTAATTGTCCCTGTAGAGTTTTTCAAGCTGTTAATATATTGTGGTTGTCTCAGACCCTTCGCTAGATTGGCTAAGAGCCTCCCTGATTTGTTACCATATTTGAATAGCCTGGCCTCAAACTCGGAGCTACGCAGTGATTCTTTCTCTTTAATACTTTGTTCAAAAACCTTACGTTCTTCTATCCACTTTTTCCTATTGTCATCTGTGGGATCTTGTTTAAAATCTAAGTAAGCCAATCTAACCTTTTGGCTTGCCTGATCAAACTGTGACTGAGCTTTCTTTTTAAGACCTGTCAAATATCCCATGATTCTGCCTCTCAGCACCACTTTTGAGGCGCTCCAGAAAAGGTTTGGCGTTTCCATATGATTCACGTTATCTGATCCGTTAGGGTGTAATACCCTCAACTTTGCAGGATATTGTAGCTGAAACCTGCGGCCCTTTTGATGTAGTAGAGTGCAAACGCGACTGAACTCTCTCCTTTTTTTTGCTACAGCCGCAGAGTAATCACCAAACAGTAATACAGAATGTCCCAGCAACCTTAATGGGCCTTTTTTAGCTCTATACGCTCTTAGTATAGCTTCTTTGTCACAATAATCTAAGTATTTCATAATGATCTGGCGTGGTTTAGGGCCCAGGCCTCTTGATGTATCTGCCTGCTCTTGCTGCTCCTCCATTACTGGGCCTATTCTGTGCGCCCTTTCCACTTTACAGCGCCCCTCTAATCCCAGTGCCTTTGGTAGATCATTTTCACAAATGTCCATCAGGGCTTGCGGTTTAAACTTCTCAGGTAACCCCAACAAACGCAAATTACTTCTTCTAGACCGGTTTTCCAGATCTTCTACCCGGTCATATAAGATCGCATTCTGCTTGGAAAGCTCATTTATTTTGTAATTGCATGTGGCTGTTTCATTTTCAGCCCTTGACACTCTCTGTTCCAGCTCCTCAAGCCTCATGTCATGCTGGGAGACTGCCTCATGTAGCTGCTGCAGCGATGCAGACAAGGTTGTGGTAAGTGTGTCCCTGATGTCTGGGGCTAAATGCCGGGCCACCTCTATAGCTAGTCTCTTATAATCAATGTCCATTGAGGGGATCTGCTGGTCAGCATGTTCCTCTATCTTACCGCATTCCAGCAGTACTTGTGTCAGTGGGGAGGGGGTAGAGGGGCGCGAGTCCGCCATCTTGCTGAGCGCGCCGTCTGCTTCTCTGCCCCGTCCTCTGGAGATCCTCCTTTTGCCGCTCCGCAGCAGATAACGGTCCATATACTTATGAACTCAGGGTGTTCAGGGACCGGGACGTGTCTGTCACAGTCCCCTCTCGCCGGTATATTACAAGCAGGGTGTGATTATTGGTGAGAGGTCACCGGAGCTCCTTCACGCTGCCTCCTGCATCCCAGCGCCGGAACCGGAAGTAAAACTAAAATATAGTTTTATTCACCCCCCCCTGCACCCCCGAATGATTTTATGGTGGCGGGAGGCGCAGGGGGAGGGTTGCGGGCGGTGCGGGAGGCGGGCGGTGCGGCAGGCGGGATCACGATCCCCCGCCCGCCTCCCCTTGAATAATCGTTGGTGTACAGTGGGTATACCAGGGTGTCAGCACATTGCTGACACCCTGGTATAAACGGCTGACATCTGTGATGCGATGTCAGCCGTTTAACCCTTTCCATACCGTGGTCCGTACGGACCGCTGTATGGAAAAGGTTAACAGCTCAGGGAGCTCCCTCCCTCTCCCATCAGGGGGCTGCTGTGCCTTTGCAGCCCCCCGATGGAGAGGGAGAGAGACCCCAGAGAGCCCCCCTCCTTACCCTTCCCCGTCTGCGCAGTTCTGGCCACTACTGAGTTCAGACAAAGTGTAAGTAAAATACAGTACAGTACACTATATATTGTACTGTACTGTATTATACAGACATCAGATCCACTGGATCTTCAAGAACCAAGTGGGTCTGGGTCAAAAAAAAAGTGAAAAAAAGTAAAAATCAAAAAACACCTTTATCACTGATTAAAAATGAAAAAAATAAAATTCCCTACACATGTTTGGTATTGCCGCGTCCGTAACGACCTGATCTATAAAACGGTCATGTTACTTTACCCGAACGGTGAACGCCATAAAAATAAAAAATAAAAAACTATGATGAAATTGAAATTTTGCCCACCTTACTTCCCAAAAAAGGTAATAAAAGTGATCAAAAAAGTCGCAAGTACGCCAAAATTGTAACAATCAAACCGTCATCTCATCCCGCAAAAATCATACCCTACGCAAAATAATCGCCCAAAAACTGAAAAAACTATGGCTCTTAGACTATGGAAACACTAAAACATGATTTTTTTTGTTTCAAAAATGAAATCATTTTGTAAAACTTACATAAATAAAAAAAAGTATACATATTAGGTATCGCCGCCTCCGTATCGACCGGCTCTATAAAAATATCACATGACCTAACCCCTCAGATGACCACCGTAAAAAAAGAAAAACGGTGTAAAAAAAGCAATTTTTTATCATCTTACATCACAAAAAGTGTAATAGCAAGCGATCAAAAATTCATATGCACCCCAAAATAGTGCCAATCAAACCGACATCTCATCCCACAATAAATGAGACCCTACTTAAGATAATCGCCCAAAAACTGAAAAAACTATGGCTCTTAGACTATGGAGACACTAAAACTTTTTTTTGTTTTAAAAATGAAATCATTGTGTAAAACTTACATAAATAAAAAAAATTGTATACATATTAGGTATCGCAGCATCCGTGACAACCTGCTCTATAAAATTACCACATGATCTAACCTGTCAGATGAATGTTGTAAATAACAAAAAAAAAAAACGGTGCCAAAAAATCTATTTCTTGTTACCTTGCCGCACAAAAAGTGTAATATAGAGCAACCAAAAATCATATGTACCCTAAACTAGTACCAACAAAACTGCCACCCTATCCCGTAGTTTCTAAAATGGGGTCACTTTTTTGGAGTTTCTACTCTAGGGGTGCATCAGGGGGGCTTCAAATGGGACATGGTGTCAAAAAAAACAGTTCAGCAAAATCTACCTTCCAAAAACCGTATGGCATTACTTTCCTTCTGCGCCCTGCCGTGTGCCCGTACAGCAGTTTACGGCCACATATGGGGTGTTTCTGTAAACTACAGAATCAGGGCCATAAATAATGAGTTTTGTTTGGCTGTTAACCCTTGCTTTGTAACTGGGAAAAAAATATTAAAATGGAAAATCTGCCAAAAAAGTGAAATTTTGAAATTCTATCTCTATTTTCCATTAAATCTTGTGCAACACCTAAAGGGTTAACAAAGTTTGTAAAATCAGTTTTGAATACCTTGAGGGGTGTAGTTTCTTAGATGGGGTCACTTTTATGGAGTTTCTACTGTAGGGGTGCATCAGGGGGGCTTCAAATGGGACATGGTGTCAAAAAACCAGTCCAGCAAAACCTGCCTTCCAAAAACCAAACCGCGCACCTTTCACTCTACGCCCCGCTGTGTGGCCGTACAGTAGTTTACGGCCACATATGGGGTGTTTCTATAAACGGCAGAGTCAGGGCAATAAAGATACAGTCTTGTTTGGCTGTTAACCCTTGCTTTGTTAGTGGAAAAAATGGGTTAAAATGAAAAATTAGGCAAAAAAATGAAATTCTCAAATTTCATCCCCATTTGCCAATAACTCTTGTGCAACACCTAAAGGGTTAACGAAGTTTGTAAAATCAGTTTTGAATACCTTGAGGGGTGTAGTTTATAGAATGGGGTCATTTTTGGGTGGTTTCTATTATGTAAGCCTCGCAAAGTGACTTCAGAGCTGTAGTGGTCCCTAAAAATAGTGTTTTTGTAAATTTCTGAAAAATTTCAAGATTTGCTTCTAAACTTCTAAGCCTTGTAACATCCCCAAAAAATAAAATATCATTCCCAAAATAATTCAAACATGAAGTAGACATATGGGGAATGTAAAGTCATCACAATTTTTAGGGGTATTACTATTTATTACAGAAGTAGATAAACTGAAACTTTGAAATTTGAAAATTTTTCAAAATTTTTGGTAAATTAGGTATTTTTTATGCAAAAATTTTTATGCAATTTTTTATTTTTTTTTTTACTTTATTTTACCAGTGTCATGAAGTACAATATGTGACGAAAATACTATCTCAGAATGGCCTGGATAAGTCAAAGCGTTTTAAAGTTATCACCACTTAAAATGACACTGGTCAGATTTGCAAAAAATGGCCTGGTCCTTAAGGTGAAATAAGGCTGTGTCCCTAAGGGGTTAATTAATCCAGATCACTAGTCACTACTTATCATTCAATTTAATGAAAACAACGAATAAACTGAAACAGGCTGTTTTTCAGCTGATCAAAAGTTTAGGACCACACCTCCAAAAAAAAAAACTAAACCCCCCCAAAACAGAAATCCAACTTCCAAACATGAACTCAGTAATGAGTAGCTCCGCCGTTATTGTTTATCACTTCAAAAATTTGTTTTGGCATGCTTGATGCAAGCGTTTCCATGAGGTGAGTGGGAACATTTCTCCAAGTGGTGAAGACGGCCGCACGAAGGCCATCTACTGTCTGGAACTGTTGTCCATTTTTGTAAACCTCCCTTGCCATCCATCCCCAAAGGTTCTCAATTGGATTTAGATCAGGGGAACACCCAGGATGGGCCAAAAGAGTGATGTTATTCTCCTAGAAGAAGTCCCTTGTCTTGCGGGCATTGTGTACTGTAGCGTTGTCCTGTTGAAAAACCAGGTCGTTACCACACAGACGAGGGCCCTCAGTCATGAGGAATGCTCTCTACAACATCTGGACATAGCCAGCGGCCATTTGACGCCCCTGCACTTCCTGAAGCTCCATTGTTCCACTGAAGTAAAAAGCACCCCAGACCATTATGGCGCACCCTCCACTGTGGCATGTAGAAAACATCTCAGTTGGGATCTGCTTGTCATGCCAGTAACGGAAACCATCAGGACCATCAAGGTTAAATTTTTTCTCATCAGAGAATAAAACTTTCTTCCACCTTTGAATGTCCCATGTTTGGTGCTCTCTTGCAAAGTCCAAATGAGCAGTTCTGTGGCGTTCAAGGAGACGAGGTCTTTGAAGAGGTTTTTTGTTTTTGAAGCCCTTCAGTCTCAGATGCCGTCTAATGGTTATGGGGCTGCAGTCAGCACCAGTAAGGGCTCAGACTGCCAATTGGATCCTCCAGCTCAGTGCTGATGAAATTTTTTGGGGTCTTCCACTTGACTTTTTTGTTCCATAACGCTCAGGATCATTTAAGAAATTCCAAATGACTGTCTTACTGCGTCCCACCTCAGCAGCGATGGCGCGCTGTGAGAGACCCTGCTTATGCAGTTCAACAACCCGACCACGTTTAAAAAGGGAGAGTTTTTTGCCTTTGCCATCACAACGTGTGACTACCTGACAGAAAATGACAATGAATCCACATCTTTGCACAGATTTGGCCTTTTAAATGCATGTGGTCCTAAAATTTGGATCAGCTGAAAAACAGCCTGTTTCAGTTTAATCGTTATTTTCAATTAATTGAATGCTCAAAAAATGTTTTGTCTCACTCTCATTTCTTCTTGTTGCATGTTGAAGCTCTACTTGGAACCTTGTTAAGATCCAACAATGTAAAATATGATTTTTTGCCATTTTTCAAGTGGTCTTAAACTTTTGATCAGGACTGTATATTGGTGATGTTAGTTATCACAGTCAGCTTTACTGTCACACCTGAGTGCGGTGATTTTTCACAGTATTCTTATTATTCTTTAGTATAGGTGTCACGGCGGACGTGCACTCAGACTAACAGATAAACCACCAACCAGGCTCTAGGCGAGAGGCAGGGGAAGGGTCACCTCCTAGCTAATCCCTGACACAAAACAATCAAACTTGAAACCACACTTATCTTTCTGAGCTGGAACAGACAACCTTCCTTCCTAGCTTCCAAGACCAAAGTGATTCCTATAATCCGCTCAGAGCACTGGGCTGGAGTGCTATTTAAACTAATGACCCAACCCAGTGCACCTGATGGGAGGCGGATCCAGCACGGCTCCAAAACAAACACTAAACTCGTGCTGCTATTCTGGCCGACCTCCGCACATAGTCAGGGCGGGGCATGACAATAGGAGTCTGAGACCAAATTATTGTTATCCCTGCCTGTCTTTAAAAAGAAAGACAGAGTTCCCCAGATGTGTTTTGCTGCATACACAGCGTCCTCAGAGGTCTCGGAGCTACCAGCAACACAAACGCTTATGCTGACTGATCTATATACGAAAAAGGTATTTCTTTCCTTACTCTATAGCCAATGTTAGATGCAGGCTTGTGTGTTAGATAGCTTTACCTACAGTACATTTCCCTTTCCCTAGATTGAGGTTGGGTGTATCGCTAATATCCAATCAGGGGAAAGAGAATGTCCCAGGTAGATATAGGCAATCAGTTCTTCTTTATGCGCATGCGCTCAAACTCATGCTTGATATCCCTGCCAGTCAGAACTGTGCATGTCTTCGGACTTAGATCTTTTCACTAGATTTTTTATGGAATACCTTATACATTGTAGTTAGAGATAAGCAAATTTTCAAAAAATTTGATTCGGACGGTTCACAAAATTTCCCAAAAAGATTAGATCCGAATTTATTAATGACGAATCACATTAAAAAACTGTTATTTCCGGGCTTGCAGGCGACCGGAGTAGACGGCTTCCTGGTGAGCTCCTTTACACCAGAGCCCATCGAGCGACATCGGACCTGTTCCGCTTGCTTAATCCACACAGGCTGCACACCAGCAGAGCCAGCGCACCACCCGCAACTTAAGGAGACCTCTCCGGGACTCAGCGGAACTCCGGCGCCCGAATTAAGGCTGAGGCCTAGTGAGGCCTATCAATCCCCAACCTCGATTTTCGGGCCACCAAAAAAGGCAGACATCGGAGCAAAAATATAGCGACCTGCACACATAAGGGACGAGACCCATAACGCCAAGGGGTACCTCGTTCAAGCAGCACAACTTAACAGAGGGATCCACCTTTGGCTGGACTGAGGACTTCCCTCGATCCTTCTTGTGTCTGTAACGCTAACATCCTACTAGAGACACCAGACCACAGACCCCCCCCCCCTTCTCTGATTGCACTAAGAGCCATTCTCTAATTTTTCCAGGCCTAAGCAGAGGTCTATTTATCTACTTTACTGATACAAGTCACCAAAATAAGTGACACACTACCTCTGTATCGGGAATCTGACCCAATTTTTAAAAGTGTCTGCTCCGGCATTCACCACCGGTTACTACAAGTACTCTGCTACATCACCGCAGATGTGATTCCATTACCGCAAACTTATTGAGAACCAACTATTTCTGCTGAAATACTTACCTTATCATGTAGAAAATATGCCAAGCAGCTCCTAAAGATAACAGTATCTTCCAAAAACCTGGTGTTCCACAGGGAGAAATGGATAAATACATAAAAAAGAAAAACTCCAATTCACCTATTCAGCCTCCTCAGCTCAAGTAGACACTGGAGAGGATATAGACAGTGAGACAGATAATCCATCACACCAAGATTCTCTTCCAGTTTCTCGCTCCTTCCTACAAAAATCCCTAGAAAAACACTGACCAAGAGCGCTAGACCCTCTCTCTGCAAGATATAAAGCGAGAAATAAAACACATTGGCTCCCGAGTGGAACAACTCGAAAATGCACAAACGGCTATATGTAGCTACAGTACTGCCGTCACTGAAAGTATGTCCACTTGCCAAAACCTTCTTAATGCCACTTTCGAAGCTCTGGAAGACCAAGACAATAGAGGCTACAGGAATAACCTACGAATAAAAGGCCTCCCAGAAACTGTAGCTCCAGCAGCCATTCATGAAACACTGATAACAATCTTTAAATCTATCCTGTAAGACGCCTGCTCAGAAGAAATAGTCATAGAGCGAGCCCACAGAGCACTACGAAGAAAACCCAAAGACTCTGAACCGCCACGTGACATCATTTGCTGTCTTCTAAACTATAGAGTAAAAGAGGAAATATTGCAACATACAAGGCTATCTGAACATATTGAATATGAGAGTGCACAAATCCGAATCTTCCAAGATCTATCTCCACAAACCCTACAAAAAAAAAGAGCTCTCAAACCACTAACAGAGGCCCTCTGATCCAAAGGAATTCCAATACAGCTGGAAATTCCCCTTTGAACTTAGATTTTCCTTTGAAAGGAAGAGGTTCCTGGTTCGTTCATCATCTGACTTCCCTGAAGTCTACTCTGTCTGGAACTTCCAGACCTTCAGATTCCCGACTGGTCAACGGCGACAGTCCTAGCTAATCTACCCCATTTAAAGCCATCTACTCCTTGGGAAGAAGTTTCCTACAGCCGTAACACAAGATCCAAGAAAAAAAACAGGAAAACTGATGCCCAAAAACCTCATTGCTGACAACACCTGAAAAACTACAGTGTTCGCTGGGACTATATTGTATTTTCTATTTCATCAGCACTTGCGGTAAATTATCTCTCACCCTCCTCCATTCCTCCCTATTCCCCCCCTTATACCCCTTTACTTAGCTTGATATCGCTATCACCCCCCCTTTCCCCATCCAACCTTCCCTCCCACTACCAAGAGATTATAAATGACTCATGTAAGGTATAATTGTTCCTACAATTTACATACCAAACAATACCGAGGTTCTCTCTATTCTACCTTGGGATATCTTTCCCCTTTCTCCACTTTATCCAATATGACATTGCTATTTCAATCTACACTGCTCAAAAAAATAAAGGGAACACTTAAACAACACAATGTAACTCCAAGTCAATCACACTTCTGTGAAATCAAACTGTCCACTTAGAAGCAACACTGAGTGACAATCAATTTCACATGCTGTTGTGCAAATGGGATAGACAACAGGTGGAAATTATAGGCAATTAGAAAGACACCCCCAATAAAGGAGTGGTTCTGCAGGTGGTGACCACAGACCACTTCTCAGTTCCTATGCTTCCTGGCTGATGTTTTGGTCACTTTTGAATGCTGGTGGTGCTTTCACTCTGGTGGTAGCATGAGACGGAGTCTACAACCCACACAAGTGGCTCAGGTAGTGCAGCTTATCCAGGATGGCACATCAATGCGAGCTGTGGCAAGAAGGTTTGCTGTGTGTGTCAGTGTAGTGTCCAGAGCATGGAGGCGCTACCAGGAGACAGGCCAGTACATCAGGAGACGTGGAGGAGGCCGTAGGAGGGCAACAACCCAGCAGCAGGACCGCTACCTCCGCCTTTGTGCAAGGAGGAACAGGAGGAGCACTGCCAGAGCCCTGCAAAATGACCTCCAGCAGGCCACAAATGTGCATGTGTCTGCTCAAACGGTCAGAAACAGACTCCATGAGGGTCCGACATCCACAGGTGGGGGTTGTGCTTACAGCCCAACACCGTGCAGGACGTTTGGCATTTGCCAGAGAACACCAAGATTGACAAATTCGCCACTGGCGCCCTGTGCTCTTCACAGATGAAAGCAGGTTCACACTGAGCACATGTGACAGACGTGACAGATTCTTGAGACGCCGTGGAGAACGTTCTGCTGCCTGCAACATCCTCCAGCATGACCGGTTTGGCATTGGGTCAGTAATGGTGTGGGGTGGCATTTCTTTGGAGGGCCACACAGCCCTCCATGTGCTCGCCAGAGGTAGCCTGACTGCCATTAGGTACCGAGATGAGATCCTCAGACCCCTTGTGAGACCATATGCTGGTGCGGTTGGCCCTGGGTTCCTCCTAATGCAAGACAATGCTAGACCTCATGTGGCTGGAGTGTGTCAGCAGTTCCTGCAAGACGAAGGCATTGATGCTATGGACTGGCCCGCCCGTTCCCCAGACCTGAATCCAATTGAGCACATCTGGGACATCATGTCTCGCTCTATCCACCAACGTCACGTTGCACCACAGACTGTCCAGGAGTTGGCAGATGCTTTAGTCCAGGTCTGGGAGGAGATCCCTCAGGAGACCGTCCGCCACCTCATCAGGAGCATGCACAGGCGTTGTAGGGAGGTCATACAGGCACGTGGAGGCCACACACACTACTGAGCCTCATTTTGACTTGTTTTAAAGACATTACATCAAAGTTGGATCAGCCTGTAGTGTGTTTTTCCACTTTAATTTTGAGTGTGTCTCCAAATCCAGACCTACATGGGTTGAGAAATTTGATTTCCATTTTTTTATTTTTGTGTGATTTTGTTGTCAGCACATTCAACTATGTAAAGAACAAAGTATTTCAGAAGAATATTTAATTAATTCAGATCTAGGATGTGTTATTTTTGTGTTCCCTTTATTTTTTTGAGCAGTGTATATTGCAGCCTTCTTCAGCAATACTGTTCTCCTGCAGTATTTTGTATATGCCTTTCATAGGCCTACAAGATGCTAATTCTCCACTTTACTAGATGAGGTTAAAGGGATCTATTTGGTCCTGCAACTCTACCCATAACGCACTTCATTTATCTACCCTCTCATTCTACAACTCCGTTACTCTCTTGCAACAACTTTAGCTTCAATCTTTGCTATCCTCAGCTTTCACCCCTTTTTTCTTCTATCTTAGGCTACTTTCACACTAGCGGCACGGACCTCCGGCAGGCTGTTCCGTCGGGTGAACTGCCTGTCGGATCCGTCCTGCCGCTAGTGACCTTGTTCCCCGGACTGCCGCTCCGTCCCCATTGACTATAGCGGGGGCGTAGTTCCGGCGGAGGCACGGCAGTGCATGGCGAGAGGCTGTCGGAATAAAACTACGACATGTCAGACATTTATTCCAGCAGCCTCTCGCAGTGCCTCTGCCAGAACACTGCACCACCTCCATTATAGTCAATGGGGACGGAGTGGCAGTCTGAGGGCACACGGTCACTAGCGGCAGGACGGATACGACAGGCTGTTCACCCAACGGTACAGCCTGCCGGAGGTCCATGTCGCTAGTGTGAAAGTAGCCTTAGCCTACCTCACCACATCATCAAGATAGTTGGGTCTCTCCGATTATGGTGTCAGAGACCACAATTTTCATCCTCATTCATACATCTTCAGGGTGCACTGTCCGCCCCTACTCGTATATTAACTGTGTACATTCTTTTAGTTATATGAGGGACGTTCCCTATTCGTATTTCAATTTTGATATCGTTGCAATTATTTGTTATCTTTTGTCTTATTTTCTACCCCTCACCTTCCCTTCCCTCCTGTGCCTGCTCATACCTCCCCCCTCCCTCTATACAGGTCCTGTACAATGGAAGAAGCCACATACATAATCATCAATCTACATTTATATATATGACGAGACTTAGAATAATGACCTACAACATGTGTGGACTGAACTCCCGGTCCAAACAAGGTCAGGTAGTTTATTTTCTCAGAAAACACAAAACAGACATCTGTTTGCTACAAGAGACATACTTTAAAGACCCACATATCCCCACGATGAACAAAAAATATTTCTCCACCTGGGTCCATGCTGGGTCAGACAGCAAAGCCTCGAAAGGAGTCAGTATCAGAATAAGTAAAAATGTAGCCTTTTCCTTATTAGATAAATGTACTGACCCAGATGGTCGCTATCTCTTTATTAAGGGAAAGATAGGTAATTTTACAGTGACCATAAGGAACATATATGCTCCCAATAAAGGACACATTTCTTGGCTCATTCTACACTCATTTCTGAGGGTGTACTTAAATCCATTAATTTATACATCCAGTGGAAAAACATTGATTAGCTATAGAACATTAGCGAAACTTAAACGACAACTTTTATACTTAACCACCTCCCGTCCGCCCATAGACTATAAACGTCCGGGAGGTGGTTCTCTATATCTGAATGGACGTTCCAGAACGTCCGTTCAGAAACTGCAGCTGCACGCTAATCGTGCAGCTGCTGATCGGGTTGCTCGCTGTCAGTGACAGCAGGGCAACCCATAGAGAAGGCAGGGACAGTGCCCAGGTGTTGTCACGGCGGACAGGATATCAAATACATAGAAAAACAAACAAGTTTCTAGGCGAGAAGCTGGGGATCAAGGTCACCTCCTGACAAATCCCTACCAGCTCTCCCTATACTGCTATGCCTACGTTCAGACCCTTAAGGTGGGAATAACGTGTCATCGTGCCTGGGCTGGAAATACCCTAAAATCCCTGAGATGGTGAAAGGGGGATAGAGGCAGCCTGTTCCCTCAGAACCTGGAGGGGCAGGCGTCTCTCTAACAGCCTAGACAGCAAACCACAAGAGAACAGAAACCAACTTATCTTTTCTGAGCAGGAAAAGCCAATCCTTCCTTGCTTCCACAGAGTCGGGCAGAAGCTATAACCCGCAAGGAACACTGGGAGTGGGTGTGATTTAAACTAAAACCAACGACCCCACCCAGTGCACCTGAAGGGAGGCGGATCTAGCTCGACTCCAAAACAAAACAAAAGTCTAGACACGTGCTGCTAATCTATCAGACCTCCGCACATAGCCTGAGCAGGGCATGACAGTACCCCCCCTTCTACGGGTGACCTCCGGACACCCCGGACCAACCTTATCCGGGTGGGATCTGTGAAAAGCCCTAACCAGTTGACTGGCACTAACATCCCGAGCCGGAACCCACATCCTTTCTTCAGGGCCGTATCCCCTCCAGTGTACCAGGTACTGAAGGGAACCCCGAAGAATTCTTGAGTCAAGAACCCTGGAGATCTCGAACTCTAAATTTCCATCAACCAGAACAGGAGGAGGAGGCAATGGCGATGGTTCCACCGGTTTCACATATTTTTTCAGTAAAGACCTGTGGAACACATCATGGATCCTCCAAGTCTGCGGAAGATCCAGCCGAAATGCTACTGGATTGACCACTGCAGATATTTTGTACGGTCCAATAAATCTTGGACCCAGTTTCCAAGATGGTACTCTCAGTTTAATATTTTTAGTAGATAACCACACCAGATCACCCACACACAGGTCCGGACCAGTCATACGTCTCTTGTCAGCCATTCGCTTATACTTCTCACCCATCTTCTCCAAATTCACTTGGATCCTCCGCCAGATAGAAGACAAGGCAGAAGAAAATATCTACTTCTCTGGCATCCCAGAGGAACTAGTCCCAGAAAAGGTACCAAACTGAGGATGAAAACCGTATGCGCCAAAAAATGGCGACTTACCCGTGGACTCCTGCCTACGGTTATTCAAAGCAAACTCTGCTAGGGACAAGAATGAGGACCAGTCCTACTGATTCTCAGCCACAAAGCACCTCAAGTAGGTCTCCAGGTTTTGATTAGTACGCTCTGTCTGCCCATTTGACTGTGGATGAAAAGACGAAGAGAACGAAAGTTGAATGCCAAGCCGAGAGCAGAACGCCCTCCAAAACCTGGAGACAAACTGTGTGCCCCTATCAGAAACCACGTCCGAAGGAATGCCATGCAATTTCATGATATTATCCACAAAAATCTGCGCAAGAGTCTTGGCATTGGGCAGACTAGCTAACGATATAAAGTGAGCCATTTTACTAAAACGGTCAACAACCACCAAAATTACTGTTTTCCCGGAGGAACTCGGCAGATCCGTAATAAAGTCCATAGACAAGTGCGTCCAAGGACGAGACGGAATAGGCAAAGGAAGAAGTGAACCAGCAGGTCGAGTATGAGCAACCTTTGACCGTGCACAGGTTTCACAAGCTGCCACGTAATCCTCAACGCTCTTACGTAACCCGGGACACAAGATCAAAGGTGGACTTACCACCAGGATGTCCAGCAAGGACAGTATCATGATGTTCCTTGAATACCTTGTATCGCAGTCTATCAGGAATAAACAACCTCCCTGGGGACAAGAACCAGGATCCCCCTCCTGGGCTCCCAACACCTCCATCTCCAATTCGGGGTACAGAGCGGAGACCACCACCCCATCAGCCAAAATCGGAGCAGGATCCTCTGAATCACATCCCCCAGGAAAACTGCGAGACAACGCATCAGCCTTGATGTTTTTAACCCCCGGGCGAAAAGTAACCACAAAATTTAACCTGGTAAAAAACAGTGACCATCTGGCCTGTCTAGGGTTCAGACGCTTGGCAGATTGCAGGTAAGCCAAATTCTTATGATCAGTATATACTGTAACGGGGTGAGACGCCCCCTCCAACCAGTGACGCCATTCCTCAAAGGCCAATTTGATGGCCAGCAATTCTCTATCTCCTACATCATAATTCCTCTCGGCTTCTTGGAAAAAAAAGCACACGGAACCCATTTGCCAGGAAAAGAACCCTGCAACAGCACTTCTCCAACCTCCCCACCTCTGATGCATCAACCTTCACCACGAATGGCTGAGACACATGTCAGCCCCAGTTACAGGAGAAATCAACAGTGAAAAGAAAAAGTGAAGTAAATGTCCCCCAGAGGTCTTGTATGACTTTATGGGGGACAAAAAGTGTAAAAAATAAAATAAAATTAAAATAAAGTGCTAAAAAAATAAAATAAAAAAAAGGTTTCACATGTAAAAAAAAAAATTCCCCAAGTAAGGAATAAAAAAAAAGTTAAAAATAGAAAAAATAAAATAGACATATTTGGTATTGCCGCATCCGTGACGGTCGGCTCTATAAATATATCACATAATCGACCCAGTCCAATAAACACCATTAAAAAATAAATAAATAACTGTCAAAAAAAGGCATTTTTGTCACCTTACATCACAAAAAGTGCAACACCAAGTGATCAAAAAGGCGTATGTCCCACAAAATGGTAAAAATAAAACCGTCACCTCATCCCGCAAAAAATGAGCCCCTACATAAGAAAATCTCTCAAAAAATAAAAAAAACTATAGCTCTTAGAACATGGAGACACTAAAACATAATTTTTTTTGTTTCAAAAATGCTATTATTGTGTTAAAGTGAAATAAAAAAAAAAAAGTATACATATTAGGTATTGCCGCGTCCGTAAAAATCAGCTCTATAAAAATATCACATGACTTAACCCCTCGGGTTAACACCGTAAAAAAAAAAAAACTGTCAAAAAAAGGCATTTTTGTCACCTTACATCACAAAAAGTGCAACACCAAGTGATCAAAAAGGCGTATGTCCCACAAAATGGTAAAAATAAAACCGTCACCTCATCCCGCAAAAAATGAGCCCCTACATAAGAAAATCTCTCAAAAAATAAAAAAAACTATAGCTCTTAGAACATGGAGACACTAAAACATAATTTTTTTGGTTTCAAAAATGCTATTATTGTGTTAAAGTGAAATAAAAAAAAAAGTATACATATTAAGTATCGCCACATAACAATCTGCTCTATAAAAATGTCACTTGACCGAACCCCTCAGGTGAACGCTCTAAAAATAAATAAATAAAAACTGTGCTAAAACAACCAATTTTTTGGTCACCTTGCCCCATAAAGTGTTATAAATGAATGATCAAAAAATCATATGTTCCCAAAAATAGTACCAATAAAACTGGCACCTTATCCCCTAGTTTCCAAAATAGGATCACTTCTTGGGAGTTTCTACTGTAAGGGTGCATCAGGGGGGCTTCAAATGGGACATGGCATTTAAAAACCAAGTGGAGTTCCTTTTCTTCTGCGCCCTGCTGTGTGCCCATACAGCAGTTTATG
Organism: Bufo bufo; assembly: GCF_905171765.1. NCBI lineage: Eukaryota > Metazoa > Chordata > Amphibia > Anura > Bufonidae > Bufo > Bufo bufo. The sequence goes on from NC_053394.1 coordinate 180,838,197, forward strand.
ACCACATGTGGGGTGTTTCTGTAAACCGCAGAATCTGGTTAATAAATATTGAGTTTTGTTTGGCTGTTAACCATCGATGTGTTAAAGAAAAAATTGGATTAAAATGGAAAATCTGCAAAAAAAGTGAAATTTAAAAATTTGATCTCCATTTTCCTTTTAATTCTTGTGGAACGCCTAAAGGGTTAACAAAGTTTGTAAAATCGGTTTTAAGTAACTTGAGGGGTGTAGTTTCTACAATGGGGTCATTTATTGGGGTATCCACTATGTAGGCCTGTAAAGGAGGAATATTAATTATTGATATTTATGCAAATCTCAATAATTAATATTCATAAATAGGCGTAATCGTCTATTGATAACTCCGCCTATTTATACCTTTATATATATATACAATACCTTCACTACACCTTACGTTACTCACTAAACTAACTGCATGCGCCTTACTGAACTAACTATTGCCAATGACTACACGTTACACAGATAGTTAATAGTAAGCAAGATATTTATTAACACCTAGTACATTAAGCACGCAATACACCAATACAACGCTAAATATACAGTACTAAACTACCCTACACATTCCCGGCTTCCACCCACAAACTAGCTATACCATACATACGCGAATATTAACAGCCCACCCACCTGATTCTATTTACTATCCCTATGGGGTACGACGAGGGTTAACGGTGGTCTTACAGGGGGGTGAACAGACCATAAACACAAAGACGGTAATGGGGTAAGGCACCGTGGGGGGTAATAAGGGTAACCGGGACAAGGGTTATTCAGTGGAACACAATGTAAGAGTACTCAGGGACAAGGGTTGATCAGGGGCACAGGATCAGGGGTGCAAATGAGGCAAGGGTTAATCAGGGACAAGGGTTGGCACAGGATCAGGGGTACAAATGAGGCAAGGGTTAATCAGGGACAAGGGTTGATCAGGGTCACAGGATCAGGGGTACAAATAAGGCAAGGGTTAATCAGGGGCACAGGATCAGGGGTACAAATAAGGACACTATAATGTGGGGGTTAGTAGGGGTATAGTGTCAGGGTATAGTGGTAGGGGCTGACAGGGTTAACAAGGGGAGAGATCGTTGGTGGTATAGTGGTAGGGGAACAGGGGATTTAAGGGTTAATCGTCGTTGGTGGTATAGGGGATAATAACAGAGGATTTAAGGAGTATATCGTTGGTGGTATAGGGCATAATAAAAGGAGTGATACTTAATATATACTTGCTCGTTCGTCCAGGGGTTTGCTCGTTCGTCCAGGGGTCTTCTCACTGTGGGTGGGCGGCACGGCTCTCTTCCTAGTGCCCGGGTCTGCCGGATATTTATCTCCGGCGGCCCACATTGCCGCACCGCCCACAGGGTGGCGCGCGCCACCATTGGAGACACGTGGGCCGGCGCAGTGAGATGATGTCACTGCGCCGGCCCGTGCGTCTCCTGAACGAGGGCATCGGGGCCGTGCTTACATGCCAACAGGCGGGGGAAGCCTTTGATCTCCCGCCTGTGGCACTCTGCACTCCGGCCAGCGAGATGTTAATTTCGCTGCCGGAATGCGCATAATAGAAGGAGGGGAGGCTTCTCCCTTTCTCCTATCATGTATAATTATCTCCAGCAGTTGGAGACAATTATATCAAAGGGCTCAGATTCTGTGGAATCTGAGTCCTTTGTAGTTATCAGGATGACCGGACCTTAGTCCGGTCATTCTGATGCAATCAACCAGATTGCATCTGTGTGAATGCTTGGGGGACATTCACACCGATGCACCTGGTTTCAGGTACAGGGAGAGTGGGGGGAATATCCTTATAAGACACAGATAAATATATAACAGATCATAGAAGGGGGCACAGCTAAAGGGATTATACATATACAGGGAGTGCAGAATTATTAGGCAAGTTGTATTTTTGAGGATTAATTTTATTATTGAACAACAACCATGTTCTCAATGAACCCAAAAAACTCATTAATATCAAAGCTGAATATTTTTGGAAGTAGTTTTTAGTTTGTTTTTAATTTTAGTTATTTTCGGGGGATTTCTGTGTGTGCAGGTGACTATTACTGTGCATAATTATTAGGCAACTTAACAAAAAACAAATATATACCCATTTCAATTATTTATTTTTACCAGTGAAACCAATATAACATCTCAACATTCACAAATATACATTTATGACATTCAAAAACAAAACAAAAACAAATCAGTGACCAATATAGCCACCTTTCTTTGCAAGGACACTCAAAAGCCTGCCATCCATGGATTCTGTCAGTGTTTTGATCTGTTCACCATCAACATTGCGTGCAGCAGCAACCACAGCCTCCCAGACACTGTTCAGAGAGGTCTACTGTTTTCCCTCCTTGTAAATCTCACATTTGATGATGGACCACAGGTTCTCAATGGGGTTCAGATCAGGTGAACAAGGAGGCCATGTCATTAGATTTTCTTCTTTTATACCATTTCTTGCCAGTCACGCTGTGGAGTACATGGACGCGTGTGATGGAGCATTGTCCTGCATGAAAATCATGTTTTTCTTGAAGGATGCAGACTTCTTCCTGTACCACTGCTTGAAGAAGGTGTCTTCCAGAAACTGGCAGTAGGACTGGGAGTTGAGCTTGACTCCATCCTCAACCCGAAAAGGCCCCACAAGCTCATCTTTGATGATACCAGCCTAAACCAGTACTCCACCTCCACCTTGCTGGCGTCTGAGTCGGACTGGAGCTCTCTGCCCTTTACCAATCCAGCCACGGGCCCATCCATCTGGCCCATCAAGACTCACTCTCATTTCATCAGTCCATAAAACCTTAGAAAAATCAGTCTTGAGATATTTCTTGGCCCAGTCTTGACGTTTCAGCTTGTGTGTCTTGTTCAGTGGTCGTCGTCTTTCAGCCTTTCTTACCTTGGCCATGTCTCTGAGTATTGCACACCTTGTGCTTTTGGGCACTCCAGTGATGTTGCAGCTCTGAAATATGGCCAAACTGGTGGCAAGTGGCATCTTGGCAGCTGCACGCTTGACTTTTCTCAGTTCATAGGCAGTTATTTTGCGCCTTGGTTTTTCCACACGCTTCTTGCGACCCTGTTGACTATTTTGAATGAAACGCTTGATTGTTCGATGATCACGCTTCAGAAGCTTTGCAATTTTAAGAGTGCTGCATCCCTCTGCAAGATATCTCACTATTTTTGACTTTTCTGAGCCTGTCAAGTCCTTCTTTTGACCCATTTTGCCAAAGGAAAGGAAGTTGCCTAATAATTATGCACACCTAATATAGGGTGTTGATGTCATTAGACCACACCCCTTCTCATTACAGAGATGCACATCACCTAATATGCTTAATTGGTAGTAGGCTTTCGAGCCTATACAGCTTGGAGTAAGACAACATGCATAAAGAGGATGATGTGGTCAAAATACTCATTTGCCTAATAATTCTGCACGCAGTGTATAAATCATAATGTGACACAGCTACAGGGGGCACCACTATATATATATATACTCTAAGGGGAGCAAAGGTCCTATAAAGGAGGCACATGTTTCCCACAGGGGCCATCATGAGACCCTGTGGGCCACCATGGGCAGACGTGCGCAGAAGTTAGGCACATCTGCGCACATCATCCCATGATATGGTGGTCACTGTATGCATATATACCATACACGCACGCACTTGTCTGCATGCATGTATGGGTATATATGCATACGCCTCAACCCTTCCTCAACAATCCCCCTGTTGTCGGGAATACGACAATATATCTTGGGAAAAAGGGTTGAGATATATTTGCCCCCCCTCAACCCCATCCTTGGTGGTAATTCAGGAGGAACTGTAGTGTCCAACAGATTCTTAGGTACCTAGACATCACCCCTCCAGACTTTCTCCGACCTGCCGTTCGCCGTAACCTACTCCTCCATCTACCGGGCACACCATCTTCTTCTTTAGAACTTTTCTTGACATCTTTTGCCTTGATCGTTTCGGTATCAGTCCCTCCTACTGTCATTTTTCTTGACTTTCGGAGTGGCTTGACCCTTGCAGTCTTTGACTGGCCTTCCTTACAGGTAACTGTCTTCCAGTGTTAGCCACCCCTGGTCTTGGGGTGACCACACCCTCCCTATCTCTCGGCAATGCTGCCGATCTTCAGGTCCGACCCGCCCCCAAGGGATCTGGAGCGGGTTGACCTTCACAACCTTAGTCTCTTACTGCGCCAACTTTCAAGTATGATTTTGGTCCAACATCTCGTGTTCCGTCTTGGTAGGTGCGGTTCTCCCATGGACAGATTGGTAGGTCTTTTGCAAGGCAGGTCAGATCTTTCATTAGCGAGGTGATGTCATGGAACCCAAATTCTAGCGGTGGAGAACACCTCCGCCACACTACACATCCAGCCCTTCCCTTATGAACTTCACCGTTCAAGGTGGCAAATGGCAAACAGAGGGGGCCTGTCCCTGTCGTGCCCTAATCTAATCCCCATTCACACAAAACATATATCACAATTCGCCTTCCCCTTCTCCAACCCATCTAAACCCAAAAACATTTATATACAATACTATGAGGACTCAGGAGGGGCTGGGTGTACCTCCCAAAACCTCATACGCACCAGTCCAATATCCATCACATAGGGTCTCAGGATAAATTTGAGATTTTCCATCCTGAATCCCCCCCACACACACACGAGTCCTCCTGTCCTTAGGATCTTCCTCGGCTTCAGGGCTTGGCGAAATCAAGTCCTGAGCCTCCGGTGACTGTGTTCGTGAAGTGCTGTCTGGTTCTGGCTTAGGTGGTCTGTTAGTCTCTTGACCCTCCGGTACATCCACCACAGTCCTATGTACATGAGTCCGACCAGAACCAGAAGCACTATCACCGGGTGTATCAGTAAATTGAAAAACGAGGTTGCCTTAGGACTGTATCCAAAAAGACTCTCCCACCATAAGATCTTTGAGTCCTTGTCCAATGCTGTGGCAACCGCTGTAATTTTCGTCCGGTCATGGGTAAGTCGGATGGTGGCCTGTTTCTCTGTCTCCCGAAGATGTTGTAAGATTTCTTCCTCTTGGCTGAAGTCCAACAGGAGCTGTTTAAGTTCTTTGCCGAGGCCAAGGGGAATCTTCTGAAGTCTCACGGGAACATCGGGGCGGATGTCGAGTCTTCTTTCCGGGGTAATTGGGGTTCTTCCTTGCTGCTCTGCGACGTCCAGACCTAGAACGGGGCTAAGGGTACAGTACGCTCCGGGGAAGAGTATTCCTCGCTCGGTACAATTAAATCCATAAATTGTATATGACCCATTATTCCCTTGGTACCAACACCAATATCCCTGTCCTAAGTATTTTAAAGAAGACGAAGGTATTGGGTTGACCTTCATCTCACAGGTCCCCTCGGTGTTCCAACACTGGTGCCCAAGCACCCGATCTCGACCACCCTGACATAGGATGGCATCCTCTTTCAACCAACATCCTTCTGTGTCAAACAAAGAAGAATGGCCTTCTTCATAGGTTAGAACGCTTGAGGGGAGCTGGGGATGAAGTACCGTTCGGTTGTTCATCACCGTACCTAGATTGATGATACTGTATCCCTGTCTGAGGCGACCGGACACAGGTGCCAATGACGAAGCAGTACAGGTTGAATTTCGACATCCATGCCATTGAACCAGCCACCAGTTGGTATGGTTGATGGTGAAAGGAGAGATCAGTGGACTTATTCGCTGGCGGAGGTTGAATGGGAAGTGGCCGTTGTGTAGTGCTGAGACAATACGTTTAAGGTTGTCCGAGAGTTCGCTTTGGACCTGCGTACACGCCAGAGCAAGCTGAGCCCGATCCTGCTCCTCCAACAGACCCACAACTAACCTCCTAAACTTCTCACGTATAGCAGAAGATAGAGAGGTAGTGGCATCGATGTGCGAGTGCTGTAAACCCTCTAGGACGTGGTTTACATCAAGCTGGGTCTTGAATCCTTCCCCGGCATGTCGCACAACTTCCCCAAGCTTATTTCTCAGGACTTCCATATCCATAGTGTTCAGGGCTCCCACTCCCAAAGCACCTCCGCCAAGTCCCATAGCCACTAGATCTCTCCTCCCCCTGTTCTTCCTACGTGGGGGGTCGTCTTTTCTTACCTCTTGCCCCGCCTCTATCCAACCTCTTACCATGTCAATTTGGTTCCTAACGAACTCCTCACACCTGTGATCCCAATGGTCAACTCGGAAGTCATTCTCCAGGTAAACAGGATGAATTTGGCATCCGTGATGATTCTCCAGGGGGATGACAGTTGAGGAGCTACAGGATCTGCCAATTGATGGATAGGGGCGGTGCAAGAGTCCGAATGCGGTTTTACCGGTTGGAGATCTTCTGTATCGTAGGGGACCCTCACCACTGTTGCACAGATCTGTCCCCTTCCCTTGAAGGGATACCACTGATCGTTCTCTCCAGCCTGTAACACTAGCTTCCCTACAGGTTTGGTTTGGGACAGATAGACCCACTGAGTAAAGGTCCAGCATCCTTCGTCTACTGCCTCACAAAAAGGTCACTTAAACGAACCATCTATATTGATGTCAAAGTTAATATCTCTACCCCTGGGGTCCTTCCAATCGGAAGACACATACCTACCCCGGTATTCTTCAGTCATAGGAGTACCATCCATCCATACATCCACCGTAGGGGTGTCTATCCCGTTGCACACCAAATCTCAACTCCAGGGATTAGTGTCCAACATCACCATCTGGGTTTCTTGCTCCCAGTGAGCATAGGTGACAAAATAGTATCCTGTCACCTCAGAAACACAGTTGTCTCTCATGATGGTGATCATAAAAGACCGTATGGATGGAGATCCCTTTAACTGAGCATACCTAGAGTCCTTCGCGTCGGTCCGTACCTTTAAAACTGTGGCTCGATATAAGCCTTCCAGTTTTACCAGACCACTCTGATCGTTCCAGATGGCCTGACCAGAGTCACTGCAGTTCAACTTTAACATCATTATACTGGTTCGTAAATGATCAGTGGACAAATGTCCCTGAACGTAACTGGATTCCCTGGTGATAATCATCTGGGAATCCCTTAACATGCAATAAGCCTTCAGGGTGCCTTTTACTGGAATGGGCCTATCAAAATATGTCCTAACCCTTAACCTGTCCAGGTTATCCTTCTCCAGGAAGGTAGCCTTCAGGATGTGCCAACCGCTGTACTCTGCCAGAGTGACATCTTCAGGACTCAGTATTCCCTTCTTAGTGCATAACACCGTGGTAGTGTTAGCTCTCACTTGCTGGTATGGGTGCAAGTGTGGGTCCCTAGATACCCATCTTAAGGATTTGATAGGTGTAGGGTCCGAGTCTTGAAAATGCCTGAATTCCTTGAGACAGAGGGCGTGTAAGTCATGTTGAATGGCAGACACATTCTCCACCGGGGTATAATGCTGAATTATACCGTTGGCAAAACCCTCTCTCTGGAAACCATACAGATACCACTGACCTGAAGTAAAGGCGAAGTTCTCGTATGGTTTCCGGATTTTGCCACCCAAACATTCCACCATTAAAAGGCCGGGTCCATTAAGTGATATGTTAGCCATATCAATGTTAGTCCCCAGGCCCTGCCCGGAAGAGGCCGATCCTGCCGTCAACATGCTTACCACCAGTGTCACAAGCTGGAGACGTATCCTGTTCAGAGGATGCCTAGCTCTTCCCTGGTCAAGTGGTCCCATGGCGTATCTCCCTCTTGTGTTCTGTAATTAGATGGAGTGTGATAAGTGGAATGGATCCGCCATCGATCCACCAAGCCCTATTACCCCCCCTTCACCCAACTCGGAACGGTATGCGTTATTGAGTTGGGGAAGCCCGGGTGGCTTTGGCTTGGTCGATGTGAATCCACAAGAGTTCCTGCCGTCTATGGGATTTCTTTTTGTTGGTGATTGGCCTTTGCACCTTCAGCATGGTGTCTCCCATTACTTCAAGGACCTTGTATGGGCCTTTCCAGTTTGCGTCCCATGAGCCAGCCCGACGGAAGACTTTTACCATCACCATTTCTCCTACAGCGGGCATTGGTGTTTCCCCCTGTAGATACGGTTTGTGTAACCGTATTGCTGCGTGAGGCAGTAGCTCCTTCAGGTTCTGTTGAACCTGTTGGAGAAACATGTCTCTGGCGATGGCGTCCTTCGTGGGCTCCGACACTTGAGGTTCGTTGGGTAGACATAGGGGCATCTTGCGTCCGGTCATCAATTCATACGGGGAGATACCGGTACTGGAGGCTTCGGTGGCTCGAATACCCATTAGCACTGCTGGAAGATAGGTTACCCAAGAGGAACCCTTCTCCAGCAGCGCTTTGGAAAGCCGGGTTTTGATGGTCCGGTTCATCCGCTCCACGATGCCCGCTGACTGAGGGTGATAAGGCACATGAAACCTTTGCTTTATGTCTAAGAGACCACAAAGCGCTTTCATTACCTTACTCGTAAAATGGGTCCCTCTGTCTGATTCTATCACTCTGGGGATACCCCATCGTGACAGAACCTGTTCCCAAAGAACACGGGCAGTCGTGGTAGCCGTATCATTGACCGTGGGGATGGCTTCTACCCATTTCGAGAAGACATCCACTATTACCAGTGCGTAACGGCAGTTACGACTTCCGGTTGGTAATGGTCCAATGAAATCGATTTGTATCGCGGACCACAGACCCTCAGCAGGTGGAACCCGCTGTAACACTGGCTTCAGGGCAGACGCCCTTGGGTTGACTTGTTGACTTGAGCACACACCAGGCACTGTTGAGTAACCTCCTCTACTGAATTGGACATCCCTGGCCAGTATAATTTGTCTCTCAGGAGAGGCAAGAGTTTATTCCGGCCGAGGTGTCCAAACAGCTGGTGGTTCAATCGCGTCAGCTCTGCTTGCAGATGCTGCGGGACCACCGGAAGAGGGAGTTGCTGAGTACCGGTATCGTAACATAAGATCCCTTGCTGTACAGACAAGGGATGTTGCAGAGATTTGACATGTGTCATTAGAAGAGGATCCTTAGTTTGTTCCTCTTCAAATGACACCGGGCCGTCACTCAAATGGGTACGTGCTGCAATCCGGTGAGTTGGTAGTGGTCCCATGTCTGGTTCCCGAAGGGTACCAGACACTGCCGCTAGTTTAGCCAGCTCATCTGCCTTATTGTTACCCATTATCAAAGGTTCATAGCCTTTTTGATGTGCCGGGATTTTGATAATGGCTGCTTCCGTCATGTGTGCCATGCTCCACTCCCACAGCTCCTTCAGGACCGACACATGAGCCTGAGGTTTGTTTTGGCTGTCCACAAATCCTCTCCTCTTCCATATGTCAAGATGCAGGGTGAGGGAGCGAACTACATACGAGCTGTCGCTATATATAGTTTGTTTCCCTGGGGGCTGAAGAAGCAGAGCTTCTTTAACCGCCTCTAGCTCTGCCCGCTGGGCAGACATGTGACCCGGTAACCTGACAAGACTCTGGGTACCAGCGGTCTCAGCCAGAACAGCAAAACCTGTGACATATTCCCCCTCCATATAGAATCGAGAGCCATCAACAAAGATGACTCTGTCATCCGAACGTCTGTCGGTTCTGAACATCTGTGGAGAGTCGTCCAGTTCGGGTTGGCCACAGTCATGTTCGGTTCCAGTCAGGTTTAGTAACTGAGACAGAACATACTTGGCCTTGTGGTCCACCTGCAGATTCCGGCCACTGAGATCCATGATCCATCTACCGAATCTCTGTTGGGAGACTCCAGGGAGAGTATCACGGAGCAAGAGGGCTAAAGGAGAATGTGGAGTCTGCAAGGTGAGGGGTCGGAAGCCTACAATATGCTCGGTAGTCTTGACGGCATAGTGTATGGCTGCCAGTTGTTTGGCACATTCATCGAACCCTCGTTCCACGGGCGAAAGTAGCCTGGAGAAATATCCCAGCGGTCTAGTCTCATACGCTACTTTCTGAAGAAGGACCGCTGCAATGGACTCGCTGCATCCCTGTATGCGCCTGTATGGCCATTTCCCCATTTGGATGTGGAGTGGCCAACACAGGAGCCGAGGAGAGATCCCTTTTCAAAGTTGAAAAGGCCTCTTCCTGCGCATCGGACCAACCTTTGATTGAGGGTTCTTCTCCTCGAAGGAGCTCATAGAGAGATCTCGCTTTGGCAGTGAAATCCTCTATGAATTCCCTCATGAAGTTGGCCACCCCCAGGAATTTTCTCAACTCCTGAAGAGTGCCGGGTCTGGGTAACTTCACCATGGCTTCCACACGGGCTGACATGATTCCTTTGGTTCCAAAGGAAATTTGGACCCCGAAGAAGGTTACCTCCGCTTTGGCCAAATTTGCCTTATGGGGACTTAGCTTGAGCCCTGACTTTGTCAGGAGTCCCAGCAACTCTCTTAACAGAACCAAGTGTTCCTCTATTGTTTCTGTATGCAAGAGCAGGTCATTTACGTATTGTAGAAGGCATTCCGGCCGTGAGAACACACTCAGTACGGCCGCCAATGCCTGATGAAAATACGTGGGGCTGCTGTGTAACCCCTGGGGCAGTACAGCAAACATGTACTGTTTGTCCCCCACCGTAAAGGAAAATTTGTACCGGCATGACTCCGTGAGTTCGATGGAGAAGAACCCGTTAGCAACATCTAGAGTCGAGAATACGCGGCTTTTGCCGCTTATTCTGGCCATGATGTCGGGAGTCTGGGCCACCACTGGAGCTGACATTGGGGTGTATTTATTGAGGATCCAGAGGTCTATGGTAAGCCTCCATGCATTGGTGTCCTTTTTCTTGACTGGCCAGAGGGCATTGTTGCATTTTGAATTACCCTCAATAACCACACCCCTAGTCTTCAATTCCTGGACCGTGTCCATAATTGAATGGGTGGCCTCTGGTGGAAATCGGTATTGGCGTTGAGGTGGAGGGTCAGGACCCTGAATGTCCACCTTAACACCAATCAGTCTGCCACAGTCATTTTTGCTCTGGGCCCACAGTTCGGAATGCTCGTACACAATAGGCTCCAGGTCTAGATTATGTGAGACCTCAGGCCACTTGTGTTCGAGCATGTCAGTAGAATTTTCTACTGCTTGCAAAGGTGGTCCCAGACAATGGCGTTGGATAACAAACACCTTAGCTCGTCTGGGACCCTTCCACACAATGCAATTTGCCAGATCCAGGATCCACCCATTTTGTGTCATTACATCGGTTCCGATAATGTTGTCAGAACCGGGATAATACCACATGGGGATCCTAAGGGTCATGTAACTGGTGATCTGGACGATTACTTCCTCTATTCTGTGGGCCTTCACTCCCCCTTGTTGGTGATCAAATCCGATCACCACACACTGAGGGCTGTTGGGATGTAAATCATGTTTGACACTGGCAATGGAAATTTCCGCACCAGTGTCAAGCATGATTTCAGCGTCCTGATTTTTGATTTTGGCTTTTATGTGGGGTCTCCCTGAAGAATCCAGTATGATGGGACATACTGGCGCCAGATCTTTAGGGATCCCTGATCTTCAATCAATTTCCACCAGGCTCCCAGTAGGTACCTGTGAGGTACATACTGCCACTTGTGGGTTCTTGCTATGGAACCTTGGTGTGGATTCCGGGGATTTCACACCCCTTACCGAACGCGCTGGAACATTCACCACAGCCACACGTTTTGGTGTCTGGACCTGTGAATGTCCCAGATTTCTCTCAACATATTCCCCCACTGATTTGACATAATTAGGTTATTATTATTGCCCGTTCTCTCAGGATTTGTCCGGTTATTACATGGCCATTGTGGACAATTCCTCTTTATGTGCCCGTATTGTAAACACAGGAAGCATCGAATGCCTCCTGTCCTTTCCAATGGCGGGGCCGTGGGGCGAACAGTTGAATGAACCTTTGTGTGCTGTACCCGTTCATCTTGAGATGTATCGTGTACAGGCGTACGCTCCGTCACTTTGACGGATTTCTTATTGAGCAGTGTATCCTGTCTGCACTGCTCAATAATCATAGCAGCATCCGTGAGGGATGGCTCCCTAGCTGCACTCAACCGGATTGCAGTGTCAAGGTATGGGAATTTTTCCACAAACATACGTATCATACCCTGTGGAATTCCGATACCGTGATCTTTTGTAACCCTTCTGTACATTGCTTCAAACCGACTACACATAGACAGAGGTTCGTCATGTATAGTGGGTTTGAATTTGGACAGGATAGCTGGAGTGACGTCCCAATGGCCCGTTGCCAGTCTCATGAGTATAGAGAGGCGTTCCTCCTTGTCATAAAACTGTCCATTCATGGGTTGCGTCCTCCCCGTTACCTCATACCTTTGGTTTAGGTGTGTAGGTAACCATAACTTGAATAACTCCATGCGATATTCGTGAGCCACTGAATACATGTTACAGTGACCCTCGAAGATATCACATGAAGTAAACGGATCTACACTGGGATCATATTTTGGCATCTCCTTGCAGATCCGTAACAGGAAGTTTATCCTTTCCATACTGGAATGGTTAGGGTAAAAATCTTCCTGTCTTTCCGGACGCGTTGGCGGATTGGAAGTGGTAAATGGCCAACCACTTTCCTCTCTCCAATCGTTGTCCTGTTCCTGGGATCGGTTGCTACCCCTATTCTCCCTGGGTGTTTGGGTGAAAGGTAGCGTCCGTTCCACCTGTCCCCTAGTGTCTACTGCGTCGGGTGTTTGATCCATGGGAGATCTTGGCGCCTTCGCCGCTGTCTCCCCCGGTGCCGTACCCGAAACACAAACCTGTTTCGTGGGCACCATACTGTTAGCACCAGGCCGTGACAGATTCGAGATGACCTGCTGTAAATCCGCAATGGTTTGCGTTTTCGCAGCCAGGTACTCTCGAAGTTGAACAATCATGCTATCCATAGATACCGTATTGTTCCTGAACTGGTTTATCTCAGTGTACAGTCTGAGCAGTTCCTTGTCCATGTCAGAGTAGAAACTCTCCTTGTCCGAGAGTCTAGACTCTAACACGCAAATCTCCCTGCCCCTCTCGACCGTACACTGGGACTTCTCTTGTAGTTGTGTTTGTAATGTGTGTAACTGTTTGATGTTTTCAACACAACAATTGCAGTGAAAGTTTGCCGTGTTGGAAACTTCCTCTGCCTTTGTTGTACTGTTTAGTGTTTCAAGATGTTCTGGCTTCCAAATGATATCCTCAAAGGTGAGAACCAATTTGGCTAACATTTGGAGCCGTTTTTTGTTTTTTTTGAACACACTATGATTAATACAGAGTTTATCATGAGCGTATGCCTGGTCCAATAAAGTGGACCATAGCAGCTCAGTGGATTTGTAAGTGATGGGGATGATGGGGTTGTATGTGCTATGTTTGCTGAGGTGTTGCAGTGTGGAGAAGTTCATACTCACTTTTTGGCGAGAGGTCATCTTCATTGGTGTCGTTGTTGGTTGTACTGTGTTGCTGCGTGGAGGAGGTCCTTCAATATTCGGAACGCCTTCTCCCGACCAGCCAGACGACTTCAGTTCGACTTCAAAGACGATGGTTCTCTCTTCAGTGGTGTAGGTGATGACTTCTCTCCAGTGGGCGTGTAAGGGAATCAGAAAATATTAATACAGAAAATTCCTAGCAGTGGGCCTGACTCACCAATGTTAAGGGGGAATATAAATTATTGATATTTATGCAAATCTCAATAATTAATATTCATAAATAGGCGTAATCGTCTATTGATAACTCGGCCTATTTATACCTTTATATATATACAATACCTTCACTACACCTTACGTTACTCACTAAACTAACTGCATGCGCCTTACTGAACTAACTATTGCCAATGACTACACGTTACACAGATAGTTAATGGTAAGCAAGATATTTATTAACACCTAGTACATTAAGCACGCAATACACCAATACAACGCTAAATATACAGTACTAAACTACCCTACACATTCCCGGCTTCCACCCACAAATTAGCTATACCATACATACACGAATATTAACAGCCCACCCACCTGATTCTATTTACTATCCCTATGGGGTACGACGAGGGTTAACGGTGGTCTTACAGGGGTGTGAACAGACCATAAACACAAAGACGGTAATGGGGTAAGGCACCGTGGGGGGTAATAAGGGTAACCGGGACAAGGGTTATTCAGTGGAACACAATGTAAGGGTACTCAGGGACAAGGGTTGATGAGGGGCACAGGATCAGGGGTACAAATGAGGCAAGGGTTAATCAGGGACAAGGGTTGGCACAGGATCAGGGGTACAAATGAGGCAAGGGTTAATCAGGGACAAGGGTTGATCAGGGGCACAGGATCAGGGGTACAAATAAGGCAAGGGTTAATCAGGGGCACAGGATCAGGGGTACAAATAAGGACACTATAATGTGGGGGTTAGTAGGGGTATAGTGTCAGGGTATAGTGGTAGGGGCTGACAGGGTTAACAAGGGGAGAGATCGTTGGTGGTATAGTGGTAGGGGAACAGGGGATTTAAGGGTTAATCGTCGTTGGTGGTATAGGGGATAATAACAGGGGATTTAAGGAGTATATCGTTGGTGGTATAGGGCATAATAAAGGGGGTGATACCTAATATATACTTGCTCGTTCGTCCAGGGGTTTGCTCGTTCGTCCAGGGGTCTTCTCACTGTGGGTGGGCGGCACGGCTCTCTTCCTAGTGCCCGGGTCCGCCGGATATTTATCTCCGGCGGCCCACATTGCCGCACCGCCCACAGGGTGGCACGCGCGCCACCATTGGAGACACGTGGGCCGGCGCAGTGAGATGATGTCACTGCGCCGGCCCGTGCGTCTCCTGAACGAGCACATCGGGGCCGCGCTTACATGCCAACAGGCAGGGGAAGCCTTTGATCTCCTGCCTGTGGCACTCTGCATTCCGGCCAGCGAGATGTTAATTTCGCTGCCGGAATGCGCATAATGCGCATAATAGAAGGAGGGGAGGCTTCTCCCTTTCTCCTATCATGTATAATTATCTCCAACAGTTGGAGACAATTATATCAAAGGGCTCAGATTCTGTGGAATCTGAGTCCTTTGTAGTTATCAGGATGACCGGCCCTTAGTCCGGTCATTCTGATGCAATCAACCAAATTGCATCTGTGTGAATGCTTGGGGGACATTCACACCGATGCACCTGGTTTCAGGTACAGGGAGAGGGGGGGAGGGAATATCCTTATAAGACACAGATGAATATATATAACAGATCATAGAAGGGGGCATAGCTAAAGGGATTATACATATATAAATCATAATGTGACACAGCTACAGGGGGCACCGCTATATATATATATATATATATATATATATATATATATATATACTCTAAGGGGAGCAAGGGACCTATAAAGGAGGCACATGTTTCCCACAAGGGCCACCATGAGCCCCTGTGGGCCACCATGGGCAGACGTGCGCAGACGTTAGGCACATCTGCGCACATCATCCCATGATATGGTGGTCACTGTATGCATATATACCATACACGCACGCACTTGTCTGCATGCATGTATGGGTATATATGCATACGCCTCAACCCTTCCTCAACAAGGCCCCACAAAGTGACTTCAGACCTGAACTGGTCCTTAAAAAGTGGGTTTTGGCAATTTTCTTAAAAATTTGAAGAATTGCTTCTAAACTTCTAAGCCTTCTAACGTCCTAAAAAAATTTAATGACATTTCCAAAATGATGCCAACATAAAGTAGACATATGGGGAATGTTAAGTAATAAATATTTTATGAGGTATCCCTTTCTGTTTTAAAAGCAGAGAAATAGAAATTTAGAAAATTGCAAATTTTTCAAAATTTTTGGTAAATTTGGGATTTTTTCATAAATAAAGGTGAAATATATTGACTCAAATTTATGACTATCATGAAGTACAATGTGTCACGAGAAAACAATCTCTGAATGACTTGGATAAGTAAAGTCGTTCCAAAGTTATTACCACATAAAGTGAGATATGTCAGTTTTGCAAAATTAGGCCTGGTCAGGAAAGGGGCAAATGGCCCAGATGGGAAGTGGTTAAACATGTCTGACTCCTGGAGAGCTTTAAATCCCTCGGTCAAAGACTTCTCCCACTACTCTGCCCCTCATAATTCCTACCAAAGAATCAAGTACATATTCTTACCCACCAATCAAATTCTAAATTGCCAATCTTCGTCCATACTGTCTCAAGTTCTATCGGATCATTCTCAGATAGAATTGGTATATACAATACCTTCTTCTCCCCCAAGCTTCCGTTCCTGGAGATTAAATGATTTATTACTAAAACCCCCTCAAAATGTTCGAAAGATTAGGAGATATTTAGAAGAGTTCTTTGAGATAAATGACAATAATGAGGTCTCTCTGCAGACTCTTTGGGAGGCTCATAAATCACATATAAGAGGTGAATTCATATCCCTCTCCGTTCATTCCAATAAAGGAAAGGCAAAAGAAATAACGGGACTAAAACAAAAGATTTTGAAACTGGAGTGTTCAGACTTAACAGCTCTACGGGTAGAACCAGGGCCGGTGCAAAAAATTTTGCCAACACAAGCGAACATTTTGGCGCCCCCCACCTCGCAGTTCACCTGGCCCTGGTCCCGTCTGCAGCAGCTGGCTTCTTCTCTGTGTGGTCCTGGTATCTTCTCTCTGCTTCAGACAATCGCTGGTTTGAGGACCGTATTTTTCACCCTCTAAGACGCACCTAGGTTTTAAAGGAGGATAATAAGAAAAAAATATTTTCCATTACACCTCGGGTCAAACCAGCAATCAGACCCTTAATGTTAATCAGACCTCAGATCAGACCCCCATGTCAGCCATCATGCCCCCATGTCAGCCATCTTGCCCCCATGTCAGCCATTAGCCCCCCCATATCAGCCATAAGCCCCCCATATCAGCCATAAGCCCCCCATGTCAGCCATCAGCCCCCCATGTAAGCCATCATGCTCCATGTCACATTTCTCCCCCACCATGTCAAATCACCCCCCCTATGTCACATCAGCCCCCGTGACCGCGCAACTCTGTAAGTAAATAAAAAAAAAGTAAAAAAAAAAAAAAAAAGAAAGTTCATTTTTCCACCCTCCCCCAAAGGCTGTCCGGGCATGCTGGGAGTTGTAGTTTTGCAACAGCTGGAGGCACACTGGTTGGGAAACACTGCAATAGTTAATAGATTGCACTAGGGGGTTAATGTACTATATGTCACAATAGGCGTTTAGCATATATTATGGTATACAAAGGGGTACTATAGTTTAGGGTGCACTAGGGTTTTAGGGAAAAATAATGGAAAATAATGCAGTAACACAATAGATGCAAACATTATATACAGTATGTACTAAGCCTTCACTCTGATATGATAAAATTTGAGACGCTCAGCCAAAATATTTTAATCAAAACACATCTATGCCCGCCTACCCGCACCAAGGTGGTCTCAGTCAGGCAGGTCCTACTCCAAACCTACCTATGCCATTGGGCATCTATATTCAGGAGAAAAGAGCCTGCACATATAGTGTGCTGCTCCTAGTCACCTCTATGTGCACCAAGCAACCGATGAGAGAAGGAGCTTGCACAGCTATATGTACCACCTAATCAAGGTCACCTGTGGGATAGGTGGGGCAAAAGGTGCACATGAATGCTACTCCCCAGAAAAAAATACAAAACATCATGCACGATATGATAACTGAATATGCACTAGGGCAGTGATGGCTAATCTCTGGTACTCCAGCGGTGGAGAAACTGCTATTCCCAAACTGCTCCATTCATTTCTACGGAGTTTTATGGAACCGCCAAGCAAGTCTGCATCCTGGGAGTTTTACCATAGCTGGAGTGCCAGTGGTTAGCCATCACATCACTAGGGGTTTAACATTAGAAGAGAGTGAACTTAAAATTTGCTTTGTGTTGGATTTGGCAAATTTTATAAAAAGTTCTGTTCGTACCTAAATCGATTTTTCACAAATCGAAGTTGCTTCAATTGCCCTAAAAATTTGTAAAAAAACACCATCTAGTCTCTTGGGACTTTTTTGTTAATTTCTTTTACAACCTTTTGCTCTTTCTCCCCCCATCGCCTCCGTTTAAGCTCTTGAACACAATGACAGCAATAGCAAATAATGTCAGAGTGACACTAGCATACTGTAGCTATGGGTAAACATATGTGTGACGGTGTTAATAAACAGCATGTTTAAAAACACACTGCACCGTTGCACTTTTTCTTATGAGAAAGCTTCCAAAAATTGTCCCTTATCGGGGGCAGATGGTATTTAAACACACAATGGGGACTTCTGGTTCCAGGGCATACATGTGAGGACGTGCAGGGCAGAGGTCCAAGCTCTCTACTGCTTTTATCGAGTGTCCCTCAGCGCTTCCTTGAATACTAAAGGTGTGATACACTGCTTCTTTCCATACAGTGCCTAGCAAGCTTATGGAGAAGTTCCTGAGCCATCCTGGGATACCTGTACAAAATTCTTTACTCCAGCGCACTACCAAGAAGCGGAACCACTGCAAACTATGTGCAATGGGAAAGCAAATATACCTGCTTTGGCCCCAATCATGAGGGAGGAGGAGTATGAAGTAGATACTTTGCTGCCTGGACTTAGTGTCCTCTAAAAAGATGGCTGTGGAAGTGAACAAGATGTTGGCCCCGGACATTAAATCCTCATTGGAGGCCACAATAACAGCCAACTTGGTGAGCTTACAGACAGAGGTGGAGACACATATGAACCGGATAACTGACATGGAGAGCCGTCTGCAAATGGTAAAAAGTAGTTTACTAAAAACTAAACAGGCATTACAAGAAAAATGAGATGATTTGGAAAACCGCTGAGGCGGAATAATCTCTGGATTATAGGAAGCCCAGAGACTATCCTTCCCAAAGAGCTGCACCAAATTTTTACTACAAAGCTGCCACGAGCCCTGGGCTTTTAGGGAAATTTCAATGAAGAGTGGGGCATTGATTTGGATTACCCAGAAAACAACAGAGTGGCGGGGTTATGGGATGGCCGAGACCTGTTATCCTAAAGAGGAAAGGTCCATACTCAATTTCTCCATGGGCAATGTTCTTTTCTTTTACCAGGGGACTTTTTCAGTGTTGTTTAATGGGGGAAGTTAGGATTAATGTTTATTTACGAGGTTTGTATGACCACTGGAAAGGGAGCCATTTTCAATCGACGAACCACAGGTTAGGCCTTCAAGCACGAGGCATATTATGAGGATTGTTACTTGGAATGTGAAGGGTGTTTCCATCATCTTAAACACCTGAAGGCGGACAGTGCTATGCTGCAAGAAATGCATTTGCAGGAGAAGAAAGGATTTGTGTTTCTGCATAAAAGATTAACATACCAGATCACTACTAGTGAACATGACTCTGTAGGATGACTGCTTACATTGCATATTGACAGTGCAGGGAGAAGATACTGTTTGATCAATGTATACACCCCTAATAATGCCAATGAAGGTTTTTGAGGGTAACTCTTGGGCAGTCAGAATAGGAATCTAATCATAGGAGGGGATATGAATTCTGTGCTCTTTTGAAAGGTTGGAGGTGAGAATATCAGACGGTTAACACAATAACATTAAAAAAAACACAAACCTTTTCTGGGATACTGCAAAAGCAGTACTTAGAGGGTGTATAATCTCATATGTGACAGCTAAGAAAAAGAAGCTATGGGATGATTTCTTGAATCATGCTACTATATTACGGAGCTTATACACCACTTTTCAGAGTACTCCCACTGAAACTAATAAATGCAATTGGATCAATGCAAAAAATAGCTATAATTTAATGCAGCAACGCTCAAAGGATGGTGGGCAGGATGCTGGCTAGTCCAATGACATATTACAAAATTGAGAGCTCAAGATGGGTTTATTCATTCAGACCCCAAAAATATAAATTTTACGTCTTATTTTATACCAAGCTTTTTTTTAATACACAGGGACAGATGGATTTGGAGAAGGGCAGAAAATTTCTTGGTAATGTGTATCTTCCTAGTAATACAGACAATCAGCACATTGTTGAACAGCTCCATCACTGGTGAAAGTGATAAAATTACTGCAAATGGCAAGACCCCGGGACCTGATGGTTTAACTGGAGATTTCTTCTGAACTGAGATTGGCCCAGTGTATGTGGAGTTGTTCAATCATAGTTTGCAAGGTCATTCCCTTATGACTTCAGGACATACTGCATACATTAAAGTATTACCAAAACTAGGGAAAGACATTCAAGACCTACGGTCTTATAGACCCATATAATTGATGAACCAAGACCTAAAAGTATTCTCAAAAATAATGATGAACAGATTGGCTCTTTTTTGCTGCCAGGTATTGTTGGATAGCACCAGGTTGGCTTTGTTAAAGGGAAGTCAGCAGTTACAAATCTTAGAACTATCATGGCTGTTTATGATGCCATTAGCCAGGGTCGTGCCTGGGAGAACCCAGCTTTGTTATTGATTGACGCCAAAAAGACTTTACAGTAACAGTGTATACCCCAGGATTTCTGTCTGCGTCAATAGATTTACAGAAGGGCACCCGCCAGGGTTGCCCCCTTATTTCTCTTTCATTCAGTTTGGTGCTGGAGCTCTTGGATAGATGTCTTTTGGAGATGGATAGATACAAAGGTATTTAAATAGATAAAATTGGCGTGCCTCCCTGATGACATGTTACTATTCCTGGATGATCCCTCCGAACAGTTGGCTGATGTACTGGATATCTTCCAATACTTTGGAACTGTTGCGGGTTACAAAATTTATATTTCCAAATGCCAGCTCCTCCCATTAGGTCCCTGTGCATCTATTAGGTCAACAGGGGTTGATGTGGAGGTGGTGTCTTCATATATACTTTAGTTAGGCATTAAAATAAGTAAAAATAAATCTGGTTTACTCACAGTAAAATACATTTAATAGCCATCTAAAAATTATAGATTACATACATACATGTCATTAACCTCCTCAGCTCCCCTAGCTTAAACCCCCTTAATGACCAGACCACTTTTTACAATTCTGCACTACACTACTTTCACGGTTTATTGCTCGGTCATACAACTTACCACCCAAATGAATTTTACCTCCTTTTCTTCTCACTAATAGAGCTTTCATTTGGTGGTATTTCATTGCTGCTGACATTTTTACTTTTTTTTGTTATTAATCGAAATTGACCGAAATTTTTGCAAAAAAATGACATTTTTCACTTTCAGTTGTAAAATTTTTCAAATAAAACTACATTTCTATATAAATTTTTCTCTAAATTTATTGTTCTACATGTTTTTGATATAAAAAAATGCAATAAGCGTATATTTATTGGTTTGCGCAAAAGTTATAGCGTTTACAAACTATGGTACAAAAATGTGAATTTCCGCATTTTGAAGCAGCTCTGACTTTCTGAGCACCTGTCATGTTTCCTGAGGTTCTACAATGGCCAGACAGTAGAAACACCCCACAAATACCCCATTTCGGAAAGTAGACACCCTAAGGTATTCGCTGATGGGCATAGTGAGTTCATAGAAGTTTTTATTTTTTGTCACAAGTTAGCGGAAAATGATGATTATTTTATTTTTATTTTTTTCTTACAAAGTCTCATATTCCACTAACTTGTGACAAAAAATAAAAACTTCCATGAACTCACTATGCCCATCACGAAATACCTTGGGGTGTCTTCTTTCCAAAATGGGGTCATTTGTGGGGTATTTATACTGCCCTGGCATTTTAGGGGCCCTAATGCGTGAGAAGTACAGGGTGGGCCATTTATATGGATACACCTTAATAAAATGGGAATGGTTGGTGATATTAACTTCCTGTTTGTGGCACATTAGTATATGTGAGGGGGGAAACTTTTCAAGATGGGTGGTGACCATGGCGGCCATTTTGAAGTCGGCCATTTTGAATCCAACTTTTGTTTTTTCAATAGGAAGAGGGTCATTTGACACATCAAACTTATTGGGAATTTCACAAGAAAAACAATGGTGTGCTTGGTTGTAATGTAACTTTATTTTTTTTTATCAATTGTCTTTTTATTGATGATTTTTTCCAAGAATAAACATGTACATACAAAAAAAAGCATGATTTTGGAGTACATTATTCCTGATACAAAGATATAACTGAAGTCATTTGAACAGCAAAGAAAAAATTTGCATACATCATATTTTTGTGTATGTATATCTCTACATTGAATAAGTCTGAGAAAGTACATACACAATGGTCATAGGTGAGTAGTACTGTAATAAAAGCCTACAGGCTACTAAAGTAACAAAGTTTCTATTTTTCGCTTTAACTATGTAGAGTTATACAAAATTTACTATAAGAAGGATTCGGACATACAAAGGGGAATGACAAGACTTGACACATTAGGGTTAGGATAGGTAAGGTAAGGTGTAGATTCATTCAGTTTGAGACATCAAACACCATGTCCCATTGCTTCCAAACCCGGTCAAATTTGTCCACCGAGGCAAGCAATGTAGCCGACATATGTTCGAGGCGTCTGACTTCTAATACACTATTTATGAGTTCAGCCCGTGATGGGCAATCTATCCTTTTCCAGAATCTTGCCAGCAAACGTCTAGCCGCAGTCAAGATGTATAACATTAACTTTAATAGGTGTTTCTTCAAAGGTATGTGTGGAATATTCAGCAAATATATGTAAGGGTCTAAGGGAAATCTTATTTCAAACAAGCTGTATAGAACTTCCTGTACCATAATCCAGAATGCGGTTAGAATCTGGCATTCCCAGAAGATATGAATATGTGATCCCTCCTCCGTGTTGCATCTCCAACAACGATCCGAAACATCAGGGTTAAACTTATGTAATAACTGTGGGGTGTGGTACCAAAACATCATTATTTTGTAAGTGTTCTCTCACTCACACGTTGACGTCATCGCAGCTCTCTGCCAAATTATCTTCCAATCATCTACTGAAATAGAACGGTGTAAGAGCGATTCCCACTTAGACATGTATGAATGACGGACAGATGCAGGAGAGGCCGGGGAGGAGAGGAGCACATATATTTCAGATATAAGACCATTAGTAGACTCCGAGAGCTTACATGTCTTCTCAAAAGACGTGGGGACAGATACCTGTTTTGAGTGAAACAATGTAGTGAATAAATGCTGGATTTGTAAGTACTGATATCTAGTAACTTCCGTAAGTGACCTAGAACTTCTAAGCTCATCAAATGAAAGTAATTGTAGTGTTCTATAATCAATCATATCCGCAAACCTAAACATTTTCTTGGAAAACCAAAGTTTAAAAAAGGAGACTTTTGATCCAGCATTGAAAAGCGGTGTAAATAGAAAAGATGTCATGGAGGATTTCTCGGAAACCAGGGAGAAACGGTGTTTACAATTTTGCCATATTTTGTACGTATGTAACATTGGTCCTAATAATTCTGGTAATTGAACCTGGGGAATTGGGGACCACAACAAAGAGTTAGGATGTATCGGAGCAATCCACAATTTTTCAATTTCCATCCACCTGGAATAGGCATAGAGTTTAGACCATGCTGGTATCCGTCTAAGATGCATGGCCCAATAATATTTGGTAATGTCTGGAACTGCCAACCCCCCTTGAGATTTCAGGGCCATAAGGGTACTACTAGCTATCCTATGCCTCTTCCCATTCCATATGAATTTAAATATACCAGCCTGCAATGCCCGTAGTTCCGTCCTTGGTACATGTACCGAGAGGGTCTCAAATAGGTAGAGCAGTTTTGGCAAAATGGACATTTTAACTGCCGCTATGCGGCCAAACATGGATATGGGAAGAGACATCCATTTAGCCATCAGACGCTTAAGTTCTTGAAAAAGGGCGGGGAAATTATGGGAGTATATAGAAGAATACGTTGCCGCTAGATTCACACCTAAATAACGCAAGGCAGCATCTTGCCAACGGAAACGATAGTTAGACCGTAACGTAGCTAATACAGCCGCTGGTAAGTTTAAGGGAAGGGCTTCTGTTTTCGAGGAGTTAATCTTATATCCGGAAAGCCGACTATACAGTGTTAACAAACCAAATAAGTTGGGCAGAGTAATATGTAGGTCTGATAAAGTAAGCAGAACATCATCTGCAAATAATGATATCTTATATTCAACTTGGTTAACCGATGATTCCATGAATATCCGGGTGGGACCTGACTTCTGCGGCTAAGGGTTCAATGCAAAGCACAAACAGGAGAGGGGAAAGCGGACATGCCTGCCTGGTGCCGTTTTTAATCGGGAAAGGAGCTGAGTTTGCATATGGTAATTTAATTGTCGCTGTAGGATGGCTATATAATGAGTGGAGGGCTGAGAGAAAGGGACCAGAGAATCCAAAGGCCTGCAGGGTGGAAAACATAAACGGCCAGCTTAAGCGATCAAACGCTTTTTCAGCGTCTAGGCTCAATAATAATGCCTGTTGATGTTTCCTATTGACAATATCTATCAGATTGATAAGTCTTCTCGTGTTATCCCCACCCTGCCGACCCCTCACAAAGCCAACCTGATCTGAGTGTATCAATCGCGGGAGCCAATACGCCAACCTATCTGCCAATAGCTTGGTGAATATTTTCAAATCAGAATTTAGAAGAGCAATAGGGCGGTAATTTGCGCAATCTAGGGGGTCTCTTTCCGGTTTCGGAATGAGAATTATATGGGAATGAAGCATGGTTTCTGGTATAGCTGAACCATGTAAGAATGAGTTAAAAAGCTTACATAAATGGGGTATGAGAAGAGATGAAAAAGTCTTGTAGTAAGAATAGGGTAACCCATCCGGCCCAGGTGACTTGCCATTAGGTAACTGGGAAATTACACCTTGAATCTCCTCAGTCGTGATCTGGGCATTAAGCGCAGACCCTGCTTCTGATGATAGTTTGGGTATACTACTTTGAGCCAAAAAAGAGTCAAATAGTGTCTGGCGATCAACTGGGTCGGAGGGTGTCTGTGGTGTAAGGGAGTATAAAGAAGCATAGTATTGCTGAAATTGGTCAAGTATCGCTCGTCTCCACTGCTCGTTCTCAGGGACATTGGAGTAGTAGTAGTCGCGGTTGACTCCCGCAACTGACGGGCTAAGATAGTGTGCGATTTATTCCCCCACATATAAAACCGTTGACGCGAGTACAATAGGAGTTTACCAGTTTTTTCAAAAGCCATTTCACGTAATCGAGCATGGAGAAGTACTATACGCCGTAGCAAGTGACAGGAGCGATGAGTCCCTAAACGGGCTTCTAATTGTTTTAATTGGGCAAGGGTGTTATTTTAACGGAGATTGTAATCCCTTTTCAATCTAGTGCTTACACTAATACACTTGCCTCTGAAAATGGCCTTATGTGCTTCCCACAGTATAGCTACAGACGGGGCTGAGGGTTGATTAAAGGCAAAATATTCCTCCAAGGAACTTCCCAATTCCTATCTAGTCGGCAATTTAGTTAATAAAGATTCATTAAGTCGCCAGTGGCATACCCTAGGACGAGCACCCCTTGGATTAAACGTGACAGAGATTGGCGCGTGGTCTGACCACGTGATATTTCCTAATTCAGCATCTGTCAACATCCTAAGGGCAGGTGTATTCCCAAAGAAATAATCTATACGAGTATGAGTCCTGTGAGGGTGGGAATAAAACGAATATGTCCTAGCCGAAGGATTATTGACCCTCCACAGATCATACAGAGCATATTGTCTAATGAGCTTTCTAAAGAGGCGTGATAATTTCCGCTGGGCTCTAGACGGTGGTGCATTTCCGAGGGTCAATCTATCCCAATACTCTGAAAAAGCAGCATTAAAATCTCCGCCTATAACAAGCGCTGCCGGCAAATATTCTTCCAGTTCCCGAAAAACCCTCTTCAGGAATGGGATCTGGTTCAAATTTGGGGCATAAATATTGCATAAAATAAGTGGAGCACCGTGGAGGGAGGCCTGGAGTATTACATATCTACCATGACCATCAATCTGTGTGGATTCAACTTGTATAGGACATGTAGTAGATAAAAGAATAGCAACCCCAGCAGTTTTTGTGTCAGCACTGGCTGAATATATTCGTGGATAGGATCTGGCCGCAAACTTAAAGGAGCCCTCTCTGTCAAAATGCGTCTCCTGCAGGAAAACAACGTCTGCCCTTTGAGATTTACATTCAGTGAGAGCTAGACGTCGCTTTGCGTTAGAGTTGAGACCTTTAACGTTCAAGGAAATGCACTTAATCATGAGTGTATGTGGTGTAACAATACTTGCCAATGACCAGAGAGGGACCCCCTAATGAGCATCCTTCTCCATATACTGAAACTCATCTCAGTGCAACATCAATAAGGAACCTAGGAGGAAGAGACATAAGGGAAAAGGGAAAGACAAAGGACAACATATACGACAAAGAACATGATATACAATTCTGAACAATGGGTGTGATCACCCAGTCAAGACTCAATATAACGTGAGCAAAAATGAAAAATAAAGCCCACATCTGTCTCACCTCAAGATCTAGAGTGAGGGAAAGAGAGAGGGCAACAAATAGAGTCCTGTTGGTAGGGACCTGACTGGACGCCATAACAGGCGAGGCCAGAATGGTAACTCAGGGAATACCTGAGACAAAATAGATTAAAAAAAGAGAGAAACAATGCAATGAAAACAATTGCACTAATTCTAAGAGCTGCTGCTCAAAAAATAGTCATCTATACTTTATAATCACAGGTCTCATGGAGGTCTAGGTGTCCCTAATCTTCAGGGTTATTACAACTCCTTTATCTTCAAACAGCTAAAACTTTGGTTTAGTACAGAGCAATATCCAAGCTGGAAGCAGATAGAAATAGATCTTGACAAGGGGAAATCTCTCCGTTCACTTCTTTTATTACATGCAAAAGATAAGAAATTTCCGCTACCCACGGCACCGACAATGAAAGCTACTATTCAAACATGGAAACTAATGCTACAGAAGGCTGCGCCTACACTACCGTTGAAAACCTTGCAGATCCCTATAGAGATCCTGCAATATTATATGCCAGACTTCTCGGTGAGCGGATGGCGGAAAGCTGGGTTACAGGTACTAAATGATTTCTATGCTGGAGATGCCATTAAGTCTTTTACAAGTCTGAAAACTTCATATAACCTACCGGACTCTTATGGCTACCAGTTCACTAGAATAACCCATTTTCTAGCTAAAGGGCCTAAAAGAGAAGTCAATAGCCCAATAATTCTTCTCAATACCGTACCTGGCCCACAAGGAATTTCACAGGTGCCTACAAAGGCTTTATATAAAATTATGATAAAAGATGAGCATTTTACAAAAAAAGCACATTTACTAAATTGGGAAAGGGATCTCAAACTCTCTTTTCCTCTGGCTAAATGGCAGATTGCGATTAGAACTACGCATAAAGCCACAAGGAGCTCTAACCTGGTGGAAGGGTATTTAAAACTTCTAACACGTTGGTACTTCACCCCAGTCAAACTAGCCAGATTTTATCCTAACACTGAAAATACATGTTGGAGGTGCCAAGTGAGGCCTGGTAATTTGATTCATATATTCTGGGATTGTGATAGACTCCGTCCCTTCTGGGTAGAAATTAATAGATTAATAGAAGATGTCCTAGGACTAAATCTGATGTTATCCCCAGCTATGGCACTTCTATCATTGGATATCGACACAATCCCCCCACAATTTAGACCTTTAATGTGTCATATTTTATTAACGGCCAAATTATTGATTGCTAAGCATTGGAAATCGTCTAAGAGCCCTTCCATGAATGAACTAACAGAACGGATCTCCACAAATGTCATATTTGAACATTTATGGGCCCAAAGAACGAACAGGTTAAAATTTTTCTATACTTCTTGGTCCCCTTGGCTGGCTAAATTCCCTATGCCTCAGTAATCAATTTCCTTTACTAGCCTCTTGATTATGTCACTGGTGTAGCCTGATTTGGCTTAACTTATGTAGGAAACTATAGGTCCATTGATGTTTTTCAACATCACCATCTCTCTCATTTTCTTTTCTTTTCCCTTTTCCTCCCCTCATGACTTACCTTATTGGTAACTTACTGAACTAATGTTATGGTTCCTTTCTTATTGTTACCCTAAGTTCTATGTTGGCAGCACCCGAGCGGGTGCCATAGGACTTTCTACATTAATAAAAATTTGGTCAATCTACCAAAGTGGTGGCTGCGTCCACCAAATATCAAGCTTATATGTTTTGAGAACTTGTGAGTGGCTGCGTCCACAATATATTTGCTGTCATTTATTATTCAATTTTGACAATAAAAATTTCTTGAGAAAAATAAAATAAAAAATAGTCATCTGAAGGCCTCAGAGGGGTTCAATCCCTCAAAAATAAACTTTCAAGGAGGCGCGTCACGAAGGGGAGATCCAGATGCTCCCGGTTGGGATGGAGGTCGGTTTCTTTTCCGCTGGACTGTGTGCCATGATGGAGCAGGAGCTGTGGGAGGGTCTGGGATCTCCCAATTATCAAGGACCGGAGTGTTAAGGCCCAAAGAGGAACAAAAACGGGATAGGTCCGCGTGTGTGCGCAATACAGAGGACTTGCCATTCTTCGTAGCAATCAAGGCAAAGGGAAAGCCCCAACGGTATGGGATTTTGAGATCTTTCAAACATGCTAAGAGAGGTTGAAGGTTTCTCCTTTTCTGTAGGGTCAGCCAAGATAAGTCCTGGTATAGGTGGACACTTGAACCTTTAACTACTTGCCGCAACTGTAACGCCGAAAGGCGTCATTGCGGCGGCTCCCCCAGGCTACGCTAACGCCGATTGGCGTCATCTCGCGTGAGCCGAGATTTCCTGTGAACGCGCGCACACAGGCGCGCGCGCTCACAGGAACGGAAGGTAAGAGAGTGGATCTCCAGCCTGCCAGCGGCGATCGTTCGCTGGCAGGCTGGAGATGTGTTTTTTTTAACCCCTGAAAGGTATATCAGACGCTGTTTTGATAACAGCGTCTAATATACCTGCTACCTGGTCCTCTGGTGGTCCCCTTTGTTTGGATCGACCACCAGAGGACACAGGTAGCTCAGTAATATGTTGCACCAAGCACCACTACACTACACCCCCCCCCCGTCACTTATTCACCCTTGATCACCCCATATAGACTCCCTGATCACCCCCCTGTCATTGATTATCCCCCTGTCATTGATTACCCCCCTGTAAAGCTCTATTCAGACGTCCGCATGATTTTTACGGATCCACTGATAGATGGATCGGATCCGCAAAACGCATACGGACGTCTGAATGGAGCCTTACAGGGGCGTGATCAATGACTGTGGTGATCACCCCATATAGACTCCCTGATCACCCCCCTGTCATTGATTACCCCCCTGTAAAGCTCCATTCAGATGTCCGCATGATTTTTACGGATCCACTGATAGATGGATCGGATCCGCAAAACGCATACGGACGTCTGAATGGAGCCTTACAGGGGCGTGATCAATGACTGTGGTGATCACCCCATATAGACTCCCTGATCACCCCCCTGTCATTGATTACCCCCCTGTCATTGATCACCCCCCTGTAAAGCTCTATTCAGACGTCGGCATGATTTTTACGGATCCACTGATAGATGGATCGGATCCGCAAAACGCATATGGACGTCTGAATGGAGCCTTACAGGGGCGTGATCAATGACTGTGGTGATCACCCATATAGACTCCCTGATCACCCCCCTGTCATTGATTACCCCCCTGTCATTGATCACCCCCCTGTAAAGCTCCATTCAGACGTCCGCATGATTTTTACGGTTCCACTGATAGATGGATCGGATCCGCAAAACGCAAATGGACGTCTGAATGGAGCCTTACAGGGGCGTGATCAATGACTGTGGTGATCACCCCATATAGACTCCCTGATCACCCCCCTGTCATTGATTACCCCCCTGTAAAGCTCCATTCAGATGTCCGCATGATTTTTACGGATCCACTGATAGATGGATCGGATCCACAAAACGCATACGGACGTCTGAATGGAGCCTTACAGGGGCGTGATCAATGACTGTGGTGATCACCCCATATAGACTCCCTGATCACCCCCCTGTCATTGATTACCCCCCTGTCATTGATCACCCCCCCTGTAAAGCTTCATTCAGACGTCCGCATGATTTTTACGGATCCACTGATAGATGGATCGGATCCGCAAAACACATACAGGCGTCTCCCTGGAGCCTTATAGGGGGGTGATCAATGACAGGGGGGTGATCACCCCATATAGACTCCCTGATCACCCCCCTGTCATTGATCACCCCCCTGTCATTGATCACCTCCCTGTCATTGCTCACCCCCCTGTCAGGCTCCATTCAGACATTTTTTTTGGCCCAAGTTAGCGGAATTATTTTTTTTTTTCTTACAAAGTCTCATATTCCACTAACTTGTGTCAAAAAATAAAATCTCACATGAACTCACCATATCCCTCACGGAATCCAAATGCGTAAAATTTTTTAGAGATTTATATTCCAGACTTCTTCTCACGCTTTAGGGCCCCTAGAATGCCAGGGCAGTATAAATACCCCACATGTGACCCCATTTCGGAAAGAAGACACCCCAAGGTATTCCGTGAGGGGCATATTGAGTCCATGAACGATTGAAATTTTTGTCCCAAGTTAGCGGAAAGGGAGACTTTGTGAGAAAAAAATAAAAAAAAACAATTTCCGCTAACTTGTGCCAAAAAAAAAAAAATTTCTATGAACTCGCCATGCCCCTCATTGAATACCTTGGGGTGTCTTCTTTCCAAAATGGGGTCACATGTGGGGTATTTATACTGCCCTGGCATTCTAGGGGCCCTAAAGCGTGAGAAGAAGTCTGGGATCCAAATGTCTAAAAATGCCCTCATAAAAGGAATGTGGGCCCCTTTGCGCATCTAGGCTGCAAAAAAGTGTCACACATCTGGTATCGCCGTACTCAGGAGAAGTTGGGCAATGTGTTTTGGGGTGTCATTTTACATATACCCATGCTGGGTGAGATAAATATCTTGGTTAAATGCCAACTTTGTATAAAAAAATGGGAAAAGTTGTCTTTTGCTGAGATATTTCTCTCACCTAGCATGAGTATATGTAAAAAGACACCCCAAAACACATTGCCCAACTTCTCCTGAATACGGCGATACCACATGTGTGACACTTTTTTGCAGCCTAGGTGGGAAAAGGGGCCCACATTCCAAAGAGCACCTTTAGGATTTCACAGGTCATTTACCTACTTACCACACATTAGGGCCCCTGGAAAATGCCAGGGCAGTATAACTACCCCACAAGTGACCCCATTTTGGAAAGAAGACACCCCAAGGTATTCCGTGAGGGGCATGGCGAGTTCCTAGAATTTTATATTTTTTGTCACAAGTTAGCGGAAAATTATGATTTATTTTTTTTTTTTCCTTACAAAGTCTCATATTCCACTAACTTGTGACAAAAAATAAAAACTTCCATGAACTCACTATGCCCATCACGAAATACCTGGGGGTGTCTTCTTTCCAAAATGGGGTCACTTGTGGGGTAGTTATACTGCCCTGGCATTCTAGGGGCCCAAATGTGTGGTAAGAAGTTTGAAATCAAAATGTGTAAAAAATGACCAGTGAAATCCGAAAGGTGCTCTTTGGAATATGGGCCCCTTTGCCCACCTAGGCTGCAAAAAAGTGTCACACATCTGGTATCTCCGTACTCAGGAGAAGTTGGGGAATGTGTTTTGGGGTGTCATTTTACATATACCCATGCTGGGTGAGAGAAATATCTTGGCAAAAGACAACTTTTCCCATTTTTTTATACAAAGTTGGCATTTGACCAAGATATTTATCTCACCCAGCATGGGTATATGTAAAATGACACCCCAAAACACATTCCCCAACTTCTCCTGAGTACGGCGATACCACATGTGTGGCACTTTTTTGCAGCCTAGTTGGGCAAAGGGGCCCATATTCCAAGAGCACCTTTCGGATTTCACCGGTCATTTTTTACAGAATTTGATTTCAAACTCCTTACCACACATTTGGGCCCCTAGAATGCCAGGGCAGTATAACTACCCCACAAGTGACCCCATTTTGGAAAGAAGACACCCCAAGGTATTCGCTGATGGGCATAGTGAGTTCATGGAAGTTTTTATTTTTTGTCACAAGTTAGTGGAATATGAGACTTTGTAAGAAAAAAAAAATAAAAATCATCATTTTCCACTAACTTGTGACAAAAAATAAAAAATTCTAGGAACTCGCCATGCCCCTCACGGAATACCTTGGGGTGTCTTCTTTCCATAATGGGGTCACTTGTGGGGTAGTTATACTACCCTGGCATTCTAGGGGCCCAAATGTGTGGTAAGGAGTTTGAAATCAAATTCTGTTAAAAATGACCAGTGAAATCCGAAAGGTGCTCTTTGGAATATGGGCCCCTTTGCCCACCTAGGCTGCAAAAAAGTGTCACACATCTGGTATCTCCGTATTCAGGAGAAGTTGAGGAATGTGTTTTGGGGTGTCTTTTTACATATACCCATGCTGGGTGAGATAAATATCTTGGTCAAATGCCAACTTTTCCCATTTTTTTATACAAAGTTGGCATTTGACCAAGATATTTATCTCACCCAGCATGGGTATATGTAAAATGACACCCCAAAACACATTCCCCAACTTCTCCTGAATACGGAGATACCAGATGTGTGACACTTTTTTGCAGCCTAGGTGGGCAAAGGGGCCCATATTCCAAAGAGCACCTTTCGGATTTCACTGGTCATTTTTTACAGAATTTGATTTCAAACTCCTTACCACACATTTGGGCCCCTAGAATGCCAGGGCAGTATAACTACCCCACAAGTGACCCCATTTTGGAAAGAAGACACCCCAAGGTATTCGCTGATGGGCATAGTGAGTTCATGGAAGTTTTTATTTTTTGTCACAAGTTAGTGGAATATGAGACTTTGTAAGAAAAAAAAAATCAAAAAAAAAAATCATCATTTTCCGCTAACTTGTGACAAAAAATAAAAAGTTCTATGAACTCACTATGCCCATCAGCGAATACCTTAGGGTGTCTACTTTCCGAAATGGGGTCATTTGTGGGGTGTTTGTACTGTCTGGGCATTGTAGAACCTCAGGAAACATGACAGGTGCTCAGAAAGTCAGAGCTGCTTCAAAAAGCGGAAATTCACATTTTTGTACCATAGTTTGTAAACGCTATAACTTTTACCCAAACCATTTTTTTTTTTACCCAAACATTTTTTTTTTTTATCAAAGACATGTAGAACAATAAATTTAGAGAAAAATTTATATATGGATGTCGTTTTTTTTTGCAAAATTTTGCAACTGAAAGTGAAAAATGTCATTTTTTTGCAAAAAAATCATTAAATTTCAATTAATAACAAAAAAAGTAAAAATGTCAGCAGCAATGAAATACCACTAAATGAAAGCTCTATTAGTGAGAAGAAAAGGAGGTAAAATTCATTTGGGTGGTAAGTTGCATGACCGAGCAATAAACCGCTAAAGTTGTGGAGTGCCGATTTGTAAAAAAGGGCCTGGTCTTTAGGGGGGTATAAACCTGTGGTCCTTAAGTGGTTAAAAGAGATCGTACGTAAGGTGAGCGCTTTGGCCATAATGGATTCTTTCAGGTGGAAGTCATGTAGGCAACAGATCACATCTCGTGGTTGTGACGTAGTATTTTTCGGCCTAAGCGCTCTGTGGGCCCTATCAAGTTTAATGGCCAGCGGTGTTTGGGGCGCCAAAATCAGATTAAACAGTTCGTTCAATATAATGTCCAAGTCCTCATCAGATTCCAATTCCAGCAGACCCCTAACCCGTATATTATTACGGCGTCCTCTGTTGTCCAGATCTTCCAGATGATTAGTATTCTCTTTAATAGCTTGGGATTGAGTGGCTATAATAGACTGTAATTTGGACACATATCTTCTCGTGTCATCATGCTCCGATTCAATTTGATCTACACGAGCAGACACTTGCTGAAAGTCCACTCTTAGAGAGGAAATTTCGGCTTTAAAGGCATCATGCAGCCCGGCCACCATTACTTTAAAATCCTCTTTTGTGGGCATCTGCTGTAATGCTTGCTGCAGAGATTTCATATCTTGGGTGGCACAAGGGGGATCATCTCCATTCTCATCCCCAGAAGCTGTACGTTGGCTCCAAACATTTATTTCTTCAGGGGGGTGCAAAGGGACAGAAGCTGTGTCTGCCTCAATATCAGGGCTGTCTCCCCACTCTCGGTGGCGTGCCGGCGTAGCCGCAGGCTGTCTGGCCTGCTTAGGTGCCGTTTTGGGCGGCATGTTGGTGGTTATACACTGGGAGCCCTGTAACCAGCTAGGGGACTCCAGGCCCAGGTCAGGGGCGTCTATGGGCCGAACCGGCACAAAATCCACAGCCAGGGGGCAAAGAGAAGGTTCCCCTGCTATCGCGTCGCTGTGCTCACCTGCCGTGACAGAGAAGGCAGGAGCCGCCGGCACTGTAATGGCGCCTGTGACTGACCGTTGGAGGAGGCCGCTCTGGGAAGACGGAAGCTGGGAGCCGCGGGTAAGGTAGGTATCCAGGGTTCTTTCCCCTTGGGAGAACGGGTGGGTAGTGGGCTTCTTTAGGGGTAACTTTTTCCCCATGTGACGCGCCGCTGTAAGCGAATTTGGCCCGATTTAGGAGCAAGAGCAGCCGAGCTCAGGAATCACGCCGCCATCTCTGCAGACGTCCAGGCCACGCCCCCACGTAACTTTATTCTTTCATGAGTTATTTACAAGTTTCTGACCACTTACAAAATGTGTTCAATGTGCTGCCCATTGTGTTGGATTGTCAATGCAACCCTTTTCTCCCACTCTTCACACACTGATAGCAACACCGCAGGAGAAATGCTAGCACAGGCTTCCAGTATCCGTAGTTTCAGGTGCTGCACATCTCGTATCATCTGAAGGCAATCGTCTATGCTGTGAAGATACGAGATGTGCAGCACCTGAAACTACGGATACTGGAAGCCTGTGCTAGCATTTCTCCTGCGGTGTTGCTATCAGTGTGTGAAGAGTGGGAGAAGAGGGTTGCATTGACAATCCAACACAATGGGCAGCACATTGAACACATTTTATAAGTGGTCAGAAACTTGTAAATAACTCATAAAAGAATAAAGTTATGTTAAAACCAAGCACACCATTGTTTTTCTTGTGAAATTCCCAATAAGTTTGATGTGTCACATGACCCTCTTCCTATTGAAAAAACAAAAGTTGGATTCAAAATGGCTGACTTCAAAATGGCCGCCATGGTCACCACCATCTTGAAAAGTTTCCCCCCTCACATATACTAATGTGCCACAAACAGGAAGTTAATATCACCAACCATTCCCATTTTATTAAGGTGTATCCATATAAATGGCCCACCCTGTAGTTTGAAATCCAAATGTGTAAAAAATGCCCTGTGAAATCCTAAAGGTGCTCTTTAGAATTTAGGCCCCTTTGCCCACCTAGGCTGGAAAAAAGTGTCACACATGTGGTATCGCCATACTCAGGAGAAGTAGGGCAATGTGTTTTGGGTGTCTTTTTACATATACCCATGCTGGGTGAGAGAAATATCTCTCTAAATGACAACTTTTCCCATTTTTTTTATACAAAGTTGTCATTTGACAGAGATATTTATCTCATCCAGCATGGGTAAATGTAAAAAGACACCCCAAAACACATTGCCCTACTTCTCCTGAGTACGACGATACCAGATGTGTGACACTTTTTTGCAGCCTAGGTGGGCAAAGGGGCCCAAATTCTAAAGAGCACCTTTAGGATTTCACAGGGCATTTTTAACACATTTGGATTTCAAACTACTTCTCACGCATTAGGGCCCCTAAAATGCCAGGGCAGTATAAATACCCCACATGTGACCCCATTTTGGAAAAAAAGACACCCCAAGGTATTCCCTGAGGGGCATGGCGAGTTCATAGAAGATTTTTTTTTTGCCACAAGTTAGCGGAAATAGATTTTTTTTTGTTTTTTCTCACAAAGTCTCCCTTTCCGCTAACTTGGGACAAAAAGTTCAATCTTTCATGGACTCAATATGGCCCTCAGCAAATACCTTGGGGTGTCTTTTTTCCAAAATGGGGTCATTTGTGGGGTGTTTGTACTGCCCTGGCATTTGAGGGTCTCCGCAATCATTACATGTATGGCCAGCATTAGGAGTTTCTGCTATTCTCCTTATATTGAGCATACGGGTAATGAGATTTTTTTTTTTCGTTCAGCCTCTGGGCTGAAAGAAAAAATGAACGGCACAGATTTCTTCATTCGCATCGATCAATGTGGATGAAAAAATCTCTGCCAAAAAAAAAAAAGGAGGGGAAAGGCGTCTGCCAGGACATAGGAGCTCCACCCAACATCCAAACCCACTCAGCCCGTATGCCCTGGCAAACCCAATTTCTCCATTCACATCAATCGATGTGGATGAATAAATCATTGGCGGGATTATAATTTTTTTAATATACAAAGTGTTTGCCAAAGCATATGAACAC
Organism: Bufo bufo; assembly: GCF_905171765.1. NCBI lineage: Eukaryota > Metazoa > Chordata > Amphibia > Anura > Bufonidae > Bufo > Bufo bufo. The sequence continues at coordinate 180,874,454 of NC_053394.1, forward strand.
CGCCCCTCAGCTCATAAGCCTCGGCAAACGTATCTTTTTTACTGCAGAGGAGAAATCTCGTCTTGCAGCGCCGCATACACCGACTTTTGTGTAATCTGACAGCAGCGTAATGCTTCTGTCAGAATGCACATCAGTGCTGCAGCTGGTTTATCGGTTGGTCCACCCAGAAGGTAAAAAAAAACAAAAAAAATGCAACGCAATAAATTTATTAACATAAACTTTATAACATTTGACACAGAACATTAACTTTTAAAAACTTTTTGAACATTAACTTTTTTGCTTACCTGTGATTTTTTTATTTATTTTTTATCTTTTATAGGACAAACCTCTCCTTCCCCATGGGACAATGTGCAAAGCGCAAATCGCCCAGAGATGTGGCGAAGTACATTATGCACTTTGTCCCAGGGGAAAGGAGAGGTTTGCAGCAGCTGTGAGTGAAAGGGCCCTAAGAGCCCTGTGTGCCTGTCCTGTGTAACGCAATCCCTATGCTAAGTGTACCTGTGTGTGGTACTTCCGGAAACACTCCCCTAAGCATAGGGCAGGGTGGTCAGGGCAGTCAGGACAGAAATAGCGGGTGACACGCCTTATTCCACTCCTGCTACAGACACAACATTTTTTTCGGGGTGGCGGTTGGTTTGAGGTACCAGCAACGACACTGGGGAAATGTCGCTCATGTAAACGGCTCACTACACTGGTGGTTGGGGCCACGGTTCTCGATGATCTCTTCCTGAAATTTGAGGAACGATCTTGTTCCCCCCGCCTTACTGTAGAGAACAAAACTATTGTACATCGCCAATTGAATTAAATATACAGACACCTTCTTATACCAGTGTCTGGTCCTGCGGGAAAGTAAATAAGGAGCCAACATCTGGTCATTGAAGTCAACCCCTCCCATGAGCAAATTATAGTCGTGGACCGAGAGGGGCTTTTCAATGACACGGGTTGCTCGTTCTATTTGGATTGTCGTGTCTGCGTGAATGGAGAAGAGCATGTAAACGTCACGCTTGTCTCTCCATTTCTTCATTACACAAGGCAGCCCTCTCCCCCCTTGCAAGACAGGTGGTAACGAGCCATTGGGGGAAGCCCCGGCGACTAGGTTGCGTGGTGCCACAGCAGACAATCTGTTCTAAAAACAAATGCCTGAAGAGGGGCACACTTGTGTAAAAATTGTCCACATAAAGATGGTACCCCTTGCCAAATAAGGGTGACACCAGTGGCGTACCGCCCATAGAGGCAGACCACGCCATCGCTATGGGGCCCGTGGCACTGGGGGGCCCGGAGCGCAGAGAAAGGCCCCGCCCACACTATTTGGCCCCGCCCACACTATTTGGCCCCGCCCACTCATGACATGCGGCTATGCTGCTTTTCTTCCCCATATGGCAAAACTCTTCTTCCGCAATCTCCGCCCCCCCCTCCCCCTGGCCAATCAGCACAAGGCAACTCTGTTGACTGAGGCAGCTGCTGATTGGCCAGTGTGCGCAAGGGAGGCGGGACAATCAGTTTGCCGTCGGCCGTCGCCAGTGTGGCTGTGCCTGAGGAGACGAAGAAGCACCCTGTGAGTGTGATCTGTCCCTGACCTGAACGGTTCGTCCTGAAACTGAAGGCTGCCGTGTCACTGCCTGCCTGGCTGCCTGAGACGAGTGAGACTTAGAGCAGACTCAGTCAGCACTGCAGAGACTAGGTATGATAATGTCATATTGTCAGACACTGACAGCCTGACAGGCCAGGCAGCAAGAGAGAGGAGGGGTGGGGAGGGGGACAGCCAGGACAGGGTGGGACATGCTTCAATCCCACTCCAGTGAGTCCTGTTGTCCTCTATGAGCTCCAAAATGCCCATGGGGGAGAAGTAGGAAGAAAGCACACTGTCCTGAGATTTTTGGGGGGCATTAGGGGTTGGGGGGGGCTCATAGAGGACAGTGTGCTTTCCTCCTACACCTACTCCTTCCTAACACCCCCCCCCCCCCCCCCGGGCATTTTGGAGGGCATTAGGCGGTGTTGGATGGATATTAACCCCTCTAACTCTTTGCTGTTAATGCTGAGTGTGCACATAGCCACCAAATGATATTTCACCAACCAGCCAAACCGCCCTCCCCCACACACACACACACACACAAACACATGCACATATGTGCACACTCAGCATCAGCAGCAAGGAGTTAAAGGGGTTTGAGGTAAGAGAAGTGATGACAAAATGGCGCAGGTAGCAAAGGGGTTAAGATGTGAGGGATGGCTTACGTCCGGCTTTAGCACAGTGGACAGAGGCAGGAGGAGTGATGTGTATGCGCTCCTGCCCTGCACTCGCTCAGTTGTATTGGCATACATATTGTCCATTGTCCTGTGCCCACTCTGCTAAAGCCTGGCAAGTGACATGGCCCATCTGTGTCCACTGTCCTGTGCCCACTCTGGCAAGCCTGGCAAGTGACACGCCCATTGTATGAAAAAAAAATATATATATTCCCCATATGGCAAAAATCCTTATTGGAAAATACATGTACATTTTATACGTTACTGCAACAAAGTTGGTTAATAATAAAATAAAAATGTTTATCCCTAACAGTTTCTGTAGGTCATGTATAAATTTATTTAATGGGGGTGTGGCATGGGAGGAGCCAGGTCAGGAAGTGGGAGGGGCCATTGTGGGTAGTGGGTGGGGTTAAGGGGCCCAATTCAGATTTTTGCTATGGGGCCCAGTGATTTCTATGTACGCCCCTGGGTGACACCAAGTCCCAGACTGTCTTCCCACTGCTCCCCAGGTAGTCAGGGCAACCGACCGGCTCTAGGGTCTGATCTTTACCCTCATAGACTCGAAATTTGTGCATATAGCCTGTGGCCCTTTCACAGAGCTTATACAATTTGACCCCATACCGGGCGCGCTTGCTTGGGATGTATTGTTTGAAGACAAGGCGCCCGGTAAAATGTATAAGGGACTCGTCTATGCAGATGTTCTGCTCAGGGGTATATAAATCTGGTGTTAAAGTGGTCTATGAGGGGCTGAATTTTGTGGAGCCGGTCAAAAGCTGGGTGGCCTCTGGGACGAGAGGTGTTGTTGTCGCTAAAGTGCAGGAAACGCAGGATGGTCTCAAATCGTGTCCTGGACATGGCAGCAGAGAACATGGGCATGTAATGAATTGGGTTTGTGGACCAATATGACCGCAATTCATGCTTTTTTGTCAGGTCCATGTTGAGGAGAAGGCCCAGAAAAATTAAAAATTTGGAAAGACTGGGCATAAAAGCTTCCCGGGTTGGCGGCTATAAATTGAGTGGCATACCGATTTGTTTCTGCCACGACTAAGTCCAAGAGCTCCGCAGTCAAGAACAGCTCAAAAAACCCCAGTGCCGATCCGATCTGAGCTGTCTCAACCTGAACTCCAGACTGGGCGGTGAAAGGGGGCTCTACTGGCCTGTCTGTGCGGTTGCTGCGACGGGGGAACTAATGCACGTGCCACCGTACTAGCTTCAACTGCCCTTCTGGTGCTCGCCACTTCACCATGTTCTACGGCAGTGCTGGTACTAGGTCCAGGATGGGCTGCGCTGCTGGTGTATGCCTCACCATGTAATTCGACAGCGCCAGCCCCACTCTGCTGCCCTTGAAGCGGATCCTGCGCAACCTGTGGTCTAGCAACACGGGGCCGGGTACGCCTGGTGGTATCAGGGACCTCAACCTCATCGTCCGAACTTTGGGTCAGACTGCCACTGTTTTCTACAGGTTCGTATTCTGACCCGCTGGATTCGTCAGATGAGGGTTCCCATTCCTCATCCGACTGGGTCAGAATCCTGTAGGCCTCTTCAGAAGAATACCCCTTATTTGCCATTTGGTCAACTAAATTTAGGGGGTATTCCCTGAGACTACCCAAGAAAAAAAGCGAGCCTGTCTTACAAATGGGAGGCTAGCGAAGTACCAGAAGCCGCTGCGATTGATAAAAAATATCAAAACTGATTTTTTTTATCGCCGCAGCGCTTGTAAAGTTATTGTGATAAAAAAATAATAATAATTTTGTCACTGCGGCGGGGCGGGCGTGGGTGAACGCACGTGTGGGCGACCGATCAGGCCTGATCGGGCAAACACTGCATTTTGGGTGGAGGGCGAACTAAGGTGACACTAATACTATTATAGATCTGACTGTGATCAGTTCTGATCACTTACAGATACTATAAAAGTACCAATGCTGATTAGCGATACGCTAATCAGCAAATCAGTGACTGCGGTGCGGTGGGCTGGGAGCTAACCAACGCTAACTACCTAACAAAAGGGCCTAAACTAACCTAAAACCTAACCGTCAATACTAGTGAAAAAAAAATGTGACAGTTTACACTGATTACTTTTTTCCCTTTTACTAGTGATTGACAGGGGTGATCAAGGGGTTAATTGGGGTGATGGGGGTGATCTGGGGCTAAGTGTAGTGTTTGGTGTGTACTCACAGTGATGTGTGCTCCTCTGCTGGGACCAGCCGACGAAAAGGACCAGCAGAGGAGCACAGAAGCCATTTAACACCTTATATTTATAAATATAAGGTGTTAAATGGCTTCTGATTTGATTTTTTAAAAGTCACCAACCTGCCAGCGATGATCATTGGCTGGCAGGCTGGTGACGAACTTCTGATGTAACGATTCCCGGCCCGCACTGCGCATGTGCGGGCCGGCTCTGCCCGAAATCTCGCGTCTCGCGAGAGGACGCGCCGGCGCGTCCAGGAGGAATAACAGGGCCGCCGCCAGGACGCAATCCTGCGTACGGCGGTCCTGAGGAGGGTAATACTGATTACTTATAAAACAACAGTTGAAAATATCTATGACACTGTCACAGTCCCTTTAACCACCTCAGCCCCTATAGCTTAAACACCCTGAATGACCAGGCCACTTTTTACACTTCTGACCTACAGTACTTTCACCGTTTATTGCTCGGTCATGCAACTTACCACCCAAATGAATTTTACCTCCTTGACATTTTTACTTTTTTTGTTATTAATCGAAATTTAACGATTTTTTTGCCAAAAAATTACATTTTTCACTTTCAGGTGTAAAATTTTGTAAAAAAAAATGACATCCATATATAAATTTTTCTCTAAATTTATTGTTCTACATGTCTTTGATAAAAAAAAAATGTTTGGGTAAAAAAAAATGGTTTGGGTAAAAGTTATAGCGTTTACAAACTATGGTACTTTGGGTAAAAGTTATAGCGTTTACAAACTATGGTACAAAAATGTGAATTTCCGCTTTTTGAAGCAGCTCTGACTTTCTGAGCACCTGTCATGTTTCCTGAGGTTCTACAATGCCCAGACAGTACAAACACCCCACAAATGACCCCATTTCAGAAAGTAGACACCCTAAGGTATTCGCTGATGGGCATAGTGAGTTCATGGAAGTTTTTATTTTTTGTCACAAGTTAGTGGAAAATGATGATTTTTATTTTTTTTATTTTTTATTACAAAGTCTCATATTCCACTAACTTGTGACAAAAAAGAAAAACTTCCATGAACTCACTATGCCCATCAGCAAATACCTTGGGGTGTCTTCTTTCCAAAATGGGGTCACTTGTGGGTTAGTTATACTGCCCTGGCATTCTAGGGGCCCAAATGTGTGGTAAGTAGTTTGAAATCAAAATCTGTAAAAAATGGCCGGTGAAATCTGAAAGGTGCTCTTTGGAATGTGGGCCCCTTTGCCCACCTAGGCTGCAAAAAAGTGTCACACATGTGGTATCTCCGTACTCAGGAGAAGTTGGGCAATGTGTTTTGGGGTGTCATTTTACATATACCCATGCTGGGTGAGATAAATATCTTGGTCAAATGCCAACTTTGTATAAAAAAATGGGAAAAGTTGTCTTTTGCCAAGATATTTCTCTCACCCAGCAAGGGTATATGTAAAATGACACCCCAAAACACATTGCCCAACTTCTCCTGAGTACGGAGATACCACATGTGTGACACTTTTTTGCAGCCTAGGTGGGCAAAGGGGCCCACATTCCAAAGAGCACCTTTCGGATTTCACCGGCCATTTTCTACACATTTTGATTTCAAACTACTTACCACACATTTGGGCTCCTAGAATGCCAGGGCAGTATAACTACCCCACAAGTGACCCCATTTTGGAAAGAAGACACCCCAAGGTATTCGCTGATGGGCATAGTGAGTTCATGGAAGTTTTTATTTTTTGTCACAAGTTAGCGGAAAATGATGATTTTTTATTATTTTTTATTTATTTTACAAAGTCTCATATTCCACTAACTTGTGACAAAAAATAAAAACTTCCATGAATTCACTATGCCCATCAGCGAATACCCTGGGGTGTCTTCTTTCCAAAATGGGGTCACTTGTGGGGTAGTTATACTGCCCTGGCATTCTAGGGGCCCAAATGTGTGGTAAGTAGTTTGAAATCAAAATGTGTAAAAAATGCCCTGTGAAATCCTAAAGGTGCTCTTTG